>NC_054483.1:76857600-77493434 GCF_017639515.1 Carcharodon carcharias
CCTTATCCTCCTTGCTATTTTCGGGTAAGTCCTGACAAAAGTAGGTGCAACAATCCAAAGTATGCGGTTGAGACAAGTTTATTGTAATCTATCTTTCACAAGCTTCCAGAAGCTTGGCCAACTTGCAGTCCCAAAATTCAGGTGACCTGTGGCAGCCATCTAAATCCAGTCTTTGCTTTTAACAGTTGAAACTGCCTTTTTAAAAAAGTTACATATGTGAGTCCAGCAGATGAAATTGAAATGTAATATTTGATATCAACACACCTCTGTAACATAACGTAAAGAACTTTTTGGGAATCATGATGGATTGTCTGTCCATGCTATTCACCATATCTCTTCTTGAACGTTGCTAAAGTTCCTAACTGACTAAAGTTTTTAAAAACTCTCTTTACATCATGTTAAAATCAATCATTCATTGTCTAATTCTTGCTGAATTTAACTTTGTGAGTGTTATAATTCCTGTAAGTCATCAAACAGATTGCTGGAGATACCTAATCGTATAGGAACATATCTTCGTCAATACCCTGTTCCATTGTCTGAAGTTTCATCCTTTATCAAAGTTATCTCAAGGAGACCTTTGCCTTCTATCTTTGCATTTTTTGAACAATATTTCTTGTCCTGGAGTGTCAATGTGATCAAAAGGCAAGATCTGCCTGGACACAGTTAAAATCAATTCTGATTTACACATGTGGTTTAACCACAATTTCTAAGTTAGCTGATGTGTTTTCACTCTATATTAAAAACAAAATGTAAAAACGCATCTTTATTCTTACAGAAGTTATTTGCATGAATGGAGGTTTATGGAAATGTAACTCTGAACACAACTGAAATGACCAGCTCCATAACTAACCCTAAGATAAAAGCAAAAAACTGCAGATGCTGGAAATCCAAAACAAAAATAAAAATACCTGGAAAAACTCAGCAGTTCTGGCAGCATCTATGGAGAGGAACACAGTTAACCTTTCGGGTCCGTATGACTCTTCAACAGAACTAAGTAAAAATAGAAAAGAGGTGCAATATAAGCTGGTTTAAGGGGGGAGGGGGTGGTGGGACAGGTAGAGCTGGATGGAGGGTCAGTGATAGGTGGATGTTGCCAAAGGATGTCAAAGCCAAAAGGACAAAGAGGTGTTGAAGATGGTGATATTAGCTAAGGAATATGCTAATTAAGGGTAGAAAGCAGGACAAGCAAGATACAGATAGCCCTAGTGGGGGTGGGGTGGGGTGAAGGGAAGGGATCGAAATAGGCTAAAAGGTAGAGATAAAACAATGGATGGAAATTCATTTAAAAATAATGGAAATAGGTGGGAAAAGAAAAATCTGTATAAATTATTGGATAAAAAAGGGGGATCGGAAAGTGAGTGGGGATAGAGGAGGGAGTTCATGATCTAAAATTGTTGAACTCAATATTCAGTCCAGAAGGCTGTAAAGTGCCTAGTCGGAAGATGAGGTGCTGTTCCTCCAGTTTGCGTTGAGCTTCACTGGAACAATGCAGCAGGCCAAGGACGGACATGTGGGCATGAGAGCAGGGTGGTTTGTTGAAATGGCAAGCGAAGGGAGGTCTGGGTCATGCTTGCAGACAGAAGGTGTTCTGCAAAGCGGTCACCCGGTCTGCGTTTGGTCTCTCCAATGTAAAGGAAACTGCGTTGGGAGCAACGAATGCAGTAGACTAAATTGAGGGAAGTGCAAGTGAAATGCTGCTTCACTCGAAAGGAGTGTTTGGGCCCTTGAACAGTGAGGAGAGGGGAAGTAAAGGGGCAGGTGTTGCACCTTCTGCAGTTGCATGGGAAGGTGCCATGGGAGGGAGTTGAGGTGTAGGGGGTGATGGAGGAGTGGACCAGTGTGTCCTGGAGGGAATGATCCCTGCAGAATGCCGCCGGGGTGGTGAAGTGTAGATGCTTTTGGTGGTGGCATCATGCTGGAGTTGGAGGAAATGGCAGAGGATGATCCTTTGAATGTGGAGGCTGGTGGGATGATAAGTGAGGACAAGGGGGACCCTATCATGGTTCTGGGAGGGAAAGGAAGGTGTGAGGGCGCAGGAGATGGGCTGTACACGGTTGAGGGCCCTGTCAACCACCGTGGGTGGAAAACCTCGGTTAAGGACAAAGGAAGACATGTCAGAGGAACTGTTTTTGAAAGTGGCATCATCAGAACAGATGCAACGGAGCTGAAGGAACTGAGAGAATGGGATGGACTCACTGTCAAGGAAGGGAAGGGAAGTGTCAGAGTTGGACCATGTGAAAATGATGAAGGGGTGGAAATTGGAAGCAAAATTAATAAATTTTTCCAGGTCCAGATGAGAGCATGAAGCAGCACCAAAACAATCATCGATGTACTGGAGAAAGAGTTGTGGGAGGGGGCAGGATTTGGACTGGAACAAGGAATGTTCCACATAGCCCATAAAGAGACAGGCATAACTGGGGCCCATGCGGGTACCCATAGCCACACCCTTTACTTGGACAAAGTGAGAGGAGTTTAAGGAGAAATTGTTCAGTGTGAGAACAAGTTCAGCCAGACAGAGGAGAGTAGTGGTGGATGGGGATTGTTCGGGCCTCTGTTCGAGGAAGAAGCAGAGAGCCATCAGACCATCCCAGTGGGGGATGGAGGTGTAGAGGGATTGGATGTCCATGGTGAAGAGGAGGCAGTTGGGGCCAGGGAACTGGAAATTGTTGATTTGGTGTAGGGTGTCAGAGGAATCACTCCCACAGCTTCCAACCTCATAGTCTCCCAGCCTCAGACGGCCGGCTTCTACCTCCTACCCAAAATCCACAAACAGGACTGTCCTGGCAGACCGATCGTGTCAGCCTGTTCCTGCCCCACGGAACTCATTTCTCACTATCTTGACTCCATTCTCTCTCCCCTTGTCCAGTCCCTTCCCCCCTACATCCATGATTCCTCTGATACCCTATACCATATCAACAATTTCCAGTTCCCTGGCCCCAACTGCCTCCTCTTCACCATGGACGGCCAATCCCTCTACACCTCCATCCTCCACCGGGATGGACTGATGGCTCTCTGCTTCTTCCTTGAACAAGGCCCGAACAATCCCCATCCACCACTACTCTCCTCTGTCTGGCTGAACTTGATCTCACACTGAACAATTTCTCCTTGAACTCCTCTCACTTTGTCCAAATAAAAGGTGTGGCTATGGGTACTCACATGGGCCCCAGTTATGCCTGTCTTTTTTATGGGCTATGTGGAACATTCCTTGTTCCAGTCCAAATCCTGCCCCCTCCCACAACTCTTTCTCCAGTACATCGATGATTTCTTTGATGCTGCTTCATGCTCTCGCCTGGACCTGGAAAAATTTATTAATCTTGCTTCCAATTTCCACCCCTCCATCATTTTCACATGGTCCATCTCTGACACTTCCCTTCCCTTCCTTGGCATCTCTGTCTCAATTTCTGGTGATAGACTGTCCACCAATATTCATTACAAGCCTACCAACTCCCACAGCTACCTCGACTACAGCTCCTGACACCCCGCTTCCTGTAAGGAGTACATCCCATTCTCTCAGTTCCTTCGGCTCCGTTGCATCTGTTCTAATGATGCCACTTTCAAAAACAGTTCCTCTGACACGTCTTCCTTCATCTTAACTGAGGTTTTCCACCCACGGTGGTTGACAGGGCCCTCAACCATGTCCGGCCCATCTCACACCTTCCTCTCCCTTCCAGAACCAAATTAGGGTTTCCCTTGTCCTCACTTAATACCCCACCAGCCTCCACATTCAAAGGATCATCCTCCGCCATTTCCACCAACTCCAGCATGATGCCATCACCAAACGCATCTTCCCTTCAACCCCCCTGGAAGCATTCCGCAGGGATCATTCCCTCCAGGACACCCTGTCCACTCCTCCATCACCCCCTACATCTCAACTCCCTCCCATGGCACTTTCCCATGCAACCGCAGAAGGTGCAACACTTGCCCCTTTACTTCCCCGCTCCTCACCGTTCAAGGGCCCAAACACTCCTTTCAAGTGAAGCAGCATTTCACTTGCACTTCCCTCAATTTAGTCTACTGCATTCATTGCTCCCAATGTGGTTTCCTCTACATTGGAGAGACCAAACGCAGACTGGGTGACTGTTTTGCAGAACGCCTTGGGTCTGTCCGCAAGCATGACCCAGACCTCCCTGTTGCTTGCCATTTCAACACTCCACCTGCTCTCATGCCGACTTGTCTGTCCTTGGCTTGCTGCATTGTTCCGGTGAAGCTCAACGCAAACTGGAGGAACAGCACCTCATCTTCCGACTAGGCATTTTATAGCCTTCCGGACTGAATATTGAGTTCAACAATTTTAGATCATGAACTCTTTCCTCCATCCCCACTCACTTTCCGATCCCCCTTTTTTTCCAATAATTTATATAGATTTTTCTTTTCCCACCCATTTCCATTATTTATAAATGAATTTCCATCCATTGTTTTATCTCTACCTTTTAGCTTATTTCAATCCCTTCCCTTCACCCCACCCAACCCCCACTAGGGCTATCTGTTCCTTGCTTGTCCTGCTTTCTACCCTTAATTAGCACATTCCTTAGCTAATATAACCACCTTCAACACCTCTTTGTCCTTTTGTCTTTGACATTTTTTGGCAATTTTCACCTATCACTGACCCTCTATCCAGTTCTAACTGACCCAACCCCCCAACACCCCCCCCCCCCACCCCACCCCCATCCTCTTAAAACAGCTTATATTTCACCTCTTTTCTATTTTTACTCAGTTTTGTTGAAGTGTCATATGGACTCGAAAGGTTAACTGTGTTCCTCTCTGCAGATGCTGCCAGACCTGCTGAGTTTTTCCAGGTATTTTTATTTTTGTTGCCTATCTAACCCTACTCAACTCTGAATACAGCAGCTAGAACAGAATGAACGAAACAATAATGTCTATGGCAATCAAAGGCATTGGAGTTAGCACCAACAAAATAGTGGCAATCGTGCAAAAAAATCCCCATGTTAAATGGCTGTACAGACTTTCTTGTATGATAATATTTAGTCAAGAAAGGTGATGTGGGGAGGCTCAGGTCAGAAGTGACCTTGTGACTTTGGAAGAATCAGACTAGAAGGGTTAAGTATCTCTTGGAGAAAAATCCCCACATATAGATGTAACTCGGAGTGAGGAAACCTTTTTTGGGTAATATTTTGAAGTGGTTCTTTTTATGCTTTTGTGTGTTTAGATTGGGCATTTTGGAAAGATTTACACTGCAGAGTCTGTTATGACTGTAAGCACTGGATTCATTCCAATATAAACTTGGCAGTCCACAAAAAAAAAATTCAACCTGCTAGAAAATGAGCTGAGGTGAAAATTCACCTTATTAGTAGTGCTGCATTATACTTAAATGTCAAAACATACAACCTGCTTGAAGTTTCCGTAACTGCCGACATTGCTGACCAGCCAGCAGAAGGTGGGGAGAAAAGAGAACAATTCTATTTCTTCCATAGCTGGTTAGAATGAGTTGTCAGAAAACTAAAAAGAAAAGAGCCAAGAAAACATACAAGGAGAAAATGAATAGTAAGTTAAGACTGTATTAAAAAAAAACGGACATCACTGCTTGAGCTATGTTTCCTTTGAAGGAATAATAGCTCTGCAAGCACTACTTGATTCGTTCATTTTAGATCACATCATTAGACAAATATTTTTCCTGCAGGGTCATTCCTGTAATTTTAGTCAACATTGCTTTCTCTTTGAAATGTAAAATTAAGCCAACTAGTGATAACATAAATTTAGTCAGGCCACATCATTTTAGCTAGAGTTGTTTGATTTAATCAGTTGTTTGGGTTATTAAAGAAGATCTTACAGTCGTAATTAAAAGTGATCATATGGTATCCATGGTGATGGCTGTGGCGCCTTGGTGATAAGCAGTGACTTGAGGCCCAGATATTCTGCCACTGCCAAAGCATTGATGTTGTCTAATTGTATTTATTTTTAAAAATGAAACAGTGAACCATAAAAGGCATTTTAGTGTGTCCATGAATATGTAGTAGTAATTTTTGTTCTGGAAATTTCTACCACTATCCCATAGGTATTTATTCAGAACCCCAAGACACATATATAATACAGGTGATAATGAAATAGTAAATTGTTTAGATTATGCGGTATTTTTGCCCCATGAAATCTATCAGCAAACACATTTAAAGCTGTTAACTGTGTGCTTAATTCTCACACGGTAAGCCTGGCTATACTGGATTTTTGATGGACTTTGGAGATTTGTATTGGAATCATAAACTTATTTGGCACCTGGGAATTGAGGAAACACCATGAGCTCTTCAACAGTCGGCATAGAACCAATGGGCAGAATTGTCCCAGATTTGTGCTAAGTGGGCAGGAAAAATAATGTTTTTCCCAGCAGCCGCAATGGCGGGTTTTTGTGCTATATCATCACAATCCTGCCTCATTAATCATGCGTTCCCAGGAAACACGCCATTTGCATGGTGTGTGGATTCTCATTCTCCCGCCACGCCATCACCTCACTTCTTCATCACGCTGGGCACCATATTTAAAGTGCAGTCACTCACACAGCTCTCAGTGACTGCTGCACAGAGGACATGACCCCAAAAGGCAAGAAGACTGCAGCCCCACGATTCAGTGACTCATCCCTTGAGCGCCATCTGGACGCCTTGATGCCTTCTACCCCCGCTCTGGCTGCAGGAAGGCCAGCAACAGCACCAATCTGGCTTGGGAGGCAGTGGCAGCAGTGGTCAGTGCCAATGCTCTGCAAAAGAGGACAGCACCTAGTGCTGCAAGAGGGTGAATCATCTCCTCTGTTCTGCCAAGGTAAGTCACTCTTTTTATCACTCTCAATGTATGCACTCACAAACCTATCACATACCCACAGGGCTCTCACTCACTGCCAGTTCAAGGGACATCACCATTCACTCTCTTACACACACTTTCATTGTCCTCATCTTGTCCATGGGACCACTCTCAACCCACACATGCCAGGCATACTTATCATCTGGCTTGGCAGGTGTCCTACTTACACTCTCCCATCTGTATTCATACAGGACAAGCTGGCACACAATAAGAAGGAGAGGTCACACACTGGTGGAGGAATACCTGAAATCAAGGTCCTCAAGGACTTTGAAAATAGAGTCATCCAGCTGGCCAGCAAAGATTTGTATTGTTCCTGTGCTGACGGTGGTGCTCTACCAAGTGAGGATCCAGCAGTGCAACATCCATCAAACAGCCATGCTGTGAGTCACTTTCCCTTTTCTGTAGTCCCCTGGCAAGCACTAATTATCTCTCTTTGCTTTCACAGGCACATTTGTGAGACAGCCAACGGAGTCCATGACCCATGGCCTCCAATCAAGCCCTGAAGAAACCTCTGAAAAGGAATCTGAAGGCACCTTCATTGAAGTCCTGTCACATTGCTCACCCATACCCTCCACCAGCTCAGAGACACACACCTCGGTGGGACCTAGCTTTAGAGTAGCCTCGGGATCACAATCTGGTGAGCACATTGCAGTTTCCGATCCACAGTAGGCAGTAGCAGGGACTTTCTAGGTCCCTGGCACTTGGAGGACTGCTGGAGGCCAGAAATCTGCTGAGTCCGAGTCAGATGATGAGCCTCTGGAGTCGATCATACCTCAGTTGCTGGAGCTGCAAAGGCAAGCCCTGGAACATCAGTAAGGAATGTCCACTGCACTCCTCAGGTTGCAAGGCATGATGGAGGAGTTCATTTACGTTCAGGCTGAGGTTATATTGTTAGCATGCCAATGCACCAAGGTCAACACTGGTAGGATGGCGGCCGCCACGGAGACCTTGGTCCAGGACTGTGCGGGCTGAGCTCCATCGTTGACACCATTGTTGGCCTCCCAGTGTGTACTTGAGAGGTGTGCAGAGCAGCTTAATCTCAAGCCAGCTTCCCCTCCTCCTCAAGGAGTCAACTATAGGCTGTTGGGCACCAATAGGGAGGAGGACCAGCAGCTCAACTCCCCGGAGCCATCAACTCAGGTGACACCGGGAGTGTCCGGCCTTTCCAAATCCCCTCTTCCTGTCACCTGTACAGCTCCAGCTCCACAGGCCAAACGGGGTGCCAATGCCACAAAGCAGGACCCTGAAAGTAGGCTGGGGCTCTCCAGGTCTCAGCCCTCCAGAGGATGCCCACCAAGGCCATCGCAGACAGGGCATACCAGTCAGCAGGCTGCCTCCACCTCTGCTGTGGATGTCCGGAGAGCACCAAGATGTAGCGGCAGGGTTAGGAATGTTAAGAAAGTGTAGTTGCACAGCATGGGCACAGGTGTTACTCACTTGTACATACTGTTCACTATTGTCAATAAATCCACAAGAATGTCTCCGTGCTTATGGCTGCTTGTTCTGATGAGCAGTGTTCATGTCACCCAGATGTGAAACCTTGGTTCCCGCACAAGATGAAGGCAGGCGTCTCAGTCCAGGGCCTTGTCCCTGTGCTTTATGCAGCCTTCAGACCAAAGTGGTGGTCTGGCCTCACACTCACATAATGAAGTCTGCACCTTGACGGTGCTTGACATTGCTGCCTGAATGTCGTGGGCAAGCGTCACAGAGTTCTATCATTCTCTTTGTGTGCTGTCAACACCTTTAAGGTAGAGCTGGTCCCAATCTGATCGGCACCTGTGACCAGAGATGCTGTGCTCCTGAAGAGGTCAGCTGAAGGTTGATAAAAGATCCGGTGCATTTAAAGTTTCATGGCTGTGTCGCCATGATATTACTCTGATCACAAAGCGCAAGCGAACTGCCCTCTGCCAATCAGGAGTCAGACATTCTCAGAGGCTTTGTGAAGATCTATGGAGGGTCCTCACTGTATGTTGTCATCATCCTCCTGGAATCAAGTGACTATGAGTGCCTCTGCTGCGTCTCCATGACAGGAGCATTCTCACAGAGGGTGTGTGCACTGCCGTTAGTCAGACTGGAATCAACCGTTCACAGATGCAATGTGAGGATCTATGGTGTCTCCTCACTGCATGTCATCATCAACCTCCACAAATCTAGCAGCTGTGAGGGCCTCCTGAGCATTCCTGCCTTGTCTGGCCAGTGTGATGGCCTCATCTCTGTCATCATCACCTTCAAGGACTTCTTCACCCTCATCCCTATCGACGTTCTCCTCATCGGAGGAGACCACCAGCTCCTCTATCTCCTCCTCAGCCAGCTCCTCTCCCTGTTGCAGTGCCATGTCGTAAAGGGCGCAGCAGACAACAACGATGCTTAACACCCTATATTGCAGGGCTCCACCAGACCAGTCCAGACACCAGAACCTCATTTTCAGCATCCTGATGTCTGCTCCACCAAGGTGCAAGTTGCAGTATGACCCTCATTATACTTTCATTCTGTTGCAGTCTGAGGTCGCTGCATGGATATCATCAGCCACATTGTCTGCAGGTAGCCCTTGACCCCAAGGACCCATCCTGCAGCCTCTGTTTTCCCTGGAAGATGTCCGGGATCTGAGGCCTACTAAGGATGTAGGAATTACGGAACCAGGTGCACACCTGCAGTAAGAATTTGTGGTGGTTGCAAACCAGCTGAACATTCAGCGAGTGGAATCTCTTGCAGTCGACGTAGTTGACCGCTTGTTGCCACGGAGATCTGAGCGCCACATGAGTGCAGTTGATGGCACCCTGCACCTGTGGCAAGCCTGAGACCTGAGCAAATCCCCGTGTTCTTGCATCCTGGCTTTCCTGGTCCCTTGCAAAATGCACAATGTTGTGTACCTTCACCAAGATGGCATCTTTGACATCATGGATGCATTTGTGGGTGGTTACATATGAGATCCCACAAAGGTCACCAGTGGAGCCCTGAAAGGAGTCACTGGCGTAAAAATTGAGCACCGTGGTCACTTTCATGGTCACTGGCAATGGACGCTCTGCATGTCCTGATGGCGCCAAATCCTTTAGCAGCTGCATATGTGACTGACCAGTTCCCTGGACATTTGCAGTCTCCAGTGACACTGGTTGTTGGTCATCTGCAGGAATGAAAGGCGGCGTCTATAGGCCCTTGTTCTAGCTAGGCGCTGACCAGTGAAGGCTTGCTGTGGCTCTTCAATGGCATGTGTGAAAGCCCAAACTGCCCCTTCTTCCTGAGGGTGCCGCTCCTTGCTCTGCCCAGCCAGGCGCCTCTGTCGCTCTCTTCTGCCTTGTCCCCGCTCTCAGTATGGCACTTGGTGGCATTTTCATGCATTTGCGTTGCTTGAGTGGGCAGATAATCTAGAGGCCCAACTCCAAGCATGTCAATGTGGCTGCGCCTGAAATGTCTCAGCTGTGGAGGTTTGGTCACTTTCTACAAGGTCTCCCTAATGCATGGCTGCTTCCCTCCGCCCAGCCCAGCATATGCTTGTGCACTGCCATCAAATGCAGTGTAGTCCTTGCCCTTCACAACAGTGCAGCCTTTGCCTCCCTGCCAAACTTGCTTCAACCGCAGTGCAGTCCTTGCCCCCCACCAACCCCACTAAGTCACCTCAACCTTGAAGTCCAACGGGCAACCCTGGTGAGCACTGTACAACATTACTGTGCACTCACCTCTGAGTTCCCCTTAAAGTGCAACCTGCCAAGTGCCTTACATATGCTGTTGTGAAACACGCAGATTGTTGGCTTAAAGTTCTGCCCATGCTTTTGGCTCAATGTTTGTTTAGATTCCTTTTAGAATTTGACTTTGACACAGTTATGTCATTGTGCTAACATTTCTCAATTTTGTATTGACAATTTTCTGTTAATGGGGGAATTCAATGACGTTCCATATATGGATTTAAAATTGCTTAATAATTTAATAGGTCTGCAAAAATGCTAGAATTGAAGCAAGTAATCACATTAGGTAATGATACAATTACCTACGGTTCTTCATAGCAGCTCACCATTATTGCAAACCAAGCTGGCAAATTAGAAATGGATGAAGGAAGAATGACTATCATTCTGAGAAAACTGAAAATGATGACAGCTGCTCTTTCAATTGAAAATCCATGTCCTCAAGCTACTACAACAAATGATTGAGCTTTATTGGTCACTTACCTCTTCAATGTGATGCAATATCGAGTGTTCGGCTGTGAAGTTATTACCACAATTTTCACATAAAATGACATAACATTTTACTGCATGGAATCAGACCGTTTGACACAATAGGTCAATACAGGAATTTATATTCCTCATAAGCCTCCTCCCACATTACTTCTTCTCATCCTTTCAACATAACCTTCTTTCTCCCTTATGTCCTTATCTAGCTTCCCTTAAACGCATCCATTCTATTTGCCTCATTGCTCCCTGTGATAGTGAATTCCAAATTCTCACCATTCTTTGAGTAAAGAAGTTTCTTCGAAAGTCCTTATCGGATTAGTAGTGGCTAGCTTGTATTTAGAGTCCCCTGATTTTAGACTCCCCCATGAGTGGGAATATTATCTCTACATTTACCCTATTGAACCCTTTCATAATTCTAAGTGTCTCCAACAGCTCACCTCTCAGTCTTCTCTTTTCTATAGAAAGGAACTATAGCCTGTCCAGTCTTTCCTGATAGTTGTGCCCTCTTAGTTCTGGTATCAACCTTGTAAATATATTTTGCACTTTCTCCAGCGCTTTTATATAATTTTCGCAATGTGGGTATGAAATTTATGGTGAGGTGGGATGGACGCGTAAAATAAAATGGGTGGCCAGTGTACTACCTTCCTGCCTACCCTGATTTGATCTGTATATTTCAGGGGGCCAGTAAGGCATCAGCTAGCCACCTGCCCTTAAACCTAATAAGGCTTTTTAGTGGCCAATCAATGGCCATTTAAGTCTCTTATTCTCCCTCCGCAGTGATAATATGTGCGGCTGGGGAAAGCAGAAGGGAGGCAGCTGACCTGGCAAGTTTCATTGCACTGGTGAAGGCAGGCAGGAAGGGGGGAATACATCCTTTGTCGGGGGTGGGGGTCGTGTCCCTGGCCCATCAGTGGAACCCCCTCAAGATGGTATCCCCCTTTGTACCTGCCCTGCACTTCTAAAACCTGACCCCATCCCTACTACACCCAGTTGCTCGGGTCCGATGCCTCCCTGACCAAAATGCCCAGGCTTATCAAAGTTTGGTATCCATGTTCTCCCCTCCTGGGCACTGTGTGTAGATCCAGCAGTGGCCACTACTTGCTTCTGACACTACTGGGGCTACTCAGCTGCTGGCCAATCAGATTGACCAACAATTCTCGAGGGTGGGTCTTCCTGTTCCTGGGAGGCAGAAGTCCAACTTTTAAATCATTAAAGCCACCACCAGCATATTATTGCTGCGGGACAGCCAGAGTTAAAGTCAGCTAGGTGCCGACCAACTTCTTGGGTTGGGTGGGGGCAGGAACAGTCAGGAAGATGCCCCCTGCCCAACCTGCCGCCCATAAAATTCACCCCATGGAGTCCAGGACCATGTGCAGTGTGCTCTAACCAGGATACTGAGGTCTAACTAAGCAAGTGTGCTCCAACCAAGGTAATAACAGATTTATAATCATATAGTCATAACTATAGTGAATAACTGGTTTGAATATACCCACAGAGAGAAAGAGGGATGCAATATTAGCAAATCAGTAGTCCAAGCGATTCTCACATATACTTCAAAGTGATATTAATGATGACCTGGGAGCAGGTTGTCTATGAAGTCCTCTCAGCTGATATATGGCACATCAGAAAGAGATGAAGAAAATTATTTTAAAATGCAGGGAGTGATACAGCATAATGCAAAGTGGATCTTTTAAATTTTATATTAATGTTACTGTTAGTTCTATGAAAATACAGCTTATTATCTTATATTCTTCTTGCAAAAACAATTTTTCAAACTCTGTGTACCCTGGAATGATGTCATCAAATACATGATTTGTTCTCAATCTTACCATAAAAACACAGAGGGTTTTAAACTTGTTACCCTATTTTCCCTAAATACAGTTTCACCATCTCTGTCAGGTGAGAGTTTTTGTTTGTTTTATTGGAGGAAATTAATCCCTGGGATCATTGGCAGCCTTTAACCCATAATAATGGGTGAAGCTTCTAAAAAGATAATTCATACCTGAGCTTTAATGCTTTTTCATTTTTGTTCATATGTGTTAATACGCATCTGGACAGTGAAATAATTGTTCAATTTCATTAAGAATATTTTTATAGAACTAGCATAGTTAATCATCAAATGAAACTGAAAAATGCAATGCAAGAACAGGCTGCATCAAAGTCCCATTTAAATCAACACAGAGAGAATAATGCATGATCCAGGTTGAAATGCAGACTTGTGTGCGGTTTAGTCTTGTTTTTGATCCAGAATGTGCCATAGTCCTGCATTAACATCTAACACACCTGTAATTCATACACTGACCATTCTTTCATTTATATATATGTGATATATGTGAACACTTACACGCGAAGCACAATTTGTTCTGTCTGTTCCTTTGATCAAATATGGCTTACTGTCATGACAGAGTAAATTAAATGTTGGGGGACTCTGACAATGAATGCCTGACATGGGAAAAAATGGCTGTATGTTCTGGCAAAAGGAGAACTATTTCTATTTTTAAGAAAGCACAAGGGATAATGCACTCAGGATATTATCCCCTTCACGCTGAAGATCTTCCCTGAAAGTCCTGACTAAAGGTTCCACACAGCAATGAGTTATGTAACAGGAATTGGAACAATTTTCTATAATTAATGGATGGAAAATTATAATTGACCATTTTGTATATTTTTCATTTTTGCTTATTATTTACTAATGTGCAAAACTGCAACATTTATTGAAACATTATACATTTGTAATATTAAATACTGTATAATTGGAATCGTGCCTTGTCCCAGTTAGAAAATTAGACATTTATCCAAACCCAAACTGGCATTAGTTTATTCTGTTGCAGTTATTTTCATTCAAAGCCACAATAATAAAAGCAAACTAAAAATGGAGTATTAATTTGGTAAAATAATAAATGGTACAAGGAATCAACTAGGTAATGGAGCTAATAAAAAGAATATCTGACACATTTTTAAATGTTATATTTTTCATTTTGAAACACTTCTGTGATAGCTAAGTTGGTATTTAACATTACTATCATTCATCATGATCCAGCACTGTCAGCATCCTGGGGGGGTTACCATTGACCAGAAACTGAACTGAAGCCATATAAATACTCTGGCTACAAGAGCAGGTCAGAGGCTAGGAATCCTGCGACAAGTAACTCACCTCCTGACTCCCCAAAGCCTGTCCACCATCTATAAGGCACAAGTCGGAGGACTGTGATGGAATACTTCCCACTTGCCTGGGCCACTGCAGCTCCCACAACACTACAGAAGCTTGACACCATCCAGGACAAAGTAACCCGCTTGATTGGCACCCCCTCCACCACTAATGCACAGTGGCAGCAGTGTGTACCATCTACAAGATGCACTGCAGGAATTCACTAAGGCTCCTTAAGCAGCACCTTCCAAACCCACGACCACTACCGGAGCAGCAGATAGATGGGAACACCACCATTTGGAAGTTCTCCACCAAGTCACTCGCCATCCTGACTTGGAAATATACTGCCATTCCTTCACTGTCACTTGGTCAAAATCCTGGAACTCCCTTCCTAACAGCACTGTGAGTGTACCTACACCACATGGACTGCAGTGGTTCAAGAAGGCAGCTCACCTTCTCAAGGGCATTTGGGAAGGACAATAAATGCTGGCCCAGCCAGCGAAGCTCACATCCCATGAATGTATAAAAAAAAATATGGCAGGGAAATATTGTAGCACTAATGCCTCATCGTGTCATTATCTATTTTGTGTCACTGACATTTACTAAATCATTTATTTTGAAAATGTTTCACTCAGTGAGTGGTATGCCTACAATATAATCAAACAGGAATGTGCTGGTTTCCTTGATTCTTCTGTACTCTTACAACCATCTCACCAGATATGGTTTGACAGCAGAGATTTACCTAATGACTGGCTGTTTGGTGATATACCATGTTAAGATATTGAATGGAATTTTCCATGCTCACTGGCATCGGATGTGTTCGACGGCATGAGCAGACAATGTGGCAAGAAGGCCAAAAATTGGTTTCACGACATTGTGAATTCAGTTTGCAATCATCCACTCTGCCCATCATTGGCGGGCCACGTTTCCTGCCGTTGGTCGTCGGGACCCTCATTGTAATACATCTGCATATCATTATAAGCCCAGCTGGATCATCCACCCACGTTGGTCTATTTAGCAAATATTTATGATGTGATCACTCCATCAGCTCAACACAGACATCAGTAGCTACTGTACATAAATCACATTGGGGAGTGCATCTTTTACATAGTGTTTTGAATGTCTAGTTCATGGTTCATGTTGATATTTTAGAGATAATTTTTTTAGCTCTGGGAAGCATAAAGCTTAACTGTAGAAAATGGGATAAATGCAACCAAAGCAGCTTGGACTCTGTTACAATTAAAAGGTTAGGCCATGTGGACTTGAGGGGTTAACAGCTCGAAAGGTAAGAGCCATTAAACAGCAAGTGGGCTTACTTAGCTGCAGAGCTGGAGATGTGATGCCTACACTGCTTGCAAAGAAGTGCAGTTCCGAGAGGTGTTTTGTTTTGGAAGTTAGAGCTAAATTAATTTTAAAGTATTCAGTGAACTCTGAAAGGTTACATCGTCATGGAGATGGGTGGAGCTTATAAGGTTCTCTGGTTTCAATTCACCTGTGTGTTTGCTGGGAGGAGGATTGGTTGCAGTTTGGACCTCGTGTGGTTTGCAGCACACAGAAAAGCTGAGGGAGCTGTTAGCAGGCTCTAGGCAGTTAGGGCTCAGAGAAGCCCTGGGGAGCTGAGAAGGTGGTGGGACGTTGCTGGTTCCGCGCTGGGGAGGGTTAGGGCTCAGAAGAAGCCCTGGGAACTATTTATAGCTTGGTGCAGTCAGGAGGCTGGAGTTCAGAGAAACCCTGGGGCAGTGCTAGTTTAGTGAAGTTAGCAGTCTGTGAAAGCGTTGGAAGTGTGCTGGTAATTAGAGCGCACCTTTCTAAATCCCATGGTACACAGTCTTAGGAGATGAGATTGAACAATCATAAAATAAACAGTCGTTGAGGTGGTCTGAGTCAGAGTGGCTTTCAAGGGAAGTTAGAGGCGCGATCTTTGAAAGTGAGAAGTTGAATTCCCCTTGTAAGGGAAATAGTGTTTTAACAAAATTCTGTGGAAAGGTCATGAGGACTCGAAACGTCAACTCTTTTCTTCTCTGCCGATGCTGCCAGACCTGCTGAGTTTTTCCAGGTAATTCTGTTTTTGTTTTAACAAGATTGTTTGGCTCACAATAGTCACTGACATTAAGGTGGGATGCTGAGAAATCCTTGGGATCCGTCTTGATCGCATCTGCCATTTAATGTGCAGTGTGGTATATTTAACCAGTTTTCCTGTTAATTCATATTTACCTCACGTTAATTCTGAATGTTAGAGTATAAGATAGATATTGTAATTTGCTTTACTTTTCTGACTTTGTATAGTGAAGTTCATTTTGTTTGTTTAAAACCATGGAATCTTGTGGCTTTGTTATCTTAGTGGGTGACTGGGATTTCAAACCTTATCTACTTTAAACAAAAAGTTAGTTGTCCCTAACCCTAACAATAGTTAATCATTTGAATTAACAGTACAGCTGGACCAAATGAAGCAATTGTTATTTTGCATTCTGAAGTAGTAAGGCAATGATATCATAATATTAGCTTCAGTCAATCAGAACTGAAAGGGATTGCACAAATAGAAAGGCTGATAGCAAATATGGTAATTAATTTCTTATGATTGCTGCGCTGAAATAAAAAATGTTTCTTACAGCATGTTTCTCACTAAATTTAATGAGAGAGGAAAATATAGAAGTTCTGTATTTTAGGGAAAGTTTGAAAACCTATAGCTAGATCAAAGGGACATATATGTAAGATTAAATGTAAATGACAGAGAACAGGAGAAAGCTTTGACACATTGTTGTCCTCACAACCCTGGGATGCACTATCAGGGTTAGTTCTTAAAGCATGATATTGACTGAAGCATACTTGAAGGAAAGGGGTGATACAGGAATTTGGGAACAGGGTTAGCGTATGGGATTAAGACAACTGCTCTTGTGGAGGATAAACACCAATATGGACTGGAACTCCCTCCCTAACAGCACTGTTGGGTGTACCTACACCGCATGGACTGCAGCGGTTCAAGAAAGCATTTCACCACCACCTTCTCAAGGGCAATTAGGGATGGGCAATAAATGCTGGCCTGGCCAGCAACACCCACTTCCCATGAATTACTAAAAGAAAAAGGACTGGTTGAGCTGAACAGCTTATTTCAAATTGTAACTCCTATGCAGTTCTAAGCGAGTTGACCATGGGCATAGAGGGAATGGGACTTTGCAACCGAGCAATGCTAGGAGAGGACAGCACTTACAAGGATTGCATATTAGGGAATCTCAGGTATGCCCCTCAGGAGCTTTCATCCATTCATTTTAATGGATGAAAAATCATGGGCTACATGCCAGTGATTTGCCCATTTGCAAACCTTATAAATGCCATTTCCTACCAGGAGCGTTGGATCCTTGAATAAACTCTAACACCAAAATTTGCTAATGAAACCAGTAAATAAACATGACAACTGGGAGCAAGATTGCAGGAGGAGGCATAAACAGATTTGAGCAGTCTTTTTTTATTTGTACATCTGGGGAAGCAGTTCTAGTTTGAGGTTGAGGCGAACAATCCATTCCAATGGAATGGATGGGTTGTTACTTGAGCAGTGAGCAGATATGTAGCAAATGCAGTTCAATGGAGCAAACTGTTAAGCAGTATAATTTGTGTAAAAGAACGGTGTTAAATGCCAAATTATTCAATGGAGTTGAAAAAAAAAGGAAAAGAGCAGCTGCACAAATCTTTAGATCTGGTGCTGAGGATGGAAAAGCCATACACAGGACAAAGTACTTCTGTATCTCAACTGTGTAAGCATTGAGTACAAAATTCAAGGAGTTGGCAATGAATCTGAATCTGAATATTAATTTGGCCACAGTGGACTGCATCCCATTAAAAAAAGGAACTTGGAAACATGTAAAATGTGTCTATAGTTCATTAATATGATACAGAGAAAATGATATTGTTATAATCAAAGACATAAAGTCAGGGCTGTATTCTGTACAAAGTTTTTGCCATGTGTAAATTTCACTTTGTTTTGCATTCCACAGCACTACTATTGAAAAACATTTCTGAATCCATTTTCAAAAAAAGGATTACATGCGAAATCATTGCATGCATGGCAATGAGTTTCCTTTGATCACCTTCTCATATTACTAGTGTTGAGTGTCTGTTACCAAATGTCTGCTTCATAGCGCTGGCCTGAACAGATTTTACTTGACACATGATATATAGCAACAACACGGGCTGACTCATTATTTTTATTTATCTGTAAACTGATAACACATTCTAGACTAACAGTCACTTGGTAGTACATAACTTAAATATTGCTGTAAAGAGAGACATGTTGCCGAAGCTTTTCATCTTGCACTCATCAGGACAAACACAAGAATGCCAAATTTCAATGTGATGGTTTGAAATTTGACATTCTTGCATTTATCCTGATGAATGCAAGATGAAAAGCTTCGGCAACATGTCTCTCTTTACAGTAAATAGATCTTAGACAATAGGGCACTTAATCCTCTGATCAGCAAATTTGCTGCACATTCAAGATGTCAAACAAATGTACAACAAGGTACTTGGTTGAATGAATAGGTGAAGCCAGATAGGAGTTGCTGCTGTTGCAAAGGTGAGTTTCAGGTACTTTCTTTAAGTATTGAAAATAGAGGTTTGAATTACACCAAAGGATGGCTCAAAAAATCTGGAAAATAAAAGACGTATATTTGAAAATTTCCTCTCCTCTCTCCAGGGTTTCTGTCACTTCCTGGGTGTAGTGATGCACAGCAAATAGCGAAATGTTGGCATTGCTGCTGGTTCGATCTCGGAAAGATCCACTGGCGTAAAAAAAGTGGGCCATTGTAATCTTGATGGCCACTGGCAGTGCTGTTCTCCCCCTGCTGTGTGGCTGCAGGTCCAGTGGAAGAAGGTGGAACAGTTCATTCACCACCTTGATGAAAGGTAGTTGCCTTAGACAGTGCTTCTGGCTGAGGTGTAGATAGGAAAAGTACTCTCTGAACACCCTTGCTTGGTACAGCTTTTTACTGACAGCCCTCCATCTTATGGTCAAGGTGCAGAACGTGGCCTGCCATATATGTCTGAAATTTTGAGCTTCTGTAGCATTAGCATCAGTGATGCTCTACAGACAAATTTAGCATTCCAAGTATACTGCAACTTCTGACTCAATACTAAAAAGATCACTGTTAATTTAATCTCTATTTTCTTACAGAAATTTTTTTTCAGCAAAAAAAAAGTTTTCCAATTTGCCTTCATTACAGTGATTACATTTAGAAATACTTGATTGGATGTAAAGTGCTTCAAGAGATTTTGAGGGGGTGAAGCATAGAAGCAAAGAAAATAGGAGCAGGAATAGGCCATTCAGCCCTTCGAGCCTGCTCCCTCATTCAATATGATCATGGTTTATCCTCTATATCAACATCATACTCCTGGGCTCTCTCCATACCCCTTGACACTTTTAGAATCCAGAAATCTATCTATTTCCTTCTTAAATATATTCAGAGACTTAGCCTCCACAGCCTTCTGTGGTAGAGAATTCCTCAGGTTCACCATCTTCTGAGTGAACAAGTTTCTCCCCAACTTAGTCTTAAATGGTCTACCCCGTATCCTGAGACTGTGACCCTTTGTCCTAGAACCCCAGCCAGAGGTAGTATCATTCTTGTATCCAGTCTATACATCCCTGTCAGAATTTTATATGTTGCAATGAGATCTCCTCTCATTCTTCTAAACTCCAGTGAATACAGGCCTAGTTGGCCCAATCCATCTTCATACGACAATCCTGCCATCCCAGGAATCAGTACGGTGAACCTTCACTGCACTCCCTCTCTGGCAAGTATATAATTTCTTAGGCAAGGAGACCAAAACTGCACGCAATACTCCAGGTGTGGAAAGGTACTACATAAATGGACGTTTTGTTTTCTCTCTCTTTCGTCTGTCTATCTCAACTATATCGGGGTTGGTGCTGGTAAATCTGTTGTGCTTGGTCATTAAGACTTGTGACACTGTCGCATAACAGAATTTCTTGCACTATTATCACCAAAGAGCCTAAAGAGATAACATACAGATTAATAAATATTTCATACAGATTTTCATACTTAATGCAACTGAAACGATTATGTCAGAGAAACAAATAGGCATGAAAAACAAAACAGAAACAAAAAATAAAAAATAACTTTTAAACACTTGGAAATTACTTGTGATCATTTGAAATATATGATAAATAAAATATTCTCTTGGAAAGGCTTCAGAATATATCCATTTGTGATATAATCAAATTGTCTGGACAATCAGATAGCACAGGAGACCACAGGAGACAATATTTAAAACAGCACAGATTATACCCGTCAAATACATTCTTGCCATCTTTTCATTAAAGCTGTCCAAGAAGTCTCTGGAGAATGATGAAAAACTAGCAACATTCTTAAGAGTTTAAAAAGCCATAGGTTTAAGGAGAGGTACACTAAATAGTCTGTAAAAAGTGTAAGCTGGTAACCTTCTCCAGTACATTTAGTTCTGGTTTTGTGAAATTAGTGATTCCTTTTGTGCCTCTGCTTGTAAGGCATTTGAGTATTCTGCATGTTCCCTAATGAATCTTGTTTGTCAGAGGGTGCTCTCTCCAAGTTGGGACGATACACTCCCACTTGTGGTAGTCAATGTCATTAATTTATGTATCAAAGTTCTTCTGAACACAGGAAGGGGACTCCCTTAACAAGCTGCTAAGAAGTTAAACATCCTTGTAGGGTTAAAGGTAACTTAGAAGGCGTAATGAGTAGAGCTCCTGATTCTTTTTTTTATTCATTCATGGGATGTGGGCTTCACTGGCTGGGCCAGCATTTATTGCCCATCCCTAGTTGCCCTTGACAACTGAATGGCTTGCTTGGTCATTTCAATCAACCACAACCTGGAGTCACTTGTAGGGTAGGAAAGGACAGCACATTTCCTTCCCTAAAGGACATTAGTGGACTAGATAAGTTTTTACAACAATTGACAATGGTTTCATGGTTATCATCAGACTTTCAATTCCAGATTTTTACTGAATTCAAATTCCACCATCTGCCATGACAGGACTTGAACCCAGGTCCCCAGAGCATTATCCTGGGTCTCTGGATTAATAGCCCAGCGGCAATACCACTCCCACTATTCATGGCTGCTTTAGTATTCCATTGGAGATGAACCTCATAGACCACACTTGCATCCTGTTATGATGTAATTAAAATGCTAATAATATTCTGTTTTAGAATTTGAACACATCACCATTAGGCATTGTCTTTTTCTCCTAATAATAGCATTCCATTCATAGAATCCTTTTTATTTCATAAGTAATCTCTTTCAAACTGTCTTTCTTCACCTTCTCTCCTGAGGAATCCCACTAGGTGAAGACTTAAAAATTGTTCAAAGCCTTCATGTGCTGTTTGCTGTTTTGTTCGTTTCTTTAGTAGTCCCAATGTTTGGTTTGTACTCCCAAATTGTACAATGCCCACTCATTTACACACAGTTATCATATGAGTTGTTTATTCATGTTTTTTTTTTCAGTTTCCTTTCTTCCCCTTTCCCGCTTCTTCTGTGGCACTGAAGTTGAATCACAATGGGAAATGAAAGCAGTTCAATGGGTGATCAGGTGGGTCTGTGTTGGCATTTATAAGGACATGTGTCTGGATGTACAATGTATAGTAATCAGTAAATAATGTGAAAAGACTGAGCACTCATTGTTACTGCACCCTAAGCTTGTAAATATGTTTGACAATTAACAATCAGATGCAGTCTTATATGTTTCACTTAATGTTAAGTCAGATGTCACATGTGATTTTTAAAAATCATATTTCTGATTTCAAATATTTTTGCAAGGACCTTCCAACTTCAGTCTGAAGAGCTCTTCAATAATAAAACCCTATTCACAGTAACAATTTTATTAAGGCCATAGTAAAATAATTTGCATGCATGAAAATAAATTGTATGGAGAAAGTGCAAATATTGAGTTGGCAAATTTTACTGAGCCTTCACCCCTATAAAAATAATTTGTGCTTTTCTTGGGAGACACAATTGCTGGGTAAACAGGGTTTCAGACAATTTAGAGCACAGAGTCTTTGCATCATGTACCCAAGGCATTGATTCACATAAACTACATTGTGGTTATTAGGTTTATGGTGCACTACTTTTATGACTGTTAACATAGAATTGGTCAGAATCATGAATTCTAATTTTATTCCTTTTTTCAGTTTTGATAGTAGTTATAGATTCGGAGAAATTGCATGATGTATCTAATTGGAGAAAGTAGGAAATTTTATTATAATGAAGGTTCCAATGTGTTTTATATTAAAATAAGAGGCTGAGGGGTAATTTTCCAAGTGGACATTTGTGTTTGTTTACCTCTCCTCTCACTGGCCACGTGATGGTAATCTTCCCATATATGCAAATATCCCCACTGCTGGTACCTAAATGGAAAATTATCTCATTCGGCTCATCAAGATGTGGTGAAGCTGACAGGTTTAGTCAGTACTAGGCCTTTATTCAAGGAGATATTCATCAAAGCCATTATCAGATAAATTGATCCTTTAGATTTTAAATTAATTTTAAATATGGCAGCTTATAGATGTGTCCATTCTCTACATAAATTGGATAAATTATTTTTATTCATGCACTTGCTAATGGTTTTAAATTAACCACCAAGAAACTCAGAAATAAATTTAAAGGAATATTGGCCACTTCTTTTGGCTTTCCTTATTTTTCAGTTATTTCTTCTCACTATCACTTTCCCCTTTGCTGCACCAATGCCATCAACAGATAGAATCATAGAGTGGTTACAGCACAGAAGGAAACCATTTGGTCCATCGTGTATGTGCTGGCCTTCTGAAGGAGCAATTGGCCCAGTGCCACTCCGCTGCCTTTTCCCCGCAGCTCTGCAAACTTTTCCTTTTCAGATAATGATCCAACCCCTTTTGAAAGCCTCAATTGACCCTGCCTCCACCAGACTCTCAGCCAGTGCATTCCAGATCCTAACCACTCGTTGCGTAAAAAAGTTGTTCCTCATGTCACCATTGCTTCTTTTGCCAATTAACTTAAATCTCTGCCTCTCTGTTTCTCGATCCTTCCATCAATGGGAACAGTTTCTCCCTATTTACTCTGTCCAGAACTCTCATGATTTTGAATACCTCTATCAAATCTCCTCTAAACCTTCTCTTCAAGAAGAACAGTTCCAACTTCTCCAATCTTCCTGTGTAACTGAAGTTCCCCATCCTGGAACCATTCTTATGAATTTTATCTTCACCCTCTCCACTATCCTCACATCCATCCTAAAGTGTGGGGCCCAGGACTGGATGCTAGGTGAGGCTCCAGTTGAGGCTGAACCAATATTTTCTCTCAACCTGTCCTGGCACTTTCAATGATTTATGCACATATACACCCAGGTCCCTCTGTTCCTGCACAACTTTAGAATTGTATCACTTATTTATATTGTCTCTCTGCATTCTTTCTATCAAAATGAATCGCCTTACAATTATCTACATTAAGTTTCATCTGCCACTTGTCAGCCCATTCCGTCAATTTGTCCATGCCTTGTTGAAATTCCAGATTATCATCTGCATCGTTCATAATACTTCAAAATTTTGTATTGTGTGTAAATTTTGTAATTATGCCCTGTACACCAAGGTTTAGGTCAAGAAGAGCAGTGGTCCTAACACCAATAGCGAGGGAACTGCAGTATAAAACTTCCTCCAGTCTGAAAAACAACTGTTTACCATTACTCTTTGTTTCCTGCCACACACCATACGTTCACATGCATACTCTGTAACCCTAACTTATTACTTTCCCTCTTACGCTGAACCTACCTGTTACCTTACTAATCCCTACTCTAGTTCTATCTGTCTCTCCCAATATTCTGTGCATCTTGGTACCCCTCTCTAGTATCACCTCCTGGTTCCCACACACCTGCCAAGTTAGTTTAGACCCTCCCCAAAAGCATTGGCAAATCGCCCCACGAGGAAATTTGTCTTGGTTCTGTTTAGGTGTAACCTGTCTTGCCTATATAATTCCCATCTCTTCTGGAACTGATCCCAATGTCCCAAGAATCTAAAGCCCTCTTTCGGGCACCATCTCTCCAGCCATGCATTCATCTGCCCTATCCTCTTATTTGTGTATTCACTTGCGTGTGGTACTGGGATGAATCCTGAGATTACTACTTTTGAGGTCCGGCTTGCTAATTTCCTACATAGCTCCCTAAATTCTGACTGCAGGACCACAACCTTCTTTCTACGTATGTGGTTGGTACTGATGTGGACTGAGTGCTGGCTGTTCAATCCCCTCCCCGCTGACAAAGTGAGCTCTGTAGCTGTTCAGTGACATCCTTGACCCCGGCATGAGGGAGGCAACACACCATCCTGAATTCACACCTGTGACAGAAATGCCTGTTTGTTCCCCTAACTATCAAATCTTCTATCACTATTGCACTTTCAGACTTCTTCATGCCCCCCTGTACAGCTGAGCCAACATAGGTGCCATGGACTTGGCTCTGGCTGCACTCCCAGATAAACCATCACTTTCATTAGTATTCAGGGCTGAATGTTGGACAGTGAGATGCACTCAGGGGACTCTTGCACCACCTACCTGCCTGTTTCTCCTTGATGATATAGGCTTGTGTATCTGTCAGTGTAACCTGAAGTTACTTGGTAAGAGTCTTGTGGAAACTGATTGCGATAAGTTGCCCATCATTTTCCATGAACCCAACATTGCTGATCCACTTCACTTTCACTCATCACCACCAAAATGAGATTGTGATCCAGTCTGGACCCATCCACTGTATAACGCAGAATGCTGGCACATAAATGCACTTTGCACAGGGCTACATACATCTCTGTTTTGCTGGTGAATCATGCTTCTCGGATCATTGTTTGCTTGGGGATTGTGAAGCACTTGTCATTTGTTACAATGACATCAGGGGCAAGTAATGTAATCATGCATATCAATGGGATTTATCTGATTGTACTTATAAACAAAAAAAAACTTATTGGATATTTTGTCATGAAGGCACGTCTTTTCAATTTTTTTCTGTGACAGCTGAATAAAAATGATGATTCCAACTCTTGAAATTCCATAGTTAATAAGTAGAGTTTGTGTGGCACCAATGCCACAGTAGGTTTGGCTGGTCAAACTTGTTCACTTATTTACATTTTGATTCAATTTTTTAGCCAAAGGCTACTGATACAGACACCATCACCTCATTACCGTCAAACCAGGAGACCATACAGGTATTGTAATATGGCATGTGCCTAAACATAGCTGCTGGAACCTCATGTGTTGGACTGGAACTTTGCATGGCTTGCTGTTTCTCATGTGCAAATCTATTTTTGAACAGTTTCTATCACCCAGCATTCTCGTATTTCAGAAGTTTATTAAGTGCATGCAACCTAGCATAAAGAAGCTGCAAAGGAACAGTTGATCTTAGATGGAGCAGAGTGTAATGCTTTTCTGATACACTCAATCAAAGTAGTGCTAATGCAAAGCTGCAAACATCAGCTTATAATAAATAGACATCAGTAACACTGATTAAAATCAATCAAATGTTGCTTATGCCACCTGCAGAGATTGCGTGCGGATGCAATGCATGGACCAAATGCACAACTGCACTTTAAAATTGTCTTCTGTTGTAACTTGTAAGTTGCACGTGTTCTGTATCGGATTCACATGTAGCTCTCATTATGTGTGAAGATGTTAGGATACCAATGGCAGGAGTGTCTGTGGCAGGTGATTGGAGGCAGGAAGTCATGTGATGATACCTCCAGGAATATGCCCGATACTAAACCATACGGATCAGAGGTTCCAGGCTTGACCTGTACTCTGTGTTGAGTTAACTGACTTCAACCAGGGGAAAAGGTATACAGTTATTGACCCCAATGATCTCTGCTTGGAAGTAGAAGTTCAGTCACAGTCAGGGGCCTTGAATTTAGGCCACAACCATTTTTGGGCACGCCGGTGGCATTGTGGCCCCTGTACCTTCCCCTCCCTCCCACTGTGCCTGAATTCTGAGGCCCCACACTCTCCAGATATTGGGGCACAGCTCTCATTTTAGTATTGCTGGAAAAACATGAAGAACCCTCTGGTTTGGGCTGCTGCTGGAATCACAATAACTCTCAGGTAAGTATGAAATGTTGAGGATTGGGGCCTATATGGCCAGTGCTGGGGCCTGACCCAATCTTTGTACTGGCTGTGGGATCTAAGAGAGGGTTTGGCAGGGGGACGGTTATGATCAAGAAAGGAAGCAGGGGTAGGGTAATGATTTGGGGCCCGGGACGCGGGATGATCTGAAGGTGGTTGGGGGCGGGGTGGGGGGGGTGGTTAAATGTGGGGTCAGTAAGAGCAGAAGTGCTTATATTCAGGTTACTTATCTTCTTTATTGCAGGCAATCCCTAGGGATAGTTTCTCAAAGTGCAACCTTCATTTGTCGCTCGCTGCCTCAAGGCAAACTAGCCCTGCGGATGGGCATCAAGCAGGCATTGGGCTGCTTATCTGTACATGTGAAAGAACTAACACTTGCTTCAGGCATGGGCAAAGGCTGCCTCTAGATTAGGCTTACCCAATGTGGGACTGGATTTAACTACCCTCCCCCCCCACTGGTTTATTTGAAGGTGGGAGGGCTTGTAAAGTAAAATAAGTGGCCTGCCTGTCATGTTCCTGCTTACACCCAACCTGTTTCCCATATTAAAGGCCACTTAGTGTCCCCATTCCGCCTCCACCACTATTACACAGGCTGCTGTCGGATAGGAACAGGGTTACCTCCTTTGAAGGGTCTCCTGTGCCCATTAGCAGCACCCCCCTACACTCCACAAATCCCAGGATCGTAGCCAAGCCCCCACCCCAGGTCTCTTAAACACGGCCTCCACCCCCGTGTCCCTCCCTCGCTAGGATCTGCCAGGCAAGCTCGTTCACAATCCTTGAAGTCCGAAATCCATGGCACTTCTCTTCCATGGATTGTTTGAAGTCCCAGCAGTGACCTACTCAATTCTGGCTTTGCTGGGACTTCAGATATTGTTTGACAGTTCTCTAGGGTGGACCTTCCTCTCAGATAGGGGTGGAAGTCCCATTCTGGCTAGGTTGTCCCAAGTTACTGTGGGGCAGTCGGGTTTCGGGTGGGCGGGCTGACCTTTTCAGCCAGGGTAGAGGAGAGTGCACTTCCTGTAAAATCCAGTCCATAGAGTTTTTGCATTTCCAGTTGGAAATATGCTCACAATTTCTCCCGGCCACATATTGAGCTTAGTGTAGTCTGAATAGTGCCTGAGAAATGGTCCTGTGCAGACCAATTTCTGGGCTAATGTTTTTGATTCTTCTCACTGTTCAGTGACCCTATTGGAACGTGTGCCTATGTGGACAATCATGGAGACAGTATCAGGTCAACTGATTTGCACTTTCGAGTATGGTAGGTTGTTCCTAATTACTGCCTGGGCTCATACAAGAAGAATGATCACTTCGACGAGGCATTAAAGGATGGCTAGCACTAATTAAGGCATGCCCAGTCAATGTCAGTAATTACCTTCAGAACAAGAGGGTGTGAACATTTGGAAAATATAATGAAACAGTTCTGAGTCAAACTGTGACGAAGAACTGAATAAAGACTGTTGGCATGTGGCTTGTGCATGAAGGGTTGACAGCTCAGATGGAATTCACTGCGCTTATGGCCAATTAAAAAAAAACTGACAACCTGTGCACACACTGGATAAACTCAACTTTATCTGCGTAGAGCATCCAAATGATCATAGATTTATGTTCATGGGCTGAACAGTGCAATTCAAGGCACAAAACAATGTCCTGCATTTACCACTAGAAGGCAGCCTAATACAGAATGTTTCCTTTAAGTTAGCTCTTCCTGAGCAATAATACTCAGCAGCTTTGTGTTTTGTCTTTGGCAAAGAATAGATTCTAATTGATTTACTGATGTTTTAATGATGAGTGCCAATCCAGAAGTACAAATTTAAATTGGCTCAAATTGGCTTGAAATGAGGATTTTTGGAAAAATCCAGGTCTCTCCAGGTTTGGGTCATCTTGTATTTCAATGACCTTGTACCTCAAATAAAATTGTCCATGCCGAGGCTCAGAAGAATAAGGGGATTAGGGGAAAGTTGGGTAGGTAGATACCTATGTCAGATGTTGGGAAGATTATTTGCCAATTAGGCTCCTTCACTTGTCACATCCATCACGTCATTAATTGAACTTAGAATTAAATAGTTGGAAGATCATGCACAGTTCATGCCCAAATTTCTAATACATGTTACTGGTAAACAAGATGAGAAATGACCCATTTACAGACAGATGTCAGGAGCTGAGAGGTAAGAATCTGTGAAGTTAATGTTTATGTGTCGCAAACTCATAAATAGTTAGACTTTCTTTGTTTAGTATTTTGAATGAAATCATAAATGTATTTAAGCAGGTGATCGTTACAAAATATCATCTCTTCAGCGTAAGGAATTAGAAATTGCCAGACACAATAATCAGAAGACAGCTATCTGGAGTTCCTGTGAAGTGCCTTGAGACATTTTATTGAATTAAAGGTGTTATGTAAATACAGGTTGTTGTTGTGGAGTTAGCATTTCTTCCAATGGAAAATGGCTACCTCTTCCACAATTAATGATTAATGACCCTTATGTGAACGTGCGGCTTTGACGCATAGGATTCCTGATGTTGTAATTGGGTAAGTAAGCTTTTAAACAGACCAGGCAATCTCCTGTCTTTGTTTTGTTCTAAAAGGAATTTCACCCCCAAGAGTTAGGGAGTCAGGAATACTGACCTAATGTATTCTGCATTGTGCTGCTGTTCTTGTGGCAGAAAGCCTGCTGGGAATGCAGTTTTCATCTGTTTCCAGCTGTATTCAGCTGGGATGAGGTACTTTGAATATGTCACAATTTATTTCAGAAAACTGCACGCAAAGAGCGAATTTGTTTTCTTCATAAATTATCCCTTTTATTCAATAAAACTAAAGACTATTCTCTTCAAATGATTCAAAATAGGCAGCGTGGAAGCCAGCATCTGATCTATGCTTAGCTTTCCCACCTTTTTTGGTTTGGACTGGACACGAGGGTTTTTAAAACGAAAACAGGAAATGCTGGAAACACACAGGAGGTCAGGCCACATCTGTAGAGAGAAAAACATAAGGTTACCATTTCAGTTAGGTCATTGGCCTTTCAGCAGAACTGGTTTTTAAACAAACTATTTGGAATATAAACAGGATTAAAGCATTTTAATTAGAGAAGGAATATTTCCTTGCTTCTGTGGAATCATCTCATGTACTGCCCTGTAGCTGTCTTGCTGTCACCTAATCTAGGAGATAGAAGGTGCACTCAGTCTTCTAATGCCCAATGGATGTCGGCCTGTAATCGACTCTTGCAGATTTGGAAATCACAGATTTGCTGCATTTTATGTTGCCTTTATGGTCACTTTGAAGTATGCATTTAAAGTGAGAATGTAGCAGGGATGGTGGAAATATTCAATTTTGGATTTTGTTGAGAAGTTCCGTTAATCATGAACCAATGTTAGTTGCCCATTTTATCAGGTTCGTTAATGCTTGGCAACAATTGGCCAAATGATGAAAGTTATATCCTTATTTTTGGCGACTTGTTAAAAAGCAGGACACGGACTCTGTACAGAAATGTTATAATGTTCTTCAATATAATGTAGGCATTTGGTACGCATATCTTTGTAAAGAAAATTGGCAGATGCATCTATATCATTAAGGGGAGGGGAGAAATTAATAAAAGAGAAAGCAAAACAAATGATACCTGATCATTAAGGCATAACTGTTTTTTGCTTATCCCAAGACACTGCTGTATGGGCTGGTAGAGTTGTTCAGTCTGTAATTTGATCCCTGACGCTGAAGAGATGACCTTTGGCCTGCTTCCCAGCATTCACCTGCCACAGATTGTTCTTAATCTTGTGATTCAGGAAGTTCTCTTAAAGTGTATGGAAAGTAGGTGACAAACACTAGAGTCTGTTTTAGAAGTATTGCAGAAAGGAATAGAAGAAAAGGTAAGTGAACTCAAACCATGCAGGCATTAAAAATGTGTGGCCTGTGGTGGTGGTGGTGGTGTGGAGGTGGAGTATGGGTGGTGTTAGTGAGAATGTGAAGCATTCTATGAAATCAGAAAGTGTCAGTTTTTACTGAAGACAGAGTGGAAGCAGAGTGTGTTCAATCTGACTGAGCAGTGTGACATGTTGTAACAACCACCGCTCAGGAATGTGTGTGCTTAACCAAACAGTGGAGTCTGTTGTTAATCTGAACTTTACCAAGCTGGGAAAATGAACGGTAACATTTTTCTTTATGAAATGCTTTCTGTTTACATTCTAAGTGTACAGTTCTGATAAATATGACTTAGTGTATAATCAGTGATCAGCTATTGCTTAAAAGGCACATAAGTCCCATGTGAGTCATGTCATTATGTAAGCAGTGTTGGAATTCACAGAAGTGCTGGGGCATTGTGTTGCTAAGGTTTTATGCCATTTGTTGCTGTGGACAGTGTTTGTTGTTCAAGTAACCTAATGTCTTCACAATAGAAAAGCTTTTTGTTTGGAAGAAGTTGTCATTATCTTACGGCCAAGGGAAAAACAAGCTGCAGCAGAGGGGTTATATTTCAATCCTGTGGAGTCACACTATATTGAAGTTAATATCACTTGAAACCTGGCAATTGTTTTCAGTAAAATCTGTGGCTTTTATTGTAGATCTTTAGGTTAAAATCTGATTTTACCACAGTGAAATCATTAGATACACTTGCGAAAATATGATTCACTTTGCTGAACATAGCTACATTGTAACATTTAAACCAGGGTAGAAATTGGAATGTGATGCACCAGCTTTTTGGACCGAAAATGGTACTTTTTTTTTGCAAAAATATACTTTATTCATAAATCTTCAAAAACATTTCGAAACTTTTTAAATCACCATTACAAAAATACAAAGGTTCAACTTTTACAAACTGAAACACAAGGTGTATCAGAAAAAACAATGAAAATTTCAATCATTGGCAGACATACATTTTAATCTGTACAGCCTGAGGGGCTCTTTACAGTTCCCAGCCCCCCCTGCACTGTGGCAGAAAGGTCTTAGGCAGCGACCCTTCCCCATTGCGCCTTTGCGGCGGCTGCCCCAAGCTTAACTGTGTCCCTCAGCACGTAGTCCTGGACCTTGGAAAGTGCTATCTGCTACACCCGGTCGGGGACAACTCTTTGCGCTGGAAAACCAACAAGTTTCGGACAGACCAAAGAGCGTCTTTCACCGAGTTGATGATCCTCCAGCTGCAGTTGATGTTTGTCATGGTGTGTGTCCCTGGGAACAGCCCGTAGAGCACAGAGTCCTCTGTCACAGAACTGCTCGGGGTGAACCTCAACAGAAACCACCGCATCTCTCTCCAGATCTTCTTTGCAAAGGCACAATCCACAAGGAGGTGAACAAAGGTCTTGTCCACCACAGCCACCTCGAGGGCAACGTGCAGAGGGGGTGAGAATCCTGGCGTGTAGGAAGGATCTTAGAGAGGGCCTTTCTCACCACCAGCCAAGCTACATCTTGGTGTTTGTCGGAAAGTTCTGGTGATGAGGCATTCTGCCAAATTACTTTGTCAGTCTGCACAGGGAACCATCCCACAGGATCCACCCTCTCCTTTTCCCTCAGGGCCTTTAAGATGTTACGTGCCGACCACTGCCTGACGGACTTGTGGTCAAAGGTGTTTCTCTGCATAAATTTTCCCACAAGGGACAGGTGGTACGGCACGGTCCAACTACTTGGAGCGTTCCGCGGCATCGTGGCCAGACCCATCCTTCGCAACACCGGGGACAGGTAGAACCTCAGCATGTAGTGACACTTGGTGTTTGCATACTGAGGGTCTACGCACCGCTTGATGCAGCCACACACAAAGGTGGCCATCAGTATGAGGGCGATGTTGGGCACGTTTTTTCCCCCTTTATCTAGAGGCTTGTACATCGTGTCCCTGCGGACATGATCCATTTTCGACCTCCAGATAAAGCGGAAGATGGCTCGGGTGATCGCCACCACACAGGAGTGTGGAATGGGCCAGACCTGTGCCACGTACAGCAACAGCGAGAGTGCCTCACACCTGATGACCAGGTTCTTACCCGCAATGGAGAGGGAGCGTCGCTCCCACATGCCCAGTTTCCTTTTCACCATAGACACTCGCTCCTTCCAGTTTCTAAGAGATGCCCTGGTCCCTCCAAACCATATTCCCAGCACCTTCAGGCCATCAGCCCTGACAGTGAAGGGGACAAAGGATCGGTCAGCCCATCTCCCAAAGAACATGGCCTCGCTCTTCCCACGATTTACCTTGGCTCCCGAGGCCAGTTCGAACTGGTCGCAGATGTGGATAAGTCTGTGCACTGACAGCGGATCAGAGCAGAAGATGGCGACATCGTCCATGTACAGGGAGACTTTGATCTGAGTGCCTCCACTACCTGGGATCGTCACTCCTCATGCCCGGATCCTTCCTGATGGACTCAGCAAAGGGTTCTATGCAACACACGAAAAGAACAGGCGAGAGAAGGCAGCCCTTCCTGACTCCAGATTTAATAGGAAAGCTATCTGATTCCCACCCATTGATTGAGACTGTGCTACTGATGTTAGTGTAGAGCAGTTGGATCCAATTGCGAATTCCCTCCCCAAACCCCATTTTGGAGATCACATCCACCATGTAGGTGTGCGATATTCTGTCAAAAGCCTTCTCCTGATCCAGGCTGATGAGGCAGATATCCACACCTCTGGCCTGTACATAAGCAATCGTATCCCTGAGCAGCACAAGGCTGTCAGAGATCTTCCTGCCCGGCACAGTGCAGGTCTGGTCAGGGTGGATCACCAATTCCAGAGCGGATTTGACCCGATTGGCAATGACCTTGGACAGAATTTTATAGTCCACATTCAACAGTGAAATGGGTCGCCAATTTCTAATTTCCTCCCTTTCCCCCTTGTGCTTGTAGATGAGGGTGATAATGCCTTTCCTCATGGATTCTGACATACTGCCGGCCAGGAGCATACACTCATACACTTCTAGCAGGTCTGGGCTGATCCAGTCCCACAGAGCCGAATACAACTCCGCCGGCAAGCCGTCGCTTCCGGGAGTTTTACTCTTCTCGAAGGACTCAAGGGCCTCAGTCAGTTCGTCAGGAGTTAGCGCTTTGTCCAGACTCTCCCGTGTACTGTCATCTAAGGCCTCCGTGATAGAGGACAGGAAGGACTGGGAGGCCGTGCTGTCTGTGGGCTTCACGTCATACAATCCGGCATAGAAGGATTTGCTAATCCTCAAAATGTCAGATTGCAATAACTTAACTGAGCCGTCTTCTTCCTTCAGGCTGCTGATCACAGAGCTCTCTGTGTGTACCTTTTGGAAGAAGAAACGTGAGCACGTCTCATCCTGCTCCACGGAGCGGACTCTGGAACGGAAGATGATCTTGGAGGCCTCTGAGGCAAAGAGCGAGGCTTGCTGGCTCTTCACCTCTTGGAGTTCCTCCTTGATATCGACCCCCATCGACTGCAGCCAGAGCAGATTCTGCATGTTTTTCTGGAGTTGGGACATTTCCCTCTGTTCCTTTCTAGCTTTCTGGGTGCCTTTGAGGACGAAAAACCTCTTGATGTTTCCCTTGATCGCTTCCCACCAGTGTGTCAGGGACTCAAAGAGGGGTTTCATGGTTCTCCAACCTTTGTAATCCCTCTTGAGCTCCTCAATGTTCTCTGGGATCAGCAGTTGCACGTTTAGCTTCCATGCCCCCCTGCCAACCCTCTGGTCCTTCTCTAAGTGACAGTCAGCCAGTAGGAGGCAGTGGTCAGAGAAGAACACCGGCTTGACGTCAGTGGATCTGACTGCAAATGCACGGGACACAAACAGGAAATCTATCCTGGAACAGACGGACCCGTCAGGCTGCGACCAGGTGTACCTACGCTGTGCTCCATCTGCAGGGTTGCTGAAGACATCGTGCAGCTTGGCATCCTTTACTGTTTCCATCAGGGATCTGGATGTAGCGTCCAATCTGCTGTCGGCCCTGCCGGATCGTCCAGCCGCATCGATGATGCAGTTGAAGTCACCGCCCAGAATGACCGGCCTGGAGGTTGCCAGCAGCAGCGGGAGCTGCTGAAAAACCTCCAGCCGCTCAGCCCCTTGTGACGGGGCGTAGACGTTAATTAAACGGAGTGGAGCATTCTTATACATTACGTCTGCTACGAGGAGGCGCCCGCCCACCACCTCCTTAACCTGGGAGACGGTGAAGCTGCCTCCCCGCAGCAGAATCCCCAGGCTGGAGGAACGAGAGTTGTTTCCTCCCGACCAGATCGATGGCCCATGGGACCACCATCGTGAACATTGCCTGTAGGAGCTGAGGTGCGGTATCGCACACTCCTGTAGAAACAGCAGGTCAGCTTTGACCTTGGCAAGGTAGTCCAAGGTCGCAACACATCGTGTAGTAGATTTAATGCTACGCACATTTATGGATACAAACTTTACACCCATTTTTAAGCAGATAGTCGCTTACCAAATCTGTTGTCTGAGAGTTCCTTCATGCCCGTGGTGTGCTCAAATTGCTTCACTTGGGATGGGCTGAGGAAAGCGTCCTGAACCTCCCCATTGGAGATGTTCTGCTCGGGTGGCATCTGGGGGTCCGTGCAGAGAGCGGGGTTTGAAATGTCCTCTGTTGGAGAAGCTTCTCCAATCCTCTCCCCCTCTGGGGCGTTGCTGCTCCCGGCTTCCCGGAGCTGGGGTGCGCTGAGCGCCTCACTGCTCCCAGATTCCTGGGGTTGTGGTGCACTGGCCTCTTTGGGTTGTGGGCCAAGTTGGGGTGCGCTGGTCTCCTCATTGTCTCCAATGTTCTGGAGCTTGGGTGACTCGTCCTCCAACTCCCTAGCGTTTTGCCGCTTCTTCTGTTAGCGCCGCCCTGGCACTTCTTCATCCGAAGAGCTGCTGCTCTTGTATTCCGTGTCGGATAGGAGACGCCTCTTGACTCTTGTCTGGGAAGTGGCTTGGTTTCTTTTTAGCCCCTTCTTCCTTTTGGCTCTCTTCACCAGCTGCCACTCCCCCTGCTGCTTTCCCACTGCTGCCTCCTCCTCCTCAGTTGATTCGCTCTCCTGAGGAGTGGGTGGTTCCGGGGGCAGTGCTGTTGATTGGCTGTCTGCTGCCTCAATTTTTTCCTCCACCTTGTCTCTCTCTGTGTCCTCCTTTGTCCCGATGTTTTCCCTGGGGGCCTTGGTGGTTGGTGTGACACAAGGCATTTCTTCTGCTTCCCCCTCGTTGGCTTTAGCTGCCTGTGCATAAGTACGGCAACGTTTGGGGCAGGTCTTGTAGAGGTGACTTGCCTCGCCACACAGGTTGCAGCACTTAGCCTGTTTACAATCTTTTGTCTGGTGCCCTTCCTTTTTGCAGTTCTTGCAGAGGACAGCACTGCAATTGGCCGCCACGTGACCAGACTTGCTGCATGAGTGACAAAGTTTGGGTTGCCCAGCGTAGACAAGGTAACCACGGCTTCCCCCGATAGTGAATCTGGAAGGGGGGTGGAAAACGGCTCCCTTACCGTCGGTCTTGAGCGTTACCTTAACCTGGCGTTTACATGTCCAGATCCCCAAATTATCTTTAACTTCAGTGCAGCTCCCAACCTTATCGAAGTACCTGGTAAGGAAGGTGAGCACATCAGCGACAGGGACGTAGGTGTTGTACAGATGCACCGTCGCAACCCGTTCACGATGCAACGGTAGAACAAAGAGCGGCTCCGCCGTCAGGATCTTCATTTCTGGCAGGTCTTTCTTTTCCTCAAACACCTTCAGGAGTTTGACACAAGCTGCCACATGCTTGAAGGTCACATCAAAGAAACAAGCGCTGGGGAAATCCTGGAGACAGTAGATATCTGCAGCCTCAAAACCACACAGCTTGAATAGGATCCTCTTTGTGAAGAAGGTCCTATCCATTCCTGTTCCTTGCTGGCTGCCCTTCACCATGACTTGGATGGTGTTAGGTACCCCATGGTAAGGGGTTTGACTGGTTATAGCCATTGCTCTTTCCCTGGCAGAAACGCGATGAAGGTCTCTCCCCTGCCAGGTAAGTATTTTTGGACCGAAAATGGTACTGAGCATATCCATTTGGCAGTGAAATGATCTGCATCCAATCTACACAAGCATTAGTCACTCTGCCAAACTTGTTGGGATACCTAACACATATGGCTTGGCCTAAATAGCCAAGTGGTTATGGTACTGGGTTTGTAACCCCAAGCTCAAGAGTTCAAATCTCCCAATAGCAAACTATGAAACAATGTAACTTCATCTGAAACAGATGGAAATGTGTTTGTACTCGAAAGAGTTACCTAACATGTATGTAAATTAGGGACCTAATTAAAGGACCTGTTATAGGACCCCTTTGATAAATTCATTATGCGATGAGTGGGTCAGAGCCTCCCTCACTTAGGTTTTTTCAGTGGTCTCTTTCTATGGCTGTCAACTAAAGAAAAGTATTTTTATTATATAGTTCTATGGCTTCCTAAAGAGCCAAGTGGAGCAGGAATGCTCCCCAATGCCACAGGATACACACCCAATTCTACCAGTGTATTAAAAAAACCTAGTTCTGTTGAAGAGTCATACAGACTTGAAACATTAATTGTGTTCCTCTCCGCAGATGCTGCCAGATCTGCTGAGTTTTTCCAGGTATTTTTATTTTTGTTCTACCAGTGTATTGTTCCTTTTCCCCTCATACATGGAAGTGGCTACCGGTGAGGCAGGTGGCCCAGAATGTATATCTCCCATCAGGCAAGCTGCTCATTGAGGTGTGATCAGCTTGTCTCAATTGTTGTAATGAGGCTTAAGAACCCATTTCTATTGATCCTTGGGCCTCTTTATTTTGGCACAGGTTACATCTTTAACACCAAGCCCATGTCTGCTTTCAATCCCAGCACTCCATGATGAGCACTTTCCTGATCAATTCATGACTTCTGTTAAAAATGACCATCAGGATCTCTTCAATTAATCAATTAATTAGGTCTAATTTTTAAGAAAAGCAAGATTGTTAAAATTGCTAACTGCAGCCAAAGTTGAATGACTGTTGATGTATTAATATTACAACAAACAAGCATGAATGCCAGGATAGATCCCAAAGTCTTGTTGCTATGTGAACTTTACCTGCAGAATAATTTTAACATTGAAAGGATTACTCATAAAATATTTATACTTTTAAAGCCATAATACCTTTTATCAGTTTTGAACACTTTCAATATGTGTATTGAACAGAATGTTACACCTGGACCAGAAAGAAAAGAAGCAAGAAAACAGACAGGGAATTTTCAAATATGAGAATCAAAGTACAAAATAAATTATTCTAAAGCAATGCGGGACAGGAAGAGGTTGTATAGAGATAACAATTACATCTAAATTCCCCATGGAAGCATGTCTGTAATTCCAGGACTTTCTTTCTAACACTTCTAATATGAACATATTTTGAAGAATGCCATGCATACTTTATGTAGTTTATTCAATAAAAGATACCTTGATCCCTGTAATTGAAGTCTATTAACTCGTTACAACTAGTAGCTGTTCTGTCTCCTCTAGTCTTAGCAATCTAGAAGCAAAAAAATAGTTTATAAATAACAATTAAAAAACAGCTTATCAAAACAAAATCTATCAAAGTTTTACAAAAATACCTCACACTTAATTTCTTAAACTTTGTTCCTTATCTGCAGTGAAATTAAGCCAAAATAGAGAAGATTCATGCCCGTCCAACTACTGCTCTCTCATTATCTCCCATTGCAACCATCACCCACTCAACCATTCCTCCCCTTTTGATTCATGCTACAATAACAATAGCCTGCATATATACATCAGCTTTGATGTTATAAACTATCCCAAGACAGGAGTGTTACCAAATAACATTTGACACTCAGCCATGTAGGAGGGTTTTAGAACAAGGAACTAAAAGCTAGGGCTCAGGCACTCTTTTCTCCACTGCCTCCACACCCCACCCCCATTTGGTGGGGCACTTAGAAAATGCTATTTTTTTTGACCTGGCCCAACTAATCATAAGTCACCTATGCTACATGTTTGTTATTCTTTAATTTTTTTTCCCTGTTACCTGTTTTAAATTTACTTTTCACTATTTTGGATTGTTTCTTTTGTTGCTACTCTTCTGGATTATATTCAAGTAATATTCTGGATTTATCTTACTGATAACATTCAATACTTTATTAAGTTCAGACAAAGTAGCTTGCATCAAATGCTGCTGATATAATGCTACCTCACTCCGCGTCCTGTTGTGCCATCATTCAGGTTGTTGCTCTATATATACCTGTAGTGTGTGGAGCTGCTCATGTGTCATGGTGCCCTGAGTTTTAATTTAAACTGAAGCACACATTACATTGATGTATACTGCTGTTTAGTTACTGGAGTCAGAGTGGGAAGGCAGGCAATAAAGGAAACAGAAATGGTTAGACTCACATTAATAGACCAAACGTAAACTGGGCGACCGCTTTGCAGAACACCTGCGGTCTGTCCGCAGGAATGACCCAAACCTCCCTGTCGCTTGCCATTTTAACACACCACCCTGCTCTCTTGCCCACATGTCTGTCCTTGGCTTGCTGCATTGTTCCAGTGAAGCCCAACGCAAACTGGAGGAACAACACCTCATCTTCCGACTAGGGACTTTACAGCCTTCCGGACTGAATATTGAATTCAACAACTTTAGGTCGTGAGCTCCCTCCCCCATCCCCACCCCCTTTCTGTTTCCCCCTTCCTTTTTTTTCCAATAAATTATAAAGATTTTCCTTTTCCCACCTATTTCCATTATAAAAAAAAACCCCACTAGAGCTATACCTTGAGTGCCCTACCATCCATTCTTAATTAGCACATTCGTTTAGATAATATCACCAACTTTAACTTTAACACCTATGTGTTCTATTGTACTATTGTCATTGACATCTTTTGATGATCTGCTTCTATCACTGCTTGTTTGTCCCTACAACCACACCCCCCCCACACCTCTCTGTCTCTCTATCTCTCCGCCCCCCACACACACACCTTAAACCAGCTTATATTTCAACTCTTTCTTGGACTCGAACTCAAGTTCTGTCGAAGGGTCATGAGGACTCGAAACGTCAACTCTTTTCTTCTCCGCCGATGCTGCCAGACCTGCTGAGTTTTTCCAGGTAATTCTGTTTTTGTTTTGGATTTCCAGCATCCGCAGTTTTTTTGTTTTTATCACATTAATAATGGGTTGACTTGAGTTCATTCACATTGTGTTGGCTGCAACTATTGCACTGGAGTTGAGGAAAAGGAACATGTCCTCAGTCAATCATTCTAGCTGTTAAAATAGAGTGGGGAACTTATTCACCACTTCTTTACCTCCCTCAACTGGGCAACTGCCATTTTACATTTCGGGTGCCACACTTGCCCCAAACTGCTGGGCTCCTCTTTAAATACGCAGAACAGGCATTGATGATATCGTCCACGTGCGATTTGCTATTCTTACATCAGGCTGGAGTGGGGGAGCATGATCTGAGTTAGAGTACTACCACATTAGGCCAAACTAGCTGTGACAAGGACCAGGGCCAAAAGAGAACCAGCAAGGTAAGTTTTTTATGTTTTTGCTTCTCTGTGGGTTGGAGGAGCAGAAATGCTACTCTGGGACCCCACAAGGAAATTCTGGGCCTCCCTGTCCGAGGCATGCTCTCTCCCTGGACCAAAATTCAGAGCAGTTACCTTGTGTCAGGGACCATTCTCATGAGTCTCTGAATGGCCTCAAAGTTTTTTGTGCACTGCATAGTTCACCAACTTCAGTTTCCTTTTGTTTAGACAAATTCATGTTGTAAAATTCAATTCTTTTTTTTATTATATTACTTATATTGAACGTTCCTCTATTCCTGTAAACAGAAGACCCCAATCTGGTAACCCTGTGCAGGAGGTTCCCCTGTATCATCATCTTTTAAAAGTGAATGAGAAACTTTTTTCTTCTAATTTCATTTGTGTGCACGCTGTAATGTCAAAATGTAACACTGCACCACCTACACGTGTTAACAAAAGGCTAAAAATAGCTCTTATTTGCATTAAATCAATTGAAGAGACAGATTATCCAAACTAGCAAAAATCTGTAAACACAGAACAAAAAAAACTGGATGCTGGAACTCTACAACAAAAGCCTTTAATGTGGGAAACACAGGTCAACTATGCATCTTTGAAGAAAACATTGGATTGGATTTTTCAGATGGCAGAGTTTCCCGTTGAAGAGTCAGTGGTGAAAGTATTCCCACTGAAATTGGCTGCCCCATTTTCTCAGAGGGTTAATTGGCAAGAGACGGGACTTCCGTCCCTCACTCAGGAGGAGGTCCCACCTCCAAGACCTACTGGCTAATCTGATTGGCTGGTAGCTCACTAGTCCCAGCAGTGACAGTAGCACAGTGGCCAGCTACAAGCATTCCTCAGCTTCTAAGTCCTGGAGTCCAGGACCAGGTAAGTACACGTGATCTGAAGGTGGGGAGGTGAGGCCCAAGGGGGTGGTGAGAAGGCAGTGCAGACCTTGATGGAGAGGTCGGAGGGGAAGGGAGCACCAGCAAGGCAAACCTTGGGGGGTGTGCCTGATGTAGAAAGGAGGTGCCCCGTCCCGCCTGAGGCCTGAGCAGGGTGACTTTACAGGCTCCCTCCTGTTCCTGATTTCCTTCTGCCAACTTGATGGGAAACGGCTCTTAAGTGGTCATTAATTGCCCACTTAAGGGCCTCAACTGGGGCAAGGATGGGTGGGACGCCCTACTGTAAAATTGCGGGCAGGCAACAGGGCAGTGGGAAGGCCATCCGGTGAATTTTACAGGTCCTCTCCCCAGCTGCAAAGCTGCCAGTGGGGGAACGTAAAATTCACCCCAATGTTTTGGGTCCCTTTGTCAAAAACAATAACTTGCTCCTATGCACTACAAGTTGTTTGAAGTTCACTTGTGTTTTCATTTGCTGCAGATTATGCTTTGTATTTTCCAAATGTGGCCAACTGGGGGCAAGAAGCTAATACTGAGGGTATGTGGGAGGATCTGATTTTAACCCTCGTTTTAACATTTGTGGGGTGGGCCAGTGTGAAACCCACTTTCTTGTCGCTGTTTAATGGCTGTGATGGTTAGTTGTCTCGGGTGTCTTGCGAGCAAGAGTCTGGGAGGAGGCGCTCAGAGGAGTTAAAATACCTTTGGGGTCCTATTGATATTGAATCAGATTGGAGCCCTCCCCCTGAACACTCTGTTCCTCCAGTGTGATCATTAGGGCATCCCCAATGTCCCACTATTGGCCTTTGGAATTCCATTCCCTAACCCCTCTGCCTAAACACCTGCATCTCCGCCTTTAACTTTTGCCTTAATACCAAGATTATGGTCATCTGTCCTACAATCTTTCTTAGCTTGACATTCATTTTCCTTATGCCTCTTTTGAAGCTGCTTGGGTTGTATTTCTACGTTAAAGGCACTATGTAAATGCAAGTTGTCGTTCCTATCCGTTCACTATTTGGACTTTACTGACTGGATTGTAGATATTTTCTGATTTTTAGTGAGGACACATAAGTAAGCAGGTAGCTGGCGAATTAACTCTAAAATTAGTGGAAAAAACTGCATCATGAAATCATTGAGTTGAGGAAATGGAAACATCTCCAGACCAAAACTCCCCTAGTGGACTGCACTGCACTTACACTAAAGACATTCTGGCTATGTAGATTGCCAATGTTAATAAATTAGTGGGATGTATCTCAGTTCACTGACAATTTTGTGCCCATTTATAGAGATGAACAAGTGATTGTTATAAGGAAAGGAATGTACACACTCATTTTCACTACAGTAACATCATTACAAATGTGAAAGGTTAATTTGAATGGCTGTCATGCAGCTGGCTTCCAAAGTGGTATGATTGTGTTTTTAATACTGAATAAGATTGTGAATTTTAGGAAAAAATATAATTTTATTCCAGTGATGTAACTGCGTATTGGCTTTCTTCCTGATCAACTGTAGGATACTTCAAAGTTACATAAAAAGAAGAAAGGCCCCCTAAGTGGATCTCGTTCAAGTAAATATGGTAAAAATGATCAGAATGTGAATGAGGAGCTGCCAGATTTGAAGAGTACAGGAAAGGCCAGTGATCAGGCCCATACATCCCGCGCACATCCTGCTCCCAGCTTTCAAGGAGATAAAAGTGCTGTACCAGCTGCACAGAGTCTAAGGTAGGAAATGGAAGTGAGGAAAGCTTTTTAATAGGACAGTGCATGAATTGATACGTTTCCAGAGCACGTGATGAATGGTGTACACCCTTTGAACTGCTGATTTCAATGGACAAATGTGCTGTTTTTACATTCTGCTTTTGTTGCCTATTTTTATCCTGGTGCTGAATGATCCTGTTTTTCTTAAACAATCTTGTCTCATGGAAGCTATTAAATTATTTCCAGTCTTTTACAAATCCTGTCAGCATTTATGATATCTCAGTGGCTTTTGGCTGTACCAGTAGCAGCTAATGAACTGGGCTCTAGAGTACCTGGACACTACAATTGTATTTGCACCAAGGCTTCAGATTATGTGGTAGAACTTGGACCTTGTTGTGCCGTTTTATAGATGGGCGTAGTATGGTCCCGTTTAGGGGACCAATGATTCCTGAAAAGCATCTGACCCAGACTTGGATGGGGCTATTTTTTTTGGGGGGGGTGGTCTCTGATGGCTGCTAAAAGAAGCTTTTAAATAAGCAAATGAGGAGCCTGATGCCTTTTTTACGTCTTCTCACATAACCTTCTGATGGAGCCAAAAGGACTGTTACCACCAGTTCCACAATCATCTTCATTGTCTTCCTTCCACTTCATTGCCCACTCCAGTACTTATACTGGATCCTATCTTTGAGGCGCTGTCCGTGAGGTGATTGGCCTGACATTCATGCTTCTCAGGTGCCTGAGCTGTCTTTAAAGGTGAAACAGGCTGCGACAGGTCACGTGTAAAATATCAATGAGGCCCAACACCCCAAAGTTGAATCATCCGTTTGGAGTGAGTGCTGTTGCAAAGGGACCCATGGAAGATGAATTTCTAACCCACAGTTAAATGGAGCCCTACACTGAGCAATTAAAATTTGTGTTTCCACAATACACGCAACAGTGCCAACATTTAGTTAACTGCAAGTCCATGGACTCTTTACACCCAGTTTGACACTGCACAGGACTCTTGCAGGGAAATGCCGAAATGCTCTGAGGCTACCCCCTCCACTGAACCTCACTCTGCCTCGTTCTGGAGTCGGGCTGTTTTGTTGCTCCAGAATTTCACTACAGCTTTTGTGTCAGTTTGAAAGCTCTCTTGCTGCCTTTATGACTTGTGGGACAGGGATTTAAAAAGTTTAAATTGTTGAGCTGGGAGGGCACTATAAACTAGCAAGACAATGGATAAAATTGTTATAATTTTTAATCATTGCTGCTTGTTGTTTGGGATTATAGTCTCCCAGCTTGTTTCATATGCTAAGAACTACTTGCTTTGGGCACTAAAAGCTATGGTCACTTTTGAGACACAGGGATAATTTTTAATTTCACCACCAGTAAAGAGTGGATCATTCGCCCATTACAGAACACTATTGAAATCAATAGCCAGGCTAACCAATTCATCAGGTAACTGCCCAGATTGTGAAGTTAAAAATTATCCCCAAGCATCCCAAAAATCCTCACATAAATAGTGTGAACTACCAGGAAGCTTCTTCAACATGTTACTGAATTATGAATAATGCGATATGTTATACCTCAGTCCCCCCCCTCCTACCCAACTGTTAAAAATTCATTTCTGGGATCTGGTTGTCGCTGGCTGGGCCAGCATTTATTGCCCATCCCCAATTGCCCTTGAGAAGGTGGTGGTGAACTGCCTTCTTTGACCACTGCAGTCCATGGGGTGTAGGAACACCCACAGTGCTGTTAGAGAGGGAGTTCCAGGGTTTTGACCCAGTGACAGTGAAGGAACAGTGATTTTTTTCCAAGTCAGGATGGTGAGTGGCTTGGAGGGGAACTTCCAGGTATCTCATGTGGTGTTCCCATGTGTCTGCTGCCCTTGTCCTTCTAGATGGGTTTGGAAGGTGCTGTCTAAGGTGGCTTGGTGAGTTTCTACAGTGCACCTTGTAGATGGTACACACTTCTGCCACTGTTTGTCTGTGGTGGAGGGAGTGAATGTTTGTGGAAGGGGCGCCAATCAAGCGGGCTGCTTTATCCTGGATGGTGTCGAGCTTCTTGAGTGTTGTGGGAGCTGCACTCATCCAAGCAAGTGTAGAGTGTTCCATCACACTCCTCACTTGTGCTTGTAGAAGCTGGACAGGCTTTGGGGAGACAGGAGGTGAGTTACTCATCGCAGAATTCCTAGCCTCTAACCTGCTCTTGTAGCCACAGTATTTCTATGGCTAGTCCAGTCCAGTTCAGTTTCTGGTCAATGGAAACCCCTGGATGTTGATAGTCAGGGATTCAGTGATGTTAATGCCATTGAATGCCAAGAGGTAATGGTTAGATTCTCTCTTGTTGGAGATGGTCATTGCCTGGCACTTGTGTGGCGTGAATGTTACTTGCCACTTGTAGGCCAAAGCCTGAATATTGTCCAAGTCTTGCTGCATTTGATTGCTTCAGTATTTGAGGAGTCACAAATGGTGCTGAACATTGAGCAATCATCAGCAAACATCCCCACTTCTGACCTTATGATGGAAAGAAGGTCATTGATGAAGCAGCTGAAGATGGTTGGGCCTAGAACACTACCCTGCGGAACTCCTACAGTGATGCCCTGGAACTGTGATGATTGACCCCCAACCACCACAAACATCTTCCTTTGTGCTACAAATGATTCCAACCAGCGGATTCCTCTTGACTCCAGTTTTGCTCGGGCACCTTGATTCCACATTCAGTCAAATAATGCCTTGATATCAGTGGCAGTCAATTTCGCCCCACCTCTGGAGTTGAGGTCTTTTTTTGTCCATGTTGGAACCAAGACTGTAATGAAGTCAGGAGCTGAGTGGCCCTGCAGAACCCAAACTGGGTGTTGGCAAATAGGTTATTGCTAAGCAAGTGCCACCTGATAGCACTGTTGATGACCCCTTCCATCACTTTACTAATGATCGAGAGTAGACTGATGGGGCAGTAATTAACTTGGTTGGATTTGTCCTGCTTTTTGTGTGCAGGACATACCTGGGAAATTTTTCCACATAGCTGGATAGATGCCAGTGTTGTAGCTGTACTGGAACAACTTGTCTAGGCGTGCGGCAAGTTCTGGAGCACAAGTCTTCAGTGCGTGGCAAAATATTGTCACGGCCCATAGCCTTTGCATTATCCAGTGCCTTCAGTTGTTTCTTTATCTCATGGAGTGAATCAAATTGGCTGGAGACTGGCATCTGTGATGCTGGGGACTTCAGGAGGAGGCCGAGATGGATCATCCACTTGGCACTACTGGCTGAAGATTGTTGCGAGAGCTTCAGCCTTATCTTTTGCACTGATATGCTGGGCTCCCTTATCATTGAGAATGGCGATATTTTTTGAGCCTCCTCCTCCAGTGAGTTGTTTAATTGTCTACCACCATTCATGACTAGATGTGGCAGGACTGCAGAGCTTACATCTGATCTGTTGGTTGTGGAATTGCTTAGCTCTGTCTATCACCTTGCTGCCAATGCTTTTTGGCATGAGTGTAGTCCTGTGTTGTAGCTTCACCACGTTGGATCCTCATTTTTAGGTATGCCTGGTGTTGCTCCTGGTTTGCCCTCCTGCACTCTTTGAACCAGTGTTGATCCTCTGGCTGGTGGTGATGGTGAGGTATATGCCGGGCCATGGGGTTACAGATTGTGATTGAGTACAATTCTGCTGCTGATGGCCCACGGCGCCTCAGTGCCCAGTCTTGAGTTTCTAGCTCTGTTCGAAATCTATCCCATTTAGCGCGGTGGTAGTGCCACATAACAGGATGGAGGATATCCTCAGTGTGAAGATGGGACTTCATTTCCACAAGGACTGTGCGGTGGTCACTCCTACCGACACTGTCATGGACAGATGCATCTGTGTCAGGCAGGTTGGTGAGGATGAGGTCAAGTATGTTTTTCCTCTTGTTGGTTCCCTCGACACCTGCAGACCCAGTCTGGCAGCTATGTCCTTTAGAGCTCAGTCAATTCAGTCTGCAGTAGTGCTACCAAGCCACTCTCAGAATCTTAATGGCACAGAAGGAGGCCATTCGGCCCATTGTGTCTGCACCGGCTCTCCAAATGAGGATTATGACCTAGTGCCATTGCCCTGCCTTTTCCCTGTACACTTGCATATTGTTTATATTAAATATTCATCGAATGCCCTCTTGAATGCCTCGATTGAACCTGCATCCACCACACTTCCAGGCAGTGCATTCCAAACCGGAACCACTCGTTGTGTGAAAAAGTTTTTTCTCACATCACATTTGCTTCTTTTGCAAATCACTTTAAATCTGTGGCCTCTTGCTCTTGATCCTTTTATGAGTGGGAACAGCTTCTCCCTATCTACTCTGTCCAGCCCCCTCATGATTTTGAACATCTCTATCAAATCTCCTCTTAGCCTTCTTCGCTCCAAGAAGAACAGTCCCAACCTCTCCAATCTATCTTCGTAACTGAAGTTTCTCATTCCTGGAACCATTCTTGTAACTTCTGCACTCTCTCTCTCCAATGTGTTCACATCCTTCTTATAATGTGGCACCTAGAACTGTACACAATACTCCAGCTAAGGTCTAACGAGTGTCTTATATAAATTCAGCATAACCTCATTGCTCTTGTACTCTATGACCCTATTAATAAAGCCCAGGATGCTACATGCTTTATTAACTGCTCTCTCCATTTGTCCTGCCATCTTCAATGATCTAGGCACATATACACCCAGGTCTTTCTGCTCCTGCACCCCCTTCAAAATTTCACCCCTTATTTTATATTGTCTGTCCATGTTCTTCCTACCAAAATGCATCACCTCACACTTCTCCACATTAAACTTCATCTGCCACCTATCTGCCCACTTCACCAACTTGTCTATGTCCTTTTGAAGTTCTACACATCGTTTCTTGCAGTTTACAACACTCCAAAGCTTGTATCATCCACAAATTTTGAAATTGTCGCCTGCACAGACAGATCCAGGTCATTAATATATATCAGAAAAAGCAAGGGTCCTAATACCAACCCCTGAGGAACCCTCCTCCAGCCCAAAAAATATCTATTAACCATTACTCTCGGCTTCCTATTTTTCATCCAATTTTATATCCACGCTGCCACTGTCCCTTTTTATTCCACAAGCAATAACTTTTCTCATCAATCTGTCATGTGGCACTATATCAAATGCCTTTTGAAAGTCCATGTATACCACATCAACAGCATTACCCTCATCGACCTTTTCTGTTACCTCTTCAAAGAACTCCACTCCAGCAAGTTAGCTAAACACGATTTCCCCTTTAGAAATCCATGCTGCCTCTTCCTTATCAACCCATAAATTTCCATCTGACTAGTAATTCTATCATGAATAATTGTTTTAAACTGACTGGTCACTCTAGGGGACATTGAAGTCCCCTAACCAGGAGTACATTCTGCACCCTTGCCACCCTCAGTGCTTCCTCCAAGTGGTGTTCAACATTGAGGAGCACTAATTCATCAGCTTGTGTGTTTGGGGGGTGGGGGGAGGGGGGGGGGGGTGGAGGGGGTGCGGTTGGGGAGGGGGGGTGGTGGGGGTTGGTGGCAGGATGTTTCCTTACCCATGTTCAACCTGATGCTTTGAGCCTTCACGGGGTCCAGAGCTGATGTTGAGGACTCCCAGGGCAACTCCCTTGCAACTGTATACCACTGTACCACCACCTCTGCTGAGTCTGTCCTGCCAGTGGGAAAACATACCCAGGGAAGGTGATGATGGTGTCTGGGACATTATCTGTAAGGTATGATTCAGTGATTATGACTGTCAGGCTGTTGTTGCTTGATTAGTTTGTGTGACAGTTCTCCCAATCTTGGCACTAGTGCCCAGATGTTAGTAAGAAGGACTTTGCAGGTTCGGACAAGGCTGAGTTTGCTGTTGTCGATGCCAGGTTCCGTTCCTTATTGACTTTCTTCCTATCTGTTTGCTCTCTAAAACCCACCAACCCACCCCCTCCCTAAGCTGGTCAAACCCACCCTGCCCAATACACTGGACTTGCCTCACTCTGTGATCCATTGGGCCTCCTTCTTGAGACTGGTTGCTGTGCTGGCAGTGCCCACTATTGAGCTCTTGCTACTGCTGGGATTGCTGGAACTGTTGGCCAACCCATTTGGCCAGCAGCACCTGAGGGCAGGACTTCCTTCTCAGTGAGGGGCAGAAGTCCCACTCACCATAAATTTAGTCTACCCGCTGCCACATGTTATAGCTGCAGGGCGGGCTGGCATGGAGCAGGTCAGCTTCAAGGGAGAGGGGGGCGGTGGTCATCGCTCCCCACCCCAACCCTTGTAAAATGTTTCTAATAGTGTAAATTGCATTTTCTTTCTCTTGTGATGGCTCATTGATCAAGACAAAGGATCTGGCTTGTATTTATGTACACATGCTATTCCTTATTCAAACAATTGTTTCTTTGTCAATTTTATCTTATTGATCGTCTTGATAGTGAAAACATCCGAGCAGATCTTCAGGTAAAGCAAATTGATTCTATTCAGACCACAGTCGGACCTGTTGTTTCTGGGTATGTAATGAATTGCCTGGATGTGTGGTTTAAAATAAGTAATGCATGAACCTTTTGTAGAATTTACTTTTTGTTTCTTGGATTGATAAATGAAGTCGACCATTGAAGTATCTAAAACTGTGATTGATCCTCACTGTTGGAATGTCACTTTGGTTGTATTACAGTAAACTGCATTACTCTGTGCATGAGCATTCAGGAGTGTGGTTTTGTGTCCATTTTATAAATATAAATTACAAAGATTGAAAATAATTTCCCCTGAAAGACCAAAAATGAACTTAATTTTGGAAGTGAAAATTTGTAGTTTCACTGAAGTTAAGTTGTGTTGACTGAATCTATTGGGACTGCAGAACGCATGTTCACTTCGAAAATATGTTTGATTCATCTTGGATGGTGCAGTGTGAGTGACCAGCTATATTAACCATGACTACGTACTGTGTCCTGGAATAGAGGGCAGGCTGCTATAGTGCAGTGCACATCCATTGCCCTTATTGCTGCAAGATAGAGGGTGGTGTTTGTCATCTTTTTGAGTGATGGAAAGCTTTTACTCAGTCCCTTTTGTTCTCATTTCCATACAGGATGCCTGGGGGTCAATAATGTAACACTTGACATTTACGTGGCATCACTTTATTTCCAGCTAATTCTAGGTTCTGTATATAGTTAGTTTTATGCCAGCATTTAACATAGGCAGAGAGAATTTGACAGATTACAACTGAGCATCAACATTGCAGCTTTTATTAATTCAGTTATTTGGAATATAGAGACGCTAGAGAGGGCACAGAGGAGATTTACAAGGGTGTTGCCAGGGATGATCAATTTTAACTCTGAGGGTAAACTGGAAAGGCTGGGGTGATTTTCTTTGGAAGAGAGGAGGCCGAAGGGAGATTGAATTGAGGGATTAGACAGAGTGAATAAGAGGGACCTAGCTTCCTTAGCAGAGAGCTCAATGACGAGGGGGATATAGATTTAAAATAATTGGTAGAAGGAAAAGAGGGGAGATGGAGAAAACTTTTTCACTCAGAGGCTGTTGGGAGTTTGGAACCCACTGCCTAAATGGCTGGTAAGGGCAGCAACCCTGATCATATCAAAAAAAAATCTTGGATATGCACTTGAAGTGCTGTAATCTACAAGGATATGGACCAAGAGTTGAGAAGTAGTATTAGGCTGGATTGTTCTTTTCCAGTTGGACACAATGGGCTGAATGGCCTCCTTCTGTGCCAAGCAGCTTATACACTAATATGCAAGTGTTCTAGCCTATCATCAGAATCGGTATTCCAATTTCTAATTATGCAAGTAACTTAATAGACTGCACTATGTGTGGTCTACGTAACTGAGCTGGAACAGTTTGAATAAATTCTAAATTGATCTAAACTGTGCAAGGTTCATGCATTGGTGCCATTATCCGCATTATTCCCACTTAATATAAAAGCAGCAAAATAGTTGAGATTGGAATAACTGAAAATTATGATGCTTAAATTTCTGTTAGATTAGTGTTTTAAAGGCCACCTTTGTGTTTTCATTTTGTACAAAATATAATATAATAATGCATAATATAACATAATAATCTAATACAATGAGGCCAATTTTCAACTTGTAGCAAATCCAGCTTGCAGTGGGTTCTCATGGACCTGCCTGACTGCACCAGCAGGAGGCCAGGAAAGTTTTCATGCTCAGGCGTCATCTCCATAATTTTGACAAGCTACTATCGAAGGGATGGTGCATTCATTTAGAACTAAGAAGAGTCATATGGACTGGAGAAGCCAACTCTTGTTTCTCTCTCCACATTTGCTGTAAGACCTGCTGAGTTTTTCCAGCATTTTTTGTGGTTTGTTTCAGATTTCCAGCATCTGCAGTATTTTTGCTTTACCTTTATGCAGAAAACTAACCTGTCCTGTTTCCAGAATGGCCTCCAGAAGCCATTTTAAGGATCACTGGTTAAGCTGCTCGACATCCACTACAAATGGATGACTGCTCTGCCCATTGATACCTGAAGGTTCTGTGTTTGGGGGTCCTGCAACTGGCATAGGACCCTGATTTAAAAAGCTACCCATTTCAAGGCCTGAACAGAAATCGAGTCATGCAAGCCCTGGGCATCCAGTTGGTGTGGTGTGGAGGGGTGAGGTTGGGTGGTGGGTTGGTGACCAATTTTTAACATGAACAGGTAGATGCAATAATGCCCCCCCCCCCCCCCCCCCCCCCCCCCCCCCCCCCCCCCCCCCCCCGTGGGGTAACACACACTGAAATTAGAATATTCTGTTTCAATAATGTGTACAGCAACTCGGGAATCAATTTTTTTGTTGTTTTAAAAAGTGAACTGTTAGTTTTTTGTTGGGTAGCTAATGGTTTAAGGCACTGCAGCTTAATACCTTAGCATTTAAGTGCAGTAACATGTTGAGGCAGGCATTAAAGCTCATGTGGATTAATTTGCATTTGGCACATCAGCAGTCAAATGATGTCAGCAAATACTTTAGGCCTACAATTTAATTACAAACTTAAAACTAAGGTACTTGTGACACATGCTGGTGGTTTGTTCTTTGCAGCACGTGTTACAGTTTTAATCACTTCTTTTACTTTGCTCTTGCCAGGGGGATGGTTTAGGTATTAATTAAACTTGAAAGGATTTTTAGTAAATATTAACTTATGCCAAAAGTATAAATTCAAATAATACTGTGAAATTGTCACACAGTAACACACTGTATTGTGGTCATCAAGGTATTTCAGCTTCTTATTTCAAGAAATGGTGGAAGCAAATTTCTTTACAGTGTGCTGTGCTGCTGTTAGGTCAATGGGAAAAAAAATTGTGCCAGCCAGTCGTTCGGAGATATAGTTGCACCAGAATTTCCTGGGTTAGTTATTTGCATATATTTTGTAGTCAGTGGTGTAAATCCTGTGTAAAATGGGCATAATTAGCTGGAATGCATGGAAACTGGAATGAATTCTTTAAAAAGACAGTTTATCTACAAGCGTTAGCATCAGACTGCAGGTCAACATGGCAAGGAAGGAGCAGTGCTGGCCTCACTCGACTCAGACTGCTAAGCTCATTAATTTTTTCATCATACTTTCCAAGCATTATGTCTTCAGCAAGTGCACTTGTATCAAACAGTCAGACAAGACAATTGAGAATGACACCAGTCCCTTTACTGAATCAGATCTCCAAGCCCTGCTGGAGAAAATTAAAGTTAGGAGGCACAGACTCTTTTAAATAATGGAAACAGAAGCTGAACTGGACTAGCAATTTAAATACTGTGGCTAGAAGAGCAGATCAGAGGCTAGGAATCCTGCCACAAGTAACTCACTTCCTGACTCCCCAAAGCCTGATCACCATCTACAAGGCACAAGCCAGGAGTGTGATGGAAGACTCTCCATTTGCCTGGATGAGTGCAGCTCCCACAACGCTCAAGAAGCTTGACATCGTGCAGGACAAAGCAGACCGCTTGATTGGCACCATATCCACACACATTCACTCCCTCCACCACCGATGCACAGTAGTAGCAGCTTGTACCATCTACAAGATGTACTGCAGGAATTCACCAAGGCTCCTTAGACAGTACTTTACAAACCCATAATCACTACCATTTAGATGGACAAGGGTGGCAGAAAGATGGGAACACCGCCACCTGGAAGTTCCCCTCCAAGTCACTCACCATCCTGCCTTGGAAATATATCATCGTTCCTTCATTGTTGCTGGGTCAAAATCCTGGAGCTCCCTTCCTAACAGTACTGTGGGTGTACCTACACCACATGGTCTGCAGCGGTTCAAAAAGGCAGCTCGACAGCACCTTCTCAAGGGCAAATGGGGATGGGCAATAAATGCTGGCCCAGCCAGCAAAGCCCACATCCCATGAAAGAATAAAAAAAATTGAACATTGCTCAGCCACTGACACCTCTGACTGCCGACTAACTTCCTTTAGCTGCATAATTCTCCTGTATGTCTAACTCTGGTTTACTTCTAGTTCTCTAGCCCTTCTGCTCCTCTCTCCCTCGCAACTTCTTCACCCACTACATCCAGAGTTCTAGTACTTCCTCACTAAATTAGTCCACTTTGACATTTCTCTCTCTTCTCTCAAAAGACATCTCCCAAACTCACTATCTCCACCATCTAGAAGGATGTGGGCAACAAGTGCAGTGGATCCCACAATGGAGTGAATGCTATGGTCCCCGGCTTGTATATTTGAAGGCAGGGGGCATGTAAAATAAAGCAAGCCGCTGGCCCACCACCTTCCCACCCACCCCTGACGTTTCCTCCGTAGTACAGCGGGCGGGTAAGAAGCCTGCCTGCCCTTAGGCCTATTGAGGTCCTTAAGTGGCCAATTATTGGCCCCCTAAGGGCCTCATTCCTCCTCTGCTCCTATAATATGTGAAGCTGGGGAAGGCTGAAGGAAGGTGACCAGCCTGGTGGGTTTCACTGCACTGGATAAAGGCAAGCAGGAAGGAGGGGGGTACCTCCTTTTCAGGGCCCGCTGTTTCTACCGGGGCAAACCGCAAGATGGTACACCACCCACCACCTCTAAAACCTGACACCTCAACCTGCCCCTGACCCACCTCCCTTGTTCCTCCTCTGCCCCACTCACTTGGGTTCCAATCACTACCTGACCAAAATGTTTGGATTTATCTCAAGTCTGGGAGACATGTTCAGTTCTTCTCAGGACTCTGTATAGGCCCAGCAGTGGCCACTACTGTGTTCTGTTGCTGCTGGAACTACAGAGCTGCTGGCCAATCAGATTGGCTGGCAATGCTCGATGATGGGATCCCCGAACCCGAGGAGCAGAAGTCCCACTCTCAAGTCATTAAGGCTTTTTGACTGGAGGGGTGGGTTGAGGAACCTGTGCCCTCTGTAGAATTCACCCTATATCTCCAATGTGGAAGGTGAAAGATATCATGTGGTTGGATCACGTTGCACAGGCTAAGCTATTTTAAAGGTATTTTACAAATAAAGTGATTAATAGGCAAAATGTTTTACAATCAGTAAATTATACAATGCATAACTGTGTTAGCTGTTTGAAAGACGTTGTAGTTCTTCCAGCTTCTCTCAGAAACCTCTTTAAAAAAAGATGTACACATAAGATCTACTTTTGCAGTTCCATCTGTATTAAAATGGTGAACAGGAACCAGAGTGCACTACAGGACAAAAATAAAAAATGCTAGAAAAATTCAGCAGGTCTAGCAGCATCTGTGGAGAGAGAAACAGAGTTAATGTTTTGAGTCCGAATGACCCTTCTTCAGAGCCTTCCTCCACAGATGCTGCTAGACCAACTGAGTTTTTTCAGCATTTTCTGTTTCTGTTTCAGATTTCCAGCATCCACAGTATTTTGCTTTCATCTTATGCACTACAGGACACATGGGTTATACTGTATTTTCTTTGAAGTTCAATCAATTTTCTTTGCATAAATTTGATTACATTGAGCACCTTGCAGCAATGAAGTTTACCCCATTATAGTGATATGAATCTTCAAGCCCAACTGATAACATACTTTACAAATTTATGTTGTGCTGTACCTGCCTTGGGTGTATTTGCGACTTGTGTAAAGGAGCTTGACTTTGTATTAAACCTGATGCATTTGAAAGGAAACTAGATAAACACTTGTGGGAGAAAAGGATAGAAGGTTATGCTGATGGGGTTAGATGAAATGGGGGAAGAGGCTCACGTGAGGCATTAAGACTGTATGGACCAGTTGGGCCAAATGGCCTGTAGAACTCTGTGATAGAAGGTGGCTTCATTTTTCCAACCACATTGAAATCTACTCATGCTTCTTAGTTTCTGTTCACCGCATCATTCTGTATGGAGCTAGCTGGAGCTGTACCAGAGGCTATCTTTTCAAAAATCTGCTGAGAAAAGATCAGAGATCTATAAGTTCAACAGTACACACAGCTGTATTTAGTGTAAATTACTGATTGTATGTAGCTTGTAGCTTTTTGTTACTGAAACATATTATTTGTAATAAAGAGTTGTATATAAAAAAAAGTTGGTTCCACCAGTCAATTCACACATATTAGAATACTCTCCTAACTAACAATATTGACACAGTCCAACTTAGTTGACATGCGAGATAACTCTGCCATTTTCAGTTTGCCGGTGTCACGTGCCACATTAGCTGCAAACAATATTCCTGTCTGAGACACTGGCCTTGAACTGGTCTCATATATTTTATTCTAGAAATATACTTCTAATTTAGAAACATAACATGTTACATTCTGCTCTACGTTACTTATATTACCAGAGTGGTGGGAGGAGTGGAGTTGGGAATAGGGGCAGCAGGGACAGCTGAAATGGCTTGTGGGACTTAACCTGCACCAGTGCCACTGACTCTCCGTGGGTTCCAATTTTAACCTGCTCTAAGCAGGAGGAAAGGACTCCTGGTTGAAAACTGGCTCCTTTAAATATGCACATCAGGCTTTGCTGGGCACTGACAGCAATTTTAACCAAAGGCCTGCACGAGGAAACTGTTGGCCCTTCCCTGCTAATCCAACTCAATGGAAAGTGGTGAGGTGGTAGAAGAGGCTGGAAAAGGTAAGTCAGTGCATCAGATTAGAATATGCAAAAATAATATGCAAGTTAATGGTTAACTGTATTTACAAAGAAGCCGCTGCACTATCACTTCGGTCTTCTGAATCTAGCCAGTGTGCAGGAGGAGCAGTCCTGTCCCCTGAGTTCCATAAGGAAAGCTAAGCCCAAGCCTGTACTAAGCTTTACCACCTCCCTTGACCATGAGACCCTCTGACTCCCCTCCCAACCATTTTCGAGTGCCCGAACAGTTCCTTTTGGGGCCTCTTGTCAATTGCTCTTGCCTGTCGACTAGCTGCCATTACGCAGCAGGTTCAGATGGAAGATCTATGCAACTGAGACCTGGGAATTAAAATCTCCCAGGTTCCACGCTGAGGATTTCCAGTAGGTTTGTGACGACCTTGGCTTTGTTGCACAAATCATGCCTTCAGTTAAAATTGTCCCTTTAATCCCAGCTACATTACTTTCATCTAGTAACTAAGTTATATCCGGAAACATTCCAATAAATCTATATTTCACTAACCCATGTGTTGGATTTATTATCTGCAATCTCACCAGATGGCCTTTAACTGTTTCCTTTATAATAGACTCTCGAGATATTTGTCAAAAGAAATGCCAAGCTTCGAGGCACCTAATTCCCTGGATCATGCCTCTATTTTTAGAGAAATTGATTGTAATCATAATTCTAATGTCTAGGCTTCGAGCTTTTTTCCAGAGTTAGTGCGTTAACATGAATTAGGACTATTAGGCTATCTGAAAGATTGTGTTACACACATGTATCACACAACAACAACTTTTATTTACAATGCACCTTTAACATAATGAAACATCCCAAGGCGCCTCACAGGAGCATTCTAAAACAAGATATGACACTGAGCCACAGAAAGAGATATTAGGTCAAGTGACCAAAAGCTTCATCACAAGAGATAGGTTTTAAGGAGTGAATTAAAAGAAGAAACTGAGGTGGAGAGGTATAGGGAGGGAATTCCAGAGCTTAGCCCTAGGCAACTAAAGGCACAGCGCCAGTGATTGAGAATGTACAAGAGGCCAGAATTAGAGGAGAGCAGATACCTTTGAGGTAAAAGCAAAATACTGCAGATGCTGGAAAGCTGAAACAAAAACAAAAATTGCTGGATAAACTCAGCAGGCCTGACAGCAGCTGTGGAGAGAAAGACAGAGTTAACGTTTCGAGTCCGTGGGATTCTTCTTCAGAACTGTTCTGAAGAAGAGTCATATGGACTCGAAACGTTAACTCTGTCTTTCTCTCCACAGATGCTGCCAGACCTGCTGAGTTTTTCCAGATATCTTTGAGGGTTGTGGGGCTGGAGTGGAGTGGGGCTTACAAAGATAGGGAGGGGCCGGGCCAGACCATGGACGGATTTGAAAACAAGGAGGAGAATTTTAAAGTCAAGACTTTTCTTGACTGGGAACCAATATAGGTTAGTGAGCGCAGGGGGTGATAGGGGAATGGGACTTGCTGCAAGTTAAGATATGGGCAGCTGAGTTTTGGATGACCTCAAGTTAATGGAGGGTAGAATATGGGACTCCAGCCAACAGTGTTTTGGAATAGCTGAGTCTCAAGGTGACAAATTAATGATTGAGGGTTTCAGCAGTAGATGAGCTGAGACAGAGGCAAAGTCAATCAATTTTATGCAGTATTAGGCGGTCTTAGCGCTGACATGAATTTGAAGGTAGAAACCCGTATTAGCATCAAATGTGACATCAAAGCTGTGAACAGACTGGTGAATGACTGTTGCTAAGGAGAGGGATGGAGTCAGTAGCTAGGGCACAGAGTTTGAAATTAGGACTGAAAACAATGGCTTCAGTCTTTCTAATATTTAATAAGAGGAAATTTCTGCTCATTCAGTACAGGATGTTAGAGAAGCAGTCAGACAAATCAGCAATAGTGCAGGAGTTGAAACATGTGGTGCTGAGGTAGAGCTGGGTGCCGTCAGCACGTGTTTAAATGAACCTTCAAATCATGTCGTCAAGGGGCAGCATGTAGATGAAAAATGGGAGGATGCCAAGGATAGGTCCTTGAGGGGCCACCAGAAGTAAAGGTGCAGGAGCAGGAAAGGAAGCCATTGTGAGTGATTCTCTGGCTATCATTCAATAGATAAGAATGGAACAAGGTAAGTGCAGTCCCATTCAGCAGGACAACAGTGGAGAGGCTTTGGGGGAGGATGGTGTGGTCAATCATGTCAAAGGCTGCAGGCAGGTTATGAAGAATGAGGAGGGATAGTTTAGTTTTGTCACAGTTATACAGGCTGCCATTTGTAATTTTGCTGCTGTTTCAGTACTGTGGCAGGGTGAAAATCTGGTTGGAGGGATTTAAATATCGAGTTCCGAGAAAGGTATTACAGATTTGGCAGGCGACAACATGTTCAAGGATTTTTGAGAGGAAAGGGGGATTGAAGATGGCCTGATAAATTGCAAGAGCAATGGGATCCGGGGTTATTCTTCTTTCAGGAGAGGGGTGATGGTGGTAGATTTAAAGGACAGTGGACATACCAAATAAGTATCCCCAAATAAGGTCATAATCATTGACTCAGGCAAAGGAGTAGAGACATTACAGGGGAACAATGTGGTCAACTGTGTCAAAGGATACAGAGAGATCAAGGACGGATTATGTCCCACAATCAGAGTCACGGAATATCAGTCATATTCTTGTTTGTGCCATTTCCATGCCAATGATGGGTGAAAAGTCTGACTAAGAGATTCAAATAGTGAATAACAGGAAAGACAGGTGTGGATCAATGAGGAGATAAGAACAAATCTTCCGCTCATCCTCTCATCTATGCCCTTGTCATTTCCAGATTCCAGATTCAAGGGGGGAGGCCCAGAGACCCAGGGTAATGCTCTGGATACAAATCCCACAACGGCAATTTGAATTCAATAAAAATATGGAATGTAAAAGTCTATGATGACCATGTCATAAAAACGCAACTGGTTTACTAATGCCCTTCAGGGAAGGGAAGAAAATCTGCCATCCTTACCTGGTCTGGCCTACATGTAACTCCAGGCCCACAGCAATGTGGTTGACTCTTAACTGCCCTCTGAAGTGGCCTAGCAAGCCACTCAGTTGTATCAAACCGCTAGAAAGTCAATAAGGAATGAAACTGGATGGACAACCTGGCATTGAGGTATCAGAAGTGACAATGGCAAACTCTACCCTGCAAATCCACCTTCCTAACATCTGGGGGCTAGTGCCAAAATTAGGAGAGCTGTCTCACAGACTAGTCAAGCATCAGCCTGACATAGTCATCCACACAGAATCATAACTTACAGACAATGTCCCAGACACCACCACCACCATTCCTACAGGTGGGACAGGACATACCCAGCAGATGTGGTGGTACTGTGGTATACAGTCAGGAGGGAGTTGCCCTGGGTGTTCCCAAAATCGACTCTGGAGCCTATGAAGTCTCTTGGCATCAGGTCAAACATGGGCAAGGAAACCTCCTGCTGATTACTACGTACAGATCCCCCATCAGTTGATGAATCAGTACTCCTCTTATGTTGAGCACCACTTGGAAGAAGCACTGAGGGTGGCAAGGGCACAAAATGTTCTCTGGCTGGGGGACTTCAATGTCCATCACCAAGAGTGGTTTGGTAGCTCTACTATTGACCGAGCTGGTTGAGTCCAAAAGGACATAGCTGCTAGACTGGATCAGTAGCAGGTGATGAGAGAACCAAAAGGAGGGAAAAACATACTTGACCTCATCCTCCCCCACCTGCTTGCCACAGATGCATCTGTCCATGACAGCATCGGTAGGAATGATTATCACACAGTCCTTGTGGAGACGAAGTCCCATCTTCACATTGAGGATACCCTCGATTGCATTGTGTGGCACTAACACTGTGCTAAATGGGATAGATTTTGAACAGATCTAGCAGCTGAAATCTGGGCATCCATGAGGCGCTGTAAGTCATCAACAGGGGCTGAACTATCAAGAGCACAATCTGTAACCGACATAACCCCCACTCTACCAATACCACAAAGCCAGAGTATTAACTCTGGTTCAATGGAGAATGCAAGTGCAGGAGGGCATGCCAGGAGCAGCACCTGGAATACCTAAAAATGAGGTGTCAACCTGATGAAGCTATAACACAGGGCTACTTGTATGACAAATAGCATAAGCTGCCAGTGATAGACAGAGCTAAACAATTCCAAACCCAGATCTAAGTTCAGCAGCCCTGCCACATCCAGTTGTGAATGGTGGTAGGCAATTAAACAACTCACTGGAGGAGTAGGCTCCACAAATATCCCCATCCTGAATGATGGGGGTGCCCAGCACATCAGTGCAAAAGTTAAGGCTAAAGCATTTGCAATAATCTTCAGCCACTAGTGCCAACTGGATGATCCATCTCGGCCTTCTCGGGAGGTCCCCAGCATCACAGATGTCAGTCTTCAGCCAATTTTATTCATTCCACGTGATATCACAAAACGGCTGTAGGTACTGGTTACTGTAAAGGCTATGAGCCCTAACAATATCCTGGCAATAGTACTTGTGCTCCAGAACTTGCTGCACCCTTAGTCAAGCAAGCTGTTCCAGTACAGCTACAAAAGTGGCATCTACCCAGCAGTGTGGAAAATTCTGCCTTTAAAAAACAGGATAAATCCAACATGGTCACTTACTGCCCCATCATCCTACTCTCGATCATCAGTAAAGTAATGGAAGGGGTCATCAACAGTGCTATCAAGTGGCACTTGCTTAGCAATAACCTGTTCACTGACATTCAGTTTGGGTTCCGCCAGGGCCACTCAGCTCCTGACCTCATTACAGCCTTGGTTCAAACAGGGACAAAAGAATGAACTCCAGAGGTGAGGTGAGAGTGACTGCCCATGACATCAAGGCAGCATTCAAAACTGGAGTCAATGGGAATCGGGGATAAACTATCCCTAGCACAAAGGAAGGTAGTTGTGGATATTGGTTCATCTCAGTTCCAGAACATCACTGCAGGAGTTCCTCAGGGTAGTGTCCTCAGCCTAACCATCTTCAACTGCTTCATCAATGACCTCCCTTCCATCATAAGGTCAGAAGTGGGGATGTTCGCTGATGATTGCACAATGTTCAGCACCATTCGTGACTCCTCAGATACTGAAGCAGTCCATTCCAAATGCAGCAAGACCTGGATAAAATCCAGGCTTGGGCTGACAAGTGGCAAGTAACGTTCACACCACACAAGTGCCAGGTAGTGACCATCTCCAACAAGAGAGAATCTAACCATCAGCCCTTGATGTTAAATGGCATTACCATCACTGAATCACTCACTATCAACATTCTGGGGGTTACGTTTGACCAGAAACTGAACTGGACTAGCCATAGAAATACTGTGGCTACAAGAGCAGGTCAGAGGTTAGGAATCTGGAGGCGAGTAACTCACTTCCTGACTCCCCCAAGCCTGTCCACCATCTACAAGGCACAGGAGTGTAATAGAATATTCTCCACTTGCCTGGATGAGTGCAGATCCCACAACACTCAAGCAGCTCAATACCGTACAGGACAAAGCAGCCTACCATTGGAACACCATCCACAAACATTCACTCTCTCTACCACTGATGCACAGTGGCAGCAGTGTATACCAACTACAAGATGCACTGCAGGAATTCACCTAGTCTCCTTGGATAGCACCTTATAAACCCATGATCGCTACCATCTAGAAGGACAAGGGCAGCAGACACATGGAAATACCACCGTCTGGAAGTTTCCCTCCAAGCCACTCATCATCCTGACTTGGACATATATCCTGGTTCCTTCACTGTCGCTGGTCCAAAATCCTGGAACTCCCTCCCTAACAGCACTGTGGGTCTACCTACACCAAGTGGACTGTAGCGGTTCAAGAAGGCAGCTCACCACCACCTTCTCAAGGGCAATTAGGGATGGGAAATAAATGCTGGCCTAGCCCGTGACACCCACATTCCATGAATGAATAAATAAAATTATTTTAAGCTTTTCTGGCTGGCCCCCTGTTCTTCACCCTCTGTTAGCTTCAATTCATCCAAAATTCAACTCCCTGTACCTAATTTGTTCTACTCACTCATCACTCTTGTCCCTCCCTGGCCTTTTTTGACCTGTGTCCTCTGAACACTTCAAAATTATCAACCTTGTGTTTAAGTTTCTCCATGAACTTTCCCATCCTCTTCTCCTTCCATGTTCCAACTCTACCCTCCACCCTTTCAAAATCTGCTGATCCTCTGATGGGCCTATTATCCATCTCTTACTTTCACGCCATCACTGGGGGTCATGCTTTTAGCTGTTAGGCCCATATGTGTAAACTTTCTCCCAGGAAAGTCCTCTGCTTTTCCCATCTCCATCTCTTACTTTAAAATGGCCCATAAAACCCACAACCCCTCATCCTAAATTCTCCTTTGACTTAGCGCCCATTTGTCCACATTAGAGGTGCTATATAAATGCAAGTTGTCTACTGAAAACTGTCAGTCAAAGGCTGCATTTGTACTTCAGAGCTTTGAAGAAGAGTCATATGTACTTGAAACGTTAATTCTTCTTTCTCTTCACAGATGCTGTTAGATCTGCTAAGTTTTTCCAGCTTTTTCTGTTTTAGTTTCAGATTTCCAGCATCCACAGTATTTTGCTTTTAACTGCATTTGTACTGTCATTACTTTGAGAGCAGTAGCTATAGAATTGTTTCTAGCTTAGCCGTATCTTCTTAATATTGCCTGGCTCAGAACTGAGCTTTTATGAGTTGAGCTCCACTGCTGTTCGTTACATTTTCAGTGTAATGGGACCATTCAAATTTCCAAGTGTCCAGAAGATCCAAGCCTCCCTGTTGAGCACTTTTCAAACTCAGCATGTCACCATATATTCTCAAACCCAAGTGTGTGTGAGGTGACTTCCCACCATTCTATTCTGGTCTCTAGGGTTATACTACCAGTTTTATGTTATCGTGGAGCAGGTTCCAAAGTGATGGTGTAACTACATCTTAAAGCTGTTCAGTGTAGTTGTTTCAAACGTTGAATATATTCTATAAAGCTTTGGTTTAGTTAATTTTAATTGTTTCTCCTCATTTCTACCCTGGAGTATTATAAAGTCCTGACTGTGTGAAAGTAATATTGAAAAGCAACACCATCCTTTTAAAGTAATGTACACCTCTTTTCTCACATAAGACTTGAATCTTTGACACGTAAGCATTGTTTGATTGGGTGTGGTAAGTATAAAAGATAGGTTTGCACTTAACAGCACTTGTATCACATTTTTTGAGCGCCATTGCAAAATGCTCCTCACACAGATTTTTCGATTATAATTGAAATTAACAAATTGGGACTAAAGTTTACCTTAGCACCTTCCTTCCTTCCCTTGTTTCTTATTTCCTAATATTTAAATATCATATAATCACATTCAGTCATCTTAAGTAGGCTGAGCTCGACATACTGTTTGGATTCAGGGTCTTTAGGTTGATTTAATTTTGTTAACTTGTTAGTTGTTTTCACATACAAAATGAGGTAGATCAACTAAGTACATTGTAACTGCCATTCTGATAAAATTATACAGTGTGCTAATGTGGTGCTTAGTGTATGAAATCTAATTTTGCCACCAAGCCTTTGAATTTTCCAAAGCAGCAATGCTCACATCTGCTGAACGGAATTAAGCATTCATCACTGCCGCACAAAAGCTAACATCATCAGTGTCTTCACATCACTGAATATTGATTTATGAACACAATCACAAGGAGAACTTCAGTTCTTTCGTGTAATGACACAAGTAACCTTTATTTTAATATACCCCTGAGACTAGACTTATTAGTTTCTTAGCTTTATGGAACATATGTACTGGACTATCTGACTGACCTATTCAGTATGATCAACCTTAAAATTGTTTTATCTAACCATTTGGGAATTGAAAAGCAACACCATCCTTTAAAACAATGTACACCTCTTTTCTCACATAAGACTTGAATCTTTGACACGTAAGCATTGTTTGATGGGGTGTGGTAAGTATAAAAGAAAAGTTTGCACTTAACAGAACCTTTATCACATTTTTTGAACGCCATCGCAAAATGCTCCTCACACAGATTTTTCGATTATAATTGAGATTAACAAATTAGGACTAAAGTTTACCTTAGCCAACAGTGCAAAGTGGGTGAGTGTGGACTGGCCAACTCCTTCATACACTCCTGCTTCACAATTTTTCTTCTCTGTTGAAATATGAGAAAGAAAATGGGCCAGTGTGTAAACCAGGTCGCTGAGCCTGTTTTGTGCTACTGGCACCTGCATTGTATCCAATGGCCATCCATTATAATTATGTAGTTAGTATATATGTAATAGTAGAATTGCGAATGCAAAAAAAAACACTATAAAACATGGCATAAGAACATCTGACAGACATGGTGAGTTTCATATTAAACCCCTCAGGGGGTCACAGTGGGGGCTGATGAAATAGGAGCCTGTTGTCATTTTTACGATGTGGATATGTGGCTGTGCCTGTGTCCTATCCTGTGGTGGTGTGGTGGTGTGGCGGTGGGGTTGTGTGGTGTGCCTGTGTCCTATCTTGGAGAGGCACAACACTTCATAATATTTTCCACAGTGCAGTTGGGAGTCTGATTTAAATGTAGTGGTTGTCAGATGGGTTTTCCAGGGCTCAGGAAACCCAATAGCTACACCGCAATGGGAGCAGCTGGCTGCAGAATACTAAGTGCCCTTTAGAGCATTCCTCATGAATCAGGAGCACTCTCACTCCTCAAGCAGTTTTGCCAATTCCTTGCTACCGCAATCTGTGGATTTCCCCCTTCAACCTGTCATCCTTCCACATCTCTCCCTCCCCGTTGCCAGTCCAACCAAACCCCTCCCACTTCGACCCTCATGATCTTTCCCTCTTCCCACCTTGATTGCTGATTTCACCTCCTTCTCCCCCTTCCAACTCTCAGTCTTCCCCAGTTTCCAGGAATTGTCCTCATTAGGCTGTCACCTTCTGCTGCTGGCTTTCCTACCTGGAAGCTCACGAGCTTATCAAGCTGGCTGGCTACTGTGTGGGAAACGGAATGAAAAAGTATCATGTTAATAAAGGTTGTGCTGTGAAATTTGTTCCTGCCCCCACTAGAATGCACATCCATCCTCTCCCTAGCTCCCCATAAATACGGCAGCTGGTCTGACAGAAAGCAGTTACATGATGAACTGTACAGAATTAATAAAACTCCTTTGTGATTTTCATGGTTGGAAGAGGCTTTTTCTTAGCGTTCTCCTTTGATAGAACTGCTGTAAATAAGACATAATATCGAAAATGACAGCAAAATACTGCAGAAGCTGGAAATTCGAAATGAAAACTGAAAATGCTGGAAATACTCAGCAGGTCAGGCAGCATTTATGCACAGAGGAAAGTAGGTTTAAAGTTTCAGGCGGATGAAATAGGTTCTGTCATAACCCTCCTTTCCAACATTTTCTGCTTCCATTATACCACATGTTTAAGCTTTTCCTCTTTCACTCTTTTTCTCTTATACTGGAAGAGAAGAGAGAGATGGAGTAGTAGCTAGCGTTTGGCAAAAAAATAATTTTGAGATCATTTTAATGTTGAACGAAAGTTCGTGTGATACTTCGTGATAATTTTCTGCTTGGAATAAAACCATTGACATTCATTGTCTGATACTGATTGCTGAGACATAGGAGACTGTCCTTTGATGCAGTGGTATAAAGGGAGTTGTTAACTTAATATCAGCTGATCACTGTCTCAATGCATGCAGTGCTTGGCTTCAGCATGTTAATTCTGCTGCATGTGGACTGAATGAACCACTGCCCGTTTGTGTGTCAGTATTAATATTGGTATGTTAGTGTGTAATTTTCAAACTTTTCCACTATTAACAGCCCCAAAACAGCAGACAATGGTGTCCAGTCTCTTGAAAGTAATACTGAAAGCAACCTGGTTTCTACATCTCAAGAACAGAAGGTAGGACAAAAGGATACAACGCCAGAATACAAAGAAAAAGCAAATCTTCAAATCCCGACTGATCAAAAGGCCCCTTTATTAACTGACAATAAAAATAGCTTGTGGTCTTTACTGGAAGACGCTGTGTTTGAAGGAGATGCCTTGAAAGTTAATAATGAGACAAAAACTTCTGGGGCAGCGGATATTGGTCATAGCCAGAAAGCCGGTTCCTTACCAGTACAAGCAAATACTGCAGCAAATGTAGCTGAGGAAAGGTTCTCTGACCTATTGCATCATGGTGAGCAGCTGGACAAAACAGATGAGCAGGGCTCATATCCCTTACCCCAGGGCACAGCTGGGAGAGTTCAGTTACCTGCCCAGGAGACTAAGTGCAGCCTCGTGTTGTCAGAACCAGGATGTAAGGAATCCATCACAGGAGAAAATCCTGCAAAAAGCACAGATGGCCAAAGCAATCTGTTCACGGTAGAAATCCAAGACCCAAGGTATCTGACACCAGTGAGTTTAGACGAACGTACTGAGTGTGCTGCAATTGCCGGTCACAATGCTGTCAGTCATCCTCAACTCAAAGTTGAAAATGAGCAGCTCACTGAAGAAGTAGTCACTGATAAAGAAGAAAAGTGTATTTTATCAAAGGTCAGCCTTAAGGACACAGAGGGTTCTGCTTCAGTGTCAGAATATGCACTAGTTTCAGCACTAGAGAGGAATGAGTTGAGCTTGAGTTATGATATTGATCACCACCAGGCACTTAACAGTGAAGAAGATGAGTGCAGTTTTCTGACAAGCACAGAAAATCAAAGAAGCCCTGCAAACATGGAATTACTGTCCACCCGCTCATCAGATCTTGATCCTGCTAAGCTGACTGTGACACTCTTAGCGGTCAGTGATGAGCAACAGAAAGCGCACACTGCAGATCCAGAAAGTACCTCCACAGAAAGTGTCTGCAACCTTGTAACTAAGACGGAGAATATTCCGGAAACCGTAGTCCTGTCCTCAATCCAGCAGAACTCCAGCCCTGAGAGGACAAAAGAAAAACTAATGGGTCTCAGTTGTGATAGTGAACAGAGTCAAATTTACAATCAGGAATCAAAAACTAATGCTTGCGAAGGAGATTTGGACAGTCATGAATTTCTCATGAAAAATATCATATCTCCAATCAATCCTGAAAAGATTGATGAATTGGAGCTGAAAGGGACAGGACTTATTTTCAATGGTGAGCAGCAGATAACCATCAGTGAATCAAAGGAAAAGGCTTGTGAAGAAAATGCATGGAATCTTCAAGAACCCACTAAGTCAGCACCAAGTTATCAGATTACTCATTCAGTGAGTGCACTAAATGAGTCACTGGGCTGCTGCTGTGATAGTAACCAGCAAACACGAGGCAGTGAGAAGCAAGCAAAAGTTTTGGAAGAAAAATTATCCACAGTGCAGATTGACAGGGAAACCTGTTCTTTACCAGAAACTGCTGAACTGCCACTTTGTCAGGGCTTGGACTTGGTGCAAGTGAAAGAAATGTTACTCGGTTTCCAAAATGACCAGCAAGCCTGCAACACTGAAAAACAAGACGGCAGATCTGTGAAAAATGGACCTAGCTTTCAAACTGGTTGGGAAAATGAGCTGTTGCCAGATAGATTGGTATTGCCTTCTAGCTCTCAGGATCCTGAATCAATGGGAGCGAAAGGAGAACAACTGAATTTGAATTCTGCTGGCAAACAGCAGGAAGACACCAGTGAGATACAAACTGAAGTTTGTGAGAAGGGGTTGTCTGAGGAGGGGCTGCCCTGTTTGCAAAAGGACAGTGGCATAGAAAACATGATGTTGCTGGACACATTACGGTTGACCCCAACCTCTGAGCCTCCTCACACAGTGAGTGTAAATGAGACATTGGTTCTCAGTACTGAGCATCATCAGGCAGCCAGCAACAAAGCAAAAGAAAATGTTTGTAAAGGAAATATGTATAGCCTACACACTGTGCATGAAGAATTACCACTGAGCTCACAGGTACCTGATACATTTATATCAAAAGAGGCATTGTTATTTGCTGTTGATGAACAGCAAGCGCATGATAACAAAAAGAAAGAGAAGATCCCTGAAGAAAACCAGTGTGACTTGCAGACTAGGTTAGAAAGTTCCATATTCCCAGAAAGCGGGGAATTATTGCTTAATTGTCAAAACAGTTTCTCTTCTGTTGCTTCTTTTGAATCGCTATCAGATTTCAGCCATTTCACTGCACAAACATCGCCATGTACTGTAGAAACACTCTGTCAAGAAGATCTGAGCAACAATCAGATGATAAAAAATATTATAATCCCGGCAGCCATGCAGCTGCCAGCTGGCTTGGACTTTCCCAGTACAGCTGAAGTGAAGGAGTCATTTTTGTCTGTCAGTAATGAACAGACATGCAGAATTGAAAAGCAAGAGAAAGTGTCTGAGGAAAATATGTGCAGCCCTCCATCTACTATGGGAAGCACTTTATTCTCTGAAATGGTGGACTTACTACTTGCTCCTCAGAATATTGACTCAACAGGTACAGAAAATGAACAGGAGTGTTTGAGCCATGGCAGTGTATGTCAAACAGCAGAGGGAGAAATCAAAGAAAGCCCCATTAAAGGAGAAGTTTGCAGCTTTCCAACTGATCGGCAAGCTATGGTCTCAGAAAGAGTGGAATCATTACCAACCCCTCAGTGTACTGCTGGCACTGAAATGAAAGAGGCATTACTGACCTTCAGCGGCGAACAACCACCAACATTTATCGGTGAAGAACAGCAAAATCGTTATGAGGGGGATGTAGGCAGTCTTCAGGAAGGTCCTGAAGATCCTGTACTGTCAACAAGCACGGCATTAGCCCTGAATCCTCAGTATGTGAAAACCGGAGAAACAATGTCTGAGGGTTTTGCTCATGAGCAACAGCAATTGTGTGATAGTGAGTTCAAAGAAGGCCTCTATAAGAAGGATTCAGACAGCCCTCAGACACCAGCAAGAAATATTAGAATTCCAGAAGCCTCTAAATTACCACTTAACATGCAGAATCCAGTGGAACATGGAGAGTTATTATTAATGGGATTTAGCAATGAACAGCAGCAGGCGGGCAATGAGATAGCTAAAAGAAAAGACTGTGAAGAAAATTTCCAGAACCTTCAGACAGACACTGTGAAGATTATTGCCACAAGCACAGATTTGTCACCCATCTCAGAGATTCCAAGTAATGATGGGCGAACAGAAACATTGTTTAGCCACAGAGAAAAGCAAACATGTGACAGAAAACAGCAAGAAACAGTGTCTGAAGACAATATTTACAACTTCCCAATTGATACAGGAACTAGTTTGTTCTACCGTACTAAGGAATCATTTCCTTCAACTCAGAATATTGGTTCAATAGCTTCAGAAAATGAACAGTTGCCATTGAGTTGTGATAGTGAACAGGAAGCAGCAGTTGGGGAAATAGCAGAGAGTCTCTCTAAAACAATAGCAGACAGCTTTCAGACTGATCAAGAAGAGGTGGTCTCAGAAAGAGTGGAAATATTACCGACCTCTCAGGATACAACTGGCATTGGCATGAAAGGGGCATTACTGAATTTCAGTGGTGAACAACAACAAACATACAGCAGTGAAGAACAGCAAAAGGATTATGAGGGGGCTTTGAGCAGTCTCCAGGAAGTTCTTGAAGATACTGTATGGTCAAAAAACACAGAATTAGCATTGAATCCTCAGGATTCTGCAATGAAAGAAAAGACATCAGGGGATTTTGATGAGCAGCTGCATATATGTGACACTGAATTCAATCTTGGATTCCCTAAACTGAATTTAGACATGTCTCTGACACCTGTGGAAAACACTTTATCTCCAGAAGCAATTAAATTGTCAATCGATGTACAGAATCCTGAGGTAGTGGAACCAACTAATATGTTACTAGGGCTCAGCAGACAGCGGGAAGACTGCGAGATGAAAGAACAAGTATTTGAAGCAAATGAGCAAAATTCTCAGACCGGAAACATTTCAACCCCAGAAGTACAGAAATCAGTAGAAAGCTGTCAGAATCCTGATGCAACAAAGCTGGAAGGGGCAATAATTGGATTCAATAGTGAACATCAGCAAGCAGATGACAACAGGAAACAAGAAGTGACTGAGGAAAATTTGTGCTGCTTTCACATTGCTATGGAAAATATTTTGATGCCTAAAGCCCTTCAGGATCCCGGCACCAGTGGAATGAATGAGAAGTTTTTGGGCTTTATTGATGGAAAACAGCAACAAATATCCACAATAGGAGTAGAAGCCAACTACTTTGAAGAAAGTGCAGATTGTCTTCAACAAGGCAAAGAAAATATTCCGCAACCCACAACCACAAAATATACTGCTCAGTGTCCTAATCCTGAGGTGTCGAAAGAGGGATTGAATTATAATTGTGATGTGGAACGTCAGCAAACAAATGGGAATGCAATGAAAGTAGATATTTCTGCTGAAAGTATGAGCAGCCTTCAGGTAGGAATGAAAACCATCCTTCCAGAATCCATTGCATTGACGCAGAGTCCTCCCATTCCTCAGGCACTTGAAGATAATGATATGCCACTGGCATTTAGTGATGAACAACAATGTATCTACAGGAGTCCAAAAGAAGAAAAGCTGTCTGAGAACAATGTGTGCAGTATTATGACTGTTGCTGAAAATGTAACTGCACTGAATAACTGTGTAGAATTATCAGCTGGCTTGGAGAATCACCACATAAAGGGGGCAGAGAAAAACCCACTATGGCTCAGCTGTGAAAATGATGATCAGAAAGCATCTAGTGATGGATTGAAAGAGAATGTTTGTGTTGAAAGTATACATGGCTTCCAATTGGATACAGAAAATGTACTCCCAGAAGGACTGAGTTCCAGTATAGTTACCCATAGTCAGACAGAAGGGCAGGAAGCAGAAAGTTTTATTCATGAACAACGACGAATATGTACCAATGAGGTAAAAGAAAATGTCTGTGAAGAAAACTTTTGTCGGCTTCAGGTGCTCACAGAAGTTATTGGGTTGCCACCTGGCATCACAGAAGTTATTGGGTCGCAGAGTCCTGACCCATCAAAAAAAACTTTGTTCGCAGTTGTTGGTGAACAGCCACAAACAAGTATCAGTATAACAAAAGACAATGTTCCTGAAGAGAACGTATGGAGCCTTCAGATAGGGTCAGAGGCTGTATCTGCAGGAACCATGGAATTGACAGCTAGCCTTCAGAATCATAATGATAAAAAAGGAAAAGAGATATTACAACATTTTTGTGGTGATAATAAAGAACTCATACTCAACAATGTATCAAAAGAAAATCTTCATGAAGAAAATGTGCAGGTATCAGAAGCAAGTACAGAAGACTCTAAGTTGTTAGTGAGAAAGGAATTGACAGCTTGCACACAGGGCATTAATACTGCTGTCATGTCAGAGAACATAATGGGTTTCAGTGGTGAACAACAACGAATATGTACCAATGAGGCAAAAGAAAATGTCCATGAAGAAAAATTTTGTAGGCTTCAGGTGCTCACAGAAGTTATTGGGTTGGAGACTCCTGACATATCAAAAATGACTTCATTGGCAGTTGTTAGTGAACAGCCGCAAATAGGTATCAGTATAATGAAAGACAACGTTCCTGAAGAGAACGTGTGGAGCCTTCAGACAGGGTCAGAGGTACTGGCAGGAACCATGGAATTGACAGCTAGCCTTCAGAATCATAATGATAAAAAAGGAAAAGAGATATTACAACATTTTTGTGACGATAATAAAGAACTCATACTCAACAATGTATCAAAAGAAAATCTTCATGAAGAAAATGTACAGGTATCAGAAGCAAGTACAGAAGACACTAAGGAATTGACAGCTTGCACACAGGGCATTAATACTGCTGTTATGTCAGAGAATGTAATGACTTTCAGTGGTGAACAACAACGAATATGTACCAATGAGGCAAAAGAAAATGTCTGTGAAGAAAAATTTTGTAGGCTTCAGGTGCTCACAGAAGTTATTGGGTTGCAGACTCCTGACATATCAAAAAAGACGTCGTTGGCAGTTGTTAGTGAACAGCCGCAAATAGGTATCAGTATAATGAAAGACAACGTTCCTGAAGAGAACGTGTGGAGCCTTCAGACAGGGTCAGAGGTTGTATCTGCAGGAACCATGGAATTGACAGCTAGCCTTCAGAATCATAATGATAAAAAAGGAAAAGAGATATTACAACATTTTTGTGGTGATAATAAAGAACTCATACTCAACAATGTATCAAAAGAAAATCTTCATGAAGAAAATGTGCAGGTATCAGAAGCAAGTACAGAAGATACTAAGGAATTGACAGCTTGCACACAGGGCATTAATACTGCTGTCATGTCAGAGAACGTAATGACTTTCAGTGGTGAACAACAACGAATATGTACCAATGAGGCAAAAGAAAATGTCTGTGAAGAAAAATTTTGTAGGCTTCAGGTGCTCACAGAAGTTATTGGGTTGCAGACTCCTGACATATCAAAAAAGATGTCGTTGGCAGTTGTTGGTGAACAGCCGCAAATAGGTATCAGTATAATGAAAGACAACGTTCCTGAAGAGAATGTGTGGAGCCTTCAGACAGGGTCAGAGGCTGTACCAGCAGGAACCATGGAATTGACAGCTAGCCTTCAGAATCATAATGATAAAAAAGGAAAAGAGATATTACAACATTTTTGTGGTGATAATAAAGAACTCATACTCAACAATGTATCAAAAGAAAATCTTCATGAAGAAAATGTGCAGGTATCAGAAGCAAGTACAGAAGACACTAAGGAATTGACAGCTTGCACACAGGGCATTAATACTGCTGTTATGTCAGAGAACGTAATGGGTTTCTGTGGTGAACAACAACGAATATGTACCAATGAGGCAAAAGAAAATGTCTGTGAAGAAAAATTTTGTAGGCTTCAGGTGCTCACAGAAGTTATTGGGTTGCAGACTCCTGACATATCAAAAAAGACGTCGTTGGCAGTTGTTAGTGAACAGCTGCAAATAGGTATCAGTATAATGAAAGACAACGTTCCTGAAGAGAACATGTGGAGCCTTCAGACAGGGTCAGAGGCTGTACCAGCAGGAACCATGGAATTGACAGCTAGCCTTCAGAATCATGGTGATGAAAAAGGAAAAGAGATATTACAACATTTTTGTGGCGATAATAAAGAACTCATACTCAACAATGTATCAAAAGAAAATCTTCATGAAGAAAATGTACAGGTATCAGAAGCAAGTACAGAAGACACTAAGGAATTGACAGCTTGCACACAGGGCGTTAATACTGCTGTCATGTCAGAGAACGTAATGAGTTTCAGTGGTGAACAACAAACAGAAAGGGTGGACTGCCTCCAAGTTGGCAGTGCAAATAATTTGTTTCCAGAAATCACAAAATTGATACCTGGTATTCAGATTCCTGATGTAAAGGATGTGGAGAAGATATCGATTTTTAGTAATGAGCAGCAGCAGATGTGCAGCAGTGTAATTAAAGAGGAAGAAGCTAATGGAAAAACTATATCTTTTTTACAAAGTGCTGCGGAAAATATTACCAACCTTGAAAGTATGAAATTAGCACCAACACCTCAGGATTTTGTCACCTCTGAACTGATAGCTTTCAGTAATGAGCAACCGCAAATATATAGCAGTGGAATGAAAACAGAGATATGTAAGGAAGATAATTATATAGAAAATAACTTCTATACAGATACCACCAAGATATTACCATTTTACTCTTCAAAAAATGATACCAAGGAATTTAGGGAGAAGCTTTCAGATGTCAGTTGGAATATCGAACAGCAAAATTGGAAGCATGAAGCACTAGACAATATCTCAGAAACCAATATGTTTAAATTAAAGGCTGATGCAGAAATCACTACACCCTTAGAAGCAACAAAATTGCAATCCAACTTGCAGATTCATGAGCTGAAGAACGGAAAAGATTATTTACTGGCTTCCAATTTTAATGGTGATAAGTGTCAAACCTCCAGTGGAGAACCAGAAGAAAAAGTCTTTCAAGAAGATGTGAACAGCCTTAAGGTGGAAGGAGGAAGTATAATTCCAGAAGCCAATAAACTGACACCCATGCCTCAGGACCCTGAAGAAGTAGAGCTAGAGTCACTGGACTTTGAAAATGAACAACAGCAAACCTGCAACACTGAAAGCAAAGAGGAAAATAACATTCTGACTGACAGCAAGAATATTTCAGACCAAGACCCTATGGGACTGTTATCCAGCTCCCAGAAATGTGATACTGAGAACGATGAAGATAAATTTTTGGGATTCAGCTTTGACACTAAACGACAGACATGCAGCAGTGAAACAAAATTAAGCATCTTCAAAGAAAATGCATGCATTGATAAAATGGGTATAGAAAACTCTGCTTTTACAGAAAATGTGAAACTGTTATCTAGCTCTGATGTTGCTACTGAACTGCAGGAGACTACAAACAGTACTCTCAGTGAAGCTCAGCAAATATCCACTGATGAAATAAAAGAAAACTTCTCTGTTGAAAATGTACATCACCTTAAAACTTTAATCCCAGAATCCAGTGAGCTCTCTTGTAATTCTTTGCATTCCGATGCAACAATACAAGAGGATATTTTAAGGCAAAGATACAACAGTGAGAAACAACAGACCCTGAACCTGAGTGGAAAAGAAAGTGTTTATGTGAATAGTGTTGGGAGCATGGAAAAAGGCATGACTTTTGGAATAAATCCTGAGATGGAGTTTCCTCTTTGCACTCTGTCTGTTTCTGAAGCTGTGGAAATAAACCAGCTGTTGGCTGCAACTTCAGATGGTGAGCAACAGCAGACATATGACAATCTCATTTCACATAGTACCTGCGGGGAGAAATTAAGTTTGGCGATGGATTTTGCTTTAGGAAGTGGCACACCCTCAGAAGAAATGGAGAAAGAGCTCCTCTCAACAGGAGGCATGGGCTATAAAAACCATGCTGCATCTCTGGAAACTCAGGTTAGCGAACCCATGACCACTGAAAGCAAGGAACCCAGCAGTACAACTGAACACCTGTTCTTATTGCACATTGGAGATGCATCAGAAAGCTGCTTAAGAACTGGTGCCAGAGAACAGGAAAACCTAACGGGTGTTCTACCAACAGGGAATTGTGCTGGAATAGATCAAAATTCCATTACAAAACAGTCCTTTGTGTCTGATATTGAATTTGGAAATGAGTTCTTGATTGCAGTTGAACCAACAACCAAACCAGGATGCAGTTCCTCCCACATATTAACAGGTGTAAAGGAAGAGGAGGTTCTGCGTGCTGTACGTAAGAACGCTGAAGTGAGACTAAATGAAAGAGGACTTAATGAAGGATTGAAGATTGAAAGGTACATCGGCCTTGCTTGTATACTTTTACATAAATATATTTTATATTGTTATTAAATAGCTGTAGTAAAAGTATGGACATTCCATTTTCTAACTCTTTTTTCCTGCTCTCTATTGACTATAGTCATTTTCCTGAATCTGCCTCTTCTTCACCTTCTGCACATGGAAAGGATGCTATGGGTGTAATTTGCACGGTAACAACAGCTGCACTGGATAAAGACAGCATGACCACAAGGTAGAAAAAGACAATAATAGTTGGACAGTCTGGCAGCCCACCTAAGTTAATCAATCTAGTTAGAACCATAGGTGTTTGCGGCATCTGTGCCTGCTCTTAGTTGGAACAATCAAATCCTTATCCCACTGCCCAGCTCCCCCACCCTGCATCATTCTTTGCTTTAAAATGTATCCGTTTTCCCCATAAATGATGCATTGCTTCAACTATTATCTGTGGCAAAGTGTCCCACACTTGAACAAGTATAGATATTTCTCTTAAACTCTCTTCTCACTCAATTAGTGACAATGTTAAATTGATGATTCCTCGTCATTGAATCACTGTCACTCCTAACCAGAGGAAGTAGCTTCACCTGATTCATTTTTATCAAATCCCTCATTAATTTTGTTACCTACAGGAATTATAAAGTGTGTAACTGTTAACTATGTGCACACATTTGACGGATAGTGGGGCAGCCTCGTAAGAGTTAAAGAGGTTTCCTACTTACTGCACTAAAGATAATCATGATCATTTTATATATTAGTGCCATTTTTCAATCATTTGAAATGATAAAACTCAGCCATTTTTTAATAAAAGTATCAAAATTTATGGTTTTTTTGAGGGATCTGAGATTGGAGCTGATGGAACAATGCCTATTCTTCTCTCCTCTTGACATATATAATAAGCACCTCATTTACTTGTTGTTTCTGCATTCATTCAAAATTTCGTATTTTATCACATGTAGAAAGTTCTTATTGGTGTTTACAATCTGGTCAAAAGCTTTTTGCAACAGTCACTTTTATTTTTATGGACTTGTAAATGGGCCACTAACCAATTTCTATCCTGTTGTTTCTTTATTCTGCCCTTCTTTTTCTGAGTAATTCACATGATTTTCAAAAATATTTCTTCCCTTACCTCTCATGGTGGATTTGTGGTGCTTTCTGAACCAACAACTGGTGTAGAACTGTCATGGGGGAAGTTGTGCCACTAATGACCAGGGCCTGACCAGGTGATTATTTGGGTCTGGCAGACCAAGTGACTCCAACCTCACTCTCCAACGTCAAAATGCCTCATGAAGATCAGTGTGTCTGAGCTTCTCAAAAAGCTGCTTGATTTTTTCATCCTGCCATAGGGCAGGCCACCGACTCTGACTATTTAAATGATCCACCCCCATGATTTGAGATGGGGTCCATGTTCTTGGTTACAGATGGACAGGGGGCTGATATCAGTCCCAGTTCTGCTGGCAAAGCAAGGGACGCTGAAATTTCAGGGTTCTTATTTATGGTGTTAAATCCTTAACTTAGTCAGAAAGCAAATTTAAAAAGAAATCATTTATGGGATGTGGGCGGTGCTATTATTGCTCATTTATTGCCCATCCCTAATTGCATTTGAGAAGGTGGTGGTGAGTTGCCTTCTTGATCAGCTGCAGTACCTGTGGTGAAGATACACCCACAGTGCTGTTAGGGAGGGAATTCCAGGATTTTGATCCAGCGACAGTGAAGGAACAGCGATATATTTCCAAGTCAGGATGGTATGTGGCTTGGAGGGGAACTTCCAGGTGGTGGTGTTCCCATCTATCTGCTGCCCTTGTCCATCTAGATGGTCATGATCGTAGGTTTGTAAGGTGCTGTCTAAGGATTCTTGGTGAGTTCCTGCAGTGCATCTTGTAGGTGGTGCATACCTTTGCCACCATGCGTCAGTGGTGGAGTGAGCGAAATTTTGTGGAAGGGGTGCCAATCAAGTGGGCTGCTTTGTCCCGCATGGTGTCAAGCTTCCTGAGTGTATTTAGAGCTGCACTCATCCAGGCAAGTGGAGAGTATTCCATCACCCTACTGACTTGTGCCTTGTTCTTGGTGGACAGGCTTTGGGGGGTCAGGAGGTGAGTTACTTGCCGTAGTATTCCTAGCCCCTGACCTGCTCTTGTAGCCACAGTATTTATATGGCTGGTCCAGTTCAGTTTCTGGTCAATGATAACCCCCAGGTTGTTGATAGTGGGGGATTCAGCAATGGTAATTCATTGAATGTCACAGGGCGATGGTTAGACTCTCTCTTGTTGGACTCTCTCCATTGCCTGGCACTTGAGTGGTGCGAATGTTACTTTCACTTGTCAGCCCAAGCTTGGATATTGTCCAGGTCTTGCTACATTTGAACAAGAAATATTTTGAGAGAATTCATTGATCTTAGTCTCCTCCTTGCTGTTTTATTGAAGGATATTTGCTTACCATGGATTTAATCCAAAACTTTTTTGACTTCCTTAAATGTGGTAGAATATTTCTTTGTATTGGCTGCTGCTTTGCTCCTCTCCTTGTCATTCTCACCAACTCTTTTAGCTTATTTCAAGTATGAAGTTGGAAATAACTAGCTTTCTTTCCCATGTGTGTGTTTTTTAAGATTGTTCAGCTATAATTTCGCAAAACTTTTGTACAAAGTGTGACATCTGGAGGGTGATGTATACTTTCAAAAGAAGCTGATAAACCTTTCACTCACATTTTAACTGTGCAAAACATACAATAGTAAAACTGCAAAGAGAGAATACATCATATTGCATTGTACATAGAGTTGTTTTACTAGTACCGACAGTAATATCAAAGTTGAGTTTTCTGACTTACAGTCAAAGAGAGCAAAGGAAGACTTGCATTTATATAATGCTTTTCATGACCAGCAGGTGTCACAAGGCACTATACAGCCAATGAAATACATCTTGAAGTGTAGTCATTATTGTAATATAGCAAATTATGTATTACTTTCAAGATACCGCAAGAAGTTAGTGACATTAAACTGTACAGAACATAGTAAGATTGCTATATATCATTAAACAATGACCAATAATTTCTGCATGGCTTAATAGTTTTAACTGTTTTGTGGCCTTATTGCTGGCAGATGAAGAGTTAGCAACAGTAGCTGTGCCCAATGCCGTTTCACTGTCTTTAAAGATGTTCAGGTCACTACATAGGTTAAAGCAATCCATCTGGTATATTTATGTTTTGGACACTTCTTAGTTGAAATGTAGAAACATGATCGAGAAAGTTAAAGAAAACAAACCTATGAAAGCCATGGCACATAACTCAAAGCAGTCATCCAATCTTTCTATTGATTCACATTGAACATAATGGCTGAAGTGAACCGGAAGTTCTGTTTCTATTCCACAGCCTAATTTACACCATTATGAAAAATGACATCTCAAGTATTGCTGCTGGTTTAAAAACATGACACTTGCATTACAGCACTTCCCCATAAAGGTGGAAGTGGATACAGAGTTATTTTTTCAATGAACATCTGATCAAAAATGTCTTGGATGAATAATTGATTCTTCAATGATCACGCTTGCACCCAATTACTCATTGGTTTTAGCTAGCAAATAGCTGAGCCACTCTGACCAGAAGGATCTAGGTTTGATCCATTGTCTGTGCTGAGTTATCCCCATTAGGCCAGTGATCAGTTTAATTGGCTTCATGGCTGAGTTAGTGAGTTCTCGCTCTTGATTGCTATTCAGTGACCCCAGCATGGAATAACTATGCATAGGCATAATGTGAGGACAGGACTGGTTTTAGCTGTGATGCCCTTTACATCCATATAGCCTGCTATCATTTCCTATCAAGGCTCACACATGACTAATTGCCACTTATGTGAGGTGCTGGAGGGTGTCCAGTGCCAGTAAAACCATACGCCAGTAGAAGTGAGGAAATTTATTGGAGACAATTGATGAGAATATCTTTTTAAAAGATGTGAGCATTTCATTTATTCTTTGTTTCAGTTATTCAAATGAGTTTACTGTTGGGTCTTTAAAACCCATAATATGAGATTCTAGATCAAAAGAAAAGGGGGCAGAAGTAGGCCATTTGGCCCATTGAACCAGCTCTGCCATTCAATCGCTGGTCTGATTGTTGCCTGAACTCCACTTTCCTGCCTGCTCCCCATAATCCCTGACTCTGCCTAACTCAGCCTTGAATATATTCAATGACCCAGCCTCCACTACTCTCTGGGGTACAGATATTCAAAGGTTCATGACCTTCTGAGAGAAGGTCATTTCCATCTTAAATTATTTTTAAACTGTGCCTCCTAGTTCCAGATTCCCCCACGAGGGGAAACATTCTCTCACCATCACCCTGTCAAGCCCCCTTGGAATCTTTTACCTTTCAGTAAGATTAGCTCTCATTCTTCTAAACTCCAATGAGTATAGGCCCAATCTGCTCAACCTTTCCTCATAATACAAACCTCTCATCCCAAAATCAGCCAAGTGAACCTCCTCTGATCTGCTTCCAGTGCAAGTAAATTCCTCCTTAAGGGGACCAGAACTATACACAGTACTCTAGCTGTGGTCTCACAAATGTGCTGCACAGTTGCAGCAAGACTTCCCTCCTTTTATACTTCATCCCTCTTGCAATAAAGGCCAGCATTCCATTTGCCTTACCTATTTGTTGTTGTACCTGCATGTTAACATTTTGTGATTCATGTACATGATTCATGATCCCTCTGTACCATAGCATTCTGCCATCTTTCTCCATTTAGATAATATTCTGCTTTTCTATTCTTCCTGCCAAAGTGGACAACCTGACGTTTTCCCACACTGTATTGCATCTGCTGATATTTTGCCCACTCATTTAACCTAACTGTATTCATTTGTAGATTCTTTTGGGGGATTTTGTCAACAGCATGCCATTCCTGAAGCCATATCCAGAACTATGCACCACTTCTGCTGTCTCCCTTATTGCTGTTTCCCATGCAATTATAATTAAAAGTTAAAATGCAGGCAGTTTTCATAGGAAACACGTGCAATTCAGTGACATGGGAAGCTTTTTATTGGTGAAACCCACTATCAGCTGAAAATGCTGCAGCCACTGGTGGGCTATAAAAGAGCCTTCTGGACAAAAAGGGAGTTTTTGCTTCCAGGCTACAACTTTGCTGCAAAATACAGGGCCCATCTTCTACATTGCCTTTCCAGAATGGCTTCATCCTGACCAGCTTTCACTTTTGGTGCTGCCTGCTGCTGGCATATTGGCCTCTGTTGCAGACTGGTAAGACCTCTGCATCCTCTTCTCCGGCTCCCAAGTTTACAGGAATATTGGGCTTATGAGACCCACAGGTATTCCAGCAATTGAATTATGTGAAGAAGACAGGTGATGAGATGAGAATATATGTGTCCACATATTTCACCCATATAACTGATAAGAAATGAGATTTTCAATACTTTCCATTGTCCACAGCCAAAACTCCACCCAACCCACACTGGGCTCCACCCATGTTGATCTCCCATCCTGGTACCACATGTGCTTCTGGAAGCTTTACAAAAATGATTATTGCAAGGTTTATGCTTGAAGCTGTTACTTTCCATCCTCTTCCTATCACCTTCACGCTTGCCTCCTTCACCCTTGACCCTCCCAACATTACTTTGCATCTTCCCTCTATAACCCTTCAACCTCCACCCATTACCCAGGACCCTATCACCATCCAATTCGAAAGCCACCCCTTCCCTCCCCTTCCACCACTGAGCTCACACCCATCCCTGTCAACATTCTCCCTTTGATCTTAGACCCTTCCCACATCATCCTTAAAGCTGTTGTTAAATTTCTGACCTGCCCTATGAGACCTTCAATTATCCCAACCTCAGGCTGAAACCACCCTCCTCCCAAATCGTCCTACTGTTGCTGTGAATGTTCCCTCTGCCAGCCAACACCCTGAGATGGACCCGCATGTGGACAGTACTGAGCACACCCTTAAGATCTCTTATTTTCTTACCTTGACTGACTGTCCCCGCCACCCTCCTCCCACCCTTCACATCCAGTGCACCAGGTCTTTCCCACTTCATTCCTCCATACCCCTGACTAACCTCACACTGTCACTTCCCTCACCACTGACTCACCCTTGCTGGTCCCAAGCCTCCATTCAAGCTGCCGTTCTCCTGCTTCCCTCCCTTGTACTGTAGAGTTCAACAAAGCAAACTGCTGACCTCAGACACAACTGCTCAAAGCCATTTGGTGTATATCACCTTCAAATGATCATGACCTGGGGGCCACAAGATTCCTGTGCACCGCTGACATTATCTTGAAGATAGGCCTTTATTTTTTTAAATTAATGCTAATGAGTATTCAAGATGTACAAATGTATTATAGTAGCAACCTGCCACAGGCCAGTGTGAGGCTCAACACGCCGCAAACACGCCACTGGCTTTATCTCTGCCTCTCAACCCAGCGTTGGGAAATTGAAATTTCGCATCCCCCTAATTAAATTACTCCGCACATTTCCTGCTCTAGTGGGCTCCAGAAAATTCCACCCCACCACACCCCTCCCCCCCACCTTTGTATCCTCCTCACAACTTGCTATCCTACTTATCTTTGTATTGTCAGATAATTTGGTCTTTTCGCTTGTTCTTGAGTGATAATACGGTTCCGAAGGACACATAGGGAAAGGAAGGCAAATATTTTGATAGTCAGCACTTTTGAAGGAAAAGCCAAGGTTTCTGTTCAAGATTCTTTTACCTTGAAATTAGATCCTTTGAATATTTAACATCTAAACGCTTTACATATTCATTTGAAATTTTTCTTTCTCTGTGATTTTAAAGGAGGCAAAAATCGATTTGGATTTGTTCCTCTGTTAAAATTATGGACTAAGAAATTTTGTGTGAACAGATTAAGCATTTGTACATAATATTTCGAAAGCATAATTTCAAGACTTTTGGAGCAAAAGAACTTTTGTCAGAAAGTCCAGTGAGAATTGTATTTTAATTCTGAATTTCAAAAAGAAGCACCTTGTTTATTGTTCAAAGTAGCTTTAAAGCTCAGTGTCTTTGTTAGAATATGGATAATGGGTTAAAGTCTCCAGCAATGGTTAGTTAAGAGTTAATGTGAAAGGAGCTTAGCAGAGAATGAGGAATCTGGATTAATGGTAAAACCTTGAATTGAATTGAATAGTCAGTTAAGATTACAATATGCTGGTAGATATTACCTGAAAAATATTCATTACATAGATTAACCGTGCAGTTATCCATGATATAACCTCAGACATATGTCATTTGACAGCGTTTTAGAAGTGAGCTCTTGCCCATTATCCTGCATTACTGACAGTCACAGATAAAGGGATGTTTCCTTCACTTACTTTAAGAAACAGTTCACACATGAATTTGACTCTGTGTTCAGTCTTAATAATTGAAACACATGGTGCTTTTCTATACTGAGAAAGTTTCATAGACCTGAGAATAAATTGACCTTGTAAAAACTGCCAGGATGTCTCCTTTTTGAATAGAGCAATATGTGCTTCCCACTTGTATTTTTAGAGTTACTATACAGGTCAGTAGTGTCAGAATCTGCTGTATTTTCCACCTTTCTGCTATAATAAGATTCTTTATGTAATGTCCCAGCTTCACTTTGTTCACTTCTACTGTAAACCTGGAATTAAATTAACCTTTTCAACTTTTAAAATCATCTTATTTTTTCTAGCATAAAACATCTGTTTTGTTTGGTATAATGAGAGCGATGAAACAGAATTTGTGACAAGAAATATTCCTCAAAATCAAGGCGTTCTTGGAATAAACAAATTAGTTGAAATCTTGTGAGGGGTTCAATGAAAACTTGTCTTCCAATTTTCTCACTCTTCTCTTCAACAGGGTGTCCACTTAGCACCCAGCCAATAAAACACAACGGAAATTAGACCTCAGTGCCATGAAGACTAAAGCTGCAGCCCAACATCACTGTAGGATGATGCATTGCTGATCCAACATCATTGTTTATTGCATTTCTAGTCTTTGTTCATTTTAAATCAGTAAGATTTTTATTTTATAAAGTATTAAGATAAAAAAATTACAAATTGTCATGCATCACAACACTGAATTAAATCAAAGAGTTTGGGCACATTCAAACCATAGTAAAATAATTTCACTAAGAGGGTGGAAGATATAAACGTATAGAACAGCAAATGCTGTTGCTGTAATTTGAGAGCCTTACATCATACAGTAAAGGCAAGCTTTTCATTCGAATCTTCAGCTGTGAATTGTAAATTGAAATGGGTGGGCTGACTGTATGAGTACGATATGGAGTTATATCCTACTGACCCCCACCCCCCCCACCCAGCAGTTTCAGATGTCTGAAATGCACTTGTTGGTTGTCAGTCAGATGCTGACCTTTCATGACAATGCAACAGGGAGGAGCCTCTGTCGGAAGGCTACAGTTTTATAACCAGTGGTCTTTTGTGTGAGTCACTCTTCAATGCACTTCATTCAAGAATTGTGGCTTCAAATGTGAACTCCACAAACTGTTAATTGGCTGGCTATATGAGTTCCTTTCTGTCATTTATAGCAGTATTTGCAGATTGTTACAGTATTAGCTGTTGGAATTCATTACAGTTTGTGGGCAACATACTGTGAGACCCACTGCATCCTAGCTATGTGTCCATTGTGAAAAGACTTTTAACTTCAAATACAACATATCTGGCTTATTTGTGCCTAGGTAAGTAGAATGAGATTTTCTCCATGTCTATAATGAATGTTTAAACTGGTAAAACAGACTTACAGCATGATACTTCTTTAAAAAAAAGATTTGTATACTTCAGCCCATTTCAGTAAGTTAGTCCCAGTGGTGCAATGTAGCAGATCATATTATGAAGAGCACTCTTGCTGTTCAGTTAAGCATGAAGTAGTAACTGCAGTCAGAATTAGGTCTTGCATACATTTCATGGAAACTCAAAGTTTGGTCACTTTAGGCTGCCTGGGTCAGTAAAGCTGCAATGAAGAGTTACCAGAATGGATAACTCTTTAGAGATGCCGTACAATGTGCTTTTCTTTTACTCTGTGAGGAGTTCAGCCTTTATTGGTGATAATAACATGAGCAATAGACTTGTAAATTCTATAGCCCTTACGTCAGCCTGAAAGTTGGAGACATATCTGATTGTACACGAGGGAAAAAGCACAGTATTTATGTAAACATTCCTAAAGGGAGGCAGACTGAGTGTTGGTGGCACAGTGGGATGTTTGGAAAAGAACAACAAAACTAGCAAAGATTCATTTTGTTTATATATCGTGTTTTCTGAATGAACAGGAAACGACTACAGAGTTTAATTGAAAGATCGGTGGGAGTTTTAGACGCCTAACCCCCTCCCCATTGTTCTTGTCTGAACAGTAAAAGTAACATGACTGAAAGATTTTAGGAGTGAGGCTCTTTGCTACCTATGTATAGAAGGAATTGAATGAATGAATGAAAGTTGCTTAAATATATTTCGGTTGCAGTGTGATTCTTAGGCGTGAATGTCATTTACTGTAAAATAGAAATTATAGATAATCTTTATCAATCAATATAAATGTCACAGCAAAGAGGGATTTAATGTTAAAACTATTAATTATATGATTAGAATTTAACAACTTTGAATTTAAAAGAAGTAATTTGCATTTGTATAGCATCTTTCATGACCTTAAGACATCCCAAAGAACTTCAATCAGTGAAGCAGTTTTGAAGTGTAGCCTCTATTGTAGCTTAGGGAAATGTAGCATTCAATTTGCACATAACATGTTCTGTATTCCTAGAAAAATGACCAGATAATCTGTTTCAGTGATGTTGGTTAAAGGTAAACTATATACCCAATTAAACTGAAAACATTAGAGAGTAGAGTTGGACAAGAGATTTTTTTCTTCCAAACCGCTGTGTGCAGAGAGCATTTTGAGCTTGTTGAGGTAATTTTATTAGGCGAGTGCCATTGTTGGTTAAGACAGTTTTCCTGCCATTGACGTTTCTTGCTGAACATAAACAGCCTGACTTCTTTCTATCTGACAGCACCGTAGGCACAAGGGCTAATGTTACGAATGTACACGCCCAGCAAGTTGTCCATCTGCTAGGCCGCGGATTAGAAATTACAGGCCAATGCTCTATCGTTTTCCATTATTACTTTTCATGGATCTTGCAAACTGGTGTTGGAATAGCTGATGGTCTCCATGGCCTGATAAATACATTGAATTTATTCATGGGTCAGTATGTTTGGGTCAGGAAAGTATCATGAGACAAGCCTGTTGAAAGAGATGTGAAGAATCTCTATCTTCTGGGACAGCTTCAAATGGCTTGTAAAGGCGATGGCTGTCCATCGATTTGAGGCTGATGTCTACTCGAGGTTGTGAGCTTCTGCCTTGGTACATGTAATCATGTGACTAAACAGCCCAATTCTCAATCCATAGGCACATGGGGAAGGATGTCACATGAGGTGGTGGGGTGCAGAATGCAGGGTTTGCTTCATTTTCTTCTCTGCTGTAGCTTTGCCTCATCATTAAGTTGTTGTGAATCAAAGCGTGATGCAACTTGATGGACAAGTTATCACCATTTTGAACGATAGGGAGCAAGCTCCTCCCAGTCATTAATGTCAATGCTGTCATGCTTCAAGGAGCGTTTGAGTGTCTTTGAAGCATTTTCTTTGTGCTGTCCCAGAAAGTTGGCCACTTGAGAATTGAGAAAACAGGACCTGGTGTGGGAGACAGTTTTCGGCCATCCAGACACAGTGTTCAGCCCACCAGAGTTGACTGCAAGAATTTTGCCTGAATGCTTGTGAAGCTGGCTTCAAGAAGAACACTAGCATTTGTTTGACAGTGTTCCCGTTGAATCTGGAGAATGCGGCAGAGGCATTGCTGATGGAATTTCTCTATCACTCTTATGTTGCTGATACAAAGTGCTCGCCTCACTGCAGTACAGCAGTGTGGTGACGACAACTGCTTTGTACAGTCGAACTCTTGTTGACTTGCAGAGGTATTTGTTGTCAAATACTTACTGCCATAATTTGTAGAAGGTTGAGCTGCCACAGCTGATCCAGTGTTGGATGTTCTTGTCAATGGTGGCCTTTTGAGATAAGTGGCTGCCAAGATATGGGAAGTGCTCAACATATTCCAGAGTCTCACCTCCAATGTATATAGGAGCTGGAACATGGCTGCTCATGTGCGGGTTGATACGGGTTTTGTTTTGGCAATATTGAAGGACGGGCTGAGTTTCTTGTATGCGGAATTGAAGAGATTGAGAGTGGCTTCCAATTCTGGTGCAGAATGGGCAACAGCAGTGCAGCCATCTGTAATTGTAGATCATGTGTATCACAAGTGGTCAGCTTAGTTTGGCATGGAGGCGACTGAGGTTAAAGAGTTTTCCATTTGGCTGGTATTTAAGACTGACACCAAAGGGCAGTTGATCTTTGGTGAGGTAAATAGCTACTGTCAGGTAGATTATAAATACTATGGGAGCTATCACACAGCCTTGCTTGACCATAATCCAGATTTTGAAGGTGTCTGTTTCAGATCTCCCACTCAAGATTGTTGCAGTTATGTCATCATGAAGCAATTACAGGATTTTGATGAAGTTTCTTGGACATCCAAATCTTTGGAGCACAATCCACAGAGCCTCATGATTTACTGAGTAAAATACATTGGTCAGGTCGATGAATGCAATGAAGAGTTCCTGGTGTTGTTCTCGACATTTTCCTTGGACTTGTTTGGCAACAAAGAACATATCAGAGGTTCCTCTGGAAGATATAAAGCCACACTGTGTCTCTGAGATTCCCTCAGTCACCGGAAGTAGCTGATTCAGGAGAATGCATGTCAGGATTTTCTCCTATGGCCAAGAGGGAAATACCTTGATAATTTCCACAGCATAATTTATCTCCTTGAAGATAATTTCAGTTGTCACACTCCTCAAGTCAACTCTTTTTCCTACCAAACCTGTAGGGTGAGCACAGAGCAAAGACCCACCAGCTTTGAAGACCTCAGCTGGAATACCAACAGGGATGCAGGCTTAGGTGTTTTTCATGTCCTGTGTTTCATTGCTTGTTACAGCTCTCCCATTGATGGTGGCTCACCCATAGATTCTACCACAGGGTACTGGTACCACAGCCTGGAGAGTATCAGCTTCCGCTGTGGACTTGTGGTTGAGAAGTTGTTAAAATGTTCTTTCCAGTGTTGATGGATGGCATTGTCATCCTTAAGAAGAGAAATGCCACTCTGTGAGAGATGACCTGTGACCTTGGCCTATAGATCGTCCTAGTGGTTTAAAAAAGCTTCACATGCCATGATGATCAGCATATTGTTGGATCTCTCGGGCTTCCCACCACATGTCCATTATCTTCTAGGGTGGACTTTGGGCGTCAGACTTGACTGTTGGCATGCTGCATTCTTGAGTTGTACTGTGGGTTATTCTGCCAGGCAATGAGGTTACTCGTTTTTTTCATAGATGCCACATATTTCAGCATCATTTTCATTAACCAGCTCTAGTGACGATGATACTTGAACCCAATGATTTGGGTACAGGAGTCTAGTACATCTGGCTTTATTTGATCCCACTGTTCTGGAATGTGCGATGATTTTCCAGATGGGTCCTGAGCTGTACTTGTAATGCCTCTCTTTGGTCAGGCTGCTTTAGGGTTGAGACGTTGATTTTTTCTCTCTTGATCTTTTGGGCCCTGCTAGGTGAATGTTCATCACCAATCAAACAAGTCCATGGCCTGTCCAGCAGTCATTGCCGTCCGCATGGATCGAGTGATGCACTTAGATCTTTGACTGAAACTTTGACATAACCCAGAAGGTGCCAATGCTTTGATCTAGGATGCCTCCACATGCTTTTGTATTTGGCATTCTTATTGAAGAGGATGTTTATGATAACGAGGCCATGCTGAACACACTTTGTCAGCAGAAGGACGCCATTTGCATTGGCCTTTCCCACTCCTTTTTTCCCAATGGTTCCACTCCAGACATTGGGGTCATGGTCACTCCTGGCATTGAAGTCCCCCAGAAGGATGATCGTTTCTTTTTTTTGGGAATGGCAGTGAGGACTTCAAGGTCAGAATAGAACTTTTCCTTAACGTCATCATTGGAGTCAAGGGTTAGGACATAAGTGCTGATGACAGTGGCATATTGGTTACGATTGAACTGTAGGCGAAGTGTCTCGAGCCTTTCATTTATACAAATGGAGAGTTCTGGCAGGGAATCCAAGATCCTATTCTGGAATGCAAAACCAACCCCATGGATACACAGGTCACTGTCAGCCTTGCCTTTCCAGTGGAAGGTGTACCTCTCGGCTTGTTCCTTCAGCTGCCCCTCCCCAGGAAGGCGGGTCTCACTGAGGGCGGCGATGTCAATTTGGAGTCCTGATAGCTCACATGATACAATTGCTGTTCTTCTTTCCAGACGGTCACTCTTGAGATTATCCATGAGTGTCTAACATTCCAAGTTGCAACATTTAAAGATTTTGTTCTTTGACAACAAAGATGGTGGTCCTGCAGGGTGTGGTTCCCCAGCCAGGAGAAAGTGGGACAGCCTATTTTTAGGGCACCTTTTCTAGCTGCTTCTCATTTGGGGTGAGCAGAGGGTATCCTGAAGACAACTGTTCAATCATAGATGCTGCTACCCGAAGACACCTCTGTCCCAACACACGTGTCCTACGACCTTCATGTATCTGTCGTCTGTGTCCATTGTCACAGGACTTGGCAAATGGACCCTGGTAGAAGCCTGTGCATGATTTTGTTTGACCTTGGGGATGTCAGGTGCCATCGTTGTTCACATGATCTTGACAGGTTGGTCAGATTTTGGTGACATGTCGAACCACGATGACTGGGACAACCTTGCCGCAGCAGCTGTCTTCTGCCTTCACAACCAGTGAGTTGCATCATCTTCCTTTGCCTGTTCTGCTGTTTGAGGACTTTTTGCTAGCACTTTGCCTGGCACCCACCCCCCAACCTTGCCGCTACGGGATGGCCTTACCAGAAGCAAGGAGCTTCTGACGGCAGCACTCAAGGGATCGTTAAAGCATACAAGCCTCTCCACCACGTCAAGGTGGTGCTCCATGGAGGGATAAAGTAGATATAAATGATATATAGCCAGTAGAAAGTGGTGCATAGAGGCCATTAGACCGTGCTCTTTTGCAAACGATGTATGAAGTGCTTAAACACAAGTATAAAGTGCTGGTGGTTAGCATTTAGAATTGGTTTTGGTATGTTGGAATGCTTTGGGATGATCAATTTAAAGCGCAAGAAATATTTCATATAGTGCATTTACTTATAATGATTTCTCCTGTGGTGCATTGATACCAATAAATAAACCTAGTGAACACACTACCTTGCATCTTGATGTTTGTTATTGTGAATTTTTCAAAATCCATATGCTAGATGGCAGTGATTTTCCAATTAATTATAGACCCATAGTTATGGAATTATACTGATGCCAAAGGAACTACACATAAAGTTGGCTGTAGCTTCAGTGTTTGCTGGCTGTTTTGGTGCTGAAATTCAGATCATTACAGCACGTCTGAATTGTTCCAAAAACAAGAATTTCTGGATTGAATGAGAATCTGCTGTTTTTCGTTGTGACTGCGTTAACTATCTTGTGTGTGTTGGATGACATTGTTTGTTACTGGTCCAGAACCACCTCTGGCCTCTTGCCTTCCCATGGGTCTGACCGAAACGTGTGAGCAAAATAGTGGGGGTCGCCGAGATTCTAAAAACTAATTTGGCATGAAACTCTCTAGGTTAATAATGTGTTTTGTGTGACAAAAATGCTTCACGAGATCAGCTTAGAAGCTAGGTGAAAAAACTGAATAGGGTGTTTCTTCTGGACAATTAACTGATTCGCACTCCACACTTATAACAGTCTCTCATTGACAGAGGAGCCTGAATGGCTTGTGGCCCGTAATCTTTGACTGCTTCACTCAGAGAACAATGTTGCTTTAGAGTTAATTGTCCAGAAATATTTTTACCCTTGAAGTGGATGAAATGAGTTTTAATTCTTCCTTCACCAAGATCAGACAGGAATTACATGTACCCACATATTTTTAATATATATTCAGCATATTGACCTCATTGCATACTTTACAGTTCTAGTTTGTAATAGAGGCATAGAATTATTACAGCACAGAAGGAGGTAGTTTGGCCCATCAAGTCCTTGCTGGTTCTCTGTAGAGCAATCTAATCAAATAAGCAGAATAACTGGAATGTTTGTGATGAGCTTTGGCTCCTTTACTACTGGTACAGCTGAGAGTAAAAATGATTAACTGCTCCTGATTTAAGCCATGTGCAGATCCCCATTCTGCCTCTGCCTCCTCTAAGCTGCCTTATCAGTCAACAAAGGGCAGTGCTCCAATGAGATTGTAGAAGGGGCCTTTCAGTAACTTGCCTACCTCAAGTGTACAGAGAAGAAGCACAGGGGTTCAATTCATTAATCTGTAATTGAGAAAGGTTGCAGATAATGTGACAAGTTTGGCTACAAATGAGTGCAGAAAAGAGAATGGAAGACTCATTTATGTTCAACTTTATTCCAGCTCTCAGAAGTGAGTCAAAGTGCCTCAAAATAATGAATTGCTTTGACGTGTTGTGACTCGTTATGCAAACAAATGCAGTACCCATTTTGTACACAGCAAGATCCCAAATCAGGAATGAGATGAACGACAGTTAGCTAGCTTTTGATGCTATTGTTTGAGGTGTGCTGTCTAGGATTCCTTCAAGCAATCTCATGGGATCTTCAGCATTTACCCAAACCACCTGATTATGCAAAGGGACTCTCAGTTTAATATCTCAACACAAAGACGTTGCCTCCATCTGTACAGTACCTCTTCGGAGTGTTAGCCTAGATTAGCAGCCATAACATAAAACTTCAAAGTAAAGAGATGAAAGAGAAAGGTGGAAGAAAGAACATGAGTGATATAACATCCTCAGTGATTCCTAAAGCATTTAATAGTCTATGAAGTATTTCTATATTGTACTTCCTGTTGTGATGCAGAGAAACACAGCCAATTTACATGAGCAAGGTCCCACAAACAGCAATGGCTAAAGTGGCCATATAATCTGATTAAGTGGTGTTGTTAGGGAAAAATATTGACCAAAACACTGAGAGAACACCCCTGCTCTTCATAGAACAGTGCCACCTGACAGCAAACATGCCTTTGGTTAACAGCTCATTCAAAAGACAGTGAAAGAATTTAAAGTAGTATCTGAAACTGCCACAATGTCAGTGGGGTGGCTCTGTCCACATATTGTGCAGCATGAGACGAGGCCTTGTTAACATGCCACCAACAAACTGTAAAGAGACTTGCACTTATGGAGTGCCTTTCACCACCACCGGCCATCTCAAAGCACTTTACAGCTAATGAAGTACTTTTGAAGTATTGTCACTGTTGTAATGTCAGTACTAAGCAGTCATCCTGCTGCAGCTCCTCAGTTGTGTGAGGGCAGGAAATCAGCCCGGCACCTAAACTGAAGGGCTAGACTAGATTATGTATGCAGGTGTCATGTGAGGAGCTTGAACCAACACCCACCCGACTCAGCGACAAGAATGCTACCACTGAGCCAAGCCTGATATTTTGGGTGGGTGAGATCCCAAGTGTCTCCTGTATTCCTTGGGTCATATTACACTTCATCCAGATCCCAGCATTCCCAGGGGCTTAACAGAAACTGGATTCTCCAGTATGTTTAGCGTTGTGGTTTGAGTGAGTGACATTGAATGTCTCTTCAGGTTGGAAGGTCTACAAAATGCTGGGTGGTTTTAAGAATGTGTAACAAGTAACAAAATGTGCTGTGGTCAAAGCTTTAATATATAGAGATGAAGTAAAAATGCAAGTAATGTAAATGCAAATGCAGGTTGATTAGAATTTGAAGGGAAATAAGGTTAATGTTTTGGACAAGATCCATCCAGCAGAAACGTTGATCCGTCTTTGTGTTTAGATGCTGTTCAACCTGGTTACATTACCAGCTTTTTGTGCCTTATATATAAAACGTGCATTTGGTCATTGAAGAGGTTGATTTGAAAATGATTAGGATGAACTGGAGTTTTTATGAGAATGGGACTAGTTTTCAAAGCTGAGCTGTAGGAATGTTGATCCTGACACATCTCTGTATCTGTGTTTACCAGTGCTTCTTTGGCTTCTGAGAAGAAAGGGTCAGCTCCACCTCTCCTACTTGCACCTGTTGTTCCCAATCCTCCACAGCCCTCAGAGCATGCTAAGCCACTGGATGATGCTGAAGTTCCCCAGAATCATCTTGAGCAGATTCCATTAGGGTATCAGTGTACAATATGTAGAAAGTTTAAACTTGAAGCTGAGAAAACTGTTAAGTCACTGTGACTTTTGAAAGCATAGTCCCTAATTTCCTTTGTTTGAGTGGCTGTCAAATGACTATAGAATTGGGCTTTGCTGTGATGCAGCAGTTTTGGAGCAGGAAATTGGAAAGAATGAAGGGAAGTGCATGGGGAAGCATGGTCAAAGAATTAGATCCTGAGGAGGTTTTTCCAAGGTTAGTATTAAGATAGCTGTGCAGATAAGCATGTTGGGTTTCTTTAGAACCTTTCTATCCTCATTTATCCATTATTTTTTCAATTCTTCTTTCTTAGATCACACTCAGGGGCAAGTCGCAACTCCCCATACTTTTGAGAGAATTTGTCCTTGCATTTGTCCTTGCTTTGAGATCTAGGCTTTCAATAACATGCACGGGGAAACAAAGAGCAAACCCTATACATACCATCTGTAAAAACATATTCCTTCATTAGATTTAACTCCAATCTTTGAAAGTGATAGAACATAATCTCAAATCTTGATTTGAGTTAAAAATATTAAGTATATCTATTAGAGAAAAGATGCACAAGAGTAACATGATATAATATAGTTGCATATTTACAGCAGACAAAATAATAAGATCTAGAACAAATCTAACAAATTATTTTTAAGTAGCTGTGGAATAATATACAGTGCTTCTTTTCCTTGATTTTCTTAACTCACTGGAAGCTATGTTGTTTCTTGAAGTTTCAAGCCAATATTTCACTTTCAGGGATTTCAGATCAGGTTATTTTTCAAACTTTGATTTGATTAGAAAATCTCCTTTTATGCACTGGAAAAGGGATGTTCAATATCCCCATTCAAAATGACTAAGGGAATTGCTAGTCATGTACAAATCGAGCCAATCACATGGTTTAAGTTGTTTCTCTATAGAAAACTTACAGAATCGATGAGCAGAATTGTCAGGTATGTGCAGGCTAGGAAAATGGAGGTGAATGACATTGGGTGAGGATCATTTCCTGTTTTCATTGGATGGAATCTGAGTCCTGTGGGGAACCTCTGTAGATCAGGCAGGGAGGCAATTGATGTGATCCAAAACACACTTAGGAGCCTTGTTAAAAACCATGTATTCCTTCTTTCCCAAAATGGTACATCTTCCACGCTAAATCTGGCCAGAGTCACTGAGGCAAGTGCAGAGCAGGAAGAGCTTCTTCAGTGAAACTGACAAGATAGGAAAGCTTTGATCAGTTTCACTGAAGAGCACAAGCCATGGCCATTGAGAGACTTGTTCACAGGACTTCTTCTCTCAGGGAGTGCTATCACTGTTTAACATGTGATTGTCAACTTCACGGAAGGCACTTCACTTGTCGAGAATTTAACTTGCTTTCAGCTGCTTTCCCTCACAATCACATGGGAGCCGCTTATGCAGCTCCACCTTCCACCTCTGCTGAGGGACATGAGCAGAAGTCACATCACCACAACAATTTCAGCCATAGTAAAAGCAACAGCAGCAGTAGCACAAGCTGCATTCTCTTCAACATTTCAAAAATGCAGATGAGATTGGCACCAAGCTTCATCTGGCATGAGGCGAGACCCCCAAACACACGGTCTACAGGCAGATGATTAGCTCTCTCAAGATATCTGACCACTAATGTGTCAGGAGGCTCAGGCTCTCAACAGGTCACTGCTGACATCTGCAATCTCTTTGAACAAGACCCCCTTCCCAGTGGAATAGTTGGATACATATTAATCGTCAACAAAGTGCCTGCCACTGGAGGACCCCTTTCTCCATCCCTTGGGTCTCTGCCTCTCACCAAGTTGTGTGCTCTCTTCTCCTGCAAGGAGAGAAAGCAGAGAGGTGTGAGTGTACTTAATAGCTTGTGAGAGATGGGATAGATATCTTTTGTGAGGCACCGGTGCAAGAGGGCAATAAGATGAGGGTGAGTGTTGGCTGTTCAGATTGGGACATGAGGCATGTTGTTAGGAGAATACTGGGAGGCAGATTGATGGGCTTAGCACCTGAAAGTGTTATGTCAATCCCCTGTCATGCCCTCTTGAAACCCTGTTTCTCCTTGGTGTATGTCTCCATGTTTGAGGGAGCACATTCCTGCTGGGAGTTTCTCAGTCACTTTCATCCATGCCTGCTTGTTGGCAAGTTTGTTTCCTTCCTCTCATCCTTGGTAAGATCACCTCACTGCAGCCCCTCAAATTCCACAGCAGGACCTCCAGATAAGAGTGAGAGACCTGGGAACTGTCTTTCCAGATCGCCTTTCAATTCCTATGCAGCATCAAAAATCCAAATGCAGGAAAGGCATTGTAACCCATGCTGTGGTCCCTTTAATTAGAAATCCTTCCTTTCACAGAATAGACGTGCCATCTCCCTAATTGGCTGGGGAACCCAGGGATGATAATTAGATTGCTCTGGGAAAGAGCAACTACAAGGTACGCAAATCAGTTAGTCAGGTTCTCAACCCAAAAAGATCCCACTGTTCTGGCAGGTATGAAGTGGACAAGATTCCACCCAATGTATCAAAATAGGCTTGGCATCGGAATCAGCTATTGAGTTTTTTCTTAAACTGAAAGTGGTGGATAAACTCGACAGGTTTGATAGCATCTGTGGAGAGAGAAACAGAGTTAAGGTTTCAAGTCCATATGTCTTCTTCAGAGCTCTTCCCACATTTTCTGTTTTTATTTCAGATTCCCAGCATCTGCAGTGTTTTGCTTTTATTTTCTTAAGACTGGTTTTGTATGGTAATTGGAATTAACAGGGACGGAGACAGACTAAAATGAGACAAAAATACCAGACATTTGCTGCAAAAGCTGAAAGAAGGGAACTCCAGAATGTTGGAGATTGGTGCTGTCAAGGATACTGAATTGAAGGAAGAATGAGAGTGTCAGAAGAGCAGAGGACACATGCTGTGAAATAAGGCTGTGAAAATTGAACATGTAGGGAGGAGCAAGATCACAGAGGGGGTCTTAAAATGAAGATCTTAGAATTGACATACTGGGAGATGGGGAATCACTGGGTGGTCTGCAGGGTGGGGTGCTAATAGTGTGGATTTAATTGGGATAAAATACACTCAGGTGTCAGGAGAGGGGCTTGAGCCAATGCCCCATCTGACTCAGTGGCAAAATGTTTCTTCTGAGCCAGGTTGGATACGTGGAGAGGATGAGATCTCAGGGGCTCCTGTATTTCTTAATTCTTAACTTGGCTCATCTGGACTCCAACTTTTAAATCTAGGGGTAAAAGCAGCCTGAATCCCTATGCTGTTTGGCTGGAAATCTGGTTTGCCTTGCAGCTTGAGCAATTGCCATTACATTTTTCCTCAGTTTGCAAAGTGTACAAAATTCTGGATGGATTCCAGAACAGAAATGTGAATAAAGTGTTGTGGTCAAAATTGATTGCCGGGTAAATAGAGAGATGTAAAAAAAGCTTTAACTAATGTGAACATGAAATTTTAAAAAATGTTAGAAATGGGCAACAGGTTGATCAGAATTTGAAGGGGAATAAGGTTATTTTGGATGAGATCCATCCAACAGAATTGACCTGTGATTGTCTTTTAGATGCTGTTCAACCTGCTGTACGTTTCCAGCTTTTTTGTGCCTTATTTATATGACTTGCATTTGTTCACTGTAGAAGTTGACTTGAAAATGATTGTTAAAGTGACCATTTCTGGTGAGCTTAAGTTTTGATGATATAGTAAATTTGTTTTCAAAGCTGAGCTGTAGGAATGTTGATCCTGACACATCTCTGTATCTGTGTTTGCCAGTGCTTCCTTGGCTTCTGAGAAGAAAGGGTCAGCTCCACCTCTCCTACTTGCACCTGTTGTTCCTGATCCACCACAACCCTCAGAGCATGCTAAGCCACTGGATGATGCTGAAGTTCCCCAGAATCATCTTGAGCAGATTCCATTAAGGTAATAACGTACAAGATTTAGATAAGATTCAGACATAGTGGGTTTTTTAAAATGTATAGTTTCTAATGTCTTCTGGATTTCAATCGGTGTTGCATGTCCAAGATCCTTTCCTTCATTTTATAATGTTCGAATCAGCCAACTTATTACAAATAGCTTGAGCAGACTGCACACGCAACCTCTTTTGACAGAATTTTGTTAGGAAAACAAACAAATTGAGCTTGCCTGGACAGCAGTGTGGCCATACACTGGTCTCAATGTCCCTTGGTTAAGAAAGGATCGATCAGTGAAGAATGCTGCTTCTGGTTACTGCTAGAAGTATGTGTGCGTGTGTTGGAGGGATGGGGGCATGTGGATGTCATGTGATACTGGAACTGGGCTCTTCCCTAATGCTGTGGTTTCAATGATATTTTACCATAGTTAAGTCACATGAATGTTTACCATGACACATCTCTGTATCTGTGTTTATCAGTGTTTCCTTGATTTCCGAACTGAAAGAATCAGTTTCACCTCAACTACTTGCACTTGTTGCTTCTCATCCTCCACCACACTCGGAGTACACTGAGCCACTGGATGATGCTGAAATTCTCCAGAATCACCTTGAACAGACTCCATTAAGGTATCAATGTCAAGTTTCAGAAAATTTAAACTTGGAAGATGAGAAATCTGTTAGGTTATAGTGGATGATTAAGACATTGTTTTTAAAGAAAAGATGAACAAGCACAAGAGCAACATGATATAGTATAGTTACATATTTACGGCAGACAAAATAATAAAAAAATCACAATTAATGTAAATAATTCTTTTTACATTACTTTTAAATAACATGAAGTGCTCTTTCCTTGATTTTATTACTGCAGTGAAGTCTAATTAAGCTACGTTGTTTCTTGGAATTTCAGACCAATGCTTTGATCTTCCAGGAATTTCAAATCAGGTTATTTTCAAACTAACACCTTTCGAGTTGAACAGAAAAGCTCTTTTATATCCTGGAAAAGCAATGCTATGACTCCTGGATTTTCAATATTCCTACTGAGATTGACAAAATGATTGCTTCAGTCATATACAAACTGAAACAATCATACAATTTGAGTTGTTTCTCTGTAGTTGGTAGATGATGAAACTTGCATCATCAATGTGTTAAAATAAGTTTAGCATGGCAATCAACAAACAAGGCATTTTTTAAAAGTGATTTTAAACGGCTACCAGATCAATGCAAACATACAGGGTCTGCCAGGCTGGTCCTGAATTGCAACTATTGGCTCAGATTAGTCTCAGACTGGTAGCTACACTGGAAATGCACCCAATATGGACCATCTCATTTATTCCACCTATATAGCCTAATAGAAGAAAACTACTACTTTATTGAAAAAAATTTAGTTTGGGTTTGCTGCATAAAATCAGTTCTTAGCTAAAATTGTGATTCATTTGTTATTGGCCTCGATTTTGGGGCCAATAGTGAAACAAGGGTGCTTGCTGTTGACCTCGAAGAAAGCGGCTCACAAAGATCTAGCAATATCTGTGGCGTGGTTTTCCCCTTCGTAATGGCAGTTTCAATCAGACACCAAGCTAAGGTAATGTCCAGGCACGCAGTAGCAGTGATGTTAGCAGGTAGGCAGCCAATCACAATGAACTATTTGCACACAGCAAACCAGAAAGTTAACAGCACTTAATATCCTTCATTTGTAATTTAAATTTTAAGATAGCAAAATAAACAATTACAATTGAATCAAGATACAATCTAAAATAAAGGTACATTTTAATTTTGTTTTTAAAGTTTATGTTTCTTTTGTCGTTATAGTGAAATTTGACATTCCCCAATCATAAAATCAGCTTTCCAGAGTCATGGAGAGCATTTAGCAGTACTTATGAAGTTTGTACACTGTTAAAAACCCTTTACCCCTCACTGAACAAGGTGTAACCTTTTCAAGGGTTTTTATAATGAGATTAATAGTGTAGGAGGATGTTCTAGTCAATTCCATTGATTTTCATAATTGCAGTCTAGGGGGTGGGTGCCTGTGTACCCCCTGAAGAAGCACAGAATTGCTGTTGGATTTCCGTGTTCTTCTGTGCCTGTGTGAACTCCAGAAGTTGATGTCAGTTTCAGTTGAATAATTACGGGTGCCCTGATAGTTCTGCTGTCATTACTATCTCAAATTCTGGGCCATTGAGTGAAAACAGAAACAATAAACTTGTTCCACAAGATACACCATAGAGATAAGTAAGATAACTACAAGCAATGACTAATAGGATAAGCATTGATTTAAAGGTTTTGTAAACAGATAAATATTGGTTTGGTTGATTAAGTAGATATTTTTTCAGTTAACATCATTTAATTTTCTTCCTAGCGGTCTCACCTTACCTATCCACTTTGACCAAGAAGAGGGGGTTAGAGATTGGTCTCCAAGTAACTAGGACTGTTGATTATGCAATTGGCTAACTGACTGTACGCACAACCCAGGGTTACTTCCTCCAAATATGCCCTTGTTTTGGGAGTATATTGGCACCTTTGATGCCCAGTCACCACTCAACACCATCTCATGGGCACTTTTACATTATTGCTGGGCAAGAGCAACAGTATCCCGTCAGAAACTTGCGACTACAGAAGGCTTCTGTCTCCTTTTAATTCCCCTATGTTGGTGTTAATTTCCTAATGAATGACTGATAGAAAAATTGTGCTTGATTCTTCTGTCTCTGATCTTGATGTTCAAGATCTATGAAAAACTTGTGCACAACTTGCCTCACATCAGTAGTGGGTGTACTTATCAGTTGTCATCAACACAGCTCTATTAATGTGGAAGCGCATATAGTACTACAACTGACATTGAGAGATCCTTATAATGTTGAATTACAGGTGATGTCCTCTGTGTGTTGGCAGCTGTCAGCACTGTGCACAATAAAAGCAGCAAAAGTCACCACACTAGTGAGGGACACACTAGAACTGGAAAAACCATAACACTCTGTGCTGCATCCACTGTTTGTCACCTCCAGTAAGGCAAACTGAGGGGATACAAGACAGAACTCCCTGTTCAGCACAGGAATACCCAAAAAAGGCCTCCTTGATGTAGGGAGAACAAGCGCAAGACTTGCCTCTCTTTCCTTCCCGATGGGCAGTTTCCTTTATAGGCATTCCAACACACCTGATTTTTTTTTTGCATTCACTATGACTGGACCCAGGAGTCTTTGTCAAAAGAATTGTAAATCTGTAGAACAATCAATTTTGTGAAGAAATACAGTCTATTGGTACTATTAACAAATATGCACTAAGATTCTGGTTGTAAAAATTGATGACAGGCTTTCAGGTCAGATGTTAAATATTTTAAATAAACCCAAAAGCTCCTAATAGGTGGAAAAAAATTCTCACATCTGTAAATGTGTCCATGCAATTAAGGAGGTTTATTGTTGAAAAGTTTATGTACATTTGTGCTGGTGAATGGTTCATAGATGAGTCAAAGATTCCATCTGTGCTTTATTATGTTATGTAGCTTGTTTTTTATAAATTGGCGAGTATCTTCCACCTCGTGCACAGGCACAGAAATCTCAGTTAAGATCCAAGGCTGGATCTCCAGTTTTTTTTGTTACAGAATTCAAAAGGTTTAAATATGTTCAGAGAAATAAAACCAATGATTGGCTTAGTTTCATGTTTTCCATTTATTTGTATGCTCCAATTTAGTTCATGCATTCCCAAGTGCCAGGAAAGATTTACAAATTGTCCTTAAAATATGTTTTCATTTTTATATTGTACTGAAACCCATTAATAAATGCTTCAGTAATGCTGTGGGAATGCGGAATTGCTGTACATTTCAGACTCTCAATCTGTCGATTGCACCAAGCTTAATGTGTCCCATCCCTGCTTCAAATTTAACCGCAATTAATTTAAATGCTAACCCTCTTGTGAAAACATTAACTTTACAGATTACTCATACATAGATCCCAATAGTCAACTTTTGGGGCTTAGAATTGACATTTCAGCCCATGTGCGTCAGCATTTCACCCTTGTTCTTATTATGTGTACATGATGTGACCCTAATTTGAATATTACAAATAGCTTCCTGCCTCCAGCTGCCCTTCTAAGGACTTTACACAAGATGGTGGTGGCCAGATTGCTCCTGTAAATAGGAAGATAAGTAATCTGATACCATTTTCAGGCCGTGACTGCCCTGCTGAAGGGAATTGAAATTGGCTCCTTCTGTTGTTTGCTTACAGGCCGGTAATGTTTTACTTCTCCAGAAGGAGGAGTTTTGTTATTTAAGCATCAATTTCTTTTGTTTGTATTCCAAATTTTTCACTTCAGTACTTCAACAGAAAATGACATTTTAAACTACAGAGTACACCTTTTTTTATTAAAAAAATCTTAATATATTCAGCTCACTTTAAATGAATTACATTTGAACAGGGGCCCAACCTTCAATGACTTTTCAACCTCTGGCTGCATGCTCGTGCCATGTTGCTTGGTGCAAATGAATCCTAAGGCCCAAATATTGGAGCAGCCTTGGGCCGCACCATTTAGGCGTTTGCTCCGAAAAATGGACATTCCAGAATTTCTACTCCTTATTATGTCAACTGGGTAATGGTTTAAACATTACTGACTGACCATTAAAATAATATTGCAAAAATAAAAGTTACCTGGTAGAAATGCAGTAATTTTTATAATGATTAAACTGCTACTGCATTGAAACACATCCACATTCTGTCTCAGAGTCTAATGAGGTTATTTTGTGCGAAGTATGATCTAGACGCTTAGCAGTGTTCTTACGCAATGCTATTTAACATTCAAGAAACCACTATCTTCCATATATATAGACTACAGTCTATTTATTTTTCACCCTTCCTATCCCCTTTCTAAAGTCCTCATATGCACTGTTCTCTAAATGAGAGATTAGGTGGATGATCACCAATTCATAAACCCTGCTAAATGCTACTGAAAACCATGGCCTGAGTCTTCTGGTCGATGTGCGGGGTGGGCCCCGCTTGCTGACACGTAAAATGACGCGTGGTGACGCGGGTGTGCGTCCCGATGTCACCGCGCATCATTCTGATCTTCAGTTCGGCGAGTGTGCACTGGAGACAGCTGCGCGCCCGCCGAACTGTTAAAGGCCTGTTAAGGCCATTTAACAGCTTGTTAAACTAATGGTCTGGACTGCCAGTTCAACTTTAAGGTTGCCGGGCAGGCAAAGAGCCCAGGCGGCCTTCTCGTTTATCGTGAAACCTCATCCACGGGCGGCATTAAATCAAAATCAAATAACTCAAATAAATGTTTTAATTAAAATTCTTTGATGTGTCCCAGCTCATGTGACATTTTCACATGAGAGGACATGTCCGAATAATATTTAAAAATTTTTCACAGTGAAATTGAACTCCCTGAGACAGCCCGCACGGTGGGCAGAAAATTCTCCCCCACATTTCTGATTGTGTGGAAGTGTATGTTTCTGTATATGAGCAACGTGGGCAGGCTTTTTATCTGATTTCCCTTCAGTGGGGAGGGAGAAGGGAGCAGAGGATGCCAGATGATGACGTTGAACTGGATGTGTGGCCAACTTTTCCCCCCTTAACAAAACAATGCTCTGTCGAAGGGTCATGAGGACTCGAAACATCAACTCTTTTCTTCTCCGCCGATGCTGCCAGACCTGCTGAGTTTTTCCAGGTAATTCTGTTTTTGTTTTGGATTTCCACCATCCGCAGTTTTTTTGTTTTTAATGCTGAGGCCAGTTGTAGTATCCCACTGCCACACCCGTTGAGAGGGTGTATTTTCACATTTGCTAATTTGGCAGTGTGAGTGTGAAGTACTTGATGGTCTTTTTGAAAACATTAGTGGAGAGGTCAATTACCAGGGAGTACAGACTTAAGGTGATTGGTAGAAGGATTAGAAGGGGACATGAGGAAATATTTCTTCACCCAGAGGGCGGTGGGTGTTTGGAATTCGCTGCCTGGTTTGGTGGTGGAGGCAAAAACTCTCACCTCATTTAAAAGGCACCTGGATCTGTACCTAAAGTGCTGTAACGTGCAAGGCTACGGACCGGGTGCTGGAAGGTGGGATTGAAATGAGCAGCTAATTTTTTTTTTCAATTTTATTTTTTGGCCGGTGCAGACACAATGGGCTGAATGGCCTCTTTCTGTGCTGTAACCTTTCTATGGTTCCAACAGAGGAAAATATACCCCAGTACAGAACAAAGGACTGAGGCAGGGACCATATTTGTATTGCATGTCTGAGTGTTTCATCACCCGGTGCATTTATCCAATGAGTTGTCCAATGAACTGTATGTTGAATTTTTCAATTACATATTAAGTAATATGGAGTGCTGGATAACTTTGTGAAGCAGTCTGTATGATTGTTAGTTCTGTAAAATCACAAGATATTTCTGTTTCTCTTTCTATATTAGTGTTTCATCACCCTGTGATAGACAAGAAGATTTACATCCTCTGTTTGCAGTCACTCCTCATATTGTTCCTGTTGAGGTTGTACAAGAGTCTTCTGAGAAAATTACAAAAAGGTACCCAGCTCTATACTTTACTACCTGTGTAATCAATGGCACATATAAATGATTCAGTGAAAAAAGAAAAGACCTGCATTTCGATAGCATCTTTCATGACCTCAGTACATACCAAAGCACTTCACAGAAAATGTAGTACTTTTGAAGTGCAGTCACTATTGTTTTTTGTACATTGGTGATATCAGAGATGACTCTCTTCAGATTCTATGGCCTGAATCTTCGGCTCAGCGAGCTGGGGGCGGGGCCCTCTCGCTGAGGCGTAAAATAACGCATGGTGATGTCGGGTGGGTGTCCCAATGTCACTGCGCATCATTTAGATTTTCAGTTCAGCGGGCGTGCAGCTGCGCTTTGGCCATACCTTGTTTTCAGATCACCAATCTTCAGTTTAGCAACCAACACCAGCTTGTAGCCTCCAGATTTGGATATTTCTTTTTTGACTGGCCCCAATCTAGTCCTTTTTTGATGTTGTTTTTCTCAGTTATCTCTGTATTTTCCTCTGCTGTTTAACCCACATAATGGGCTGAATTTTGCCGTTGGCGAGCAAGGGCTGGGGCCCGCTCGAAGACTCGTAAAATGACGCAGGATGATGTCGGGCGGAACCCCCGATGTCATCCTGCTCCATTTAAATTTTCAGGAAGGTGGGGGCACAGCAAAATCAGCTGCAGGCCCGCCGATCTGTCAATGGCAATTGAGGCCATTGACAGGATCATTGAAACAATTAAAGGACCTGCCCGTCCAACCTTCAGGTTGGCGGGCAGGCCAGGAGCCCCGGTGGGGAATAGAAAAAACATGAAGCCCCATCCAGCGGCGGGATGAGGTTTCATGTAGGGATTTTAAAAGTTTAGTAAAATTTTAGTGTAACTTATGAACATGTCCCTCTCATGTGACATGTTTTTAAAACTGTCAGCGATCCTCCTGAGGCAGTACCTAGCCTCAGGGAGATGTGCGCTCTTTCATGCGCATGCGCGAAAGAGCACACTCTTGCTTTTGGGGAATTCTACCCCCCCCCCCCCCACCAACCCCCGACACAGGAAGCGCATAGCACTTCCCAGCGGACGTCACGCTGGGCGGGCCTTAATTGGCTCGCCCATTTAAAATGGCGGTGGGGCCCTCTTCTCCGGCGGGGATCGGCTCCCCGCCCGCTGGAGATTGGGTCGGACCCGCCTGACTGACAGAAAATTCTGCCCAATGCTTTGAAAGAACTGCCTTCAAGCAAAACATTTCACCATTTATTTTTCACCTTCTAACAGACGCAGGTAATGCACTACATGTTTATGACCATGGAACCACTACCCATCTAAATTGCTACAAAGGAGCCGAAATTCCACAGGAGGTCCACTGGTCTTCTGCTAGAGTTACAAATGCCTCCCTCCCCCGACAGAATTTCAGCTTAATTGCTTTCATAAAATGTCTTGAGAGTGGCACCATATATCCCACTGTAAAATCATCCTTTCCTGTCAAATGACCTCATCATGCTCCAATGTTGACCCATTGAGCTCTAAACTTTCACTGCTTCCTGTCAGCTGTTCTGAAGGCAACCATGTGAGAAAGCTCAACAGCTATAATGGAGTGCTGAGTGTACTTGATCTTAAACAGAAAGTGCACATCCCCAATCGAAACCTGATTTTTCTCAGCTTGTAGACCTTGGTCCCAACAGGTCATGTAACTCTCAGGATTGGCCTAGTTTAAGAGCTCTACTGTTGTGTTTCTCAGCCTGCTGCTTGGAGTTCTACGTCTCCCTTTGCCCCTTATGGAATCCTCTTTGTGATACTTTCCTGTATTACGCAGCTCAGATTAACCCTTGGATGGAGCTTCTATTTCTTCTTTTTCACACACTATACACAAAATGTAATGGTCCTCCCCTGAGGCAAGTTCTGATAACTTGCCTTGCAATAATTTGCGGGGAGCCATTTGATTAGACAGGAGGGTGCAGGACGGGGGCCTTGCCACCTTCCCGCCTCCCCCTGATTAAGTCCGGCTGGCCCCCAGCTTGTGGATGATGTCGACTCAGGGTTGAGAGTTTCTGCCTGGGTCTTAATGTGACTGAACAGGCCAATTCTTGACTTGCAAATCTTTGGGCATATGCGACAGGGATCCGGAATGCAGGATTTTCCTCCCTTCCTTCTCTGTTGCTGCTCTGCCTCATCATTAAGAGGTTGTGATTCAAAGCGTGATGCAGCCTGATGGACAAGCTGAATGGTTGGTCACAAGCTCCTCCCAGTCATTGCTATCAATGCTATCATGCTTCAAGGAAAGTTTCAGAATGTCTTTGAAATGTTTTCTTTGTCCTCCCCTGGGACGTTGACCATTTGAGAGCTGGGAAAACAGGACCTGGTGGGGGAGATGTTTTTGGCCATACGGACAGGTCATTGAAATGGATTTTTCAGAAATTTTGCCTGAACACTCGTGGAGCTGGCTTCAAGAAGGACTCAAGCGTTCGTTTGGCAGTTCCAGTGAATCTGGAAGATGTGGCTGTGGCATTGCTGATGGAATTTCTCCAGCGCGATGTATTGCTGATACACAATCCAGGTCTCAATGCAGTGCAGGAGTGTGGTGACAACAACTGCTTTGTACAGTTGACGTTTGTTGACCTGCAGGGCTCTTTGTTGTCAAACACTCATTGCTGTGGTTTGTAGAAGTCTGAGCTGGCACAGCTGATCTGCTGTTGGATCTCCTAGTCAATGGTGGCCTTTTGAAAGAGGTGGCTACCCAAGATATTGTTTCACGATAGCGGATCTTGGGTGGCTACCCAAGATATTGTTTCATGACAGCCCCAAATTACTTACAAGCATATTGAACTTTTTAAGGAAGACATGTGTTTTGTAAAAAGACGTACAAGCTAAAGCTGGCTGATAATGTAAAGGAACCACTTTCTGGAAACTTCCTATGTGGGTTATACTTGACTGACTAGACCAAAGAGACCATGGAATTTCGCAGCTCAAAGGTGCCAACGCCTACTTTAGACAGAGATATTTGAAAGGGCGAGATACGATACAAAAGACTGAACTTTAATCTCCTGTGGTTGCGGAGACAATGGAGACTGATTACCACATCTCAGCAGAAACCATCTCCTATTGAGTTATCTCTCAGAATGTGGAAATGATTTGAGTTGAAAGAAAGAACATTTTGGGTGAAAGACATGTTTGTTTTTCCCTTCCAAGAATACACAAGAAAAAGGGTTAAAAAACCAGCTGCAAATCTGTGTCTTCTAGTTCTGGTGCGCTAGTGTGTTCTGCGAATGTCACAACAGAAGAACATCAACCAGGTTGCAGGTAAAAGTCCGTCTCTCTCTCTCTCTGGCTGGAGGCAAGTCAGCAAAGCCACAGTCGAGAAAGGAAACGGGACAACTCCTTCAGTAGCCTGCAGAACCAAGTGTCTCCAAAGCAACTGCTCAACTGCCCAAGTCATCTCTACCAGAATCACCCAACTTAACAGCTGCAACCTTTCATCATCTATTCCTCACAGGCAAGCCAAAGACTGATTCATATATCTTTTTAAACTTTTATTGTTGGACTCAACTTTTCATTTCTGACCTGTGTTTTTTTTTCCTCGGGTTTTTGTAGCTAATATACTTACTCTTCCTTTGACAGAAGAAAGCCTGGTTAAATTGGCTCCTTCTAAAATATAAATTCATCTGGATTGAGAAAAGGTATCCATGAGGGAAGGGATCTTTTTTAAATTAACCTTGTTGCGACCAACTGAGAGGGCTGAATAAAGAAGGGGAGTCAGCTCATTCCTTCTCACCTGTATGCATAACAAAATTGGGGTCCTGTTCGGGAAGTTAACAATTTGGGGTATCTCCTCCGGGATCATAGCAAATTGGGGGACGATGCCCGGGGACCGGTCATAACAATGGGAAGTGCTCAACATATTCCACCAGCGGCCCTGGTGTGATGGTGACCCTTTGTTAACATCCTGGGGGTTACGATTGACCAGAAATTGAACTGGACTAGCTATACTGTGGCTACAAGAGCAGGTCAGAGGCTGGGAATTCTGAGGCAAGTAACTCACCTCCTGACTCCCCAAAGCCTGCCCACCATCTACAAGGTGCAAGTCAGGAGTGTGATGGAATACTATCCTCTTGTCTAGATGAGTGCAGCTCCAACATCACTCAAAAATTCAACACCATCCGGAACAAAGCAGCTCTCTTGATCGGAACCCGATCCGCCAACTTAAACATTCACTCCCTCCACCACCGACGCACATTAGCAGCAGTGTCTGCTGTCTGTAGGATGCACTGCAGCAACTCACCAAGGCTCCTTTGACAGCACATTCCAAAACCATGACCTTTACCACTTAGAATGACAAGGGCAGCAGATGCATGGGAACACCACCACCTGCAAGTTCACCCCCAAGCTACACAACATCCTGACTTGGAACTATATTGCCATTCCTTCACTGTCGCTGGAGCAATATCCTAGAACTCCCTTCACTATAGCACTGCGGGCGTATCTACAGCATGTGGACTGCTGTGGTTCAAGAAGGCGGCTCACTCCAACTTTTAAAGGGTAATTAGGGATGAGCAACAAATGTTAACCATGCCAGTGATGCCCACATCCCACAAAAGAATAAAATAAAAGTAGCCACCACTGCCAGAAACGGTGAGTTGCTAGCCTAAAATTGGCCAGCAGCTCTTGGGGCTGGGACTGGGGGACATGCAGGAAGAATTCCTGCTGCCAATTAAGGACATAATTCCCTCAGGACTCCCAGGGAACAGATCAGTGTGTGTATTGCCAATTTTGGTGGCAAAATCAGGCCCCCACCACCCTCATTAAATTCCACCCTACATTGATCCAATGTGCTGTGCCAACAGACTGGGCAGTATTTAATGGAGGCAATTGGGTCTTGCCTGCTGGTTGGAGAACTGGCAAGAGCCCTCTGTCACCTCCTTTCAGGAAGGCCTGTCACATTAAGTGCCAATCAGGTACTTAACTAGGCAGCAGCAGGCCTTCCCCGGGATCTAAGACCCTGGGGGCAGAAGTCCTGCTGGCTGAGAGGTGCCGGGCAATCAGAAACCAGTAGCTCTTCATTGATTGGCAGTCCCGGAGGCAGGTGGTGGCTGCTGCCAGTAATGGCTGCTGCCCGCCAGAGGCTTAGGAAAGAGGAGGGACCTAGGCACTGACTGAGTGATGGCAGGAGGGGACATGGGCATTGGTGCCACGGTGGAGGGAGAGGAGGTGGATGGGTGGCAAGGTAATGAGGCTGGCCAGTAGCGGGTTCCTCCCTTCCCAATGCCATCCATCAGGCATGGGTGCCTTTGAACGAGTACACCCCACCCCGAGAATGCAGGAAACCCTGAGAGGATTTGCTTTTTTGGGCTCCCTACATGACAAGTTGCCCTGCCTGTTGCTGGGTAAATACCAGCAGCAATGGTACGAGGCCCTAAAGTTGACATGAATTGCTCACTTAAGGGCCTCAATTGGCAGTGGGGTGGGAAGGCTGTGCACAGGCCTTCCTGCCATGGACTTAATTGGGGCAATGGTCGGATGGTGGCGGGGTCCTCACCCATCAATCCGCCTGAGTAAATAACCCCCGTCACAAAACTCGCCATGGGGGAGGGCATTAAATTCTGCCCATTGTTTCAATGGATAGTGGCAGAATAACAACGAGGCAGAAATTTAAAAGAAAAACTTTAATGGGACCTTTTATGATGTGCTAAATTGCTCAGTTAATAAGGTACTTTTGAAATATTGCAGTTTGGAAGGTCCCACAAACAGAAATGAGATAAACGACCAGACAATCTGTTTTAGAGATGTTGGGTTGAGGGATGCCAGACAAACTCCTTTGATCCTCTTCCGACAGTGCCATGGGATCCATTTTTCTTAAAAAAAAGGAATTAGATAGTTGCTTATGAAAAGGATATGAGACCAAGCCAGAGAGTGAGATTAAACATGGCTCATATGGAGAAATGCTGATGCAATTTGGATAGACTGAATTATCTGTTTATGTCCTGGAACAATCCATGATTTTATCTCTCTCTTGCACACATCTTTAAAAATAATATATATAATTAAAATTGTATATATAAATATATATATATATATACAAATAAAAACCAAAATTAAAAAAAATGAGATATGTTTATGGCTGTAGCACACAAGAGAAATTCGATATTTGATTACTCGAGAACCATAGAAATTTACAGTACAGATGGAGGCCACGAGGTCCATTATGTCTGTTCTGCCTCTTTGCTACAGCAATCCAAAACTAATCACATTTCCTGCTTTTTCCAGGGTGAAAGGGCACTGTTATACTTTGAGTAATAGTAACAAGTACCTATAGAGTATAATGAGCAGTCAGCAGACCCCAGATTTGCTACAAGCTGAGCATTGTACTGAGCCACAACCAACTCCTTGGAGGTCATTTAATATTAATATTTAATGTTTTGAGAGAATGGATGAGAGCAGTAACTCTTCTAATGCTAAGACAAGTCCAGACACATTGAAACGTTGCACAATTGATCATTTATGTCAATACCTCCCATCAAAATCTTCAGTTTAATTATGGAAACACACATGGATCAAGCTCTTGTGTTCAAGAAGTTATTAACATGGTCTTAACTTTGGGTTGCCAACTCTGGTTGGTGCAACTGGATGTTTGGTTACACGACAGTCACTGCAGTATCCAAATGTTAAGGCATTTAACTAATGTCTTGATACCTGCGCTTGAAATCACAGACTCCCATTAAAAGCTATCATTTTAAACTTCTACCCATGATGGTAGTCGAGGTGCACAGGCACAAATCGCTTTTACAAACTACTTTCCTCTCAGTTTGCCAGCAGCGGCACCCGGAAATCAAATGGCAATTGCGGAAGAGTCCCAAACAACCCTTGGCAATACTATATTATCTGCTTTAGGTGGGAATCCACATATCCCTTGGGGACACGTAATATAGAAGGAATACTTTTGTTTAGAACACAGAATTTAATTCTACACATGCAGGTGGAAACTTACTTGCATTATTTTTTGCAAGTTATCCACTCCCTGATACAGGGATCATTAGATACCTTGGGCAGAATTATGGGTCAAATTTTCCAGTCTCCAGATTGTCGGAGACCAGACATACAGCAGAGATGTGCATCAGGAGCCTGTGGAAGTCCTGACGCACGGACCTACATGGGAATTGCCTGAGAAGTTTCAATTTCCAATGGGCAATTCCGCTGCTCCCAGGGACCCTCTGTGAATGTCTCAGACCCTGAGTTAGAGTCGGAAACTTCAGACAATTCTGCTGTGTTTACCTGGATAGTTTCCCAGGAAATGTTAGACAGATTAAAACCTGGTCTAACTCCTGAGTAACTACAGAACCTACCCCATCCAACCCCCAGACCACCCTATTTACCCCCCTGATTTTACGCCAACTACCTCCCTGACCATCCGATCTGACTACCTCCCTGACCCCCGACTACCTCCCCGACCCAACTCACCCTGACTGCCCCCCAAATACCCTCCTGACCTGAATTGGCTAATGCCCCAGGATCTCACTACCTCCGGACCTAACTACCCTTCCGACCACCAGACTACCTTCCTGACCACCTGGCTACCCTCCTGACATGACCATCCACTCAGCCCCTACCCCCTACCTACTTACCCACCTCACCCATCTACTGACTTCACCCACCTGCCCCTAACCATTTACCCACTTAGCCATCTAGTGTTGTAAAAAGGGGGCATGTCCTGTCTTCCTCTGCCTATACTGTGATCAGATGGAGTTCTCCAGGAGATGCAGCGCTGCTCACTTCTGTCAAAGCCAGGCTTGGAAGACCCAGCAAGAAATGTGCAGTAGCGTCCAGTCGGTAGAATTTACAGATGCAGTGGCAATCCGACAATCATTACTGCTTCTTGGAAGATTTGAGCATGTTTATTACTCATTATTATTTAACAAGTTGTATTGCAGTTACATTTTCTTTGTGAGTTGCAGACATGTGGTTAAGTTAAACAAGAAAAAGATAAGATGAATGAATGAAAAATTTGCAACTGGAAATAAAGTGAACTCATAATTTGCAAGAAAGGGTTAAGTGCTTAAGGCCTAAAGGAAAAAAAATTAATTGCACAGCCTAATCTAATGTAACAACTGTTCTAAAAGACCTTAAGTCCGTAAACTTCCAGCTGTGCTCTCATTTCGGCATATGTCTGCAGTGAGACTGGAACATGTTGGAGGAAATGTTTGAGACTGCTGACGAAAAGCAATGCACTGAGCACAAGGGAACTACCGAGTTGTGCTTTACAGTGTTACATATTGGAGTACACCTATTCTAACGTAATGGATAAACACACCAACAGCAATTTGTATTTATAACGTGATAATGATTAAAGCCACATCTATGAACATTCCAAAGTCGTCTTTATACTGTTGCACATTTCTATTTGCTGTTGCACAACGTTGGCCAACAAAGGTCAAACACTTTGAAGATTCTCACTTATTGAACCTAATTAGCTATTCCCAGAAAATACCACATAATGTTTGCTAATCATTAGAGTGCTATTTGGTGATTTATGACCTAAGCCATGATGACGAACAGCTACAGCTGCCATATCACATTAGCTCTATTTTTTAATCATGACTTGTTATCTGATCATTGTTCAATTATTTTAAGAGTTCAAACAAATAGCATTTTTTCCTGTAATTTTTGAAGACTTTCAGTATATTTCCACTACAATGGTGGTGTTGGTATAAAGTGGTTTCTCCTCATGACATTGCTGCAGTTACAATACAAACGGAGGCTGAACCTGCTAGAGTCAGGGCTCAACCCAACACCAGAGCAAAATAGAATGGGACTCCCTGGAGGAGGAAGTCTCACATTTCTTCATTCCAGAGTCATGTCAAGTTTGTCGCCATTAATATTATGAACAGAAGGTCTTGCATGGCCTGCTGACCTCTGCATCAAATTTCCGACCTGTCCTCCTGGCTCAGGAATCTCAGTGAGTCAGGTTTGCAAAATCCTGAAATCTATCCTACAGTGAAGTGTTGTAAGTGCAGACTGCTCGACTGCTGAGATCCTCATTTTTATTGCACTTCTTGGTAGTTGGGTGAGAGCAGCAATGCCAGAGGCCTGGGAACCTGTCCATAGTTGATGCATAGTACACAAAAAACAGTGAGAAAAATTAATTTCATTCGTCAGTAGACATGAGTTGTACAAAGATAAGTCCAGCTCTACTGGCACTGTTACAATGTTTAATAGATAACTCTCAAAAACATGAACATGACAAACGGATAAACATCCTTTTTGTCTTGATAGTTAACACACATGGGCCCGAAGTCCCCTGACTTGGCAGACCTGTCTCCATGGAAAAGAACCCTGCATACTTGACTTTTGCTCCGTATGGAGGCAGGTTCATGATTGAGTCAGGCCTGCTGCGTCTGGAGGGAGTTTGGAGGTGGCCATGAGGTGGGCGAGTGCCAAGCCAGGCTGGTTAGAAGGCTGGCTGCAGTTCTCTGAGACTTTGGGCCAGTTTTATAAAAAGTTGTTGGACCCTTTAGCTCTCACCACCCCATCCATTTCCCCCAATGCTCCCTCATAACCCTCTCACCCCTCCATGCCACCTCATACCTATATGTCACCTGATACCCCCATGCCACCTCCATAGCCACTCACCCAGAATCCACTATGGGCAGACTTCAGGAGCCATGTGAACATGAAAAGAAATTAAACTTCTAACAACCTAACTGAGTTCTTACTTATATGCATTTGATACAGAAAAATGCTCACTCAAAGATTTTAAATCTCCTCAAGTTGTCAATCTGTTATAGGAACAAACAAATCTCTAGTCATTAACTACATCAAAGGCAGATAATTCTTTAATAGCCTCTTAAAACTGAACTCAGAAGCCCTTACTGAAATAAGTGATTTTAGCACCTTTGAAACTCAGCTGAGCATTCATAATTGGCTCAGTTGTATTAAAATCTCTTAGAAAATGTCAACAATTAAGTCTATTGAAACTGTAGGAACATATGATAATGGTTTTTTTTAAGTTAGATCAGATGACGTGTCAATCAATGCACCCTGGCAGCATTTTACTCAAACTGAAAGCTGCAGCTTGTTTTTTTCATATTTAAAGGGTTGGGGCCTTAAATAACTTTATATCATGACACTTAATAGACTTCATCCGCCCTTCAAAAGTATTGAAGCATCTCCACTATCAATTCATGACTCCCAAACTGCAGGTTAAGGCCCTTGGAGCAGCCAAAATGGATCTGTTTGAACTCAACGCTAGCTTCAAATGGCCCTCCTCAGTTTGGGTTACTTGCCTGTGTGATTCTTGTCCCTGCCAGCAAAAATGAGGTCGACTGGAATTGGGGTTGGGACTTCTGTATCTGGGTACAAAGCAGAAACCAAAATTCGGATGAGGTATCTTTCAGGGACATATTACAACTCCCTCCTATGAATAGTATTGTGGAAATATTGGCCCAGATTTTCATTTGTCAAACCACCTACTCTTGGGCAATCTCATAAAATTTTGTGGGGAGATCTCCTGCTGAATCCTTGTCTCCAAATCAACTAAACAAAATCCCATCCCCCACCTCCATTAGAACCATTCTAGCTGATTGCCCATTGACGATCCTGCCAAATTTAAATAATAGTATAGGGGTGGGGCTTGGGAAACTGGCTGCTTTCTTCATCTTCCTGCTGCAGCATCGTTTTTGCATCACTTTGAGGTGCTGAAACAATTGCTGTGCTGCATCACCAAAGGTTTTTCCTATTTGTTGGGTTTCCACTGTGCATCTGGGACCCAGTCGTGCTTATATAATTGACTGCAAGCCAGCAAAATGGGTTGGCTCCATGTCAGTGTCAAGGTGGTGGGTGAAGGATCTGCCCTGACCTATAGCCGGAGACAATCTCATCTTGGAAATAAACCCAGGCCAAAGTCTCCAGATAAGGTATTTGTACCTGCCTTTTTTAAAAAATTCTTCATCTTTTGTTTAAATCTGAACAGCCTGTTGGTTCTTCAGTCACCACCCATGTATGTAATTAATTCCACCACAAAATTCTTCAGTTTATTTTGCTTAGTTAGCTGGTAGTGTGTGTCCGATACGTTTATCCTTTTGGGTGTGGTCTTCTGGGGCTGTGGTTTATCAGCAGCTTCTTCCTGTACACATTTTTTTTACAGATAACATGACAAAGCTTCAGTGTGGGCTTCCATTGCTGAACAAACATCCCTCGGAGCCAATTTTCAGGCACCGAAAACTTACATTTTTATTTAAATAATTTCACTTCTGTGCTGATTAGCGGGAGCATGAAGGGAACAGGAATCAAGTAAGTAAAGGTTCCAATTATTTTGGAAGGTGCAGAAAAGATAGGCCTGAAAGAAAACAAATAAAATTAAGAGAATGGAAGAATGGGAAGGCAAGTAGAAAAAGTATTACATTTATTTTTTAATTAAATATTGTACTTTGAGTGTTGATTTTATTTCTATAGAGTTAATCTTAGTGATAAAGCTATTCATAACAATAACCAAAGTTTGAGTACTTGAACTAATTTCAGAATACAGACATTTCCTTGTCCTAGCAGCAGTTACTACAGTCAAAATACAAGTCTGAAGTACACATGGACCATCCAGTGTACTACCACGGTATATTGGGCAGGAACATGGCAGAAGGACAATGAATTAGGCTGAAACCAGGATACTCCATGTCAAGGCCTGTGTTATTAATGCCTATGGGGTCATGTTGGGAAAACAACAACTGTACCCCAACTATCGTTCCCTGGATCAGAGGGTCAAGATCAGACAGAAAGGACTTGCAGGCCTTGGAATGAGCTTGGTATCTGATGGACAGTTGTATGAAAACTGGTATCCCAATCCCCCAGCCAGTGTGGAAGACAGATCTAACTGGTAGTCCAGGCTTTTTGGCCTGCCCACCCAAAGTAACTGAAGATTCTTCCAGCAGATTCCTAGGCCATTGAAACTTTTTCTCAGTATTAGGGCTGCTGAGGTTGCCACTAGTTCAGTTCTGCACCACTGTTCCCATGGCTGCTGCTGTGGTGATGACCCAAAATATACCTACGTTGACACAGGAATATTTCAAATAGGGAACCTTCTTCTCATTTTCGACACTCTGTCATTAGCACTGGAGGGCCCTGGCTGGCAGATCCCAGCACTTACACCAGGATCATATTTCTGTCACATCATCTTACAGATGGCTTTTTATATAGCATCACGTCTGGCCTATAATTTCCACTGAGCATTAAGGGTACATAGAAGATAGCAGATCTAGCCAGGATGTTATACCTAAGGTGTCAAGTGCACCACTCCATAACATTTTCAGTAAGACACCAGCCATGACTGAAGCGATGTGCAGTGGTTTGTCTCTGAATGGTGTATAATATCACTTTGCTATGAAATATTTTAACAAAATTATAATTTCTTATGGCTCAATAAAGTTATTGTTAACTGAACGGGTGAGATCTGACCAATAGATTATCACTTTACTTCTTTTTGTTTACCACTACACTGTCTCCCTGGACACGGGAGAAACTTCCCTTCATATTTTAATGCACTACAGTTCTGGACATCCAAAAAAAATTCTGGCAAATTGACCTAAAAGCTTTTCAAAAGCTGATCCGAACAAACTTATTCAATTCGAGCTATGTGCTTTTGAATAGAATCATGCTTTGATGATATTATTGCAGTAAAAGTGAGTCAGGTTAGTTTGTAAACCCAACTGCACTTATTTTAAAATCTATTTTATTAAATATATATTAATCTCTTTTGCTAGCATTTAAAGGATTTTCAAAATTGGATCGATAATAGGTTGATCTCTACCTGCAGTTGGCTGAGATGAATAAGATCAGTGTTTCCTTTCCAGTGTTAAATTTTAATGTTACTGTACTGTTAATTCCTCCAGACAACAACTTTGAGTGTATGGTAACTCCACAACTTGAATCTTAAATCTAGAACTCTTTGTTCTGAGAGCAACGTTCTCACTTCCATTATGAACCAATTTTGCTTTCTGGTTCTCATTTTTCAATTAAAACAGCACATTTTGTGATTATTTTAACAGAATAATAGACTTACTTTTAACTGTCGCTCTTACAACAGAAACCCAGCCTTTAGCTAAAGCCACCAGTAGCTTTTTCAACTTTCAATCAGTCCATCTGTTGGAGCTTTCCCAGCTGAAATGGTTAGAGGATTCATATGGGGATGATTTTTAAAATCTTTATTGCATTGCTTTTAAAGAAGCTCATTTTTAAAAATCACTTCTGTATTACCAGTACTTCTGTGCCTTGTGACATCAAAGATACAGGCAGTTTTGCTCTGCTATTGGATGTTCCTCCTCTGCCAAAGGATGGTGTACATCTCCAGGATGATGCTGAACAGTCCTGTTTAAGGTACTGCATGTTTATATATAATGGTGCAATCTTATTTTTGAAAAAAAGTATCTTGTTCACCGATATTTACATCAGTGACTTGGCCTAATATGTGCTATATTTTTCCAAGCTCTCAGCTGGGAGGATGCTTGTTGTAAAACACATTAGTGGCAGGCAAATAGTTGCTCTCTGTCAGATGACAGATGGGTTTTCACTTACTTCCGACCAAAAGACTGTGAGCACTTTTCGCTGCAAAGCAACTTTGAGTCCTTCTAACTAGATTGAGACACGGACATGCTGATATCTCCAGCTTCCAGCTACAATTTGAAGGAGCATTGCTATGAATTAAGGGTGAAGTCCAGACCAAATTGAAAGGCCCATGTCATCCGAATTTGGGCACTTTGGATGAATTGATGGATAATCTATTTTGGCTCATCTTGATTGTATTTTGGCTTGTCACTTCAAATCAATGACAGCATGCACGGACAGGGTCATTTTCCTTTTCTTAGCAATTAGGGCACTATAATCAGTCACCAGAGAGCTTAAGAAACCAAGGTCAGTGTTTTTCTTGTATATTTATATTTAAATTTTTTGCTTGCCATTTAGTGTATGTATTTGAAGATTCCATGGTGTTTGATTCCCAAAACATTTGGAAATTTGTCTCCACTTTTCCTTTAATTTAGTTAAGGGTAATTGGAGGGCTTCTGACACCAAGATTAATTCGAAAGAGATCCAAACTTTTGGTTCTAATATAAATGCCAGGATGCTGGTAAAGATTACATCGAGCATATGAGTGTAGTTATGATAAATGCCATGTAGCATGAGGACCAAAAATACAAGAGAGATGAGTCATGCCTGAGCTGTGCCGGGTTTATTCTGTTGGCTGTATTTTTAGGACTGATGGTTATCAGTCCAGATGCCATTTACTACAGATGCCATCATACCAAGGGAATGCCTTGTGTTTCTAAGTGTCTTGTTATTCAGTGCTGTGTTCTAAAATTAACTTTATTGGAACAGCTGCCAAAAAGTTTATTGGGGACTTTCACTATTACTTGAAATACTGTTATCAGCCTGTCTGAATATTATAGCTCTGCTCAAACTTCAGCTAGATAAAGGGTACAGTGTGTCCTTACAGATTATAGAAAGGACCATCCTCTACGCATTCCAATTGTCTTTTGGCTGCTATTTGCCACTTGCCTAAAAGAACAATTCTATGTGCAATCCTGCTTGATAATGTACTGCTGGTACTTCAGAATAAGTCAACAGAAGTCGGAAAACAAATGGAATATGTTTTTCAACTAGCTCCCGAAGCCAGTGCAGTGCTGTGCACCACTACCAGCAAAAACAAAAACTGCATTCTAACATAAAACACAAAGAAAGCCTTGATTCACAGAGTAAGGATCTTATTGTGGATGAAGGGCTATGCAGCTCCAGGAACATAGGACTCAGGAGGCCACTCAGCCCATTGAGCCTGCTCCACCATTGGATAAGATCATAGCTGATCTGGGTGTGGTCTCAACTTCACTTTGCTGTCTGCCCCTCCATTACCCTTGTTTCCCTTGCCTATCAAAAATCTGTCTCACTCTGCTGTGAATAAATTCAATGACCCAGCGCTGTCAATACATATTTACGTGTTATATAGGAACTCAGCTGCATTAACTGAACTATAGGAAAAGTTTTCACTTCCCTTAGTTTCCCTTTCGATGGAATATACTTTGTGCCTGAACAAATTCTTTTTTGAAGGTAGCGCATTGTTCAGCTACAGTCCAGTCTATCTGGCCCAGCCGTGTACTTGCCCCACTGAAGTCAGCTCTCGTCTAGTTAATTTTTCTTACTCTGGATTGTCTAAGGTCCTTTTCTATCATCATCCTAAAATGTACAATGACACTTGATCTACTTGGCTCACCTCATTTCAAAGAACCAGGTCCAACAGCAAGTCTTTTCTTGTTGGATTGGACACTTGCTGCTGTAGGACATTTTCCTATACACAATCTAGGAACTATTGCCGCTCTCCGCCCTTTACACGACCACTGTCCCAGTCTACATTCGGGTAATTAAAGTCCCCTATCATAACTAGTCTATAATGGTTGCATCTCTCTGCAATTTCCCTGCAGATTTGTTCTTCTATGTCCTTCTCACTATTTGGTGGCCTAAAGGCTACCCCAAGCAATGTAATTGCACCCTTTTTGTTCCTTAGTTCTAGCGAAATTGATTCTGTCCTTGAACCCTCTGGGACATCCTCTTTCTCCAGCACTGCAGTGCTCTCCTTAACCAATACCACCACCCCTCCTCCTTTCCTATCTTTTCTGAACACCTTGTATCCAGGAATATTTAACAACCAGTTCTGCCCTTCCTTGAGCCAGGTCTCTGTTATCGCCACAACATCATAATTCCACATGGTAATCTGTGCCTGTAACTCCCCATTCTTATTTACTATTCTCCGTGCATTCACATACATGCATAGTAACCCTGATTTAGATGTTGTTACTTTCCCCCTCACCCAGACTTCACCTATTAGCTTATTATTCTCTATACTAGTATTATCTGTCCCTCTCGGTATTTCGTGCATCCTGGTAATCCTCTCTCATATTTTCTCTTGGCTCCCATACCCCTGCCGAGTTAGTTTAAAGCCCTTCCAAAAGTACAAGCAAAACTGCCCACAAGGAACTCATTCCAAGCTCTGTTCAGGCGCAACCAGTCCAGCTTGTGAAGGTGCCATCTCCCCCAGAGCCAGTCCCAGTGTCCCAGGAATCTAAAGCCCTCCCTTCTGTACCATCTTTCCAGCTACGCAGCTTTATCCTCCTATTTCTGTACTCACTGGCATGCGTCACTGGGAGTAATCTGGAGATTAATACATTTGAGGTCCTGCTTGTAAATTTTCTACCTAGCTCCCTAAATTCTGATTGGAGGACCACATTCCCCTTCCTACCTAAGTCATTGGTACCGATGTGGACCACGACCGCTGTCTGTTCACCCTCCTCCAGAAGAATGTCCTGCAGCTGCTCTGTGACATCCTTCACCCTGACACCAGGGAGGCAACATACCACCACGTTTATGGCCACAGAAACATCTGTCTGCTCCCCTAACCAATGAATCCCTATTACTATTGCTCTTTCTTTCTTCCTCGTCCCCTCCTGTACAGCCGAGCCGCTCGTGGTGCCACAAACTTGGCTCTGACTGCACTTGTCTGAGGACCCAGTGCCCTCACCAGCTTCCAAAATGGAAAACTGATTTGTGAGAGGGGCCACAGGGGATTCCTGCACTACCTACCTACTTCTCTTCGACAGCCTGATGGTCACCCATTCCCTCTCTGTCTCCAAGTCCTTAAGCTGCGGCGTGACCACATCTCTGAACGTGGCATCCACGTAGCTCTCAGTCTCACAGATATGCCACAGTGACTCCAGCCATCACTCGAGCTCTGAAACCTGGAGCTCAAGTTTCTGCAGCTGACAGCACTTCCTGCACATGTTATTGCCTAAGACACTGGTAATGTCCATGATTTCGCACATGTTACACTCAACTGAGCTGTCCTGCCATGTCTTAACTCTACTTCCCTTACATTAACTTTATTTTACTTTGGATTATTTATATTATTTATTATATTGGCCCTAAATTTCCCTTATTCCTAGTGCTTTTCAGTTAAATCCAAGTATAGCTACTTGTTTAAACATATTACACTTTTCTAATTTACTGACCAGGTCCTACTTACCAAGGCCGCTGCTCTTCTTTCTGTGGAAAGGTAGAAAAGGAAAGGAGCACCTCCTCCCTCCTCACCGAAATCCCTTAGGCACCTCTGCTCTCGAACTCTCTCCACTTGTTGCGCTGTTTTTTAGCTTCTCTGCTCTCCTCTAGTCTTACAACACATCCCCCGAAAAGATTCTCTACTTGGTCAGACCCACAAGTAAACACTCCCTTATAGTTGCTTAATTATAAAAAAAACCCCAGTAATATTACCCAAGGCAAAGTGCTGTAGCTTCAATAAAGACATGCCACATGACATGTAACTCTCTTCCGCTCTGCTGTAAAAATCCAAACTTCAGGATAAACTTGCTTTCTGCAGCCCAAGACTTTTCTGACTTGACTGGATGGTTAATTCAAATCATATCTTTTCCCAGCCCTGAGCCATAGCTCAGCAGCTACATCTCACAATGCCAGCTCAACAGCTTAGCTCCAACTCCAGCCACTGCAGTTCAAACAGCTCCCTTAAGCTCTCCACAGTAACTCTAAAATACCTTTTCCCCCTTTCATCTCAGGTTCCATTGGTTTCACAACTCTTTGAAATGCAAATCCTTCCAAATATAAGAACTTTCATGTTTCCAACTTGTCTTTGCTTTCGGGTCAGTAAAATGCAATATACCCCTTCTATTTACCTAAGGAACTCCTGCAAGATGCAAACATGTTTCTTGCTACCTCTGACTTCCCTTTGGTATTCAAACAAACTCTCAACTTATCTAAAAATGCAAATGTTAGATCTAACCTATTCACTTGTACCTCAAACCAACATCTCTATCCTTGTCATGTTTTAAACCAACAGACAACCTGCTTCCTAGTAATTTCTGCTGAGCTTGATTAAATCACACACAAATACACAAAAACACACACACACACACACACCACGCTCTCCATTAGATATTCCAAGGGCATCATTTTCTATGAAGTTGCTCTGAAGATCCAGTGACATTGCCTCCAAACAGCATCAGTAATTGATCAACACTCAAAAACCAGCATCAACATCAGCTCAAGCACTCTGTACAGTTTGAGTACTCACTGGTGCTGAAGGAAGTGTCACTGTCACAAGTGTTGCTTCCCATGCCAAATTCAAAATAAAATTAGGCTGCCCTTAGAATAAAGAAGGCTAAGGATTGACGTCTGTTATTTAAGATGGAATTAAACATGAGAGACATACAAACTTCAGTGCAACAAAACATGGAAGGACTGGACTTCAACTTGTAGAATTATCCACTGAGACATTCCCAGGAATGCTCTGACGTATTTTCTATGGTTAGCATCATGAAATTGGTGTTATCACATGTGAGCTTAACATCCGTTGCAGTGCCTGCAGGATTCTGGCATTCTCATTGAGATGACAAACAGCTTTAGGGTCCCTGAGGTAGGAAGAGCTGTCAGTGGCACTGTCCCATCTGGATTTCATTCTATCGTTGTGGACTTGGACATGTCTGTTGCCACCCATAGAATATCTCCACTGGAAACACACTCAAGTTGCAAAGACAACCAACTGAGAATGTATGGGGAAGGAGAGCACACAGGCTAGATTAGGTATATGCAGAAATAAATCAAGTAAAATTCAGCAGACTCATTCATTTTTTGTGAAATAAACAATAAGTCAAGTATGTTTGTGATTGTCACTGATAGTATCAATTTATATCAAGCATAATTAATGACATAACATGGAGTAGCTTCATTTATGGTTTGCAGTTCTGAAGAAGAGTCATATTGGACTCGAAACGTTTACTCTGTTTCCCTCTCCACAGGTGCTGCCAGATCTGCTGAGTTTTTCCAGCACTTTCTGTTTTTATATCATTTGTGGTTATGCTGATTAAAGAAGCAATAGAGCCTTGAAAAGCAATCTAGTTTGTTTTTTTGGTATGCTTTTTAAATGGCATTTCCTGCATGAGACTACAATGTGTGCATACAGAAATATTCCTAATCTAGCATCAATGTTGGTTCGTTGGTAAAAGCCTCCCTATGTGATCAATGTCATCTAAGCAGATGGTTCCAGGCTTGATTCCTGAGCTAAGACCCCAATAGATCCCAACTGGGAGAGCAATTGTTTAGTCTCAGGGCCCCCAAAATAGAAAAGGAAAATTGTCGCCATAGTTCTTGCTTGTTTTTCCCTCTGGAAAGACCATGGAGTTAGTTGTATATCCAGTTTGATTTTCATTCCATCAAAATTCAGGTGGGTTCTGTAGAGTTTGTGAAATCCAGTCCAGGCAGGGAAGGTGAAAATCTGTGTGTGGACAGGTGTCAGATGAGAACTTGATCCAGCTGGGTGGAGATAACCTTCAGAGCTGAATCAGCTGAACTTCACTGTCTTGACTCACAGATGAAGAAGAGGTATTTGGCTGAGGTACCAACCTGTGCTGGTGACTGAGGAATCAGCTGTGTCAAATATGCACCTTTAGGAGTAAAAGGGAATTGGATAAGGAAAGTTGTTCATGCAAATAGCCATGGTTAGTAATTCTCAATTATATTTTTAAACAAAACAGTTACAATATCGGTACACCTGTAATTAAATATTTAAGTAACAAGTTGGCTCACCTGCATAGAACACAAGTCACAAGTGTGCTATAACTGGTTAGGTCTATGGGTAGCTTTTAGCACCCACAAAGGATATATAGGCATCATCACCATACAGTTGGATCACTCTTGCTTGCAAATTTTGTCAAATGATTTGTCAGTCATTTTAATGGCATCTTGTAAGATTTGAACTGTTTTTGATTGTTGTATTGAATAGTGATTTTGCGAATTGTAACTAGCAGATCTTTAGGAAGTGAAAACATGTTTTGAGATATATTATTGATGATTGTTTTTTATTTTTCAGCATTCCTGTGCCTTGTGATTATGGAGAGGAAATCGACCCTTTTCTTCCATCTGTAGCTTCTTCACTCCTACAATCAAATGGTATAGATGAGCCACTCTTTGATACAGCACAAATCCTAAAAGAGCTACAGTATGTGGTGAAAAATTCTTATCCACTGCTTTATTATTCTGAGTGAGGATTACCATGTGCTATGGTGTTTTAAACAGACAAAAGCTAAGAACTGCTAGAAGATAGGAATCTTTGGCACATGCGTGACACGTGATTATGTGACACAGGGTCATCTTTTTATTTTCATGTTTCTAGAATTTAAAAAAACCTGGCCAGAATATGATCAAGTTCAGACATGCATTCACAATTCATTGCACAGGGAGCAGCAAGACTTAAATCTTGTAATGATTCAGAGATACTGTTCTTTTCAGCCTTCAACAGTGAAGGCTTTCATTGTTTTTCTATTTGAAGATATCAAATGGAGGCAAATGTTATCATGGGCCTGAAGATTTTGGTGGATTTATAGTGTGTATTTGTTTTGTTCTCCTACTGTGAGACCTAACAGTCCTATCAAGTGGAACATCTTCCTTTGTCTATCTAGTACCAGGTACCCCCAGGCAATGCAGTCAGAGTAGTGCTACAAACCTTACGGGAACCTAAAGATTCACCTTAACTGCAGCTTAAAGTACAGCCTATTCAAATCTGTGTAACACTGCTATTCTTTAAGCTCTCCATCCCCAAGGCCTAATAAGCGGCCCTGGAAATTGAACTCTTAATGATGAAGCTCATTTCACTGATGACCCTTAGCAGATCAAAGATACATGGATTCCATCTCTCTGAAGAGAAATTAAAGCACAATAACTTTTACTCAGCTTCTCAATGCTCCAGTGGGAGGCCTTTATGAATGCATGTTACTGACAGAAGTTTTGTCAGCTGGTAACATGTACTAGACAACTGACACTCTGCCAGGATTTTGCATCTATCATAGGTTTTATAAATTAAGACAATTCGGATCATTGGAAGAACATTGTTTTGCTTTTGTTTATTGATGACAATATGAGCTAGTTCATAATCAATGAGCAAAGTACTGGACCTGCATATTTAAAACTGTGTCTGTGCCATAGTAGATGTGGTTCTACTCACACTTAACCATTTTTTTCCAGCAATATTGTGTACAGTGACATTGCAGAGTCAATTCCTCCTCCTTCTCTTCCTCTATGCAGTGATACAGATGCTGTTGATGTGGAACATGTTTCAGTAAGGTAATGCAAGCTTATACAAAGGTTTTTTCTGCAGCATTCAGCCTTATGCAAAGTTGAATTTTTATTTAGTTTTATAACTGTCTGTTGTTAACATGGTTATTATATCTTTTTTACTCTGTTTCAGTATGTATTTTATTCAGTCATAAATGCATTTATTACTCTTTTACTAGCAGTACGTTTCTCGTAATGCCACTGACCTCATCTTCCTATTGTAAGCAATGATGCTGATTCTGTTGAGATTGATTCACAGATGGATTTGATAAAAGTACTGCAATAACTTCTTGTAATTGTGTAGTATCCTTAACTTTGTTGTTAATTTCTTTATGTGAGGATATATCTTTTATCTCTGTTAATATCATTTACTGTGTATCATCCTGCTCAAGTTGGATTTTGTTTTGTTGGTATGTGTTCAGAGGTATCACATGACATGTATAATAAAACAATAGAAAGTTATTTGTTTCAAGGTCCAATGATCACTTGGTTATACTTTTCTTGTTAAATTAATATTTCTACTTTTCCTGTTCCTTTAAGCTGAGACTACAACATTTGTGAGCCTATAATGCAGTACAGGTGCAGAACTGCCAGGACCACTGTTCCTTAGCCAGTGGCCACACCTGTGCCTCATATTGCTCAATGTTGTGAGGTCAACATATTAACACAACAAAACAAAAACAGAATTAACTGGAAAAACTCAGCAGGTCTGGCAGCATCGGCGGAGAAGAAAAGAGTTGACGTTTCGAGTCCTCATGACCCTTCGACAGAACTTGAGCTCGAGTCCAAGAAAGAGTTGAAATATAAGCTGGTTTAAGGTGTGTGGGGGGGGGGTGGGGGGGAGAGAGAGAGAGAGAGAGAGAGAGAGAGAAGTGGAGGGGGTTGGTGTGGTTGTAGGGACAAACAAGCAGTGATAGAAGCAGATCATCAAAAGTTCCCTATAACCACACCAACCCCCTCCACTTCTCTCTCTCTCTCTCTCTCTCCCCCCCCCCACACACACCTTAAACCAACTTATATTTCAACTCTTTCTTGGACTCGAACTCAAGTTCTGTCGAAGGGTCATGAGGACTCAAAACGTCAACTCTTTTCTTCTCCGCCGATGCTGCCAGACCTGCTGAGTTTTTCCAGGAAATTCTGTTTTTGTTTTGGATTTCCAGCATCCGCAGTTTTTTTGTTTTTATATTAACACCCCAGATGTATGGCAAACACTGGGAGTGTGTCAGAGACCAGAGTGTCAGACGGCAGCCCGTGAAGGGCTGTTATCTGATGAAAAGGTGCTGTTTTGTTTTTTTGTCCAGCCAATGTGGCCATTTAAACTATTGACAATTGAAGGTCTGCTTACAAATGGTAAAGTAAGTGTGGTCCTATAACAAGGAGACACCCTAGACTGCATTTAAAATTTTTGAACTAGGTGTGTCCTAAAGCATCTGTTCCTTAAGCAACCCAGCCACACTATTGGGAGGTCCCCATAACTCCATCATTTTTGGGGCTTTGTGCAGACTTGGTGCACAGAGTCCTATAGCCCCAGGTGCCACTATTCCCAGTGCATTGGGCACTGAACAGTCCTCAGGCCTCTGCATCTGATAACAGGAGGCCCAAGCATTTATCAGCCCCATGTTCCTCACAAAGCTTTTGACAAATAAATCTGAAGTGATTCATTACTAGCGTACAGTCGTCAACCATGAATGCAACAGACACAGTGGCAAAACCATAGAAATCAAGCGAAGCTACTAAGGATATTACCAAAGCATGCATCTTCAATCTAGTTCTACTGATGGAAGGCAGATAGAGAAATTTTACATACCTTTTACTTAAGATAATGAACCCATTTGTTAAATAAAACTATTGTTAATTTAAAGCACAAGTGAATGGTTTGACAGTGACATACCTTTCAGCAATACACTGTTGTCATGGGAACAAAGCACTTCTTAGGCCGAATACCATATGATAACAGTTGTAACTTTTATTGTAATCTTTTCTGTAATGGTGTTTTGAAGTGTTGACAGGACATTGTTAAACTGGTGTAATGTTAATATTAGACAGGACTTCTCCAATGTTGGAAACTTTGATTATCAGCAAAACCTGGGTGAGTAATCTTGACAGCAGTCCTTTCAATGATGAGTATTTGAAGTTTTTCCTCATGAGTGGCTGCAAGGCGCTGGGAAGCAAGTTTCCATTGGGGGAAATAGTGCAGGCAGGAAGAATAGATGAGTGGTGACTACATGGAATTTCATAGTCAGGGGGTTAGATAGGTCCTTTTGCAGATGTGATCCAAAGTCCAGGACTCAAAATACCACAGAGTGAAATCAAAAGGTTCTGAGTTGTGAAGGCAAGCAGCTGGTAGTTTTTGTTTGTGAGGCAGAGACATAGGCGGGCCCTGCTTGCCGACACGTAAAATGATGCGCAGTGATGTTGGGTGTGCGTCCTGACATCATTGCGCCTCATTCGGATTTCCAGTGATTTCCAGTTCGGCGGGCACGCCCGGTGTCGGCAGAGTGCCTGCCAAACTGTCAGAGGCCTATTAAGGCCATTTAAACACTAATCGAAAGAATTAACATGGCTGCCCGACCAACCTTCAGGTTGACAGGCAGGCGAAGAGCCCAGGCGGCCTTTGCATTTATCATGAAACCTCATCCACGGGCGGGATGAGGTTTCATGAAGGATTTATAAATCAAATAAATTTTTTTATTAAAATTCATTAACATGTCCTAGCTCATGTGACACTGTCACTTGAGAGGACATGTCTGAAATTTTTTTCTCTTTATTTAAATTTTTCATAATGAAATTGAACTCCCTGAGGCACTCTGTGCCTCAGGGAGATTACGCGTGAAAGATTGCAGGCCCCGACTCAGCCCTTCCCCCTGCCCGTACAGGGAGTGATCAGCGCTTCCGGGTGTGCGTCATGCTGGGTGGGTCTTAACTGACCCGCCCACGTAAAATGTCCGCACGCAGCCGATCGCGGGCGGCGATCAGCTGGGCACCCGTCTGCGCCTGCTCCCGTTCAGCACCCCCTGACGGGGAGAAAATTCTCCTCATAGAGATGAGTAGGTTTAAGGATCTGCAAAGGGATTTTAATTGATTAAGTTATAGATTAAGGAGCAGAATCTCCAGCATAGTTTTCTCTGGATAACTCTGAATGCAACGTACTGGATCAAAAAGTGGATGATTAATATTGTCAACAAGTGGTAAATAGATGGTGCAGATGGGAGAACTTCAGGTTTCTGGGGCACTGGAATTATTTTTGAGGCCAGAGAAGATTGTACAGGTGGCTTGGTCTTCACCCAAACCAGGGAGGCACCTATGTCCTTGCAGAAGGAATAAAGAGATCAGTGGCAAAGGATTTAGACCAGTTAGGGTTGTTGTAAGAGAATATCTCCACTGTAAGTCAAAAAATGTGAGGAAAAGAACAGCCAAACACATGACAAAGGCAGGGTATAGTTAGCCAAATAAGAGTACTGTACATGAATACATTTTCCACAAGAAATAAAACATTGAGTTCAGAGCACAAATTCAGCTTAAAGAGTTTAAGATGTAGCAGCCATTACGAGGATCTGGTTACAAGTTGGGCATGGTGAGAGGCTACATATTCCAGCTTATGGGATCTTTAGAAAAGACTATAAAATTGAGTAGCAATATTGATTTAAAAAAAACACAATTACAGCAGTAAAGATGATCCAAGCAGTGGAAACAGTATGGATAGAATTAAGGAATAGCAAAGGTTCTTGTGGATATTGCCTTCTGTTGATAGGAGCGCTGTGGTGGGGTGCTGAAAAATATGGAGATCTGGGAAGAATGTAGGGTCCTAATTTAAATATGCAGATCTGGCTGTTATTTGTATATTAATTAGATGTTAAATTTTACTTTAAGTGATGGGCATTAATTGGGGACTCACTTGTGCTCATGTATAGAAGAGCAGGCTGGAACTGTGATTGTTGGATTGGTGGTGCACAATATTTAATGTGTGTCTCTATAACTAAAAGTAAATGTATAATGATGGCTCCAGTTCTATCCTTCACTGCTGAGCTATCTGCGTTTTAACATGGTAATGGAGGATGGTTACCTAAAGGTGAAGGCTGGAAACTTCGGGTCATTTTTGGACGTAAAACTAAAATTCTGGTGGTTGGTGTGGAAAACAGCAGAAAGTAAGATTAAATTGTTGATGTTCTCAGATCTGAACCATGTGACCAGTGGAAGAATGGGATTGATATGTAGCCATGGCTAATCACAACCCAGACAAAGAGAAAACATGGTCTTGTTGCTGTTGCTTCCTGCAAGAAGCAAGATATTTTCTGAGATGGATTCCATTTAGTTAGATAGTGATGAAAGTTTGGACTTTCTAATGGAATTCCTGGATGAAATCTACAAATATGACCTGTTAAATGCATATGAGGCCTAGTCAGAATTTGCTAAGTTTTGGAAAATGAAGGCCCATTCAATATATCATAGAATTCAATAAATTGTATAAAAGGTCAACATAGTTCAATTTGGGGATCTCTGTATAGGTGCTAGTGTTTTAAGAATTGTGCTAAGGTGTTTCATCTGGTCAGGCAATTAATTTTAACTGGTGATCTGTTCTTGGAGAAGGAGACTCTGTTGAATCGGATGTCTGCTGCCTTATACAAAACTCCCTTGGGAAACAATCATTCCCTTCAACCTTCATGGAAAAATTGAGGCATTCTGCAGGGACAAAGAATAGAAGCTTGATGGTTACCAGATTTCGAAATAGTTCAAATGCCAGACACCAAGTGTCAACACAACTGAAAATTTAAAGACAGACAGAATGGTGATGAAAGCATGTATAGCCAATCCAATTGCACCAGCAAAAGATGAAATTGGAACAGTAATGGGCGAATGAATCTCAGGAATGCCCAAGGTGGGCATGACACTCACTGGATTTAACGTGCCCCCTTCAACCCCGCCAGCAGGGAAGTGTTAGATCCAGCCCTGAGTATCATTTTGCAGTTATTTGCCCAGAGTGAAGAGGCAGGGTCTTTGAAATACCATATGAAGAAGGTAGCTCTGAGGAAGAGGATGAAAATAATGATGAATTGGAACAGATTATACTGGCGATAAATCTATACATTTCAAATTCCTTTAATACAGATTAGATAGTGCATGTACTTCAATATTCCTTTAACTGTGCTGAATTAGATAGTGCATGTACTTCCACACCATATGGGGTAAATTGGTTAAAGTGTTACCTTGATTTATTGATTGACGCAAGGTTAAGGAATGGAAAAGTACCACTTGCTTTAGGTTTGGCAATTACAACATCTTGAGGTCACTTGAGTGTGGCAATTCCGTGTAAAACATTTTATAAGTACTGATGTAGTCTTTAGTGAGATGCCTATGTTGTTGAGTAAACCTTCTATGAAAAAGGCACAAACAAAACTTGACATGGAACACAATAAGATAATTATTTTTGGGATATCATTGGATCTGCAATTTACCTAGTCAGGATATTATTGTATTTCCTTAACAAAACCTGCTGTTTTATATCAGAGTGTTAGACCAATATTAATGGCATCGGGTGATAAGGATAAGAATTCTGAAGCCCCCTAAGGAGGTGGCAGATGCAGATGGTAAACTTTGGAAATTAAGCAGCAAAAGCATCTATGATCTGAATGATGCTTCCAGGATATAGAATTTTGTGATGAAAATAGGTAGTGTTCAATTAAAAACATGCCCAACTTGCAGTATTATGTTGGTACCATAAAGGAAAATTTTCATGCACCTTCATGATGCATGTTGCTGATTTCTTATATGGTGGACTGTGGAATTTGAGAAAATTATTCATTAATAAGGTTAGACCAGAATTTTGTATTGGGAGTCAGGCTTGTGGGGCTTTAAAATAAATTAGTTTAGATATTAAGTAGGTCTGGAATAACTTTTAAATCAACAATCCTATTTAAAGAGTATTACTCCCATCACAGTTAATTTGACTAGGTCATCACAGAAAGATTATGTTATATTTCGAGAAGAAACAAAGCAGTTGCGAAGTCTGTTGTTCAGTTGAATTGGATGTGCAGTCAGATGCTGGTTTTGTTTTGTTGGAGTTAAATACTTTGATGAAACACCCCCCAAATAGAAGATATTTTAAGGGCAAATAAAACATTCCAAAAACAAAATCTGGAAAACTGTATACTCGAGTTCCTATCCTCAGGTTTGTCCCTTCAATAGTTCTCCCTGAAGTTCTTTATTTATTCCCCTATAATTTTCATCAGTTACACTCATGGAACATTTGTATGTTATTTTAATAAGTGTTGCAGAATTATCCGATGTATGATGTTGCTATGTATACAGTTATTAATGAACCATTGCCCAGGTAACTAGATAAATTCATATCTAGGGTTTAATTTGGTCTTGCTAATTGTGTGTTAAATGATATTGCAATCCTGTTACGTGTAGTCTCCTTACACACTTGTCCTCACTGAGATTCAGGTACGTGCCACACAGATTGTGTTGGGCCCTGTGACTCTGCAGCCTAGTGTAGAATACTTATTCCAAATTATAATCACTCCAGTCCCTGTCATATTTATTGTGCCAAACCATGCTAACTCAATTTGCCCACCATACACTTTGGATGATTGATATGAATTAAATTATTCACAATACCTTTATTTGCTCAATCAGTTAAATGTAATGAGATTCCTGTAAATAAAATGGAAATCGACCACTTCACAGTTGAAACCAAATTTTGATGCTTCAAAAAATCCTGTTTCGTTTAGTGGGGATTAAATATATCAAGTAATTGCACCTTAGCAAGATACAAATCACTTACTGAACTTGTTTCTTACAGTGCAGGCTGTAACCTGACTCCTTTAGAGGATATTTAAGTATAATAAAATGATTGTACCTGAATAAGGTGGGAAGTCCTCACTGAGCACTTGTTTCTTCCTGAATACACTTAATACACTGTAAGCTGTGACTCTCTAATTAACAATAATAGTAATGGAAAATGGTTTGCGTTCTTTGCCCAATCTTTAGTGTGCACGGTTTATTTAATAGGGTCTGTACTTCCTTTTACACTATAGAGTAACCGCATTAGACCAATCCTGAAGGACCACACAAATTTAGTCCACCAGAGTCATCCATTTATTACTGACAAGTGACTGACAAGTGACAGCCATGGTCTGAGAGGTAGCTTGCTGGTCCTGGGAAAGACAAAGATTGTTTGGCTTGGTGACAGTGTAGTCCTGAAGGTAGAATACTTGGAGGGAGTGGTTTGAATCATGGCCTGTGATCTTAATGTGGAGCTTGGAGGGGCACACCTGTTCCTCCTGGCTCCACAATAAGGTAATAGAATAAAAATTTACAAAATCCATTAAGGACCAATGTTTGACTGCCAAACATCGGAGAATACTGATCATAGAATGCACAATCAGTATACAGAGAAGCAATGTAACCACCCTGTTCTAAGTCACAAAAGCTTTGAATTATACAAAGGCAATAACAGGGATGGGCAATAAATACTGGCCTAGCCAGCAGCACCCGCATCCCGCAAACGGATAAAAAAAGTCAAGTTTGATTTTGAATTATGTAAGTTTAAAAAAAGAGAAGTATTGGCACAAAGTAATGATTCAAATTTCCAAATTGTACACTGATATTTTAGCTACAGGTTGAGTATCCTTTATCTGTAAATCTGAAAGCCGAACACATCCAAAAACCGCATTTTTTTTGAACCTCATCAACATTTAACGTGGGAAATCTAATTGTTTGCTCTGATTACCTTGCGATTTTTGTGGTGAACATGTTAAAAAGAAACCTATTGCAGGTATCCTGTATTTATTTTATTCAGTGATGCATCTTACTTTTCTAGCCATTTTATTTACTTTCGACCATAGCTAGCCTTAGACTATTGTACTATAAGTTTATATATGGTTTCCGAAAACCGAAATTATCTGAATTCCAAAATGCAATCGGCCCCTAGTGTGTCGGATAAAGGATACTCGCCCTGTGTTAGTCACTGATGTTTTGTTAAGTGGAAACATTTCTATAAATTAAACCTATAACATAATTGGTTTATTGTTAGAGAACATGTTCTCAGAATGTTGTTGATTATGTTTCTTATTTTCCAGTGTTTCTGTGACCTCTGATTCTGAAGAGCCAGTTCCTGCTCTTTCTCTACCTCTTCTACTTCCAACTCAGCAATCTGATGATATAGATAAGCCAGCCATTGATATAACAGATCTACAAAAAGAACTCGTGAGGTATGTTTTTAAAAAAAGACTAGCATTTACATTGAGCTTTTCACGGCCACTGGACATCTCAAAGTGCTTCACAGCCAATTCTAATATAACGTGGTGCAGATGTGTTTTATTTTAACAAGATCAGGGCTAAATCATAGTCTTTGTTGTTTGGGTTTTAAGCATCACCTGAGCACAGAGAGGATAAAGGGGAGGACTGTATGTCTATCACAGAGCTGGCCTGATTACTGATCTGTGACCCTCCGTGCCTGATTTTCAACTCCACACTCTGCCAGGAGATGCTTTGGTGTCCAAGCTTTAAAGTTTAAAACTCTGTCCCCATATTTTTATATATTGTTACTAAAACACAAAACAAAATGTTTAGTAGAATTCAAGAACTTTCCCTGGTATGATAAACTGGTAACTGTGCTACTATGGGCGTTAGTAGTGAGGTGTATGATGGTCGGCTAATTGGTTGAGGAGGTGTCTTGTAGATTATTTGGCATTCAGATATTAAGCAGAAGTTTTGATGGAATATTTCTATCCTACATTCATCTACGAGGCATCATAGGCAATGAGAAGGCCTAACTAAAAAGTTTCACTTCCAGGACCCTAACAATGTTCATTTAAGTTCACCTTAGTTGACAATGTCTGATTGCATTAAATTATTGGCCCAGAGCTTCTGGTCAGTGGCAGAGCAGGAGCACATGTGACTGGCCCTGTTTAAAGCTGCATCCTTACCTTTTGATGGTGAAGCCCTAGTACCTTCCTGTCCTGGCTCCAGTTTGGATCCAGCAATGAGGTGAATTGGGAGGCCTAGTAGCGCACAGTGCAATTGTAACGAAGCCACATCCTCTTTATGTCATGAACTGAAGGAATGCCCCTTGAGGTCTGTCTTCAGTTCATTGAATTTCACTGTTTTTAAATGGGCTTGTCTTTGTTTTCAAGTCCACGCCTCTCAGCCCTGCTCTGCTCAGCCTCAGCCTCGATTATTTCTCACCAACCACGACACTGCTCATCCCACTCCAGACCCACCCTGCAACATTGCTTACCATCCAATGCACCCCCAATAATGCTTTTAAATGGACCTGCCTTTGCTTTTACATTCCTCCCTCAACCCTGCACACCCAACGTTGCTCAGCCTCTCTTCCGAAACAACTCACACCCTGCACCTCTTCCCCCCCACACCCCCGACTCTGCCCAGCTTCTTCCCTGACACTGCTCAACCCCAACACTGCTCACCCCGACACCGTTCACCATACGCTGAACCCACCTGCACCCACGCCACTAATACTGCTTTCAAATGAATGCTGTCTTTGTTTTTAGGTTCCCCCCCCCAATTGTTCTCCCGACACTGTTCAGCATCTCCCCCAACACTGCTCAACACACACACACACACACACACCTCCCACCCACCCCCTCCACACCCAACAGTGCTGAGCCTCTTCACCGACACTGCTCACGACACTCCACCCCCTGGACCCTCCAACACTGCTCACTCCGGCCACACCCCTGAAAATGCTCACCCCCTCCTGCACCCCCAACGATGCTCAGGCTCCTCCCTCACACTGCTAATTCCCTACCTTATCTCAGTCTCCCATCTCTGCTTTGATTTTGGCCAGGCTAAGGAGCCAGGGATTCTGGATGGTGAGCCAGGGGTGGGTGGAGGGGTTATGGGAGTGGGGTGAGCAGTTTTGAATGGGGTTGAGCCTTGTCGGACGGTATGGGGCAGGGGTGGTAGTGTGAGGTGATCAGTGTCAGGGGCGCCCTGGGTGATAGACCGTTTTGACATTCCACCTGGTTTATTTGGAGCTGGAGTCCTGAGTAGGCTTTATGCCTGCTAGGAATAGCTGTAAATATATCAGTGTAAAAAAGCAGTGTAAGTATTGGGCAAACAGTCCAAATTGACATGTTTATAGATCCCACGGAGACATTTCTGGCGTACTGATCATTCCGGGTGTTGTAGGATGTTACATGCGCCTGCATGCCATTGTAATGTAAAGGTGCTTGGCAGAGCAAGGTTTAATGTGGGACCAGAGAATAGCACCGCCCATAGTATGATGGATAGAATCGCATGGTAATCGACTCAGAGAGAACAGTCCAGAGAGTACACTCTAGAAGCAGCCTACTTGCAAGGTGAGCAGCACCATGCATGACAGTAACCTGGGATCTGTAAATAGTTAAAGATTAATAATTAAAGGGTTCATGTTAAACAAAGAAGACTTCCTCATCAATAAACCACAATAGCAGACTCCGGGTTCGGGTGTAAACTGGCTGTCTGGAACTTCCAATGCCACTGCGACCCTCAGTAATAGCGAACGTCTCAGCATGTGCTGCTGTTGAAATTGGAAGATCTGGGCTAGTATTTCTATTTTGCTATCCCTGTGACCTATGAGACCACAATTAACTAATGTCAGCTTTACCGAAAATCAAGAACCAACTCAGTTTTTCTCACATGCTAATAGAGTATCCTGTCACTGACCCCATAAGCTATGGATAGAGGGGCTCCGTTACAGGGTGCCGATGGATGTGATCCCAACACAGGTGAGTTTCAGCCCCACATTCTTTACAAATAGTCACTATGCACTCAAATGCCTCACAGATAATTTCTGAAAATATTTTTATGTTTTGGATCTTTTAGAAATATAATATTCAGCAGAAATTTATTTATTAGCTATATTTAAGAAAGGCACCTATACTAATTTTAAGGCCTATATTTTAAGTTTCAGTGTCTTTTTACTAGATTCTGGCATTCAAAATATATATCTAGATCAGAATAAAATGAGAATAGGAGCAAACTGCTTTAAGAGGTGACAGGTAGGTGGGGCTGTCCCAGTGTGCATTGGCTAACCAAGGAAGTGAAACAATATATTTCTTAACTTTGCATTATGGAAATACTTTGACATGTGAAAATATGTGAATTAATCCACCTAAGTTGAAGTCATTCCATCTTATTGAGGTGATTTAGGCTGTCTGTACATAAATTGCTATGTTCCTGTGTAGTTAAGCAACTATTGGCAATCAAATCTGCTCAGTCATTTTACTTTATCTTATGAAACCAAGAGAGAACATGTTTTGAGATGCCTTGTCATGTTTTGCATTTTCCAGTGTTTCTTTGTCAAGTGATTCTGAACAGCCAATCGTTCCTCCTCTTCCATCTGTAACACCTCCTCTTTCACCTGAAGGGAGTAACGAACCACAGGTTGATGCGACAGACCTGCAAGAACTTGTGAGGTATGTGGTGTAAAAATCTTAGTTAAAAACTTGTTATCCTGTGACGCTTTGTTTTCTATTTTAGAATGAAACAATTAAATGAAGATGAGAATCAGTTTCCAATTGTCCGACTTTTAGTGTTTGGTGTCACTGAGAGGTGTGTTTTGAGTTTGATGGTGAGCTGAGGAGAATTGTCCTTTCTTGAGATGGAAGTGCACCCTAGTGGACAAATTCTGTCATCACAAGAGCTTGTCCAGATCTGAGGACATTGACATTTCTTGTCTGGTTCTGGCTGTTTCAGCTCCTTGTGTTAAAGGGGCAAAGACTAAGAACTTGAATTTCATTGCTATCTCTAGCCTTTAAACCATTGTTGTGATTTAATGAAAACTAAGGACTTTTCCGTTTAATGGACTACACACTTGGTTAATGTGCTAGATGCATTTTTTTGGCATCTTTGGTGATTTGCCTGCCCTAGCCCAACAGTGCTTATTTGCAAGGATTATCACATACCTCATGGTGCTATGGCAAGAGATTTCCTGCTCATATGTCACTATAGCACCCTGGAAATATTACATCCCTGAAATAGCCATAGCTGCTCCCCGGTCACATAATTCAGCTGGAAATGAGAATTTTGAGATTTGAAGAGAGCCAAATTTTGTTTTCTGATTTCTGGCTCCACAAGCATTTTCCCAACTTTTTGTCCCAGTTTTTCTCATTTTGGCAATGAATTGGCACCTTTGTCAAAATGAAATTTGCCTTTCTGTCATTTCTCCTTGATTTTTTCAGTTGTGTCTGTTACTACTTCTGGCTTCAGTAGCATTTTTGCTATTGAGAGAGTAGTTTGGGTATGGCGCGACATTAATCTTTGGACCAGGCTACTTTTCATGCCTTCAATCAGTGTGTTTCTCCTTGAGAATTGAGGATTGCCTTGCATACACCTGTGCTCGATTTGCTCAATTTCTTGATGATTCTTTTGGCAATTTTCACCGGCGCCTCAGCCTTTCCATTCGACTGAGGATATTGCAATGATGTGTAGTGTTGAATTTCCCAATCTGTTGTGAAGCGGCTGAATTTTTGACTCGTGAACTGAGTGCGGGCCATTGTCACTCATTACTATGTCTGGAATGCCATAACAACTGAAGTGTGCTTTCAGGCATTCTACACTGGTAGTCATTGAAGTCAGCTGGTCTAACATCCAGTAGTCAGTATAGTAGTCCACGGTAATAAGATAATCAGTTCCTGCTAGAGTGAAGAGATCTACTCTCAGCTTCATCCATGGTATGTCTGGGATGTTGTGCGTTATCAGTGGCTGTCCATCTTGCTTAGCTCGGTACTTATTACAAGCGTTGCACTGGCTGATGTGGTCCTTAATTTCATTGCTCATGTTTGGCGAGTAGAGCACTTCTCTTGCCTTCCTCAGACTCAACTCAATTCCTTGATGGCTTGCATGGATGCGTTTCAGCATCTCTCCCCTCGTCTCCTTAGGGATAATGACACTATTTCCTTTGTACAATATGTCATCTTGGGCTGTCAATTCATCTCTGTATTCCCAATATGTCTTGTGACCACAGGTGCATCCTTGATGCTCCTTGGCCATCTTTTCATCATTACTCCTTGCAGCACTTGGAGAATTGCATCCTGTTGGGCTGTTTGCTTTATTCAATATCTCTTCTGGATTGATGACTTCCAGAGCATGTTGAGCTGCTACCTCACGTCGAATCTGGAAGATTTCACGTTCTGTTTCAGCATCCTCAACATTCTTCTTAGGGAGTGCTGCTCTTGACAGCATGTCAATGAGGTACATCTGTTTCCCTCACTTATATGTCACACCCAGATGATACCTCTGTAAATGAAGTAACATTCTTTGCAGACATTTTGGAGCATATAGTAGTGGTTTGAGGAAAATGCTTTGAAGTGGCTTGTAGTTGGACTTCCACTGTCACTTTGTCTCTCGCGAGCAGGTGTTGAAGAAAGTAAGGACAGGCCATCTTTCTCAATCTGAGTGTAGCGTCATTCAGTTCGTGTTAACACCCTGGATGCAAATGCAATTGGTTGTCCTTGCTGCATTAGGTTTGATTCAAGACCTGTCTTGCTGCGTCAGATTGCAATGTGACTTAATCATTGACATCATAGTACTTTAGCACTGGCATTGTTGTCACCAGTTTGATTTTAGTGAAAGCTGGCTTCTTGGTCTATGTCCCAATACCACTGCACATCCTTGGCAATGAGCTGGCATAACGGTTCACATTTTGATGTCAAAATACGGTAAAAATGTTGCTAAATAGTTCACGAATCCAACAAATCTTTCCACTGTTTTCATATCTGTTGGTCGTGGCATTGCTGCTATAGCTCTTACCTTTTCAGGATCCAGGCAAAGACATTTTGCTGGCAGTACATGGACTATGTTTTTGACTTCAGGCATCTTGAGTTGCAATTTTTTCTTGTTCAGCTTCAGGTCCATCTGGTGAGCTCTCTCTAACAGTTGTACTAGATCTGGTTGTGGTCAGTAATGGCTTCTTCCATTGTGACTCCACATCCATAGACTAGTAGATCATCAATTATAGCTTCCACTCAGGGAAGATCACTGACTATCTCATGCTGTCAGCGTTGATATTCTTCTGGAGCTGTGAAATGTCAAACGGCATGCGCAACTATGTGTATCTCCTGAATAATGTCCAGAATGTAGTTAGTAATCTGCTGCTTTCATCAAGCTTCACTTGCCAGGGTAGTGAAGATCTTTGCCTTGGCAAATTGTGGTAAAATTCCTTTGGCGTGCAGTAGTGAGATGTCTTCAATACTTCATTTAGGTCCTTTGGGTCTATGCATTCTCTCAACTTTCACTACTACCATACTGCTAATCCAGTCTGTAGGAGATGTTATTTTCTTGATGACTCACTTCTATTCCAGCTCTCCTATTTTGTTTTTTAGGCTGGACTTGAGGGCAGCTGGAACTCTTCTTGGTAGATGCTGAATTGGTCTTACAGTCTCATCTACTTCGAGATGATATTCACTACAAAGACATCCAAACCCTGTAGACATATCTTGTACTCATTTAGGATCTGGTCAATGGTCTAGTGTGCTATGATACATTATAATCTCTTTTGGCACATTTAGGGTTACCAGTCCAATCTTTGAACTTGCTCCAGCTAAGATGAGTGGCCGCGAGGTCCCATCTATGATCTGGAACTCCAGATCTTCAATCTTGCATTGCATTGGGCTCTCAGGTTAGTTCGTCCTCTTGGTCTGAGTATCGCGCCATCAAATAGCCTCAGCCTTACTTCATTTTTGCATCGCTATGTTGAGCCATTTCGCACAGGTCTATGAAGGTCATGATATTGCATGACGTACCAGTGTCTATCTGACACTTCTTGTTCACTTGATGCTTTCCTTCTGTGGTCATCATTGTAACAGTCACAAACCATTTATCACCTATAGACCTGATGGATCCAACATGTTGTATGGTGTAAAGTGATTCGTCAGACTCTTCGGTTATTATCTCTCCATTGGCCATCTGCATAGACTTGTTTTGCTTCTTTCTAGCCAAACGCTTGTGCGCAAAATGATTCTGCTTCTTGCATTTATAACACTGCTTTCCTCATGCTGGACAAGCATTCTTTTCCTTTGTGTGATGTCCTCCTCATTATTTGCAGCCTGCCCTTTGTCCGTGATCATGCTGCTTTTTTGTCCAGGAATGTCTATCAGTACAATGCAAAGCCTGGTCTGTTCTGCCATATATATGCTCTAGCTGATGTTTTACAACCTCTGCACTTTTGCACAGGTCGATCATTTTCTTGAGAGTAAGTTTATCCTCTCTCAGTAGACTTGCTGTCACTGCAGAACCTCTTATGTCTAAAATAATCCTATCTTTAATGAGATCATCTTTTAGTTGCCTGAATTCACAGAATTCTGCGGGCTGCATTACTGCAGTCACATACTGAGCAATAGACACTTTTTCACCTCGAGCCCTAGCATTGAATACATAGCATTTATAAATTAATTTCACTTGGGGTACAAAGGGTATCTTCAGGGCTTTCAAGATTTCTGCTGTCTTTTCTTTCTGTTCTTTGGAGGGATTTAGGGTGGAATCCAATTTATAGCAGTCTCTCTCCAACAGTGGTAAAAGTGTAGCTCTTCATATTGACCCCGGCTTGCTAATTAAATCTGTTACGATCTTATAGCTTTGCCATCGGAAGTGGAAAAATTGCCAGTTCTGTCACACATAGCCTTTCATTTTGATAGGAGCTGGGAAAATTAACAGCAATTTTGACTCACCTAGTTTTGATTGCTTTCCTTTTCAGTGGATTTTTTTTTAAGCAGCTTACTGCAGCTCTGAACATTTGTGTTCCCCTTTCAGTAGTTGCGGCGTCTGTCTAGCTCTTCAAAACTCAGTCTCAGCCCCACTTCTGACACAATGTTACCAGCTCAAAGATTACAGTGCTTCTAATACATTGTCTTCATTAGAACTGGATGTAACATGACTGCCCCCAGCCCATGCCTCATGGCAGAGGTTACATGACTACAGGAAGCCTAGTATGACCTTTAGTACATGATTGCATTTCAATCCCAAACATGCACCACTCAGTGTTATACAGAGCCATACTGATCTGGAAAGTCGGACATTTCATGTCTTTAGCAGCCCCCTTATCTAGTTGCATTCAGGATGCTAAAACTGGTCAGCCTTAGTGTCCCTAGACAATGCTAAAATTCCTGTTCCTAAGTGTAGTCTTGTGACCCAGTGCAGGAAGGACAGCATCACACCACAGACAGTATAGGTAATATAATTGCTAATCTGGGCAGCAGGTGGTGTGTGTGTGTGTGTGTGTGTGTGTGTGTGATGCATGGAGAGAGAAAGAAGGTTAAATTTATCCTCTGGGAGCAGAAACAGGAGTTGGGACTGTTTCCAGGTCCTGAATCCACCCCCCCCCCCACCCCCCCAAAGGGGGAACAGCACTCCAGAGGATTTTAGCTGAGGCGCTCCTTGAATTGATTTGGAGACAGGCTCCCTGTCCAATTAAGGACGCAGAGTGGGCTCTCAAAGATGGAAGGCCAGCCAGAGACCTTCCAGCTAAAGAAGAGCAACAGGCTGCAGTAGAGAGTAAGTAACTAAGAGGGTGCTTCAACATGGCAACTCCCTCTCACTAACCTTTTTAAATCTTTAAATAAAAATCAGAAAAGCCAGGCCACCCCAGGTGGGGGGGCAGGAGGAGTATAGGGGATATCTGGGAAATAAGCACCAGGAAACAGTATGGTTTTATTTCATATAGGACCCTTAACTATGTCTAGATACAGCTTCACAGCTTTTAAAATTCAGTCTTTTGGCTGTAACAGATGCAAGTAAGCTTTGCTAAGTGCGTAAAATAGCTTGCAAAGTAGAAGAATAAGATGTGTATAAAACTGCAGATCAAGCTGGCTCTTTAGGTGAATAGAATGACAACTGCTGCCCAGAAATCTCGCTGAAGTCACTAAATGGTTAAAAATGCATTAAGGCGAGACATCCTTTGTACAGTCTGGCAAGACCCCCGAGGTGAGGCAGCAGCAGCCAAACAGCCTGTGTGCATAATAACCTCCATTGCCCCCTTTCTCCGTTTTGGGATATAATCCGGCAATCTGTGATTGATCTACAATTGCATTGCTCTTGTTCACATGCTTTCTTTGCAAATGCTTTGATTCCAGTTAAATCAACCAATTCATATTTATAAACAAAAAAGTTTAAATGATTTTAAAGCAACCAATATCCACCCTGACATCAAAAATGTTGTATGATCTGAATATAGAATGGATCTGAATTAGGTTTTAGGTTTTTGCTTTGCCCTATAGCTCCATTGATTTGTATTTTCTTTTTGCATGTCATAGATTCAGAGAGTGCTTTTTTCACAAATGTGATCAATAAATACATTTTTTCAGTGAAAAATCAGCAGAATCGTGAGTGGAATATTAAAAGAGGAAATAATGATTATCTTACTGGCTTAATGGTAAATCTGGCTTATTTTATTGCTGGTCGTTCTCACCAAAAAGCTTAATCCATCAAATATGCAGAGCTCCATCTTTTATATATACACAGTGTGCAGAAAAGATCAACAACAAAGGATTTTATTTCCATAAATTTGTTTCAAAGAATCAGGTTTTTTGAATTCATCTTGATCAGTCTCCATAAGGTTATCAAATATTAATAATCAGAACACTTCAGTTTTAGAGAACAGCTTTCTTCACTTGGACTTGCTTTATGGGGGTCTTAGCTATTGTGGTGACAGTCTGCTTAATCAATGAATGGATGTGATCACAGATGTAACTTAAAATGCTTACACTCTTGGCATTATTTTGTTGTGAAGTGGAATATCACCTCAACATAATCAAGCTGTTCTGTAGCCACATTTGTTTTTTTACGCGCAGTATATTCCTGGTGTCCATGGAAACTAATATTTTTTCATCCCTGACTGGATTATGCCAACTGTAGGTTAGAAAATTTTGTTGTTGTATCTTCAGGTCTACACAAAAACAGAGACCACAACACACTATAGGGAGAAATGAATTGAAAACCAGGTAGCTATGAGTTAATTGGACAAGAACTCAGCTCCTCTAGGGGCCAATCTTCTGGTTCGATGATTTAAGTGCTGGGACTGGAGCACAGTACTCTGTGGGTGCGCTGAGCTGAACTCACCAGATTTCCCGTGATTGGCCTCATTCTTTGTGCGTTATGCATCCAGCTTGAATCAGGTGCTTTCTTTCAGCACAGGGCAGGAATGATCACTTTACAGGGTTTCCCCATTCTCCTGGCCACAAACCTAGATAGGACTGATCAAGGTTGCGGAGCATTTCCATTTTATGGTGCTGCTATTGGAGATAATTATGCAAGAAGTGCATTTGCCTCGTTTGAGATCCCAAGGCACTCTCCCAACAGGAACTCTATTCCCTCAGCTTGAGCTGACAGACAGAAAATGTTGTGTCTGACAGCCAAAGAACACATGATAAGCAAGTTTAACAGCCTGAGGAAACCTGCCAAGGTAAAGCAATCCAGCATTTCATTATCCCAAGTGCTAGAGCAGACTATGTATTCCTCTCACCCTGTTTCACCATGACTGAGGCTGTATGCTAAGCTCTTTCCAAGCTCCAAATACCTCACATCCTCACACACTAAATTGGAAATTCTGTCATCTTCCCATTTTGAATGGGTGAGCCCACAAAGTAACTTTATACCTGCAAACTACATGCCCACTCACACACAAGCTGTGATGCTGGTTAGACACTTGGATTCACTCTCTATCTGCTCTTTGAAATTGTAGCATTTCAATATTATATTTGAAAAAAAAAGGTGGTACATAATGGGAGTAAACAAACCTGAATATGGGGCGGGGGAGGAATCCCTGATTTTAGACCTTTTGAAGTTTGAACAAGCCAAGATCCCGAAAACATAACTTTTGTTTTGTTGCTGTTCATGTTTATCTCCATGGTGTGTCAACAATTGGGATTGAAGAGGATAGCCTTGGACTCTGAGAAGCCATGCTTGATTTCAGCCTCCTTCAAATAACCAAAGCACAAAGGGTTGTTTGAAGATAAAAGCTACTTGGGAAGAGACATTGGCTGACATGATTCTAAGTTCAGATCACTAACAAACTGGATATTCACAAATCCTTTACTAGAATTCATAAGGGAAGCAGAGTTGTGTGCAGCAGTTTGAATGGACACGAAGCTTCTCTCAATACTACCCTGGACTTTGAGGAATCCTTCAAAGTGAAAAAATTGTAGGATTTTCAACACTAAAACAGTGGGTGGAATCTTGTGTCCTCCCCCATAGAGAATTTGCTGGTGAGGGGGCACATTTAATCAGGAGGAAGGGCGGCAGTGAGGACCCCGCCACATTCCCAGATCCATCCTGATTAAGTCTGTGGCAGGAAGGCCTGTGGATGGCCATCCTGCATCACTGCCATAAAATGGGCAATTAATGCCCACTTAAGAATCTCATCCTGCTACCAGTGGTATTAACCCAGCAGCAGAGAGGGGGCTCACTCTGCAGGGAGTTTGACAAGCAAACCCTGGTGCGTTTGCTTGGGGATTCCTGGGAGGGTCCCTTGTTCAAAGGCATTCAGTGCCTGACATCGGGAAGCAGGGTCCTGCTGACGGCCACCCGCACCCCCCCTTGCTGCCAAACCCCTCCCCGTGACCCCAACTCTGAAACTTGCTTCTTCTCGCCATCACTCACCTGTGCCTAGGCCCCTCCTTGACCTGAGGCCTTGGGTGGATGTAGTATCTCCAGCAACCACTACACCCCCAGGGTGCTACTGAGTACAGAAGAGCTAGCAGCCTCTAATTGGCTGGCAGCTCTCAGTGGGTGGGACTTCTGTCCCTGGGGTCCGCTGGCCTGTCTAGTGCCTGGCTGGCACAAGATGCAGTGGACTTTCCCAAAAAGAGACAATGTGATGTCTCGTCGGCTCTCTAGCCGGCAGCTGAGACCCTTGTTGCCTCCACAAGATTTCACTCAGTGATTATACTTCAAAGGTACTTCATTAATTGTAAGTCACTTTGGGATGTCCTGAGGTCATGAAAAGTGTTTAAAAAAAATGTTAATTTCTTTTTCCTCCCTTCTTTGTTTTTATGGGAAAAATTATGAAATTGTTTATCATAGTGAACAAAGCAGTGACTTGCTTGTTGCATCAGTGCACTGTAAACCGGTGTTGCTAATGTCCCCAAAGTATCTTTATAATGGGTCTGAGGCACAAATGGATCAGGACTGTGATGACTTTGGTTGCTGTGTGCTGTCCTTGTGGTGAAACCTGTCTGCAGGTCACCTCAGAGCGGGTCACATAAACTGATCACTGGTTTCCTGGGGGAAAAATAAGCTGCGAAGACAGTTTTCCCAACAGCGAGGTGTGCTTCGATCTATAAACACAGCTGGGTGGCCAAAGGCATTCTGTCTCTAGTGCAGTCAAACCTGTCTCATTCACCTTTATTCATTGTTTCTTCCAAAAAACACACAAGAGGAACTCCTCCACAATTCGCATATCCAGAATTTTCATTGTAGCAATGCTGAATATTCCTGGCAAATATGTGGGGCAAAATTCCACAAAACTAAACAAAATGTCAGAAACTCTTTGAAGTAATCAGCTTTCGCAAGCTCAGGGGTTCATAGAAACTGCCACCATACCCTAAATGTCACTGATCCAGAACATCTTATACAGGTGATTGGAGCTTACACTGAATTCCCCCAAGAAAAACTTACAATTGCTCTTGCATTATTTTCAATAATGTTAGTACTGATTTACATATTGAGAGGAGGCTTTGTGTGAGAGCACTATAGGCCTGGCTGGGATAAGAATTTTGGCACTCAGTTGATCAAGATCCAACAGTTGTAATCTTTGCCCAACTTCCTGCTCCCTACTGACACCTTTCATACACCTGCTACTAGCTATGTGGAACAGACTGTCTATCTGATAACAATCACAGTTAGCATACCTTTACTATGTTCACTTCTGACCTGGAATTTTCTGATATTGTGGCATTAATAATTGTTACAACTGTGAAGATTAGTGTGTATCATTAAAGCTAAACATAACTTATTCAATGAGCTAGTTTTATTTTCTTTCCTTCATAGCCGACCATTAACTTATGTGTTGAAAACCTATGTTGACCTGAATGTACTTATTCCATAATTGGCAGGATTGTGTCCTGCATTCTGGATTTCTTTCTCCTTTCACCCAACACCAATTTTCTCCCCTCATCTCCTGAAGCTGGTGACTAATGCTGGGCTCATCTTTGGTTGGTAAGAGAAGCCCTGTCTCCCAAATGGCCAGTCTTCAATGCGAGTCCTCTTATCTGGGATACTGTGACCAGTTATAGGAGCATCCTTACTACTGCCTTGGTTGAGATCAATTAAATAAAGACAGACTGGGGATTAAATCTGGAGCTTTCAAGTCTGTGTGGCTTAAAGACAGTATGCTAAAAATTCTGCTTGGTGCGGTTCGCATGCAAACGCTTAAAACTAAATGCATAACGTACCCAACTGCATCCCCACGTGCAGCTGAGGCAGAGGTAGTAACCTGAATTAATTAATTCAGCTAATCAGAAAAATCTACCATTTTATCATTACCTGTAAGCCAAGAGAGGAGTTTCTTCTATCGTAATATCATCTAGTTTTAGTATTTTTTAATAATGGCAGGTAAAATGGGGTTTTTAGTTTTTTAGGTTTCTTGGTGCATATTTGAAAGAAATTTCTTCTCCAAAGCAATAATCTAAATTGTATTCATTGCATTACTTAGTGTGAAGCCATTGTAGTGGAATTGCTGAGCAGTTGCTTTCTCTCCCCATTGGGGAACAAAACATTTGCCAACAGTATTTTCAACAGTGGCCCTTTAAAATGCAACAGTAATCTGGGATTCTTCTTGCAGGGCTTCTTAATTGTGTTCCCTTGGCAACAGTAGTCAATGAGTTAAATACAACAGATGAAATACCTCCAATTCTCTCAGTATGCATGTTGGCTCCTGTTGAAGGACTGTCTACTTCCCTTGTTGGAATATTCCATTTTGAAAAGGGATGCATGGTTGTGGGAAATATTTATCCACTCTTCTATGCTTGTGAGAACAAATATTTAACATAAATTTTATACGTCGAGAAAAAAAGAAAGAAATGTTATGTTGGTACTGAATTGAATTAGTTTAATATACAAATGGGTAGTCAATAAACAATGTACCTGACCTGCTTTTTGCAGCTCTTCAGGGAACTGGATGTGTGCTTATAGGGAGGAGTCACCTTATCCTGTGTTTTGTCATCTTATCAATTGTTTTTATGTGCGGGTTTGTTGCGGTGTTAGCTTTTGTCAATGACTGAGCAGATCATTGTTGGGTACCCTACGATAGTCAGGAAAGTCTCTAGTAATATTGATGCCAGGAGCTGGCAGCAGTTCAGAAATCAGAACCAGCCGCTACAGTATTACTGTCACTAATGCAAGCAGCTGTTCCCATCTGCAGTGCAGCATCGCAGCCCTACAGTCAGACTTCACAGGGCTTTTCGCTGGTGGAGCTAACAAGGAGGCTGGCCCTGCTTGGAGCTTCTGTACAGGGGCAAGCCAAGGATGGGAGGCTCCCAGTCTGTGCAGCAGAGGCAGGCAAGCAGCCTGAATCGGGAACCTTCAGAGGCTATGTGAGTCCTGCATCATTTTTTTTTGTTTTGTTTTTAAACCATCATTCCCCACCTCATTCGTAAGGCCAGCAGCATCATCAGCCATCACAGTGTAGTTAGTACTAGCAGCCACCTATGGGCCCTGGCTTTTCATCAAGCCTGTGCTATCCCTAATTGACAATGCTACCCCTGAAGGACAATATTTCGTATCTTCAATGGCATTATTGTAATACCTGGAACTGGAACTAAAATAAAAATAAGATTGCTGTAACCTGTGAATGATATTTATTATCTGTATGTGAGAAATGCTCAATGACCTGAGTGTGATTTAGTGATGCTTTGGTTTTAAAACGCAAAATTACCATAGTAGTATTTCTGAGAGATCTGACCTTTTCTTTTGTGGAGCTGCACATTGATGCCGGAGGGTTCTCTTATTGGCTTGAAAAGATGAGAAGGGGTCTCTGCCCTTCAATGGTGCTTTTTGAATAGGATTATTTAGAAGCAAGTCCCTGCTTTTCTTTAGTAATTTCAGTGATGACTAAATGCACAGCTAATCTGCACTGCATAGTTAGAATGTACAGTAATCAGTTGTATATGCAGCTATATAGATCCTCTCAAAAGGCCTTTTAAAACATCTTTAGGAATTTCATTTCTCAGTGCGTTCACATTAGTAAGTTTCAATCTATACAAAGTTAACTGAAAATTCACAAGCTGCCTGTTTAAGACCCTGATACACAGCTAGAAGCAGCTGCTAGTTCAATGGGTGACTTGAAATCTGAAATAAATATGGAAACGCCATTGTCTTCTTCTGAGCTTTATGTTGAGCAGGTGATGACTGACTTCCAATCTTGGTGAGTATGACTACATAAAAGACTATTTGTGTGGTGTTTTGCCTTTTTGAAGCCAAATGCTTTTTTATTGCAGCAGTGAATGAAGAAACTAGTTCACAGAACCACCCCTTGAGGCTGGGTGTATCAAATGCAAGAATACACTATCTATTAGAGCTGTCTGAGGCACAATATGCTGATTCCGGTCCATTAGCACTCTTACAATTACTAACACTAACCCTTATCAGTACTATTTTTCTTCCCTATTGTCTTACACTAGGCACTCGTGCTCTATTTATTAATTGAGATAATACAACAACTGATTTCCACCCTGCAGAACTAGGCCTTGCATATCGATCCTTTCTCTTTGACCATCTTTTATATTGGCAGATTTGCTCGAACACATACAAAACCAGGTAAAAAAACATTTTGAGATATCATAAATGATTAGTTCTAAGCAGGTCATATAGCTTTTGAGATAAACAGCATTCTATAGAATGACAAACGCAATTTTTACTGAATTATTCAGAGTTCTTTGTATTGCATAGAGCTACAATAAACCACTTCCAAATACCCTGACTTTTGTGACCTATGATGTAATGGCTGCACTTCTGTGTATACGAACCAATGATGTTCTCTGTTCAATTCAATCAAGTACACATGACCTTTGTACTTTCTCATGTGACGAGCTAATGAGAACTATGGGGAGCATTTAAATATTTCATTGCCTGATGTAAGGATTCAATGTGAAGATTGTGCCAGTGGATAAATATTTGGATTTATATTAGCAGAGAAATAGTCACATGTAATGGGTTGTTTCCTGAAGGCATGTGTGTTTTGCCTTTGAAATTACAGTGCATGAATCCCATATGCTTCAGTGATACCATGCTTACCTAATCAGAAAACAATAGCTTAACTGGAGTTTTTTTGTTCTTTTACAACCATAATAAAAAATACTAAATTGTTAGCAATGGATAAATGAAAAAAGGACCAGTCAGCCAATCTAGGTCACCCCCTCATTTTAGGTTCATGGTTGTAACACAATAAATAAAGCATGACTTCAAACACAAAGATCTGATAACTTAGCTTTTTTATCCACATTGCCATAGAAATACTGCATTGACTTTTCATTTGGGATAATAATATTCCTTTCCCCCAACATCTCACCCATGTCTAATTTCAGTGCTCAAACCAGGGTGTGGCTTTGGACTTCTCTCTCCATACTATATCCCATTCTAAATGGAAATTGTAGGTTAATTGCTCCTGGCCTTTGACATTGAAATTTAAATAGATCAAAATATACATAACTATCACAGCCTTGGGACAACCCCAAAAGTACTTTTCAGCCACCTTTGTATGGCAGTTGTAATGTAATAGGAATGTAAGGTAATAGAGCAGCTAATTTGTACACAGCAAGGTCCCGCAACAGTGAAGACTGGATAATCTGTTTTTGGTGATGTTGATTGAGGAATTAATATAACCTAGGACATTGAGAGACTTCCTTGTGCTTTCTTGAATAGTGACATTGTATTTATACGTACACCTGAGGGCTGGTGAGGTCCTTGATATAACTTCTCATTCAAAAGGGGTACTTCATATAGTGTACCAGTTCCATGGTGCTGTACTGAACTATCAGCACAGATAATGTGCTCAATTCTCTGAAGTGGGCTTGAACCCATGACCTTGTGGGGTAGAATTTAACTCCAGGCATGGAATGAGTGAGCAACAAGTAGAACACTCACCTGGAGACCAATCTGGCTGGCAGGAAGTTAGACTTTGGAGTGGAGGGGTGGGGCAGGGAATGTTGGAGCAAGGTCAGTTGAAGAAGTAAGGAGGGTCTGAGGCAACAGCAACTCACATTATCTTGTGGAGCCCAACATTGGTCTCGTGTTCTTTCTGGCCTCACAAAATAATTATTTTAAGCACTTGGAGCCTCTTCCTTTATACCTTCTGGTTGTACTGGCTGGAGCATGCACAGTGCACACTTTGCCCAAGTTGTCAACTAAAATGGCATTAGGGTCCCATGGATGTCATAGGAACTGAATATACACACAGTAATAAGGTTCCTGCCCAACGGGAGACCTCAGTAAATATGGCAGGAAAGTCTGGTAAACAGTGCACAGTGATTTTAACTTCACTGCCGCCTTGTTCCAGCTGAGTAGGTAAAATTAAAATTGGTGCTACTCATTCAGAGACAAAAGTAGTACCAGTGAGTCAGGGTTAAGATCACAATGAATGGAATTGAATTGTTGGGGGGAGTAGTAAAAAGGGATTTGTGGGTTATAATAAACTCTTTTAATGCATAGGAAGTATAACAAGGTAAAAAATACATATATAATATTGGGATGTCTGGTCAAAATAGCAGCAGATAGGTTTCCAAAGCTGTGCTAAGGCTTTGCAGACCTCACTTAGAGGTCTTTGTTCTGCTTAGTTCTGGTGACCTTATAAAAAACATGCTTTGGGGAAGGTACAGAGAAGAGCAATGAAACTGATCCTAGGTGTGAATGTGTTGCATTATGAAGAAAGCACATGGAAACTCAAGCTACAGCCTGGAAAGATGGTGATTAGGGGAAGTTTTCATTGAAGTATATAAAATACTAAATGGTATTGATACGGTTAAGCCCTATAAATGATACCATACAGTAGCACCATTTATAAAACCATGTTTTCTATTTATGTAAATATTTGGTTACAAATTTTTCACTTGAACAGAGATGGTTAAGAGAGGTTTCCAAATTATGAATGATGTTGAGTGAAAGATTGTTTCTGTACGTTGCAACAAGAGTGGGTAGGCTCAAGAATATATCATTAGAAGAACAAAGGGAGAAGCTGGAATAAACTTTTTGAAGCTCAATCTTCCAACGTTCTAACTATCCCACTAGAGCATTGAGCTCCATCTGAACATCCCAAATATTTGTTTAACAAGGTAAAAAATACATATATAATATTGGGATGTCTGGTCAAAATAGCAGCAGATAGGTTTCCAAAGCTGTGCTAAGGCTTTGCAGACCTCACTTAGAGGTCTTTGTTCTGCTTAGTTCTGGTGACCTTATAAAAAACATGCTTTTTTAAGCACCCCACCCAGCAGATTATTTCAGACTTCCATCAAAGTCAAAAGTTCCTCTATTTCTGTAGCTGGTTGCTAATTAAAGCACAAAGGAGCACTCCCTATTTTTTAAAAAGGAATTTCAGCCCAAACTTACTAATGTAAACCATTCTCCAATCGACTTCAATGACATATATCTGGTATTTTGTCAACATTGATTACACACATAAACTTCAAACTGTTTCAATTCCAGCATTCACGTAAAGTTAATGTACAAAAAGTGCCTTTACTTTTAATGCTTCTGTAGTTCACACCATAGTCGCCAGATGTTCATGTGGGATTTTCAGCATCTGCATTGCTACAGCTGGCTGTGTTATCATAATGCAAATGACGTAGATCGACAGAAGTTTTGCCCTTGAGATGAGGAAGTTGGTCAGCAATACAAATGCAAATAGGAGCACACATGTTAAGAAACACAGAAAATGAAAGTCAACTCCAAACCAGGTGATGATTATTTCATTGTTATGGCCCCAGTTACTGCATACCCTCACCATGTCCTTTATTGGTCTTTGTTCTTGATGGGATTGTATAATAAAATGGAATGATTACTTGGTCAATGTTCTTGATACCTGTTAAAGAGTGAATGTTCTCATGAAGGGACTTTTCCATTTTTTAAAAATTTGTTTAAATATAGACTACCATAACTTACATAGACATGTGTACTGACTTAATTATGACAAGAATGTTGAACAGAATTCTCTGTTTCCAAACAAAGGTTTCTGGTTAATACTTGTAAAGATGACTTTCTATTAGGGGTCAAATGCCACCAAATCAGCACCCTCACCTTCATATCTATCTGCTTCTTTGGCCACTTTGTCAGAATTACCTACCTTTTTACAATCTTGGCGTTCTCCATCCTTCCATCCCAAAAACTGTCTATTCCCAACTCCATGACATCTCTTGTCTTCAACCATGTTTCAGCTCATCTGCTGCAAAAACTCTCATTAATGGTCTTTGAACTTAAGAACATAAGAAACAGCAGGAGAAGTAGACCGTACGGCCCCTCGAGCCTGCTCAGCCATTCATTACGATCCTGGTTAATCTTCTGCATCAATTCCACTTTCCCACCCAGTGCCCATATCCCTTGATGTCCTGAGAGATCAAAAATCTGTCTATTTCAAACTGAGCATCCACAAACCCTTTGGGGCAGAGAATTTCCAAGATTCACAACTCTGAATGAAGTGAAGAAATTTTCCCTTATCTCAGTCTTAAATGTTCGACCCCCTTTGTCACCAGCAAACTCAAATATTCTAATGCTGTCCTGGCTGGCCTCCCATTTTCCACTCATGATAAATCTGAACAAATCCATGACTCTGCTGCTCGTATTCTTTCCCATATTCATTCCCCCTCACTGATCGCTCCTGTGCATGCTGACCTACATTGGCTCCAGCCAGCCCTCACTGCCTCAAATTTAAAATTTTTGTCTTTAAATTTAAATCACATCATGGCTTCACTGATGCCTATCATTGTAATCTCCTTTAACCTTGCACTCCTTTGAAAATTTTCTGTTCGTTCAACTCTGGCCTCTCCTTTCATACCACCATCGGTGGCTGTGCTTTCAGCTGTCTCAACCTTAGAGGAGTTCTCTCCTAAAACCACTCTGCCTCCCCTCCTCCTTAAAGCCTATTTCTTTAACCGAGCCTTTAACACCTCTGAGTATCTCTTTCTTTGGTTGCCTTTTTTTTTGTCATTAGGATTTTGTGAAACCTTGGGATACGTAGGGTGCTAGAAAGATTCAACTTGTTTGACTGATATTTTGTAAAATTGTGTTTGGATGAGTGTGCTACAAGATTAGGCAGCTGCTAACAGCACTATTCATTTGGATCGACTAACCCTATCTATTAAAAATTCAGTCATGGTAACATAATTTCAAAAACTGTATGAGGAAGAAGTAAGGATTCTAACAAAATGGGAAAGGATCATGAACAGAGATGATTCAATTATAGCAACAGGGTATCATAGTGATGTGACCCCAGTGAGCAAAGTGCCGTTGTTGTCATGGTTGCAATTGTGGGGACAATTCAGTTGTTTGTTAAGGTCTCTGGCCTTCAGCACATTCTTGGCTGTGTGGTTTCCAAGGAAATGTTTGTTGCTTAGCATAACATTTTTTTGCAGTATGCAGACTGAAGGGAACAGCTGGCTTGTTTTGGGATGTCCACGTAAAGAATCAAATAGTTCAGTGTTACCTCATGGGCCAAACAACAACCTGTATTTCAACAATCCTTCGTAACATAATCATCAACAATAATAAAATTAGGTGATAGGTTTGGCAAATGGCAATCAAAGTGTTTGCTGCCATCTGCTGCTATTGTGCAAATTGGAACCTTTATTGTGATCCAAAGGCCAAATACTGATTTATTGAAACATTGGCTATAGTTACTGTGTGATTTTAGCACCTGGCTCTGATTAAAATGAAAACTGGAATGTTTATGAACCTTAAGATTAGAGAGACACAGTTTTCAAGGTCCTGCCATGTCATCTTTGCTCTATATGGAGCCTATTAGTACCTGTATATTTATATGGTATAAGTGAATGATTTTAATTTGCATTACTGCATGGGGTATTCTCTCATAGTGACTTTAGGTTAGAGAATGTATTCTAATAGTTATTTGCTAGTACAGAACTTGAGTATTGCCAAGGGAGACAACATGTGCCTTTTTTTCAGCAATACACAAGAGTATATTCTGTTGTGGCTGTTTTAAGAAGGTCCTTATTCAAGGCAAGTTATCTGTATTTGTTTCCACATTTTCCAATCTCTCCAAGTCACAGGAACTATTGTAAGAGAATAAGTGGGTAACTTGTGCTGATGCTTTATCTGTGTTGCTCTGAAATTTGGCTAGATAGAGAACTTAATAGCATACAGTAATCAGGGCCATGCCCCACCATTCCAACATGTTGTATTTTTGTTGGCTTTCCTTCTGTCCGCTTCTGCTTGTGATATCATTGATGCTGTTATTGGCATCCTATCCATGGGTTGCTGTATGCATTCTGATACCTCCACCAAGAAGCCTTTATTCATGAAGTGAGCCTTAATAAGTACTTGTGTGACAGCATCAAGGCTATTATCATAGGGATAATTTACTTAGTTTGACTATGGAGCATTTCACAAGCTAGGCTGATCCTGTTCTCAACCTACTCATCCCACACACTCAACTTCAGTAGAGTTCAGCGGATGGTGATTGAAACAGAAATCCTGCTTGAATTTACATTCCCTAACCCGGGAATGCTGATGCATATGGTAGAGCACCTATCGCTACTCCAATTGAGATAACTGAATTACTAAGACTGGAGATTGGATCACGGATTTCCTGGTCTGTAAGGCTGACTGTACCATTGAGCCACTGCAAAAGCATTAGTGTGGGTGTTCTTTGTGGATAAATTCCTGAATTCTAAAATTGTTTCTAATCATTTTCTAACTTTCAATCAAAACTTAACTGATTTGCTAACCTCTGCAATGCACCAAAATCATATTTAAACCTAATCAGGGAAAGGTATTTAACAAAAATGGACCAAAAAAAAACTGTGTAAGAGATTAAATGGATGGAAGCTTTCTACTGAATTCTTTATAGTGTTACATTTCGAGCGACTCCAACTTTCACAAGGATAATTTATTTGAAAGTTAAGAAAGTTAAAACTAAAATTGAAGGACCTTATTGATAGTCATTAGCAGTTTCAATGGTGGGACACCTTGAATGTAAGAAGAAGGTCACGGAACAAAGACCTTCAATATTTCCCTCCATGCATTAAATTTAGTGAATTTCCAAATACTATTAGAAATTCTTGTCTTGAACTTTGTGGGTATTTCCAAAATAAAAGTTGGGATGGTGGATGATTATGGAATTTTTAGTGGGACCTGAGCCTTTGGGCGTTTCCCCCTTTATTTCCATCAAGTGAACTTCTGATGGAGTGAGTATTGGTACTTGGATTTGCTGCTAGGATTTGAGACAGGGTCCAAACACATCTGAGCCTCTGAATTTCATGTCCACTGTATTTAGAGAGAGAGAAAGTTGCAAAGGCACGTAAGACAAATTTATGGCTTTAACAGCTTCTATCCAAGTTCTTTTTGTACAAGCAGGTTTTAGCTGTAATCAGTTTCTTGGCTATTTCTGAAACAGTAAGTTCTTCAATATACTGTTGTTTTATTTTGGGTTTTTAAAATTTGCTGTGTGATAATTTTCAGCGTCAGAGGATTATTTGTTTCATTGGGATTCTTGCTTTCCATTTCCCATGCTTAGCACATATTATGGTGCCTTACTCATGTTGCTTAAAGTCACTTAATGCAAGTAGATAGTTACAAACGCTCGGATCACTAGTGTCTAATCATCTCATTTTGTTTTCGGTTTCTTTAACGCTGCATATAGCTCGAGAACAGACATGTCCTGTAGTTTACTATTCCCTGCAGTGATGTGAATGGCAACAGTGGCATTTTCCTATTCATTCTGTCCACTGGGAAAGTGGGGGTTGGGTACAATAATGTCTGTTCCCAGGCTACCCCTGACCTAATGCTTACCATGCCTTAAACAATTAAGAGATCACTTGAGGACTTTGTTTATGGAGTTATAGTACCTGGTGACTGTTATTTGTTGTGGATTCACAAAATTGCAGATCTATTATTCAGACATTGAGATAATTGAGCTGCTTTTATCAACATAAACATAGGAACCAGTGCATGGATTTTGCCCGCCTGTGCCCTAAACTACGAAAGTGCCAAATGTAAAAGTGCCTGCAGAGTCCCTAAGAAATGCTGTATTCTAGCGACAAAACAACATGGGTGATGCAAGCCTTTTCCATGCTTGCTATCGTGCAACCATTCTTCACTACCATTTAGCAGTCTTTAGCTACATGAAAATGAAACTAGATTGCTGCTCTGGCCTCTGGCTATTGCTGTAATCAGGCATTAAGACAAGTTCTGTGATAAAGCCAAAAAATATTTTTATTTCTCAAAACTGTTTTGTACTTTATTAGGAGATGCACTAACGAGCACCCAGCAGCTATTTATTCAGCTGGCTGTACATAATTTTCTTCTTAAAAAAAATAAATTTTTGTATATAATTAGGTGTATGAGAATGTTTTAAGGCTTCCAGTGACTATTTTCATAAGTCCCATTATAGCCAGTTGCAAATAGTTATTCATTAATAATTTATACTTGGATATTTTATTTCAACAATTATTGATTCATTAAAATTGATTATTTATAGACAATAAGCACCTAAGTAGAACACTAGGGTTAGCTAGTAATTTTTTTACATTTGGAGATCTGTGCTCAGATCTGTGCCTATATTGTTCTGAGGGATTATAATTTAACTGAGCCTGCATAGCCCACAATCCAATCAAAAGAGTGTTGTTTAAAATGACCCTAATGTTGTACCCATCAGGGGGTAATCTCTATACCGAAAGTTTTAACATGATGAATAAGGAGTGAATGCAAAGGTCCTTACTATTATATATCAGGAGGCAGGGAGGTGAGAGAGGAGAGGTTAATATTTTTTTATGGATAGCGCAGTAGCATGGACGTTAAGTTAGAAATTGTTTTGTGTTCCATCAGATTTCACCTTCATCAGCTTCCAAAAATCAATTATCTCTCATAGCAATTGATCCAACACCATCTTGTAGCTCTAATGATAGTGCCACAACAGTGTCGGCACAATGGTGACTTCAGTACAAGTTGATTGGTAATGTTTGACTGTACCCAGAGGAGGAAATTGATTTTAACATCTTAACACAAATACTGAATATCACTATGCCGCTTCTTTGAATAATGCTCTGTGACAATATCATCACTGAATAGAAGCCAGTAATAACTGAGGCAGTGAGAGAAGAAAATGTCTTTAATATATAGACTTCAAAGCTCACTGATGACCATAATTTCAACGCTTTCATTTGATTCACTGTTTGATGAGGCAGCATTTCTTTGTATCTCACAGGATTGATTTGAGATTTAATTTCAGAAGGGTTTCCAGCATGTTTTTATCCTGTTTCATAAACATCTGTGTAAAGTCTGCTGGCTATTTTTATGCCTTTGTCTCCTTCAAATGAACCTTGTCATTTGGAGGTTTCACAGTTGTTGAAAGTGGCAGGAATCTTAGATCACAGCTTCAAAATGTGTGATTTTTAGCTTAATGAGAATTGGAAGTGCTGGGATAATGGTGTGACATGCTGAATATTTGTCTTAATGCTGAAATGTTCATTAGAATCTGTGAAGGTGGGAACTGTGGTTGGTATTTTTAATTCTTTACCATCCCCAGATCGTGCTGCTAATTTACTATTAACGTGCAGGAGTTACAACAAAAGATAGAGGATAGCATTGGAAGTGAGGCTCTGGTAGCTGATTGTATCACTGTAGTAAAAAGGTCAGCATTGAGCGCGTCAGAACAGGCAGCTTGTCAAAATTATAAATCACATGCAAATAAATTCCATCCTATTTAACATGTCTTAAAATGTTGCTTTCTACCCATATAAAAATCCGCCAGCTTCATTTCAATTTTATATAAAAGTACATTTTAAAAAAATGTGATTGAAGGGAGAGAATACATTCTATTTAATTTTAATGCATAATCATCTTTCCAAATTTTAAAATAAATGATCACATTATCTCACACAACCCAGCCAGTCTAGTTTCTCTTTGTACTGGGTTTGGATAAGGACAGTCATGAGGTAGGATAAGGAGCTTGCAGCATTTGTCCCAAGGCCATTTGCTGCCTAGGAAACTGGTCAGCCTGGAGGTTGGTCGTGCTCAGTTACATACAGTCTGCTCAGCTACTGGGCTCTAATGATGGAAGAATTGGCAGAGATCCAGGGGTAGCTTTCATAGTCCATCTTTTTAAAATGATACTTGTCACCATTTGGAGTAGATTTAAATTACGAGTGACCCTACCATCAAATTGCAAATAATGCAGCTCATTTAATCGAAGGCTGCCCAACATATTTTTAATTGGCTTTATTATTCTTGCTGATTATAGTCATGCTATTTGGTTGCAGGAGAAATCACACGTTCCTTAATTTTCTTTCTTCTGAGGGGACATGGCACTGTTACGGGGGCCATCTTTTAGATGAAATATTAAAGCATTGCCCTGTTCGTCTTCTCGGGTGAGTGTAAAAGATCCCATGGCACTAATCAAAGTAGAACAGGGACTTCTTCCAGTGCCCTGGCTAACATTGGCTGCTGCATTTCCCTCTACATTAACGGGAACTGCACTACATAAAGTACTTCATATCGTGTGTATTAAAATGATATAAAGGCACCATTCACTTATAACAGATTGGGCAAACATGTTATGGGTTCATTTATCAAAAACAGGCATGTATATATGTGAGCATATATACATGAATAGAAAGCTTGAAGGGATCAGAGCTGCAGGGCTGTGTGTGTCCGTGTTCTGCTCCAGGCGAAGTGAAACTGAGGCTGAAAAGCATGACATGCATCCCTGAAAGCGATGGCATGCTGCAATCTATTAAGGGCACATTACAACACACACCTTGCTTCTTAGAGATACTTTTCTCCCCTTCCAACAAGTATAGCTATTTACAGTGCATGTTCATGTTTAGTTACCATTACATAAGTGTATAAGTCTATTGAATCTATGAGTCTCTAAAGTGTAGAGGTAATCTATCTGGTATGCCCAGATCTTGTGCTGGTAACTTTGTCTGGTAACTCAAAGTAATCTGTGGGATTGTCAGTCTTAGATGTTGTTCCTGTTTGCATTTGGGATCTTGTCATCTATGCAATAGGACTGTACGGTGGTTGAGAATCCGGAATGGATCCGATTTGTCCTCAGTTATGCTTCACAAGTGCAACTTTGTGTGTAATTACTTCACAAGACCTTGGCTCTGAACAAATCCTCGTCACCTCGGCTGGTTGCCACGTACCTTCTGTGGGATCCTGGATGCGAACTTGTCCCAACTGTAAACTTGGTAATACTGTACCCGCATTTTTATTGTGCACGTTGGTCATCATCTCTTGCAGTTTAAAAGTTGCTGTTTAGTTTCTGAGAGAGTAGAATGGGTATGAGTAGGTATATTTGTACACATGGGTAAGCCAAACATGAGTTCTGCTGGTGATGGAATAGTTGCACTTAAAGGTGTCGCTCTCCGATGTAATACTGCAATGTGTAGATCTTGCTTTTTCTGTCTACATTTGAGAATTATGGATTTCACTGTGTGACTCAATTGTTCAGCTAGGCCATTTGATTTAGGGTAATGAGGAGAAGAAGTAGTGTGATCGATGTTCCACTTCTCTTACACAAACTGAAATGGCTTAGCGATAAATTGTGGACCGTTATCTGTAATGATCTCTCTAAGCACACCAAATAAACTGAAAAGGCACTTAGACAGCTGGTTGTTACAGCCCTGTCATGGCAGGGGGCGAGGCTGTGAAATACAGCGAGCTGTTCAAAAGTGCATTAACTTTGGCAGGACTGTGAAATCCACCGGTATAAAATTCCACCCAGAGTGTGTGTCACAGTTGTCCTTGACATGTTGTGCAATTGTTGGTAAAGTAGTTAACAATGACGATGAAGTCATTGAAAGAGGTCAGATGCAATTTTGGACCAAGGATGGGCAGGAACTTCATGGGGAATCAATGGTTCTTTGTGCTGACTTGGCATAAGCTCTTGACATGCCTTGCACTTCTTGACGACAACTTCGATGTCATTATTCATGCCCGGCCAGTAGACTGTCTCTCTTGCAAATCTTCTCATCCGATCTATGCCCATGTACGAGTGATGAAGTTGTTGAAGAATATTGGGTTACAAAGATTCCGATATGATGACCTGTCTGCCTTTAAAAATGATTCCCCATGCTGATGGTTTTCTTTGATGATGGTTTTCCACAATTTCTATGGGGTAGAATTTTTCACCATTTCTTCTTGTGGCTGCTGGTGTTTGCATTGCACAAGATTTACCAGATCAATTGACAGACTTGCATAATGCTGCAGCTCCCTTGAAACCTCCAATTTTGTTGAAACATCCTGGTTATTGCAATGTTACGTCGTGCACTAGGGTGATAGGAGTAGTTTCCGATGTTGATCTGCTGTATGAGGTCTGACTAATTCCGTGGATTATCACTAGTGCGAGTTCACCTCATGTTGGCAGACCTGCAATTACTGGGCCTTTAGTCTCCACAATGTAGAACATCTGTGACACCCAGGAGGATTGATTGTACTTGCAGACTAGGACTATGGTTCCTGTGCATGGAATTAGTGAACCATTGTATGCCATAAGTCATGCAGTAGTAAGTTTCACTATGGCGTTCCATGTCTGTGGATACATGTCTTTGAGAATTTGCAGGGGAGTATGTTAGCACTTGCCATGGTATCAACCTTGGCCAATAACGATTTGTTACCAAAAAGTTAGGACAGATAACTCGAATCTTGCCAATCATTAAAGGTGGTGTGATGGCATCTAAGTTTTTTCCACAAGATTGACGTTTTGAAATATGTGTTTACCGCTGATTATCTCATTGTGCACATCATCATCACTTTCTGGTTTGTCGATCACCTCATCCTACAAGGCACTGGATGGTTGTTCTTATTGCTTGAGGGTATCCATTGTGTGGTGTCTGTTTGGGTCAGTGCTTGATTCTTTGTAGCTGCATCAGCCTTTGCTGTAGTGTACTACCACTGCCAATGGCTTTTTCTGGCACATGCCTTGCAGAATTGCTGGAAAGCTGGGCATTTCCTTGGTGCGTGTAGAAGGCCAAACCTTCCACATGTCTTGCTAGGTTTGGGTATTCTAGTAAGTGTGTCAGCAAGTGGGGTTGTACTTAGGACCTGTAAGCTTCGTCAACCCTTGAGGATCCTTCATACTTGCGTCCATCCTTGAGTAGCTCTTTGATGCTATTCATTTTGGGCTTAACTAGCAGATTTTTTGGAATGTTTCCATGGGAGTGGATGCAATCACCAACTCAACAATTCTGTCTGCTAGTTCTGCGCCTGAAAAATCACAATACATACCCTTTGCTCTACATCTGCTGATGAAGTAGTCTATGGATTCTGTAGGCTGTTGTTCAAATTACACAAACTTGAATTGATTACAGAAGTTTAACCTGATTTTGAGCCAGTCTTCAAAAGTAGTCCATATCTTTTGGGGATCCTGTAGCTCTTGTACTGTTAATCCTGATGTGTTCAGCCTGTGTAGACCTTCATTCCCAACTGCTAGGCAAATTTGTATGGTTTGCTTTCCTGGTTCAGACACACCTGAATCAAGAAACCATAGCTCTGTACATTGTTTAATAATTTTGTATTTGGATAGTAGGTCAGATGCATCCCATTTCAAAATGGGGAATTTTGTGGACATTTTGACAATATCCCTTTGACCTTCCTTCTCCTATAGTACCTGGGATGAGTGTCACTGTAGCCACTTTTGCATGCATTTCCAAAGCTCCGCCTGTTTCAATCACAACCTTCTCTGTCCCGATTTTTATGACGGTTTTTCTTTTGTTTGACTCTACTTTGCCCACTATCGATCCAGTCCACACCCTGGCCACTTGGCTTTCCTGACTGAGCTAACCTGGTGCCGGTCCTCTTGATGTGCTGTCCCACTCACCATGAGATATCTGACTGCTTACCAGATTTTTATTTGAGCACTATCTCTGCGCTGTGTCTACAAAGCCTTTCTGTGCAGTCATCATGCGGCGGTTTCAACACTCTCTCATGCTGAAGCTTTGCTGCGGCCTGTCCAAAATGTCAAGGGTCATCTCATGCCATGTAGCATGATCCAAGACTGTTCACCACGTCATCTGTTGTTTAGACGGAACCACTGCTGCACACCATCTCGTTTGTGTAATGATATAAGGGTACCAATCACTCATAAGAGATTGTGGAAGAACATTGTGGGCTCATTTACTAAGAACAGGCACATGTGAACATATATACATGGATATAAAACTTGAGGACATCAAAGCTGCAGAGCTGTGCATCTGTGTTCTGCTCTGAGCTGAAGTGAAACTGAAGCTTTTTAAAAATTTGTCATGGGATGTGGGCATCGCTGGCTAGGCTAGCATTTATTATCCATCCCTAATTGCACTTGTTCAGAGGGCATTTAAGAGCCAACCACTTTGCTGTGGGGCTGGAGTCACATGTAGGCCAAACCAGGTAAGGACAGCAGATTTCCTCCCCCAAATTAGTGAACCAGATTGGTTTTTAAGATGATTGGCAATGGTTTCATGGTCATCATCAGACTTTTAATTCCAGATTTTTATTGAATTCAAATTTTACCATATGTCATGGTGGGATTCATACCTGGGCTCCCAGAGCATTACGCTGGGTCTCTGGAATACAGTGACAATACCACTGTGCCACCACCTCCCCCTGTCATTTTTTTTCCCTTCCAGTCCAGAATATTCTTGATCCCCTCTTGAGACAGGGGACTGTTTCTAATCCACAAAAGAAGTCAGGTGGCCTTGGGCAGCTGTCTTTTCAGTTTTTTGTCCAGTTTTAAGAATTATAAAATTCGTTTGAAGTTCGGAATATGACATGCCTGTACTAGGCAGGGCAATTTGTTTAAAAATTATTGGAACTGGTTGCTTTATCTGGAGTTCCCAAAATGCACTACATGGAACAAAGGGACCAAAAACATTGTTTATTGCCATGAGTAACTGCAAATTTGGGCAGTGTCATACCATCTGTGAGTGATCCTGCTCCTGCCGGCAGTACCTAGAAATTGGATAGCACCAAATTGCTGAGAGTGCCTGGCAAATTGAGCTCTTGTCACTGGCCTCATTAGGATAGCCCCAGGTTGCCATATGGGAGTCATCAGCCATGCTCTCTCCGGGTAGTCCTTGTCTCCGAGGAGCTATCCCTGCAGCCTCAGTGGACCCTGGAAAGATGACAGGGATCTGTGACCGAGTGCATGAACTATTGTTTACATCGGTCGAACTAATTTTTGAATAAATCAAACATAGCTCAAATTAAAATTCATCATACTTAAAATTAGCTCCTCTTTTGCAGTAGGTAACTTCTGTATGAATCGCCACAGTTGGTCAGACCAGCTATGAGTGGTCAGCATTTACCCATCTCTTGTCAATGATTACATTTTGCAGACCTTATTACATTTCTTGAATGTATAAAGCATAATCTGATATATGAGCTGTGGAGAGATTTGGAGATCAGAAGGATTAATTGTGGAACAGAATGTCAGTGATGACTGAATATGTGACAGGATAAGGCAGCTCACTACGATCTTCTCAAGGGCAACTAGGGATGGGCAATAAATGCTGGTCCAACCAGCGAAGCCCACATCCCATGAATTAATTAAAAAAAAGGATAAGTGCAGCTGAGTTTTGAAAAATTGAATTTAGTTGTGAGTCGAGGCTGGTAAGGAGGATGTTTTAGAAACCACCTCCGGTAGTGTCAAAGTGATAAATAAAATGTGTCTGTGAGGGTGAAATAGGGTACAAGCAAGTGATGTTACAAAGGTGGAAGTGATCTTAGAGATAATATGTGCAGTTTTTTAAACAGGGTGCTTAAACTTGCAGGGCCACAGGGATAGGGTGGGGGATGGGACTGGCTGGATTGCTCTTCAGAGAATCTGAATGGGCTCAGTGGGCCGAATGGCCTTCTGTGCCGTCATTTTGCGTGATTTGGTTCAGTCTGAATCAGGGGCCAGGTAGAGGGATGGAGTTAGTGACAGGAATGAAATAATAGCAGAGGCCACAATCAATGGCTTTGATCTTTCCTACATTCAGTTGAAAGGAAGTCTTGACTGATCTTTGACTTGGTGTCAGAGGAAGTTTGTGATGGAGTCTAGGATGGGCAAGTAGACCCAGGTGTCTTCAACAGAGATTATGTCACTGAGAAAATGCATGTAATTAGGAAAGAGGAGCTGGTGAAGGATAGATGCTTGGGGAACTCCAGAAGTGATTATGCTTGAGCAGGAAGAAAATCTTTGTCGAAGAGACACTGGTTTCATTTAGACAGGTAAGAGTGAACTGTGAGGTATTTTGGATACAGGAGACATGGTTCTTCTTCTATCCATCTCTCGATTAACCACAACAAGATGTCAAAAACAAAAAAAACTGTGGATGCTGGAAATCCAAAACAAGAACAGAATTACCTGGAAAAACTCAGCAGGTCTGGCAGCATCGGCGGAGAAGAAAAGAGTTGACGTTTTGAGTCCTCATGACCCTTCAACAGAACAACAAGATGTGCTTTAATCCCAAGAGTGCTCTGACTTTTAAGAACAGATGTAAGACAGGTTTTCTCATGGGTTTAAATTAATAGAAAGAATAAATGTTTATTTCCTCAATACCCAAAATTTAAATGCCCACTCACCCATTCACACAAGACCCACACACACACAAGAAAAGATGACTGCAAAAGATGTAGCATGCACTTAGATTTCCAAATGTGTCCAAAAAATCAATGTTACTGCCAGTTCTTGAGATGGAAGTTGGAAATGTTGCAGGCCTGAGATTCTCTCTTGGTTCAGTGACAACGGAATCTGAACGTTTCTGATGATGGACTCCAGTAGTGAAGATATAATTTGCAGGTAAAAGAATAGCCCTACTTCTATGCCTGTGGTGAATTTGTAAGCAGGATTCTTCACTTTCTGGGTGAGATTTCTTTTCTCTGTCATCTCTGTCCAGACTGATTGCCCTGGTCTGCCAAGATCTCAGTTTATAAGGTATTTCTTTCCATAAGCTGTCATGGTGACCACAGTATATTGGTGTTCCCATTAACCACCCAAATCAACATTCCCCATCAACATTCCAGTTATGAATAGCCTCTAATATCTTTATTTGCATTTCCATCTTCATGAGTCCGGCACATCTATCAGGTATTGTTATTCTAGGGTCACTTCAATTGAAATGGAGAGAGGCAGTCATCAGAACCTGGGAAAGTCATTTGCATTTTAAGTGACTTCCTAGAGACATCCTGGACATGAATCAGCTCCTGTACAGAAAACACAAAAAGTCATATGACCTCCCTAAGTCCATCTTGTCAAGTAAAATTGTTCATATATAATGTTGCTTTTAAAATTAAAAATATCCATCTTGTTCTTAAGTTCTGGGCATATTACATGGCATAACAGTAGATAGACCCATCTAGCTGGGTGACAGAGGAGAGATGTAGGTAGATTCTATGGTGGACTGCATCAAACACAGTTGCAGAAACAAGGAAGACAAGGAGAGATAATGCATTACTATTGCAGTCACAGGCAGTGTCATTCATGCAATCCAGAGTAAGAATAATTAACATGGGGGAGAGCCAAATTCAATAGGGCAGGAACAGAACTGGGCCGGACAGACTGGAGCCGAAGATAGGCGGGAAAAACTGTCGCTGAACAATGGGCTCCCTTCAAAGAAGAAATGATTTGGGCACAGTCAAGGTGTCTTTCCTCAAAAGGGAAAGGCAGGGCAAACAAATCCAGAGCTCCCTGTGTGAAAAAGGAGATAGAAATTAAGATAAAGAAGAAAAAAATGTGCTTATGACAGGTGTCAGGTAGAAAATACAGTTGAGAACCAATACAGAAGGCTCAGAGGGTCGGTGAAAAAGCAAATAAGAGAAACAAAGAGGGATTATGAAAATAGTCTGGCAGTCAATATAAAGGGGAATCCCAAAGTCTTCTATTGCCACATTAATAGTAAGAGGGTGGTAAAACTAAGAGTAGGGCAATTAGGAACCGAAAAAGGGATTTATACATGGAGGTAGGGAACATGGCTGAGATGTTAAATGAATACTTTGCATCTGTCTTTACCAAGGAAGCAGACACTACCGAGGCCACGGTGACAGAGGAGGAAACTCTGTCACTAGAAAGGTTCAAAATTGATAAGGAGGAAGTGTTGGATAAACTGTTGGTACTTAAAGTTGACAAGGCACCGGAGCTGGATGAGATGCATCCAAGGATATTGAAGGAAGTGAGAGTGGAAATTGCAGGGGCACAGACCATAATCTTTCAGTCTCCCCTAGACTCAGGGGAGGTGCCAGAGTACTGAAGAATTGCAATCATTATGCCCTTGTTCAAAAAAGGCTGTAAGGATAATCCCAGCAACTACAGACCAGTCAGTTTAACTTTAGTCGTGGGGAAGCTTTTAGAAACAATTACTTAGGACAGAACTAGTAGTCACATGGAAAAATCTGTGTTGATTAGCAAGAGCCAGCATGAATTTCTAAAGGAGATATCATGTTTAATGAACTTGCTGGAATTTTTTGAAGAGGTAACAGAGAGGGCTGATGATGGTAATGCTGTTGATGTGATTTGCATAGACTTACAAAAGGCACTTGATACAGTGCCATACAACAGACTTGTGAAAAAAGTTATAGCTCATGGAATAAAAGGGACAGTAGCAATGTGGATACGAAGTTGGCTGAGTAATAGGAAATCGAGGGTAATGGTCAATGGATATTTTTCAGGCTATAGAAAGGTTTGCAGTGGAGGTCCCAAAGCAGTGCTTTTCCTGGTATATATTAATGGTCTAGGTCTTAGTGTGCAGGGGACAATTTCAAAGTTTGTGGATGATACAAAATTTGGAAGCATTGTAAACTGCAAGGAGGACAGTGTAGAACATCAAAAAGACAAGTTGGTGGAGGGGGCAGATAGGTGGTAGGTGAAGGTCAATGTAGAGAAGTGTTGAGGTGATGCATTTTGGTAGGAAGAGCATGGAAAGACAATATAAAATAAGGGGTACAATTCTTAAGGGGGTGCAAGAACAGAGGGACCTGGATGTATATGTACATAGATCATTGAAGGTGGCAGAACAGGTGGAGAAAGCAGTTAATAAAGCATACAGTATCTTGGGCTTTATTAATAGGGGCATAGAGTACAAGAGCAGGGAGGCTATGTTGAACTTATATAAGACACTAGTTAGGACTCAGCTGGAGCATTGTGTACATTTGGGCACCACACTATAGGAAGGATGTGAACACATTGGAGAAAGTGCAGAAGAGGTTTAAAAGAATGATACCAGAAATGAGAAACTTCAGTTACAAAGATGGATTGGATAGGTTGGAACTGTTCTCCTGAGAGAGGAGAAGGCTAAGAGGAGATTTGGTAGTGACGTTCAAAATCATGAGGGGGATGGATAGAGTAGATAGGGAGAAATTGTTCCCACTTCTAAAAGGATCGAGAACGAGAGGGCACAGAATTAAAGTGATTTGCAAAAGAAGCAAATCTGACATGAGTAAAAACTTTTTCATTCAGTGAGTGGTTCAAGTTTGGAATGCGCTGCCTGATAGTGTGGCGGAGGCAGGTTCAATCGAGGCTTTCTAGAGGACATTGTTTCTATTCAAATCATCATTCACTGTGCAGAGTTACAGGGAAAAGGCAGGAGAGTCATTATGCTCATTTGGGGAACCGGTGCAGACACGATGGGACGAATGGCCTACTTCTGCATCGGAATAATTCTGTGATGACTTTCGCTTCACAGAGTTCAGAGTCTTGCTCAGAGTGGAAGCTGGACTGAAGGGCTAGGGATTTCAGGGATAGTTGGGAATGGTGCTGAGAGCAGATGATGAATATAAGGTGCTTGGACAGGAAAGGAAGGTTAGAGATGGGATGGTTGTTGGAGAAGATCAGTGGGATATTTGAAGAGAAGGTGATGACGGCAGTTTTTAAAGGGAAGGGACTTGTGCCTGAAGGGAGGGAGCCATTAGCAATGCTAGCAAGCATGGAGGCTAGGCTTTGTAGCTGAATGATCAGTAGTTGAGTGAGGATGGGGATTAAGGGAACAAAAGTTGGATGGGTCTTCCGATGTCAAAAATGGGAGCAACAGTTCAGAGTGACAGGATTGGAGTTAGGATGAGTTGGCAGATGAGAAGGAAGGGAAGATATCAGCAAAAACAGGTATGGCCCCAGTCTTAAAAACGGAGCAATACATGCAACCTTTGCATTTGATGTTGGAGGTGAAAGGAGAGGGGCTGGCCAAAGGGATTTAAGGAGATAGTTTACCGTATAGACAAAAAGATCCTCAATGTCCTTGCCCTCCAGAATTATGGGATAAATTGAATGATGAATGAATCTGCACACTCGACCACATAATATTCAGCTTTAAAACTGCCCCTCACAAAAGCTATATCCATACAATCTGGTACAGAATTAGATCATTTGGTCTAACAGTCCAGTGGTGGTTATGCTCCACACGAGCCTCCTCCCACCTTATTTCATTTCACCCTATTAACATATCTTTCTATTCCTTTCTCCCTCAAGTATTTATCTACCTTTCTCTTAACCATGCTATTCATCTCAACCACTCCATGCAGCAGTGAGTTCAACATTCTCGCCACTCACTGAGTAAAGAAGTTTCTCTTGAATTCCTTACAGGATTTATTTGCGACTGTTCTATTTTGAGGGCCCCTAGTTCTGGACTTGCCCATAAATGGAAACAATTTACAATCTACATATACCTTATTTAACATATTTATAAATTTAAAGACCTCTATCAGGTAACCTCCCAGTCCTCTCTTTTTAAGAAAAAAGTGCCCCAGCCTCTTCAGTCTTTCCTGATAAGTGTGCTCTCTCAGTTCTATTATTATCCTTGTAAAGCTATATTTTTTTTACATTTTCCAGTACCTCTGTATCCTTTTTATAATATGGAGACCAGAACTATGTACAGTACTCCAAGTGCGGTTTAATCAAGTTCTGTGCAAGTTCAACATATATTCAATGCTTTCGAACTCTATTCCTCTAGAAATGACCCCAATGGCTTGTTTAGATATTTTATTGCTTTGCTAACCTGCATTGCTACTTTTAGTGATTAGTGAATCTATACCCCTACACCCCTTTACAACTCTGCCCCATTTAGACAAGAGATTCCTCCCACTAAAATGCACAACCTCACACTTATCCATATTGAAATTAATTCGCCACCTTTACGCACCGATTTCTGCAATTTTATTAATGTCCTCTTGTATTTTGTCACTGTCTTCCTCGTTATTAAGTGTAATGCCCTATTTGGTGCCATCAGTACATTTTGTGTTTCTACTGCTGACTCCCAAGTCCAAATCTTTTACTTATGAGGTGAAAAATCGTGGTTCAGCACCAATTCCTATGGAACATCATTCCTCCCACTCTGAGTATTTGCCTTTAACACCCATCTCTCTGTTTCTGTTTTGTTGCCAGTTTATCATCCATTCTGCTACTTGTCCCCTGATTCCACATGCTCTGACTGTAATCATGAGTCCACTACATGGTACCTTATTGAAGGTCTTTTGTAAGCCTTTGTATATTAATGAGGTATTATATCAGATGCACTTCAAAACTAGAGCAGCAACATTTCCAGTAGTTCTCCACTGCAATGTAGTCAACAATTTTCCCTTCCTTTGTTCCTACTTTGATATCAATCTTTGATGCAGCAATAGTAAATGAATATCTATCTCTGTTCAGCGAATGGTAATTGATAAGTCAGCATAAATTTTTTATCCACATTTATTCTGATCATAGGTTAAATGGTAAGTCTTTGGTTGCAGTTCTAAGATTGCTGTGAAATTTTAGTCAACTGTGGGGGCGTGTGGGGCAATATAATTACATTGCTCCCGTTTTGTCAATATGTTAAAAAAAGTTTGCAAATTTACAGGGGGAAACTCAACATTATACAAGAATGTCTGATCACAAATGTGGGACCACAAAAGCTCTGGTCAGTCATATTTGGTTTGACTTGAGTATTCAAATATTTTTTTTTGAAAAATATATTTTATTCATAAAATATCTGGAAGAACATTCCAAACCATTTCAAAATCACCATCACATAAGTGCAATCAGATTCAACTTTTACAATATGGATCACAAGGTGCATCAATACAATCAATGAATATTACAATAATTTCAATCTGGTCAATGCAGACAATCAGACAAAGGTATTGGAGTTATCAACATACATCATGTTGTCCTCTGAGGTGCTTCAATACATTTATAATACACTTAGTATTCACTGCATACATTCATTTTGAGCTGTACATCTCGAGGGGCTCTCAACAGTTCCCAGCCCCTCGGTGCACTGTGGCAGAAAAGTCTTAGACACCGACCTTTCCCCATTGCGCCTTTGCGGTGGCTGCCCCAAGCTTTAGTGCGTCTCTCAGCACGTAGTCCTGGACTTTGGAATGTGCCAGTCTGCAACACTCGGTCTTTGCGCTGGAAGACCAACAAGTTTCGGGCAGACCAAAGAGTGTCTTTCACCGAGTTGATGATCCTCCAGCTGCAGTTGATGTTTGTCTCGGTGTGTGTCCCTGGGAACAGCCCGTAGAGCACAGAGTCCTGTGTCACAGAACTGCTCGGGATGAACCTCAGCAGAAACCACCGCATCTCTCTTCAGATCTTCTTTGCAAAGGCACAATCCACAAGGAGGTGAACAAAGGTCTTGTCCCCACCACAGCCTCCTCGAGGGCAACATGCAGAGTGGGTGAGACTCCTGGCATGTAGGAAGGATTTGGTGGGGAGGGCCTTTCTCACCACAAGCCAAGCTACGTCTTGGTGCTTGTTGGAATGTTCTGGCGATGAGGCATTCTGCCAAATGACTTTGATAGTCTGCTCGGGGAAGCATCCCACAGGATCCACCCTCTCTTTTTCCCGCAGGGCCTCTAAGACGTTACGTGCTGAATATTGCCTGATGGACTTGTGGTCAAAGGTGTTTCTCTGCATAAATTTTTCCACGAGTGACAGGTGGTATGGTACAGTCCAACCACTTGAAGCATTCCACGGCTGCATGGGCAGACTCATCCTTTGCAACACCGTGGACAGATAGAGCCTCAGCACGTGGTGACACTTGGTGTTTGCGTACCGAGGGTCTACGCACAGCTTGATGCAGCCGCATACAAAGATGGCCTTCAGTATGAGGGCGATGTTGGGCACATTTTTTCCCCCTTTACCTCGAGGCTTGTACATCGCTTCCCTGCGGACACGATCTATTTTCGACCTCCAGATATAGCGAAAGATGGCTCGGGTGATTGCCATCGCGCAGGAGTCTGGAATGGACCAGACCTGCGCCACGTACAGCAACAGCGAGAGTGCCTCACACCTGATGACCAGGTTCTTTCCCACAATGGAGAAGGAGCGTCGCTCCCACATGCCCAGTTTTCTTTTCACCATAGACTCTCGCTCCTTCCAGTTTCTAACACATGCCCCGGTCCCTCTGAACCATATCCCCAGCACCTTCAGGCCATCAGCCCTGATGGTGAAGGGGACAAGGGATTGGTCAGCCCAGTTCCCAAAGAACATGGCCTTGCTCTTCCCACGATTTACCTTGGCTCCCGAGGCCAGTTTGAACTGGTCACAGATGTGGATCAGCCTGCGCAGCGACAGCGGATCCGAGCAGAGGACGGCGACATCGTCCATGTACAGGGAGGCTTTGACCTGAGTGCCTCCACTGCCTGGGATTGTCACTCCTCTTATGCCCGGATCCTTCCTGATGGACTCAGCAAAGTGTTCTATGCAACACACAAAAAGGGCAGAGGTGAGAGGGCAGCCCTGCCTGACTCCAGATTTAATAGGAAAGCTATCTGATTCCCACCTGAGACTGTGCTACTGATGTTAGTGTAGAGCAGTTGGATCCAATTGCGAATTCCCTCCCCAAACCCCATTTTGGAGAGAACATCTACCATGCAGGAGTGCGATATTCTGTCAAAGGCCTTCTCCTGATCCAGGCTGATGAGGCAGGTTTCCACACCCCTGTCCTGCACATTGGCAATCGTATCCCTGAGCAGCGCAAGGCTGTCAGAGAGCTTCCTCCTGGCACAGTGCAGGTCTGGTCAGGGTGGATCACCAATTCCAGAGTGGACTTGACCCGATTGGCGATGACCTTGGACAGAATCTTATAGTCCACATTCAACAGTGAAATGGGTCGCCAATTTCTAATCTCCTCCCTTTCCCCCTTGTGCTTGTAGATGAGGGTGATGATGCCTTTCCTCATGGATTCTGACATGCTGCCGGCCAGGAGCATACTCTCGTACACTTCTAGCAGGTCTGGGCTGATCCAGTACCACAGAGCCGAATAGAACTCCGTCGGCAAGCCATCGCTTCTGGGAGTTTTACTCTTCTTGAAGGACTCAAAGGCCTTAGTCAGTTCGTCAGGAGTTAGCGGTTTGTCCAGGCTCTCCCGTGTACAGTTGTCTAAGACCTCCATGATAGAGGACAGGAAGGACTGGGAGGCCGTGCTGTCTGTGGGCTTCACGTCATACAATCTGGCATAAAAGGATTTGCTGATCCTCAGAATGTCGGACTGTGATGACTTTACTGAGCCGTCTTCTTCCTTCAGGCTGCTGATCACAGGGCTCTCTCTGTGTACCTTTTGGAAGAAGAAACATGAGCACATCTCATCCTGCTCCACGGAGTGGACTCTGGAACGGAAGATGATCTTGGAGGCCTCCGAGGCAAAGAGCGAGGCTTGCTGGCTCTTCACCTCTTGGAGTTCCTCCTTGAAATCGACCCCCATCGACTGCAGCCGGAGCAGATTCTGCATGTTTTTCTGGAGTCAGGACATTTCCCTCTCTTCCTTTCTAGCTTTCTGGGCGCCTTTGAGGATGAAAAACCTCTTGATGTTTCCCTTGATTGCTTCCCACCAGTGTGTCAGGGACGTATTCAAATATTGGACCCCTAAGACATGCACTGACGATGAAGAAAGTAGAAATCTTAACTCTGCAATTGGCCAAATTGTAATAGATATCATAACCACATTAAAGGTCTTGCATTTTAGAGAGCTGCTATTATAATTAAGTATTTAAGAAATGGTGCAGGTCAAAAGTCTCATTTATTCTTTGGAGGAAGGAAACTGAAGATGGATTTCTTAATTTGGTAATAATGACTGTTTGCTTTAGTTAGGTGAGTACTTTGTTATTCTGATTGCCAGTTTAACTACCCATATTTCTCGCTGCAACATATTTCAACTGTGTGCAACCATTGCAATCTCAACCCAATACTGAAATCAGAAGCCCTGCATATTTGACATTACCATGTCGCAATCTTTTGTAGCCTATCAATTGGTATAACATGGGTGGTTTTGATGTGGTAGTGAGTTTAACTGAAAAGGGTGGTCTTGTACTAGTCACATAGTGTACCATGGGCAGAATTTTTAGCTCAGTGTGCCTGACCCGTTCGAGCGTAAAATAGCACATGATGATGTAGTGCGACTATTTTGACATCATCCTGCACTTGTGCGATATTTCAGTCGGCGGGCACATGTGGAAATCGGAAGCGCGCCCGCCAACAATTAAGAGGGCAATTAAGCACATTATAGTTTCAATTGACTCTGATTTTTCGTAGTCCTTCCAACCTACAGTTGGCGAATGGGCAAATCTGCCAGGCGGACTTTGCATTTTTGATAAAACGACATCCAAAGGCTGAATGAGGCTTCCATCATTAATTTTAAAAAATGTTTGGACAGAATTTGCATCATCTATATGACCAGAATCTTCTGTTTGGCGTGCGGGGTGATCCCTGAATGCCGACGCTTAAAATGAGGCGCGGTGACATCGAGTGTGCGTCCCAACATCACTGCGCATCATTCCAATCTTCAGTTCAGTGGGCGTGCACCGGAGTCAGATGTGCACCCGCTGAACTATCATAGGCCTGTCAAGGCTGTTAATAATCTAATTGACGTAATTGTCAGAGCTGCTCACCCAACCTTAAGGCTGGGGGGCGCTGGTGAAGAGCTCAGGCGGCCTTTGCATTTTTCATGGAACCTCATCCACGGGTGGGATAAGGTTTCATGAAGGGTTTATTAATACAATTAAATGTTTCAAAAAAATTCATAAACATGTCCCAGCTCTTGTGACAATGTCACATGAAATGACATGTCTGAGTAATTTTATTTATTCTTTTTTTCAATTTTTGATAATGAAATTAATCTCCCTGAGGCAGGCTCCATACCTTAGGGAGATTTCTGCGCTCTTTCGCACATGTGCGCGAAAGAGCACAGGCCCCAACTCTCCCTCTTCCCCCACCTGTACAGGGTAGCGCTGAGCGTTTCCGGGTGTGCATCACGCTGAGCGGGCCTTAATTGGCCCACCCATGTAAAGTGGCAGCCTGTAGCTGATTGCGGGCGGCGATCTACTCCGCGCCCGCTCCCGACTGGCCCACCCGACAGGATGAAAATTCTCCCCGATGTTCTGGTGACTGATCCTGATGTGTGGAGATCTTTTTCTGGATTTTTCAATCTTTATTCATTGCTTTTAAATTCTTCAGCTCCCTGAGGCAGCACTCTGCCTTCAGGGAGCTTTCATTCCTTGCTCCCCCATGCCTGCACTTACGTCAGTGCCCGCCCCCACCCCAACAGCGCTGAACATTTCAGCGTGCCTTTCATGCTGTCTGGCCTTTAATTGGCCAGCCTGCGTGAAATCGCGATCAGAGGCCAATTGTGGTCGGTGGTCCATTCCCCGGCCTCTCCCATCACGCGCACCCATCAGACTAAAAATCCTGCCCCACAAGTTTATTTTAAGAAAGCTGGCAGCTCACTATACAGTTAGCTCCGTGACACAGGACTCTGTGCTTTACGGGCTGTTCCCAGTGATGCACACCCGAGGCAAATATCAACTGCTGTTGGAAGTTCATCAACTCGGTGAAAGTCACTGTTTGGTTTGCCTGAAACTTGTTGGTCTTCCAGTGCAAAGAGTTGTCCACAACCGAGTGTTGCAGACTGGCATATTCTGAGACCCAGAACTACATGCTGAGGAATGCACTAAGACTGGGGCAGCCGCCGCAGAGGCAAAATGGGGAAAGGCCACGTCTAAGGCCTTTCAGCCATAGTGTACCAGGGGATGGGGGGGGCCGTGGTGGAGGGGGTTGGAAACTGTGTAGAAACTCTTGAGCTATATGTGAACATTGAATATATATGGTAAATGTTTTGCAATGTTCTTTTAGATATTTTATGAATAAAGAATATTTTTGGGAAAAACGATTGAACATGAGAAGGAGTTTCTTGTCAGTTCTTTTCCAGTCCTGAAGCTTTCACCGTTGTGAAATGCTGATGCTCACTGCTTCCCAGTGGATGAAATTAGTGAATGAATGTTTAGCCATCCCCAATTGACAGCAATACAGGCAGGCAGTATGACCACAGCTGCGGATGGAATTTCAGATCCTGAGTTGGAACCCTGATGTTACAAATACTTCCAGGTCCTGCTCCCCCACCAATGTGGAAAGATTCATGTGTCACTACCATTGTATGCAAAGCACTTAATTGGCTGGGAGTCGCATTTGCCACCCAATCAGTGGTGCTGTATGTGGTAAGGAGGTGGGACCAAGCCAGAAGTAAGCCTGATTTAACGGGTGACTGGCAGCCATTGCTGAGGCAGCTATTTATTCGTCCACAAAATGGAAGCAGAAACTGGGCAGTGGGCCGGGAGGGTCCTTGTGCTAAAAACAGGCAGGAGGTCCATAAACATCCCCAAAGGGCAAAGACAGATGAACATCTCGGTTGCAGATCTAGTTAGTTCTAACAGGAACTAAAGCTTGCATTTCTGTAACACCTTGAATGTAGAAAACCCCCCTTTTTAGAGGCATAAGGATAGAAAATCATGAAGCCAAAGAAGGAGAGTTGAGGAAGGGCAGCCATAAGAAGGGTTTGCACTTTAAATATTAGCCTGTCCTTTCTTTTTACAGATGCTAATAAATTTGCCAGCATGTTACCAGAATGTGCATTTTTATTTTGGTATATACTGAATCCCATCCCTCCAGCGTAACCTGGCAATTTGCTACTGTCATGAATTCTGCTGCCAACATCAACACAGTGAGGGCCATCTTATTGTCTTCTCTCCACAATGGGGCTTGTTGCCTCTCTTCCGCCGTTGGGAATTGCTCCTCCTCCATGTCATGGTCCTAACGACACAGTGAACCTGACCCATAAAAAACTAAAATCCAAATCTCTCTTCTGAACAAGCTGACAATGAACTCATTAATGGCTTTAAGTGGCCATTTAAGAAGTTTGGGTGGGTTGCGTTCTCTAGCTCCCCTCGGCATCTTCCGAAATCTGATCATGCCGGTCCCACATTGGGAAACCGGCATGCCAACTCGAGAGGTGGGAAGTGGGTTTAAGCGACTGCCTGCCCCCAAACCTGCACCCCCTCAAGCAATCCAAAATCCCGCCTTGTCTGGTCACGTGAAAAATATTGCAGTACTTGGTGCAATAGTGACCCAAGCTTGGTCATTCAGGATATGTTTTCAGATGCATAAATTTTACTCAACTAACATCACTGAAATGCATGTTTATTTCCTATGAATTTTGGGTCACCATTTCCCAAGCCTGTAATGTTTTCCCACATCCACAGGATTTATTTAATTTAGAAGGAAAATAAACACAAGTTCACTAAGAAGGGTAAGTGTGTAATAAGCTAAAACAACATGATTGTGGGCCCCTCTTGTTTGCTTATGGATTTCTAAAATCTAAAATGACACGGCACGCACTGGACACAAACTAAGTGATAGCAGATTTTGGATGCAGTTAAAAGATTGCTGTGAAATTTGATTTAACAATAGGCTAATGTAATTACAACTGCTTCCATTTCAACATCAAATTGGAGAAAATCATAGGCTTGTAGGGGTGCACATTATACAAGAAACATCTGATCACAATTGTAGGATAACTGAACCTCTGGTTTGACTTGGCTGGATTTGCCCCCCTTTCCCCCCACCGCCCCCAAACATTCCCCCCCGTCCCCCCCTCCCCACCCACCAAACCATGCAGTGACGAAGAAGAAAATAGAATTCTTGCTCTTACAATTAACCAAACTGTGACAAGCTTCAAAATCATTACCGCCACATTAAGGAGTTTAAATTTTTGGAGAGCTGCCATAATAACTGAGTATTGAAGAAGTTATGAAGCTCCAAAATCTCAAAGTACATTTATCCTTGGGAGGAAAGAAACTGGAGATGGATGGCTTCCCAGATTTAAGTGGGAACTTTTCCCAATTAAGGGGCTACGAATTAAAATATACTTGCTTCCTGGAGATATGCAAGGATTAACCTTGGCCTGGCTCTCAACTGAGCCGATCATGGATGCGGGTGGTAACGTTTCAAATTTAGAAAAATGCATAGAAAATTCTTAATTTTGTTAGGGAAGGGTATTAAGGTACATGGAACCAAGGTGGTTAATGGAGTTAAGAAACTGATCAATCGTGATCTAATTCACTGCTGTCCAATAGCCTGCCAAACTTGTGGCGACCAGGTCCCCATATTCACCACATGGTACAAAATATATGCAATATTAATAAAACAAATGCACAATCTTTTGAAAATAAATTTGAAGTTTTAAATCGTCAGCAATTAAGACCGATACTCTTGCTGCCAGAGTCAGGAGAACAGTTTCAAATGAAACTTGCAAACCAATTGTTCTGCAAATCAGGCATGTTGTATACTTTTTCAAAGGCTTGTGACAACCTGTTAATTGAAGTGTTCTGTTTTTGACAGTGTCCTCCAGTTTATTTATATAAAAAAAATTCAAGAGTAAACTGTCCCTGTTTATCAGAGTTGACATGTTAGGAGCCTAACAGAGGGAAGAGTATTGACAAATCTCTAATGTTGCACTCTTCTGCTTTCTGACTCTTGCCTTGCTTATGCACTGTCACCTGCAATTTCTGAATGCCATGTCTGGACATTTAATCAACTTTTAACCCATGACCAGCCTCCTGTAATCTCTTTTATGCCAATAGTGCCTTATTTCTTTCAGTTGTTTGTTTCAACAGATCTATTAACACATTAGATGTTGCTGCAATGCCACATCTTGCCACAATTGTATTTTTCAACCCTCAGTGACAGCTATGCATTACTGTCTGTCACTTGTGCGCCTCAACTGTTTTTGCATTAACTGCCAACTACCAACTAAGCAAAACTCAGTTTTTCAGTTAGCATCCCCTAAGAAAATTACGAGAGCAATCAAGCTGCTGTCCTTCCGAAGGTTGTTCCTGCTTTCACAGCGTTTCACAGAGTGGTCCCACAGAGCATATTGTCATTTAGAAGCATCCAGAGAGCACCAAGAAGGCAGGCTATTTTTCACGTTACATTAAGCAAGTGGTCCTTCAGCTTCCAGGTCACCAAAAACCTGACAACTTTTTGATAAGCATAGCTGCAATCTGACTGATGTGTGACTCCTGTCCAACAGTAACGTTGTTGATTCTTCCTTGCCCAATTAAGGACTGATAACAAATAGAGGTCTGGCTAGTGACACCCACACTCACACCCAACGCCAAAACTTTAACACAACTCAGTACTGTGTGGCTCTAAAAATAAACAGGGTGATTTGCCACATGTGCCGAGCAGTGAATGTATAAGACAACATAGATCTAATTGAATGCCAGGATAGAGGGGCTGAATGGCCTAACCCTGTTCTTATCCTAGTTTATATTTTACTGTGAAACTCTGGTGTACCATAGTGTTAAGGAAAACTGGTAGTCACTTATGAAAAATTGTATTCCCTGTGTACTGATCTGGGGATTACTTGACTGACACACCATGGTGCCATTATCTTGCCAATCGACCTCCTGTTATCATTTTACAGCTGCCACAAATATTGACTTATTGCTAACAGCTGAAATATTAGCACTACTTTCTCCATCACAATTTCCTGCTGCTTTGATGTAATATAAAATAATCTGCCCAGAAAAGAAGCTCGTTGAGAGTGAATAGTTAATTTATCATATTTTTCCTACCCTGGAAACAGAAACATTAAGACACTCAATAACACAGAGGTTTAGTACAATAGAATGAAGGGGCTGTGCTGGTGCAGTGAGAGGATCTCTTTGCATGTGTACGTGTTTCTGCTAACAGAATACCTCCATGCTAGTGGTAGGCTCCAGGCAGTGGCGCTGTGAAAGCAAGAATGGGGTTTGACATCTGATTGAAATTCAGTGAAAATAACAGAATAGATTCTGGTCAATCAAATGGATGGTGCCGTCAGATACAACACTGAAGCCCTTCTGGACCAGCCTATGCCCTGCCAGCATCGGCTTCACACTGTGAATGGAGAGCGATTGATGGAATTGAGTGTAAAGGCAGCTACTTTATGCCATACAAGGAGCTTGTGAAAGAATGTCAGTTGCTGGGAGCATAAAGGATGCCCTGCCTGCAGTGACTTACACTCACTCAACTGAACAGGAATTCTTCCGTTTTTCTTCTGTTTTGAACTAAGCTATAGCATATCTTGTAGGCAGAATTAGGAAAGAAATGGCTTTTAGTCCGTGGCATATTCTGTCTCCAGTACAATGGGCTCGATGGACATGGTCTGCTGTATGTGGTGGAGGAGACTATAGTCTCCAGTTCATGCAGAAAATAACTGGAGCTAGGCAAGTTCTTTTGGTGTTATGGTAGCATAACAGGATCAGAACTAATGGGGTTAGAATCTTAATGGAATTGAATTGACTTTTCACAGAATGTGTTCACCTTGTTCTAGGAGCTCAGACTCAGAGGGAGCGTTTGAGACACCTGAAGAGACAACACCTGTCAAAGTCCCTCCGCAAATCTCTCCTACTGCTGCTGAAAAGGAAAGCCAAGAACATCTGCCTTCAGTACAATCAGGTAAAGAAAGCTAAAAATGATTAATGAGGGCCGGCTGAAAGTCAAATTGATAAAATGGAGGCACAAAAGCATAGAGCAGTGCATGTGAAAGATGGAAATTTTAAAGTGTTTATTATTATTTATTTTAGTTTTTATTTTTCCTATTGTTACTGTGACTTTTTGTGTAATTTGTATGCCACACTATTCCAAGATGAGGGTCATACTTCAAGATGCATTGAACCAAATGAAAGTGTACAATGACTTAGGGTCTTTCAAAGAGTTTAAAAGAAACAAACAATTCCTTAATTTTATTTTTATTAAGCTTCCTCTCAAAATACAAAAGTGTAACCAAATAATTCCTTGCTAATAAATGCTTGTTGCTAACATAAAGTTATGGAACGGTATTTAATGGAGTGGACAGGAGACTTGTCAGCAAGAACCCTGTGTCGCCTCTTTTAGGGATGACCCGCCCACCCTCCAACCACTGGGTTCATAACAGCCGATGGACTGAGCCCCTTAAGCATTAATTGCTTACTCCAGGGCCTCAGATGGCGGTGGAGCGGGTAGGCTGCCACAGACCTTCCCACCACAGACTTTATTGAGGTGGAGGCAGGTTGGTGGCAGGGCACCTACTCACCACCAAACTCACGATGGGGGAGGGCACAAGATTCTGCCCAGGGTATTTTCCAAGCGGTGCCCTCTATTTTTAATTTAAGTGAAATCTGAAGTGATAGCTGCCCTGTGATGGACTAGTGTCCCCTCCTAGGTGTACCCCGCCTTGCGCCATTGCCTGTCGGGATAGGCTCCGACTCCCCATGACCCCGAATTGGATGAAACGTTTCTGGAAAAGTGAGTGCGTGAGCGAAGTGACAGCTCAACTTAAAATATGTGTCTCAAAATCGGGAAATTGAATTGATTAATTTGGAATTTGAAGCAGTTATTATCTATAAAATTTGGTGGCAGGATCTTTCTGTTCTGAGAAATCCTTTCTTTCCCCATTTTCTGTTCTTTGAAAAATACATCCATAAGAAATGAATGTGCAAGGACAATTTGGATTCTCATAGCATTAAACTGCTGGCATAAGAAAGAAGTCTGATATTAAAACAATGGGGTTGATTTTGACTTTGGGTGGCTAACTTTTAGAGTTTTAAACCAAGGCTGCCAAATGGGCAATCCAATGCAGCTCTCCAAGGTCTACCAATACTGATTGATCTGGCCTCCAGCAAGGTAAGTTCAGGATGGAGCGCAGGGTTGTAATTATGTCAGGAGGGCCCCGGGGTGACAGCACTCGTTATTTTTGGGAGCCAGGAGGGGCATTGCTGTTCCTCCAGAATCCCAAAATAGTTCCAAACTTACCTTGTGGTCCTCTTGATTATTTCATGAGATGTGGGTGTTGCTGGCAAGGCCAGCATTTATTGCCCATCCCTAATTGCCCTCGTCCTGCGTAGCTTGGTCGGCTATTTCAGAGGGCAGTTAAAAGTCAGCCTCATTGCTGTGCGTCTGGAGTCTCATGTAGGCCAGAACAGGGAAAGATGGCAGATTTTCTTCCCTAAAGGACATTGGTGAACAAGATGGGTTTTTACAACAATCAATGATGGTTGTCAAGCTCACCATTACTGAAAATAGTTTTCAATTCCAGATTTATTAATTGAACTTAAACTCCACCAGCTGCTATGGTGGGATTTGAACCCATGTCCCCAGAGCATTAGCCTGGGCTTCTGGATTACTGGTCCAGTGACATTGCCATGAGACCATGGCTTTTTCAGCCCCAGCAACAATGGAACCAAACAGAACATGCATGACGCAGCCTCTGACTAGTTCCAACCTCCCAAATAGTAAATGGGGTCTTATATATGTCATAAGATGTGCTTTTAAAGGGGCCTATCACCTGAACAGGCAGGCTGTTTGCACACCTGGTATTAGTCCCCTTTTGAATGGAGCCAGCTCCATCATCAGCCACTGACCTCATTTTGAAGCTGTTAGCATCTTGTTAACACCAGGCAAACCAAGTGAAAATCATCCCCAGTAAGAACTGAGAGTCCCATTTCAATAGGTTAAGATGGTGGCTGTATATTTACAGCCTGAAAAGTGAATTCGGCGTTGGAGCCCATGCCGCTGAAATCTATTTCACTGATAATGTTGAGTCAGCCTTGTTGCCATAGTAAGGCTGCCTCCTTTTCTGGAACGATCAGCTCTAAAACCTGCACACTGTGCTTTCACAGTTTGCAATGGTAGCTTCTCTTTGCAGCTGAGATTTTGTGAGACTTTGCATTTTTAAAAATTACTGCATTTACATATCAGATTGTGTGGAGGCAGTAAGTGATGCAATAACATCATTGTAGGGTATTTGAACAGATTAGTGTAGGTCTTTACATTAGTGTTCATTTTTAAAGGTTGCCTGAATGCACACTTCTCATTTGGATTTCTTTAGTGGGATTCCACAATGCAATGTAAGGCTTTTAGAATCCTTACTTGCCTGTTAAAAATAAATCACTGATGCTGCACACAGTTGGACATAATTGAACACCTAATTGAACATATGCAGTATCTAGCACCAAAATGGACCTGGGTTTGTTTTTTTTTAAAAAGTAACAGTTCATATACTTGCCAGACAAATTAAAATGATATGGAACTACTTTCAGTTACATAGTCTTGCCAAATATATGAAGTTTTTACAAGGTTGCAAATTTTCATTGTGACAGAGTGGTGTCATTTTGTGTTGGATGGATTTGCTGGCATTGAACTAATTTCAAGTCAGCAGGGCTTGTGGATAAATCGTGTTGTACAAATCTATTGTTATTCTTTAAAAATAAAATGAAGACAGGCGGATCTTTCTTAGGCAGTTTTTCTTTTGACTACTCCATCCTATTCATATTTTATTATTGGAGATGCTAATGGCAGAGCATTTAGTTCAGAAAAGCTCACCAGTTTACTTGAAAACGTTTTGTACCTATTATTGGACTTATGAATTAAAATAACTCTGGGTTGACTAATGTGCATTTATTTCGATAGCTAATTGGTCAAGCAGTGAGTGGAAATTTATACACAATATATATGCTCCACATGTTGTTAAAGAGATCTTGGGTGATTTGATGGGCATCATTTTAACCTATACACCAGTGACCAAACTTCAGCTGAGAAGTGCTACATTAAATCCTGAGGTCATAAAAGGAGTTAAATAAATAATAAGCCTTTTATTTTACATAAGGAACTTAATTTTAATACTTTAATTCAAAGTATCTCAGCCACCTATGTATTTCACCAGTATTTCTCCTGACTTCTGGCAATGACCCAAAATACTTATGGTTTTTATGAATACAACAATATTTCCTCATTGCATGAAAGGTTGGAAAACAAAGTATCAGTGAAAACAAGAGACTTAATTGACCTTGGAAACAGTTTGTTTCAAACTCGTAAATTAACATAGTCTAAATTTGAAATTCTGTAGACATGCTGAAAAAAACCATTGGGCTTAAACTAGACAATCCTCCATTTTCCTCCAATTCAACAAAATTCTTCAATTTGGAATCTAATTGCTGAACGGAAAAATGTGGTTGGATGTCATTCTAATAATATGATATCCAAGCCTGCTTATGCTTAATGGATGCAAAGTTTTATATAGGTATTTACATATTTTTCATATCTTGAGCCTACATCCATTAAAACATTTAAAAAGTGTTTTGGACTCCAATGCTATTGGTCATCCTAACATGGAAAGCTCCAATAATTGAACTGTAAACTAATGTTCAACGTGTGGTGTGCAATGGAGATTTTTTGAAAGCCTGCACCTGTATTGAATTTGGCAGAGAGTTTGAACAGAAGAAACAAAACTCTGTTGTCTCCAGAACAATAAGTTCTCAGGAAACTGCTCTTTGAATGTTTCCAGTCAGGATAATAAGAAGCAACTTTGACAAAGAGATGTTTCTGACCTACCTGGCAGCAATTAATTACCCTACTTTCTAATGAAGGTGTTTGATTTCATTAAGGGAATATCTGACTAATATTATCACATGGTTAATGGGAACATGGTCTGATTTTTTTTCCCCTAAATGTTAGCATTAATATATAAAAATGCGTAATAACCTGTAGGTAAAGATAGTATCAAAAGTAGAACTCTTGCAGACAAGGCTTTCAATTAACTCAGATTTCAGGCAGAATTGAACTGAGCAGCTCATTTTTAAGCGAAGAAAAACAAGGAAACATAGAGAAAGAACAAGCTTGAATTTATATAACGCTGTCGATGTCCCTGTCACATTGCAAAACACTTCACAGCCGATGAATTACCTTTGAAGTGTAACCACCGTTTGGTAGGCAAATGAGGCAGTCAATTTTCAGCAGGACGCCCACAAGCAGCAATGGAATAAATGATTAGTTAATCTGGTTCTGGGGGTGTTGGTTGAGGGACAGATGTTGGACAGGATACAGAAAATCTTCCATGCTCTTTTTTGAATTGTGCCATGGGAGCATTTGAGCAGACAGACATTTCAAATGAAAGACGGCTGCTCTGAAATTGGAGTGCTCCCTCAGTACTGCCATGTTGGCCTAGATCATGTGCTCAAGCCATGAAGGGGGCTTAAACCTGATAGATCAATTACTATCTGGAAATGAAATACTGGTTTACATTTTGTAATGAAACCCTTCATTGGTACTTAACATATTTGGATATGACTCAACTGCTGAAGGGTTCCTTTTGAAACATTAACTGGTTGTCGTAATTATGGTTTTATTTCGTGTGTAATGTACCTTTAAGAATAATACTTGTTAAGGAAGATCACATGATCTGTCGGAACCAATAGGGGAGTAGCGCGGTCTATCCCAGCAGGCAATGTAAAGATAGAGTTGGAGTTGAAAGCCCCTGCATAGTTGCTGCCGAGTATATTGTAAATAAACTTAATGGGCAGAATGTTCCGTTTGACATTCGGGGGGTGGACGGTGATGTTGGGAAAGCGTCCTGGCATTGCTGCATGCCATCGCAATATTTCACTGGGTAGGCGCGCGATGAAGTCCGACGCCCGCCCGCCATTAATTAAAGGGCCACTTAAGGCCCTTTAGTCTTCAACTGACACCGATTTTTCGGTGCCCATACGATCTTCGGGTTGACACACAGGCGCAACGGGCAGGCGGGTAAGAGACAATTGTATTAACCTCATCCACAGGCGGGATAAGAGGGCTTAGTGGGGTTGTATTTGCTGTGTGAAGTATTTATTGTTGAAAATTTTTCAAACTTGCCTGGGTGATCTGCAATACTTCAGAATGTATCCCAGCTGCTTTTTCTGGACTCTTAACCTTCAGGTCAGCACTCTGCAGTGAGGAATCTTTTCTGGGCCAGCAGCTTTCCGGAAGCCTTCCCTGAGCCTGAATATGGGAATTGATCTGCCCAATGGAGGCAGCTCCTCTGAGGAGGAAGGGAGGGCTAGAAGGGGGAGGAAGCCAGGAGTTCACATTCAGCCTCCAGGGGAGCCACCTTTGGGAGGAAAGGCACAGGCACAAGAGGTGCAGGGCCAAGGGGTAGTCCAAGGTGGAAGGGGCCGCAGAAGACGCCACTATCCTGCTGCCAGGGTATATAGGCGGCGAAGCAGCTACCTCAATATGACTGAGGTGCAGTGCCGAAGGAGGCTCCGTCTGTCAAGGGAGACAGTCAACTATATCTGTCAGATGATTGGGCCTGAGATCTCCCCTAACTGTGTGGGTGGACACCCCATGCCAGTGGCTCTAAAGGTCACAGCTGCTCTCAACTGCTATGCCTCTGGCTCCTTCCAGGGGTCGGTGGGCGATCTTTGCGGTGTGTCTCCAGTTCAAGGGCATCCTGTTCGAAGCAAGTTTGTATGGAGAGCTGTGCTTGGCCGCCTCCAGTCCGCACACGCTCAGCCACGTTCTGCGCATTCTTCTGCTGAAAAAGAGAAAAGCATTGATTAGGACAAATTGCACATGGACTCTGTTTGCGCACGGCATACCCCAACCAGAGTGGTACATATCAGGCCTCCAGTGCCTCCTCACTCTGCTGCTGCTGATCACTCAAGCAAAGATGCTAGGCCTGCTCCCCACCCACCCCCACCCCCTTGGACACATGCTGCTTACATCACATTAGGAACCACACGGTATTTCCTCGCATAGCAAGGAGGCACAAACACGTGCAGTGCACAGGGCAGCAGATGGTTCGTTGCCACACCACCTTGAAGTTCCCCTTCCACCATCTCATCACCCTGACTGGACATGTCCTTGGGTTCTGAGTCTGCTCCTAGGTGCAGCTCCTCCAGGTTGCCCCCAAACCAGTCATGTGGGACTCAGATCAACACATCCTGCGGGGGAAAACTCATCTCCTCATGACCCACTCAGGCTGACCTCAGCATGGGCACTATCTGCTTGCCCAACCAGCAAAGAAAAAATGCCATTAATGATTCAATGCAGTCACGACTCTGAGATTTGTGGGGATGGGGGGAAGTGCAGAGGATAAGCTGACCTTCTGGGTTAAATGCCCAATGCCAACATGGTACTCACCCTGCCAGAGTGCAACAAATCAGCACTGGATTCAGATGCGTCGCACCACACTGCGGGAGCTCACCACCTCCGCCACCTCCTCCCAGGCACATTTCGTCATGTGTGGGGGCCTCCTCCTCCCATCCTGGGGGACCAATACCCCCCGCCGTGCTGCCACCTCCTCGGGGAGGGCAGCAAGGCAGTTATCAGAAAAACGAGGGTCACACTGGGCCCCCGCTGGCCTACCGTCCAGCCTGGCCTGCTCACCCAAACCCCTCTGTTGTGGCCTTTCAGTGGCCATTGGGAGCAGCCTATAGGAGGCTGCCAGGCCTTCTTTTAAACTGGCTGCTGGGTCGCCATTGAGCCCGGCGGTCTGTGCACGCCCGCTGCCGCCCGCACACTCCCGCTATCCACAGGAGTCAGGAAATACACTGGGTGGGCTTTAATTGGCCTACCCCCATAAAATGGCGGCGTGGACCCGATGGCAAGCGCTGATCAGGTCCTTGCCCGCCCACACCCATTCCCACTTCGTGCCCCTCCGTCAGACAGAAAATTCTGCCCAGTCTTTCCACCCAAGAAGTGTCTGCATCTATCATCAATAGAAGCAACTCGGCCACCCTTACAGCACCGGTCTTCCTGTTTTAAATTCTGATTGACTCACTGCACTTTTTTGTTTATTTTGGATTTCCTGCATGCATAACCTTTCTTATTGCTTTTTGAAAAGCACCTGTTTATTCAAAGTCTCTAACCCATTAATACGTTTTCTGTGCCGTTACGAGCTTTCCCACAGATGGTTTCAGTGCCACACTTTGCTTACAGGGGCTGAAGTTGAGCAAGGTGTGAAAGGATCACACTCTGCCAAAACTGGCATATAAAGGCATTGAACTGAATAAAACTGAATGAATCATTTACTCTGGCTCTCAATATATCTTTCATTTATTCAGAAAGGGCAGCCAGGAGAAGAAACATGCAGGCAATCCTTACACAATAGCAAATCCTGACTGCATGCCGGTAGAACATTCACTATAAGGATACCTTTTGGTGAGAGGATAGTAACATGGAAGATTTGGAATGCTATTACCAATGAATGCATCAAGTGTCACAATCCTCCATGTATTGTCCAAACTGGACCTGCGCATCACCCACCCTGGCAAGTGGAACTCTGAAACACACATTATCTGTCCAATTATCTACTTGTTTTAAAACTGCATGTGCAAGATAGTGAATTGAATAGTATTTCTCACAAGAGAATTTGAGCAACAATACCTGTCACATAGTGTAAAAAATAAGGAGAGAAACAGCAGCACTGCACAGAAAATAGTAATGGCCTTCACTGAGTTGAGTATGCTGAGCTGGGCATATTTGATGAGGGAAGAAAAATTGGGAGCTGCTAATTAGTTTGCTGAGGGCAGCTATCCTTATTATCTAGGTTAACAGCTGTTGTAGCTGAGAGTATATTGAGAGATCTGGAGATTCATTTTTACAACTCTCCTGTTCTTCTTGTTCCCTGTAGATTTGAACTTGGTTCTTGAAATGGTCTCTTCGACCATATGAACAAGCTATAAATTGAAAGCTTGTTAAGATAATAGCCAGGGTTATGAGGGTTATGAGCAAGACACAAACATCTGTCAAAGTATTAATTAATTGCTGATCAACTGAGTTTATAAGATACAAGCTAAATCGGCATCTTTCAGGAGTCTGTCTCTTGAAAGCGATAGTTACAACAGGAAGGCATTTATTAGCTGGAAATTATATTGGGAAGATTGCAATGAAATGTTTTCCTGTTGATTGAGTTTCCTCCGTTGCCTTGGTGGGTGAAAGTTTTGTTAACTGGGATGACGCCATACAAGAGTTCTATTTATATATGCAGAAAAAGTTGTTGTGGATATTATGATTGAAGCAGTAGTTTAAACCTGCTGTTACAGAAGGGAACCATTTATGGAGGACATCTAGTACTCCAGCTGGTGTGCAAAGGTCTAATTGTTCGTTTGTAAAAGGGTGTACCAAGAAAATCAGACTGTACTGGATTTTTAAAAAATACTGTATGAGCTAATGGAGCGACCAGTGTAGGTGAAGGTCGGTCACCTGGACTATTACATAACTATCATTTTACTCTGTAAATTAAAACAATATTGTGCATTCTATTTATGTGACATTTTACTTCAGTTGTGGAATGCAGCACAGAGAAGAATAACAGCACATGAAGCAGTTCAGTCTGACTAATGGTCACTTTGCCAATTAAAGTGGTTTGTGGGTAGTTTTCATAAATTTTTATGAGGTGATGTAAAATAACCAAATAAATTATTTTATTGGTGTGGCAAACAGTGGGAATGATACCATAGGATGCGACAGGATATGGATAGGTAACCAGAATGGGCAGATAATTGCTGGATGGACTTTAATACTGTTATGGCACAACAGATGGTTAAATGCTAAGCTGCTCAAATCCCAGAAGGAAACTTGAAGCAGCTGTCACAACTATTTGCAATTTGTATTTATTTCAAGATGTGGGCTTTGAATCCAGTAAAAAGAAGGCCACCCGAGGTTTAAAGGGTTTTTACAAAACTAAATTAAACGTTTATTAATAAAAGGAATAATGTTAAGCATATACATAGGCTACAAATTACTACTATGATAACTTCTAGCACTCCTAATTAATCCAATTCCCAGTTACAACTCCGTTAAGGCAACAGTAAAAATACTAGATTTTAAAAGACTCAGGCAAGTAACACTATACTCTGAACAGTCAAATTCAAAGTGAGTTTTCTTCACTTCAGGAACTTCAGTTCTTGCAGACAGTAGTTTGGACACAGAGGCTGGAGGCTTTTCGCACTTGTTAGATCTTAGAATTCCTTCCCTTGCACACAGTCTTCTCTCCTTTATACATATTTTCCCCTTTGAATGCAAATTCCCATTGTTTCACTATGTCTTTGGACTTTACCTCTCTAATAATAAAAATCTATCATTGTACCAATTTTACCAGTAATCTTTGAAAAAAATAAACACACTGTTTCTTAATTTCTCTTGGCCAAGTGAAACATTTCACCTCTTTAGAATCCAAACTAGTTTGGTTTAATTAAAAATGATAATGTTCCCTTTCTGCCTCACATTCGAAAACTTCACCCATGTTTACCTATTTAACATTTCAAACCTAACTTCTCTTCTTACATCAAAGCCTTCAGACCAGCTGTCTCTAATTCAATTAAGTCACACACACACACACACACACACACACACACACAGACACAGACCCCACTATTACTCTACTTTACAAATAACATTATGGAAATTATTATATCTTCCTGATAAATACAAATACTCTAAGATGATGCATGTTGGGAAAAGGAATAAAGAGAGGCGATGTAGACTTAATGGCACAGTTCTAAAGAGTGTGCAGGGACAAAGGATCCTGGGGCTTCATGTGTATAGAAGGTGGCAGGGCATATTGAGAGAGTGGTTAGCAAAGCATATGGGATTTTTGGCTTAATACATAGAAGCATTGAGTACAAAAGCATGGAAGCTATGCTGAACCTTTATAAAGCTCTGATTAGGCCACAGCTAGAGTATTTCATGCAGTTCTGGTCACCATATTTTAAGAAGGATATGAGGGTTCTTGAGACAGTACAGATGAGATTTATCAGAATGGTTCCAGGGATGAAGGATTTCAGCTACAAGGTTAAGTTGGAGAAGTTGGAGTTGCTCCCTCTGGAGCAAATGAGATTGAGAGGAAATGTGATAAAAGGTTTACAAGAATGTGGCATATTTTGAAAAGGTAGACAAAGAAAAGCTGTTTCCATTAGCTGATGGTACAAGAGTCCAGAGACACAGATTCGAGATTTTGAATGTTATGTAAGGGTGTTGCGAGGAAGGACTTTTTTTATGCAGTGAGTAGTAATGACCTGGAACTTGCTGCCTATGAGAGTGATGGAAGCAGAGCCAATAAATGATTTCAAAAGGAAACTGGATGTGCAGTTGAGAGAAATAAATTTTCAGTGTGTAGCAACAGGGCGGGTGAACAGGACTCTATACAGAGAGCTGTCATGGACACAATGGGCTAAATGGCCTCCTACTGTACCATTATGATTCCATGTTTGACTCCTTTTCCCTTTGAATTATTGTTCCCCAATCCAAAGGTGACAAAATTTGTATTTAAATACTGGGGTAGCTCCTGTGGATCTGTAATGTTTCTGCTGAACATTGGCCACGATCTTCTGATTTCTGGATGGTTGGAGACCATACGTACCCCAGAAGATTTGTTACGGGACCCCTCAGAACTCCCAACACCGCAGGACTCTGCGGGAATTGCCTGGAAAATTTGAACTTCTGATGGGCAATACCCCTGCTCGCTGGGGCCCTCCAAAAAATTCTCCAACTCTGAATTGGAGTCGGAGATTTCAGACAGTTCCGACTTACTTACCTGAATAGTTACGCAGGATATGTTAGACAGAAAAAAACCTAGACTAACTCCTGGATAGCCATACAACTGACCTCCCAATCACTCTCACTAACACCCCCGACTCCCACCTCAATTCCCGGAGTCAACCTCTAACCTGACCTGGCCAGTCCCCACCACCCAACTTCCCCCTGACCCAACCTGATTAGCCCCCAACTTGACCTGACTAGCCCCACGACCTGACTCTCCCCATGAGCCGATCTGACTAGCCCCTGACCTGACTACTCCCGATCCACCTACCCACTCACCCACCTACTGCCCTACCCAGCTGCCACCTTACCCTCTTATCCATTTACCTTACCCACCTTACTTCATTATCACCCTAACCCCTTACCCACCCTACCCCCTTAGCTTTCCTCTAAAGCTTTTCAAGGAGCTTTGGGATATTACCAGAATATGGCACCGAGTGCCTTAAAAAGGGGGCACAGCTTCTGCACAGATTCTCTCTGCTGCTCTTGCCCAGGGTCCCTGTGCTGACTGAGTTCTGCAGGACCCTCCATCAGAAGATTGCCATGAAAAATCGGAGAAAGGTAAACATGTACATTTTTGTCTGATCAGGGTTGGAAACAGGGGTTCCAACCCTGAATGGAAGATTTGGGCTATTTAGTTTACTTTGTCAATGTCAGCACATGCTGAATATATTTTCTTACGATCAGGTGAGAAGAGATCGAATGGCTGCCTTCTTACCCCATTCTTTGAGTGGAATTGTCCCAGATTTGCACTAAGTGTGGAAGCGGGGTGGTAAAATTACGTTTATGGAGAATGCACCAGTTGATGGTGACTGACAGTTAACTGTCAAGCAATTTCTTGAACAATCAGAGTTAAGCTGCCTGGTTTAAATTTCAAACAATCCTCGGCAGTTAACTGTCATTCACTATCAATTTGTGCATTCTCCATGGCAACACCTCTACTAATCAGAGTCCATTTGCCAACCAATCAGCACTCTCTTCTCATCAGTATAAATATGTTGTTGCCCCTAACTTTCGTATTTTCTTGCGAATTGTCCTGATGAGTGCAAGATGAAAAACTTTGATAAAAAACAACTCTTTTTTCAGCAATACTCAAATATACAGTTGGAAGAATGGAAAGGGAAGAGTGTCACTTGACCTTTCTGTATGACTGGCATCCCCAATGCAGAGCAGGACAATGGCCAGTACAACGGTGAAAATATTAATTTTGGGAGATTGTATCTTGATCCTTGTGTAGTGTACACAAATTAGAAAATGTTTTTGCTTCAAACTGTATTCAAAAAATATAGTTCTAGCATCTAGTAATGAGATTTTTCACATAATCAAACATGGCCGACTTTTTGATATTTTACAGTTACTTCAATTCAACCATGTCAAAAATAAATACTTTGACAGGGGCTGCTTCGTTGCTATCATTGAATTCAAGTAGAAAGGCGGGCACACAGTTATAAATGAACGTCTGTTCATATCTAAAATATTTTCCTCCAAGATGTTTACGGAGAAATTATTAAGGGTGGCTTAAGTCAATATAAAAGCTACCTGTGGTTTTATATCAATATTACAACCTCAAAAATCTTAGGGGGAAAAAGTAGTGTGAGATAGGGAGGCTGTCATCAGATATTCACTTCCCAGAATCCAGCTCCTGCCTCCTCTTATGCTGGAGCATATTTCCACTGCAGATGTTTTAATTTCACTGAGTTTCTTAATTTCCTCCTGCACTATGGCCAGTATGACTGAACACTGGACAGCTTCCCCTGTTCAATTCAGCAGAAATTTGTTTTGCTGCATTTGATATGAAACCTCTTCAGTTGCATTTAATGGTAACAATGGCCTTGTGAATGCATGTTGCAGTTTAATTACTACATGATGCCCAAGGTGATAACTGAAAGCAAAACTACCCTTTGAGTTGCTGGAATTGGTATTGGTTATCTGGTCTGCACTTTGTGTGAATTAAAACACCTTCCATATTCTTCTGTTTTTTTACTATGTACCTCTGTGTCAATGTTCCTTCTGCTGCAGCATTTGACAGGCTTGGAATAGGCAGCTGAAAATGTCAAAATTCTCTTTCGTCATTATCCACCCCCACCCGATGATTGTCTTTCCCCATAATGCAATAATGTGGCTTGGCAATATTGACGTTCATTAGAAAATGTGTTTGAAGTTCCATAAGAGCATGGTGGTGATTTCTCCACGTGACTGAAATATATTGAGTCCCATTTTTAACCACATTGGAAAGTTGTCTGATAGGTTATAATCATTCAGATTACTTTGAGCTTGAGAACCGGGGGGAAAAAACGATTTTAGACAATGTAAATATTTTCCTCCTTCTGTTCTGTTTCACTTTGGAGCCAAATGCGTGTGCTCGGTGACTACGGATGATGAATCATCAGGAGTGCCTCTGAGCACACAGCTGTCGTTTCCTGTCTCCTTTCCCAGTTGTTCCAGAGAGAATTGGCCTCTGATCTCAGTCCTACATCTGCTACAATGTGAGCAAAACATGAGAAAGGTGATTTGTTTAAAAATTTATATTGGGGACAATTCTTAAAAGTAAGGTCAACGCTTCCAAAAGTGAGAAGTCCTGATATTTACTCAGGCTGTGGAGCGAGCAGTGGGAAGATTTCCTGAGACAGGCAAACTGGAAGCAAGGGTCTCCCGGACATACCATAGAAGTTCCAGAAGGAAGTCTTTTAAATGTTTTTCTGCAGTTTGCCTGCCTGAGAACCAGCTTGATTGACAGGAGGACAAAGCTATGGGGCAGGGCTGCATCTAAGGAGCAGAGAGGAGGGAGGGCAGAACAGAGAAATCGGCAGGGTGGGAGGTGAGGTGAATGAAAGGAATGGGATCACGGCGAGATGTGGTTAGATAATCGAGGCCAGGGGGATCGTGGCGGTTGGGGGACACGGGACAAGATTACGGAGGTGGGTGGGGGTAAGCCGATCCTGGACTCTGTGAAAATGTTTGCTTGCTGTGCCAGGAGGAAACATCCCTGTTGCACAAGCTGAGCTGTAACTGCACTTTGCTTATGGACGCTGCTCATTTCACCTCCTTATATCTGCTCAGTTTCCCGAGCATATGATGCCTATCATCTCTCCTTATATCAAGTGGAACTATGACAGCTGAAGAACTCAGTTTCAGATCTTCTGATCATAATTTGATTTAGGAAGCTGTTTTATGTTTTTGAGAGTAGCAAGCATTTGAGGTGCAAAGTTTCAAAATTTAGAATTGCATTGAAGGCAGAAGTGACTGAATGATCTTGATAGAAATGATAATCAGGGTCATTATGACATTCTCCTCCAAAGTGGGATTATCTTGCCTATTTTTAATTGTAACTGTGTGCATGCATCAAATAAATTCAATAATAACAAGGGATGGAAGAAGAAAAGAAAGGACCATGCAAATTTATCAAGGAAACAGAAGCAAGGCATTAAGACCGTTCTTTCTCCGTTGACTTGGTGTCACTTGCTATTTGAGTTACCATTTCCTGCTATTTATAATTCGTAATTTTGTCTTAATTAGTATAAATTCAGTGTTAATTACAGTTTTATTCTGAGTAAGTTTTTCAGTAACTTGCTTCTTGCACTCATTATTCCATCATTAAATAATCTGCTGTTCGCATGATTGTTTTTAGATCAGAGAACAGGGACCTAACCTTAGATCAGAAATTCTAAACTTAGATCAGAAACTCATGCTTCAGCATCTTATCACACTGCAGTAAGTGTGAATGGCCTAGTTGGCTTCATTTCAAATCCCAAGAAAAGAAAGATCCTAAATGATCTCGCAAGCTTCCATTACAATGACTTGACATTTTTTGAGATTGAGAGTTTGGGGAAAGGAAGAATGCACTTAAAAAAAATTTTTTAAAAAAGATCTGCTATTTCTAAGAATTTTGAGTTTCTCTTTGCTAAGTTCAGTGGAATGCATTTCCATACCTCAACTATTGACCTTGGTGAATTCCTTGGGGTTAGGTTAATTTATGTATTTTAGGTGGACTTGCTGCATTATTCCCATTTACGCTGGGAAGTTCACCGTTCTGCTGGGGTGTGGGAGTGTGTGAAATGGCAACTGTAGCCTCAGGATCCTGTTGAGCAGGACCAGCCTGCAGGCAAGATATGCACCTAAAATCTTAAAATCATGGATGGAAGGAATTAATCAATCACCCCATGATGGACGCCCTGAGGGAAAATGAGTCTTCATAGGCCCCTTTAGTGGTGCTTACTAATTCTGGGTGCCAGTAACATGGACATTGCCAGTGTCTGGTGTTCTTTTATAGTGGTAATAACACGAAATTTGGTCATTCCGGCTAACTTTGAATAGTCCCCCTCTCTCCTACATTAGGGCTTAGACCATGCCCCCACCACTCCCTTCCCCCCCTTTCTGGCAGGCAATTCTGAAAGCAAAAGGAATTTGTAACTAGCCAGCCCCATTGACAGGCCTAAAGTGGCACAATTAAAGCAGAAAATCTTGCTCTCTCTATCCAGTTACTCCATGGAAAGATGAGTTTCTAATGAATAGCAAGCAAAGGAGATGGGTTGGACAACAAGATCGTGCAATAACATTAAAGGTTAATGCAATGACTCAAATTCCATCCCATAGTATCCTTTGCATCGTTCATTTACTATTCATTAAGCTCAATATCAACAACTCCTCTCTCATTTATGAACCATGCTGATTAGACCTTGGATACAATTGACCTTTAGATCTACATTAACTCTTATTACAACTCTTTGACCTAAGATTTCCAGCTGTAACACCACTGATAGAACATTTAAATGAATTCATTATGGTTGGCTTGAGGATCTCAAACTTGGGTCTTTAAATCCAATTATTACTTTTGACTGTACATAAGCGGGGTACTCCTGTCCATTTGATGACTTGATTTGATATAATTGATGTGGATTGCTCGCTATTAAGCTATTAGTTTCTGTATTCATTCACTGGGTTACTCTCTTCGCCATCATTTCTTGATTCTTGCTGTTAGCACCATCCTCGGAATTACCCATATTGTTATAGTTCCTATAGCCAAGATTATTTTATGATATCTTTCTTGATCTTATTATGTTACTAACCTTTTGAGTGTTTGGTAGCAGAAAGCTTTGCACACAGTTGCTTTCATTATCCAGATTTCTTCATTTAGTAGAAGAATAGAAATGACAAATTTGCAACGTAGTCTCACTTCCAGCTTCACAGTTAATACATTCGAGAAGCTTTAGAAGTTTCCAGATGCCCTGTTATTTTTGTGGCAAGTTTCATGATGAATGTTACATTTTGTGATTGTTGATTGCAACTTCTGTTTATGATTTGAATTTTATTTTCAAGTATATTCTGGTTGTGAATTAATTTTCCAATTAGAATTTCAGCAGCTTTTCAGGAGGAAGATATTTAACATCTGCCTTTATCACCCAAACTTTACCAACGAATAGTCAAAAAGAGCTTAGTCTGGATCTTTTTCATAGATTTAAGTGTCTTAAGAATTCCATTGTGCCGAAGCAAACTGGAACAAGAACAGGAACCTCTTTGGGTGGTAAATAAACAACATTATAGAATAATCCCAACCGAACTACATAATAAAATAAGACAAAAGCTGAAGGAGGATGAATTACTCAGTAGCACATAGGGAAATAAGAGTTAGATATCAGAACATGGAATGTTCTAACCCTATAAATAGGGACATTGTAATTACTGGAACAACGTTGCTGGAATATTATTTGAATCGCTGAAGTTGTTTGGTTGGTGCAAAATTAAACCACACACAAAATTGGAACAGACTACAAATATTATTATTCACATAAGAAAGCAATGAACATGAAAAGGCTGCTTGTAAAGAAGCAAAATTTTTAACTTGCTGCATGCAATGGGTAATAGTTTCAAACTGGTGATAACTGCGATAAGTAGCAAAATATGCAATGGTTTGATATAGCATGAGTAAACACACCCAGGGAAGGGGTGCAGTCAGTATTGGGCTGGATTTTTGCTGAATTGGGATGACTTAGGAGGCCCTTTAAAAATGGCGGACTGGTCCCAATTCCGGGATTCTGGACCCCTCCTGAGGTTTCCGATTTTTGGAGTGCCTTTCAAGGGTGTGGCTGGTTCAGGTCGTGAGCCCGCATCCTGCTCTCTCAACCTGACTGGCTCCATTGCAGGGATAGGCATGGCCTAGTCATCTGCAATTTTCATGGAGCCAGGCCCAACTTTTCAAAAAGTTGCTGCTCATGGCAACTCAATGGTGTCGTGAACTGGATGAGGGAACCTTTTGAAAGTCAATTCCCAAAGGACCTCCTCATGAGTTTCCCTCACCCTGCCTTCCCCCCCCCCCCCCCCCCAATAACAAGGTATGCTCCTCCACCCAGCCCCTATGGCCCCTCATGCCAAGGTATGCTCCCCACCCACCCTCTATGGCTCCTCATGCCCCCCATGCCAAGGTATGTCCCTCATCTACTCCCTTTGGCATCACATGCCAAAGTGATAGTAGGATGTTTGAAAAAAAGCTGAAAAAGTTATTCATTGATAACTTTCTATTTTCTTAAAAAAACTCCTTTTTACTACAGCCCAATAAAAGTTTCCATCATCTAGAGAATTGAAATATCAATAGCAGAAACTGTAAGCACTTGAAAGCTCTTTATCTTGGGCAAATAAACATTGTGAAATTGACGGCATAGATCAGAGAGCCAGAGGCTCAGGTATTTCAATAAACTAATGTATTTCTGGTTCTCAACCATGTCTCATTATGTATTTTTGGCTGAGAGCCCAAAAATCTATCAGTATGACAAGCCACTTCCCCCCCCTCAAACAACCCTTATTTGCCAGGTTATGTCCCCCATCCTTCCTTCATGGTTCCTCAAGTAGGTGGGCTGAATTGGGAATTTTACCAACTCAACTATCCAACTCAAGGATGAAAATCCAGCCCAATATTTTACCTCATTTTCTCCTCCTCGCTTACGAATTTTACCCTGATAGAATGAAGACTAATTTCAAAATGGACCTGTCAGCACTAGGGTAACAGAACAAATTGCATGAGTTTTGGATGAGCTGAGTTCAGAGAGTGGAAGATGGGAGGTCAACGAATTTGATTGAGAAAATGTAGGTTTGGCAGGATTGAACAGAACTGTTGTGAGCAGTAAGGTCCAGCATGAGATAGTGGCCAGGAGAGGCAGGTGTGGTGGGGGAAGTGAGGTTTAGTGGCACAGGTAAAAAATGACAGCTTTAGCCTTCTCAATATTTAGCTAGAGGGAATGCAGACTTATCGAAGAGGGCATGTCAGACAAGCAGTCCGGCACCACAGAGTCAGAGAAAAGATTGTTCTTAGAACCTCTTCCTAGGACAAAGGAACATGGTTGTGGTTGTTGGAGGTCAATCATCTCAGTTCCAGGGCATCACTGCAGGAGTTACTCAGGATAGTATCCTAGGCCCAACCATCTTCAGTTGCTTCATCGAATACCTTCCTTCCATCAAAAGGTCAGAAGTGGGGATGTTGGCTGATGATTGCACAATGTTTAGCACCATTCATGACTCCTCGGATACTGAAGCACTCCATGTCCAAATGCAGCAAGACCTGGACAATACCCAGGCTTGAGCTGACAAGTGGCAAGTAACATTCGCGCCACACAAGTGCCAGGCAATGATCATCTCCACCAAGAGAGAATCGAACCATTGCCCCTTGACACTCAATGACATTATCATCACAGAATGCCCCACTATCAACGCCCAGGAGGTTACCATTGACCACAAACTGAATTGGACTAGCTATATAAATACTGTGGCTAAAAGAGCAGGTCAGAGGCTAGGAATCCTAGGGCGAGAAACCCACCTCCTGACTCCCCAAAGCCTGTTCACTATCTACAAGGCACAAGACATAAGTGTGATGGAATACTCTCCATTTGCCTGGATGAGTGCAGCTCCAACAACACTCAAGAAGCTTGACACCATCTGGAACAAAGCAGCCAGCTTGATTGGCACCCCATCCACAAACATTCACTCTCTCCACCACCAATGCATAGTGGCAGCAGTATGTACCATCTACAGGATGCACTGCAGGAACTCACCAAGGCTCCTTAGGCAGCACCTTCCAAACCCACAACTGCTACCATCTAGAAGGACAAGGGCAGCAGACAGATGGAACACCACCATCGAAGTTTACCTCCAAGTCACTCACCACCCTGACTTGGAAATATATCACCATTCCTTCACTGTCGCTGGGTCAAAATCCTAGAACTTCCTCCATAACAACACTGTGGGTGTACCTACGCCGCATGGACTGCAATGGTTCAAGGAGGCAGCTCACCACCACCTTCTGAAGGGCAATTAGGGATGGACAATAAATGCTGGCCTAGCCAGCAACACCCACATCCCATGAATGAATTTTAAAAAATGTTTACATGACCTTTATTAAAAGATTTGGATTGCTTACAGTTGAGTGTTTGGGGTCGAAGTGCTTATCTGAATTTAAAGAACAAAAGTGAATGCAGATTTGTTTCCACTAAGTGTATAGTAATCACTTCTTTATTTCTGTTTCAGTGTTTTTTCCCGATGATAATCAGATTGCTGTTGGTCCTGAAAACTCGCTGCAAGAAACTGATTCCTTCAGACCTCTCCCTGAGTCAGCTTCAATTGTCTTTGATGAAGATAAACCGATAGCCAGCAGTGGAGCTTATAAAATTGATTTTGATAGTCTTGATGTTTTAGACTCTTTCCAACCTCACTCCCCTTTGGATCCAAGTTCACCTGTGAAATCAGAAGGTTCCAAGATTTGTGGACAAGCCAGTGAGAAGTTTCTGCATGCTCCAAGCAGTACCAGCTCGGCACCACCACAATCTCCTCCATTCACACGGAAGTCTGATGGAACTACAGATGTTGGTCGCACAGAGGATGTGGCAAAAACTTTGCAGGCAGAGGCCTTTAGCATAGCCTCAGATAATGCTCATGGTGTCAAGAAAAAGAAACCTAGACCACTATCTTTAAAAAGGAAGACTAAATCAGAGAAACCAGCAGAGACACAAGCAGAAAAACCAACAGAGAACCCAACTGCGGCAGAAACTCAAGCAAGGCCTACAGTCCTTGAGGCTAATAAAGAAGTGACTATATCGCAATCATCCTGCAATAGTTTACAAAGTGCAGTAAATCAACAGGACTCTCCCATTCCTCATCAGGCTTCCTGCAGCTTTGATCCAGATAATCTTTCTGACCATAATCCATTTGCAAGTGGAGATAAACAACAAAACATACCAGTAGCACAGAGTGAAAGTGAGACTGTTACTGTTGTGTTAAAAGAATCCGATAAAATAGCACTGGAGTCTGGAACACTTTCAGATCCTCCAGCTGTGGGCCATGCAGTGAGGCTGGAATTTGATTATTCTGAGGATAAAGACAGTTTTGAAACTGAACAAGATAAAAAGCCTGTTCCTAAGAAATTTGGCAAAAAATCAGGTGGAAAGATGCCACTTAGAAAGCCAAAGATAGGAATCAAGAAGGTTCCAACAGTTGAAAAGGTAGACAATGCTCTTGCTACACCATCTCATTCAACTGCTGATCCTGATGATATCCCTATTCCAAAGACCACATATTCATTTGACCCTTCTAAATGGGATGATCCTAATTTCAACCCATTTAGCAGTAATGTACAGGTTCCAAATTCTCCCAAGTTGCCTCATGCTTCATTCAGTTTTGACATGGACAACTGTGATAACTCTGTGGACCCATTTAAATCTTCTACAAAAATCTCAGGATCCCCTTCCCATTCCCCTGCTTCATTCGAGGTGAATGATGACACTGGTACTAGTGAGGGGGATGTTAATAATAAAACATCGAAGAAGAAGAGGCTACCTTTAAAGACGTAAGTAACAAAAATTGTTCATTTTAGCAAGATGTACAAAAATGTACTGAGTCTTAATGATCAATATTGTGTTTTGCAGCTTTCCAGTGACCTGAATTGTTTGATTACAGGCTGTTGTATTTACAAAAAAAAAGCTATCTGTGTTTTAGAAAATACCAGCTTATTTGTTCCTAGGAAGTACTTTGTATTGAAAAAGATCTGAAGATGGGTTGGTGGTACATAAAAATATAAGAAATAAGAGGAGTAGACCTCAAGGAGTGGCCCCTTGAACCTACCCCGCCATTCAATATGATTATGGCTGATCTTCAGCTTCAGCTCCACTTTCTTGCCTGCTCCCTATAACCCTTGATTCCCTGAGAGACTAAAAATCTGTCTATCTCATCCTTAGGTACATACAATAATGGAGCATAAAAACCCTCTGGGGTACAGAAATCCAAAGATGCAAACCCTTTTGAGTAAAATACTGGGACTGATAAGAAACAGTATGAAGTGAAGAGATACATATTCATTCTTTACTTCTGCCCAATACTTTAGCGCTCTTCCTGACAACTCTGAAAATACTTCTAGCAGTGCCCTGGGAGCAGATCCTCTACCCAGAGTGTGGCAAGGGAGGTTAAATAAGAAGAAAATGGGTGTTGGTTTCTGTAAATTTGAGGCAAACTTATTTTGCACAATAAGAGTCAGTGTTTGTATACCCACATTCTTTGCTGAGGCCTGGACAATATTCAGGCCTGGGCTGATAAGTAGCAAGTAACATTCATGCCACACAAATGCTTGGCAATAACCATCTCCAACAAGAGAGAATCTAATCATCTCCCTTGACATTCAACGACATTACCATCACTAAATCCACCATCATCAGTGTCCTGGGGGTTACCATTGATGAGAAACTTAGCTGGACCAGCTCCATAAATACTGTGACTACAAGAGCAGGTTTTGTGGCACGTAACTCACCTCCTGACTTCCCAAAGCCTGTCCATTAGCTACAAGGCACGTCGGGGGTGTGATGGAATATTCATCACTTTCCTGGACACCATCCAGGTCAAAACAGCCCTCTTGATTGGCACCTCATTCACCACCTTAAACTGACAATCCCTCCACCACCAATGCACAATGACAGCAGTGTTGACATCTACAAGATGCACATCAGCAAATCATTAAGGCTTCTTCAACAGCACCTTCCAAACTGTCAACCTCTACCACCTAAAAGGACAAGGGCAGCAAGCACTTGGGAACACCACCACCTGCAAGTTCCCCTCCAAGTCACACATCATCCTGACTTGGAAATATATTGCTTTTCCTCCACTTTTAGTGGATCAAAATCCTAGAGTCCCTGAACTGCACTGCGGGTTCAAGAAGGTTGCTCACCATCACCTCCTCAAGGGCAATTAGGATGGACAGTAAATGCTGGCATTGCCAACAACCTATGAACAAATAAAACAAGCTGATTGCGGTGGTTGCGAACAGTACAATTGATGTCAAGCACCCCTAAATTAGATTAGGCTATTAACTTTGGTTCCTATTTGTGCGTATAGTCCATGTGTGTGTGTTTGGTGTCAAACATGAACTTTGTTCTATTCACATACTTTTACACGGGTCATGTGGCTCAGCAGATAATGCCCCTGCCTCTGAGTCAGAAGCTTTGGGTTCAAGCCTATTCCGGGACTTGTTGGGCACAGAAGGACTGCTGGAATGCAGCTAAACAGGTTGATAATCAACCAGCTAATCCTTCCAATATGCTCACACCAGGTGGTAAGAGTGGGAGAGTGCTTGTCAACCATTCTTGACGGAGACTAGTGCCCCTCAAGCTATAACCAATTGTCTAACAGAGAGAGATGCCTATGTTCCTTCGTGGACTTTGCTAATTTTACACAGGACATTTACATGAAGAAAAAGCCTTTAAACTTCCATTTTAATTTCAAGCCACCAGATCGTTTCAACTTCACAGTTATGATAATGTGAGCATTCTCTTCTCTTAGTATATCTGTAATATCTTTATATTTTCATATTCCACCTTCTTCTTCTTCCTGCGAGAGTGGGATGAGGAATAGATTACATCTGCTATGGTAGGAAGGGAAGATGAGCAAATTAGACATTTCATACTGAACTTCGCTCCAGTATTGATACTGCTCAGCAGAGGTGAACTGATGACATGGGAAAGTGAGGAACTTCACAAATGCCCCCATGAATGGTTCCATGTTGCTTTCATATTGGCGTTCCCTTTTTTCCCTGAAAACCCTGAAGAATCCCGCACCATTTCGTAGAAGCTAGTCTACCCCTGCTGCTGAGCCAACAAAAGTGTGATGATCACACAGTAGGTGTTTTCACAGGGAAGATTTCTTCCTTCGTCTTTGAGCTCTCCCTTCAGTTATCCAATTGGGAACTACTGAAATTCATAGCATGATTGTAGGATTGGAGAACACATTTTAACATGTGGTTTCAAGGATCCACAGGTTAAAGACTGAGCATCTTCATCAGCTGGTAGCCAAAATGCTTCAGATTTGATCAAAAGTTGGCCAATAACTGGAATGGACATGAATGTCAATTCTTTTTGAAACTTCCAATTCGGAAATTCAGGAACATCCATTTTAACCTTTTTCAAATACTGTCTTATGAGGATTATCACCTCCAGAATAAACATTTCTTGCAACAGGACATGAATTAACTTGGAAACTTGAATGGGTCATATATTTTGAATGATAGTGAACATAGATAAAAAGTATCTCCATCTTCAAGGGTCATCAGAATAGACGTAAAAGGGCGTTTAGAACAAAGTAATTCTAACATTTTTAGTTGATGGTTAGATCAATAGACAAGTTATTAATGAGTATTTCATTTTCATAGATCCTGTTGTGATTATGTTGTACAATTATCTGGAATTACTCTTAAGCCTCCACCATTTTGTCTGATCATGATTTGTGTATTGCCTTGTTTGGTGACTCAAATAACCCTGGTGTTATTTATTCAATAAGATGATTTGATGTAATTAAAGGTATTCAGAAATACCTTTATTAACTATTACATTAATTGATAGAATATCTCAGGTTTTCAATAGGACTTTAAGGCTACATTCGAACAGCAATATTCAAGTTTTGTATGTGTCTGTAATTAGCCATTGTTGACATTTTTGTTTTAATTGTTACACAAGGCAAGTGGTTATAACTTGAGGGGCACCACTCTGTGGCAAGCATTGCTGACCAGGAATCTCTTCCACTTTTACCACCTGCCATGGGAGTGTTAGAAGGATTACTATGTTGATTATCAACTTGCTTGTCCTGTGTAATGTACACTTCTCCCATGGCCAACAAGTCCTGGAGTGGGACTTGAACTTGGAGGTTCTGGCTCAGAGGCAATGGCACTACCCACTGAGCCATAAGACCACCCCCCAAGTTTTCTATAAGCCTGGGTTAATGTAGAATTGAGAGTTGTTGATGGAAAAGAATTGTTTGGCACAAAAGGGGAATTCAAACTTCTTCATAGAAAGTGCAGTTCAGTTACTAAAGAAAACATTTGCCTGGACTATTTTTATTTCTACAGAAGAACCTAGAAGTGGTAAAGTTTTGAACTGTCCTAGAAATTGGCTTCAAAGTATAATGAAAAGCAAGTCAATTCTGGATAGAACCAGATGAGCTTCTATTATATCACTCATGGGATAGGGGAGTGGGGGTGGTGGTGGGGTGATGTGGCGGAGATGTTTTTTAAGCATCTCTTTCAGTAACTGCTTCTCTGCTTGTGTCCTGATCTACCTTATGTCTATTTGTCTATCTCTTTCCCTCTTCCATTTTCATCATAAGCAATTTCTAATTTCACATTAAAATATTCAAAACTATTTCTGATAACTGCAAATATTACGCATGACCTCAGTTCATCTCAGCACATCTTTTAGCTTGTTACTGTATCCAGGATTGCAAATATCTGATGCAATGTTTTGTGATGTCAGAATGGGCATTGGCCAGTCGCGCGGGAGGGCAGGGGGTTGGTAATGGCTGGTAAAATATTAGTGCAGCTTCGACAAATCTAGGATGTTTGAAAAAATATGATATTCTGATACTTTAATTGTTTTTTTTACATATCTGTACAAAGCCACACTTGCTTAAAACTGTCAGGAAAATGAGTGGAATCAGCTCTGTTGCTCATTATTGATCTATCCTATGTGATTCTGCTTGTTCAGTGATACAACATTCAATTTGTTTAAGATGGATTATTAAATAATCTGGAATTATTAAAATTAAGGCCTAAAGTAAATTAAACTTTTGACTTTAATCACCTTTATTTTCAGTGGCACAATGGGGAGGGAAGGAGAATGTTACATTTTAACAAAATAAAATCTCAACATGGACTTGGAATTTTTGCAATAATCCATGTTTTGAGAAAATTACTTTTGAACAAGTTGTTGAGTGTTAAGATCCTGGAGAAAGTATTTAGGGCTGGTGGATTGTGACGAACTTTAATTTTGAATATAGTAAGAATATCAGGAGAGAAAGACTGTCTTAAGAACTTATAAGAGGAATGTTTATAGAATCAATTACCTCAAGCACAGTATCATAGCACATTATGACTTCTTTCCTTATCAAGTTGTGGTCATTATTTTTTATTTATTGTCTTTAACTAATTTCAGAATAACTAATTACAGATCTTGAGAAGTCATTTGCAAAATATAGTTAGAACTAACTGAAATGATTTTCTATAGAACAATTTGCCTTTTCTGAGAATATCAGAGAAAAATCCTGGACAGTTCGAAAGAAGTTACTTTTTTTTTGAATTTCTAAGTTTGAAGTAACTCGATCTAAGAGATGAGAACAATTTTAACTCTGCTTTCCTGCCTATATCCCACTCAATTGCTGCAATTTCCGGGCCTAGTAAGGAAAGTTACTCCACTGCCCTGGGATTCCACCACCCGTGTTCCTTCCATGGCCTCTTAAGTGCAAGGCTCTTCCAAAGCATCTTCCTTGTGACTTACCTGACACTTCCTTAGGCAATTGATATGATGGGTATAAAAGTTGTTTCACAATGATTAGAGAAACAGAAACAAAAATGATTGTGGTGGAACTGCATTGCATGAGCACACTTTGTGTGGGTGTGTAATGTGTGGAAATGTATCTTTATGTATAAGATGGCCAGTTTGAATTTTACTTCAAGTGCAGAAAATTTGGATTTGGTTAGATCTGCTTATTTTACTAGATGCTGATTTCAGGAGAATGTACAGGAGAATTTTATTTTTACTTGTAAACTGCTCCTTTATCTGAGCAGATTCATTTAACGTGCAGAATATTTGAGGTTTGCTTTTGTTTCCATTTCTCACAGTTGTTTGCCATTCTGGCATCATACTCAGTTCAGGACAGTGATGCATCCCATTCTAGCAGTTAATATTTGACAGATACAAAAATAGAATTACACACTTTAAAGACTTTTCATAACAACTGGGCAGTGGTGTGGTGGTATTATCTCTTGACTAGTAATCCAGACACTTAGGCCAATCCTCTGGGGACCTGGGTTCCAATGAGGTTCCACACAGCAGATGGTGGAATTTGAATTCAATCAATAAAAATCTGGAATTAAAAGTCTAAAGATGACCATGAAACTATTGTCGATTGTCGTAAAAACCCATCTGCTTCACTAATGTCCTTTAGGAAAGAAAATCTGCCATCCTTACCTGGTCTGGCCGACATGTGACTCTTAACTGCCCTCCAAAATGGCTTATCAAGCCACTCAGGTGTATCAAACCACTAGAAAATCAATAAGAAATGAAAGCAGACGGACGACCTAGAATTGACCTCGGCACCAGAAAGACAATGGCAAACTCAACCCTGTTGGTCCTGCAAAGTCCTCTTCACTAACATCTGGGGGCTTGTGCCAAAATGGGGAGAGCTGTCTCACAGACTAGTCAAGCAACAGCCTGACATAGTCATATCCATGGAAGCATACATTACAGATAATGCCCTAGACATTACTATCGCCATCCCTGGGTTTGTCCTGTCCCACCAGCTGGACAGACCCAGCAGAGGTGGCGACACAGGTGTATACAGTCAGGAGGGAGTTGCCATGGGAGTCATCAACATCAGCTCCAGACCCCATGAAGTTTCATGACATCAGGTCAAACATGGGCAAGGAAATCTGCTAATTACCACATACTGTCCTGCTACCACACCTCGGTCCCCCACCACCTCAGCTGATGAATCATTACTCCTCCATGTTGAACACCACTTGGAGGAAGCACTGAGGGTGGAAAAGGCACAGAATGTACTCTATGTACCCTGGATGGGGTACTTCAATCTCCATCACCAAGAGTGACTTGGTAACACAACTACTGACCGAGCTGGCCGAGTCCTAAAAGACATAGCTGCTAGACTAGATCTGAGGGGTGGTGAGGGAACCAACAAGAGGGCAAAACATACTTGACCTCATTCTCACCAACCTGCCTGCCGCAGATGCATCAGTCCATGATAGTATCAGTTGGAGTGACCACCGCACAGTCCTTGTGGAGATGAAGTCACGACTTCACATTAAGGATACCCTCCATCGTGTTGTATGACACTACCACCGTGCTAAATGGGATAGATACAAACAGATCTAGCAACTCAAGACTGGTCAACCATGAGGCGCTGTGGGCCATCAGCAGCAGCAAAATTGTACTCAAGCACAATCTGTAACCTCATAGCCTGGCATGTCCTGCACTCTACCGTTACCATCAAGCCAGGGGATCAACCCTGGTTCAATGTAGAGTGCAGGAGGGCATGCAGGAGCAGCACCAGGCATACCTAAAAATGAGGTGTCAACCTGGTGAAACCTCAACATAGGATACTTGCGTGCCAACAGCGGAAATCACAAGTGATAGACAGCGATTTCACAGCCAATGGATCAGATCTAACTCTGCAGTCCTGCCACATCCAGTTGTGAATGGTTGTGGACAATTAAACAACTCACTGGGGGAGGAGGCTCCACAAATATTCCCATCCTCAATGATGGAGGATCCCAGCACATCAATGCAAAAGATGAGGCTGAAGCTTTTGCAACAACCTTTAGCCAGAAGTGCTGAGTGGATGATCCATCTCGGCCTCTTCTGGAGGTCCCCAGCATCAAAGATGCCAGTCTTCAGCCAATTCAGCTCTGTGAAAGAAAGAGCTAAAGGCAATGAATACTGCAAAGGCTACGGGCCATGATAATATTCCAGCAATCGTACTGAAGACCTGTGCTCCAGAACTTGCCAAGCTGTTCCAGTACAACTACAACATTGGCATCTACCCAGTGATGTGAAAATTGCCCAGGTATGTCCTGTACACAAAAAGCAGGACAAATCCAACCCGCCTGATTACCTCCCCTCAATCTACTCTCGATCATCAGTAAAGTGATGGAAGGGGTCATCAACAGTGCTATCAAACAGCATTTCCTTAGCAATAACCTGCTCAGTTTGGGTTCTGCCAGGGTCACTTGGACAAAACAGCTGAACTCCAGAGGTGAGGTGAGAGTGTCTGCCCTTGACATGAAGGCAGCATTTAACCGAGTGTGATATCAAAGATCCCTAGCAAAACTGGAGTCAATGGGAATCGGGGAAAGCTCTCCGCTGGTTGCAGTCATACCTAGCAAGTTGTGGTTGTTGGAGGTTAATCATCTCAGTTCCAGGACATCACTGCAGGAGTTCCTCAGGGTAGTATCCACAGCCCAGCCATCTTCAACTGTTTCATCAATGACCTTCCCTCTATCATAAGGTCAGAAGTGGGAATGCTTACTGATGATTGCACAATGTTCAGCACCATTTGTGACTCCTCAGATACTGAAGCAGTCCATGTCCAAATGCAGCAAGACCTGGACAATATCCAGGCTTAGGCTGACAAATGGCAAGTAACATTCATGCCACACAAGTGTCAGGCAATGATCATCTCCCATCAAGTGAGAACCTAACCATCACCCCTTGACATTCAATGGCATTACCATCAGTAAACCACTATCAACATCCTGGGGCTTACCATTAACCAGAAACTGAGCTTATCTAGCTATATTAATAGTGTGACTACAAGAGCAGGTCAGAGGCTCAGAATCCTGCGGCGAGTAACTCACCTCCTGATTCCCCAAAGCCTGTCCACCATGTATAAGGCACAAGTCAGGAGGATGGAGTACTCTCCACTTGCCTGGATGAGTGCAGCTCCAACAACACTCAAGAAGCTTGACACCATCCAGGACAAAACAGCCCACTTGATTTGTACCCTACCCACAACCATTCACTCCCTCCAACACCACTGATGTACATTGGCAGTAGTGTGTACCATCTACAGGATGCACTGCAGGAACTCACCAAGGCTCCTTTGGCAGCACCTTCTAAATCCATGACTGCTACCATCTAGAAGGACAAGGGCAGCAGACACATGAACACCACCACTTTGAAGTTCCCCTCCAAGCCATTCACCATTCTTAGTTGGAAATATATCACCGTTCCTTCACTGTCGCTGGGTCAAAATCCTGGAACTCCCTCCCTAACAGCACTGTAGGTGTACCTACACCACATGTACTGTAGCGGTTCAAAAAAAACAGCTCACCACCACCTTCTGAAGGGCAGTTGGGGATTGGCTAGAATGCTGGCCTGGCCAGTGACGCTCACATTCCATGAATGAATATAAAAAAAAAGGTTGATGTATTGGTAATCTGGGTTCTTACTATCACATTGGCATCACCGTGTGAAAACTCCAAATTAATGCCTGAGTGCGTATAGCATTGGGTTTTACATTGCTCTGATAGCCGATAGTATTGCTGCTATTATTTGATCAGTAATATATTGCCTTCTATTTCCATTGTTGTGCCTTATTTACACTTTGAAATGCCCAGCCTATGATAACATTCATTAGGTATACATTTTGCAGAACTACTAATGTTTCACATTCTGATTCTCTACCTCACTAGACTTTAACAGGTTGGCTGCTTGTACACACTATGAATGACATGCTAAATAAGAAATGCTCAACACTTTAACTACTAATAAATGTTTAAATGCAACCAAGCACTCCTTTGAAATGACACCTTTAAAATTCCGAAATCAATAAAAACAAACAAATGTTTTGCACAACTTTATCTCACTTGAAATAAGCAAGTTATTCTTTTTTGAATAATATTTTTACTTTGATAAAAGGCATAAAACAAAAGTATAAGTTGTTGGATGTATTTTTATTAATTACCTATCAATTTATAGCCACTGCCACTCCTGAAGTTGTTGACTCATGTTGGCTTACAGGCCAACCTTGCCTATATGGCTATTATGTGTCTCGTGTTTCATGGAAGGCCTCACAATTAGACTATCCTGTCCTCACCATGCTCACGCACCTTCCAATCAGGACTATTGCTCAGCAGAAAAAAGTGGAAATCCTGGCTGACTACCCCTTCCCATCACTCCCTAGCCCAGGGAAGTCAAGGTCAACTGCTGTGCCACTACTAGGGTTGCCAACTGTGTTTAATTGTATTCCTGGAGGTTTCATCACATGACTTTCCCCTATGCTCCAGCCATTAGTCGGCCATCGCATCCATCATTGTGATGCACTGCCTTCCTAAGTTAATTGGAAAGCAAAAAGACTCATCACCCAATTGGATGATGCTTGACTGTTAGCCAAACAGCCCTTTTTCCCCATTTTCAATATTTTTATAGCTGGTGAAGAGAAATGTTCCAAGAATTTTTTTTTATAAATTAGAAGAAAAACATCTTTTTTAATGTCCTGATGATTTTTCTCCAGGGTTGCACACAGCAGTGTCCTGGAGATTGATTTTCAATTCTTGGAGATTCCAGGCCAATCTTGGAGGGTTGGCAGCCATAGCCCCTATTATTACCTTAAACGTGTTCAACAAAATTGGCAGAGACAAGGGCCAGAATTTTACGAGCTTTGAAGCAGGAAGGCAGGAAACTTGGTGTAGTTTGGCATTGGGTGACATGCCCGATATCTTCCCACCACCAGGCCATTTTGGTCTCTTGAGAATCTCCGATTTTAGTCTTTCACCATTAACAGCCATGTCTTAAACTGCCTGGGCCTCAAGCTCCCTCCCTAACTCACTCTCCTCTCTGCTGCACATTCCTCCTTACTGCTTAAAACTCTTTTTGACCAAACTTTTAATCATTTCTGCTGAGATCTCATTCAGTTTTGTATCAAATTTTGTTTGATACTACTCCTGTGAAGTGCCTTGGAATGTTTTACCTTGTTAAAGGTGCTATGCAAATACAAGTTTTTGTTGAGGACAACTGTAATCTCAGAATATTCGCCAATCCATTGTCCTGTGCAATGTTTGAACAATTCACTAACCACTTATTTTAAAAATGAAAATGTTTTTAAATGTCTGTGTCAGGAAGAAATGATGAATTTGATTTCCACAGTAGGTGATCCATTTGAGACAGCAGCATGCTCTGTATAGCCTCTGTCATTTTAAGATTGTGTTCACTAAACTGTAAACCTGGTTACAACATAGATTCAGAATTCAATGGAAAGTATTCTAATTTTTGTGCAATACATCATTCTCACAGGAGACTTATTAAGCTACAATATTTTTGTTGAGAACAATACCAGAGGGAATAAACTGCACTAAGAATGTATATATGGCATGGTTTCCAGTTCATATTGAGGACATATTCTGAGATTGGCAATGATTGTAAAGCTATGGTGCTAATATAAATTCTTCATCTTCAAAGTGACTTCCCTTATTTAACCCTGCTGTGAACACTAAAGCAATTACCAGGTTGTCAGAAAGACATCACAATAGGCTCAGCTTCTAATCAGTGACTTTGCTGTCCTTTTGACTTACATTTCAATTGCTATATTACCAGCCAGAATGAAGGTTTTGTTCAAGTCTTCAGTTTTATTTCTGGGCTCACTGAATATCTATAAAAAGAGTCCCAAGTTCACTCTCATGGTTTACAATGTTGTTTGAGGCTCTCAATTAAATTTTAGTTTTATTACACTATGCTGATCACTGATAACTCCAGATTTAGTCTGAATAATTTAACTGGCTTTGATCACTGTGGTGGCAATTTTTGTTCTATTACTGCCCAGTTGCACATAGATAGCAGTAGTGAAACCAAAATCAGGCAGCAAATAGTCATGACAACTTACTGCTGGGTTGACAACCATTCTAATTAACAGGTGGACTAGCAACCTGTCTCCCAAAACTCCCATTAGAAACAGATAGGGATATTCACACTTATGCACATAGGTGTCAAATGATACAATTCAGATCCCAATGCTGTTTTACTCTCTGCCAGTCTGACAATTTCCAGATTTTGCTCCTGTGATACAAGTCTGTAGGTGACTAGTTCCAGTGATGCGGAATCCTCGTGTGTTGTTGGGTGAAGCTTTTGGAGGTAGTTGATGTGGGTTTTGCACCTTAATTCAATTTGAAATGTTATCTAGTTGCTGCCTTAGGTTTTGCAGTCATTGCCTGCAGCTCCACAGAGCTGCTGTTTTTTGATTCCCGTGCTAAATACAGCTCCCCTTAAGCCACTGTGGAAGGTACTTTTCAAGTGGACTCCTTGCCTGACTTTGTACATACATGTCGTCAAGATACCTTAAGGGGAATATGTTCTGCATAGAGAACTCGCCAATTATATTGTAAGGAGGATCCACCAAAAAAGCTGATTAGTTCCCACACTGATTCTTTGTTGCCTTATATCCCCGCGCCACCACCTCCAGTCCAATTGATGAACATATATGCAAGAATATTTACAGATTCCTCTGAAAACATGTGACATGTTGGTTCCTTCACCAGCAGCAAATATTTGAGCCTGTGTACTCATTTTCAACTCTACAAATGATCTAACAGAACTTTGCAGTGGAGCAGTTCTAAGTACCAGCATTAAATAGTAATCATGGGCACCACCCTTTTATGTGGGAGCCTCGAGCATTTACTGAAGGATTTTTGTATGCATTCTCTCATTCCTCAGATTGCCCTTTGTCATTAATTCACAAACACAATCTAGCTACATGTCTATCATTAAGAAAGTTTGTCCAACTTTCTAACGAACCTTTCCTTTGCTTGTCCACATTCTCCTTGTCAGTTCTTTTTGGCTCATTGTCTCTTTTCTATGGATCTACCTTTGTGTCAGGACTGTAGAAGGAGTGAAGCTATCATTCTCTTTTGTAGGTACAGCTAAATCCCCTGTGTCCAGCATGCTTGCAGCTGCTCCAAGTGTGCCTTGATGCTGCCATTTCAGAGCTGCTGATGCATTTGCCTGGTTTTATCTATTACCCAATGCTTTCATTGTCTTTTAAATAAAAAATTAGCATAGTCAGTTTTTTTTATTTCCACCTGTGCTGTACCTTGGCCAGAAATGGCCTTTCAAGTTACCTGATGGCACCTACCAAAAAATGTTTTAAGTGTACTTGCATTGTGTGGACCAGGCAAGATGTTATTTGGATCCGATGGTCATTCTGATTTTTATTTATACTGTGATTCTGTCCAGCAGTTCCCACTAGTTTCTTAAGCTCCAAAGCAGCAATACTGCTGCAAGTTTTATTAAAAAAAATAAAAATTTGGCCAGCTTTGCTGACAATTTCACTTAATTTCAAGTTGAACTCCTTGACAGATTCAATACACAGGATAGGTTATGATTTTATGATAGCTGGACTCCTTGCTAAGTTTTTGGGATGGATCTAGATATGCTAGTCTTTGATCTGCAAAGCAGTGAACAAATTCCTTCAGCAATTCCAGCTTGTTTATTATGTTCTGAAATGACCATTTATGAAAGGACACAATTTATAATGAAAGAAATATTCACCATGTTTCTGTGGTTGTGGGGCTTGAAGCTGTTAAGTGGCACTTTGCATTACTTGTCAATCTAAAATTCTGCTAACCAGAGCTCAAGTATTTTTGGCTGCTCTCAAGTAATAGTTGGTTCAGTTGAAGATTTTAAATGCATTGCTTCTATCTTCAGAAATACTTTTAGGGTGAAGAGATCCCCGAAGCGTTCCTCACTATCTGAAGCATCCTCGCAGGTCAGTAAACATAGATTCAAGTTAATTCCAGAACCCTTAACTACAGTATTACATTGACTTTGTGGACAAATGGAAGGAGACAGGAGGGGTAATTGAGGGAGTTGGAGGAAGGCTGTAACTGTACAAAAGGTTAATTCAAGAGTAATAAAACAGTCTGTGGACTTAAATTTTAGTCTTTTTTGACACACTATCAGTTTTAATGTTACAGTGTACAACATATTTGTTAGCCTTGATATCCTAGTTTGGAAGCCAGATATTCTGATATAAAAGCTTGATATAAGCATTTTCCTAAAGGAACATGAGTATTTTGCAAAGTAATGCTTGCGTTTGTAATTTATAATGCTTTGGTTGTGCTACAAGCTCCTGACAGACCAAGTATACCTTCTAAAGAGATTCTTTAAGCTGGTAATGCTGCTTGATTTCAAGATGAATATTTTTGATGCTAACATCTTAGGAATCAACCCCACTTACTACCCCTGAGACCCCACAAGTAATTGGCACGGTGGAACATGCCACTGATGAAGAGAAACTGGCATCTTCAGTGACAAACCAGAAATGGTCCTACTCTGGAATACAAAGCGAATTGGAAGAAGATAAACCCGATTATCCCCAGCCTTCAGATCTTTCTGCATTCGTGAATGAGAATTCTGAATTTGTAAATGAGAACTATTCTTCAGCGGGTAAGTTTCAAACTGCTGTACAAATTTATAATTTAATTTGGCAACAAGTAGGTGACTGGATATAATTATGTTGTTATTTCTCATTGGATATATTATATAAAACCAGAATTACACAGCATGTGTGATTTTTAATTGAATCACCTCTGTGTATCGCTGACCTTTGCTTATATATCAGCACGTGGGGTGTTGTGGAGTGTACACTAATTATTTCTGCTTTTCATTTTTGAAATCAGGGTAAGTTACTGTTCTGATAAACGTAACTGAGAGTAAACAGTGTATACCGGCGTTTCATTTTGGAAGATTGATACAAATGTGGATTTTAGCCCTCAGTGTTCTTCCACAAGCACAGTATACTTGAATTTCTGACCAAGGCCACGACATTAGTCTAGTAGATCACGAATCAGAATTGAGAGAATAGGTGAGACCCAGTTCTGCTGAGTTTCTATCTGTTTCTGCCATTTCGCAAAGTTTCAGTGAAAGGAGATGTGGGTGAATCTTAGGCCCATCAGGATTGGGGCAACCACAGAGGCCCAAGGTTCATCAGAAATTGGATTGTGGGCATCATCTCTATAACTCTGGAAAGCTGTGGATGCCAACTGGGCATTCAGAGGCAGCAGCTCGCTGGCTTGTGTCACGCCAGTTTGGGACACCTGAGATACTAGTTGTGACTGTAAGGCAGGTCCTGGAGAGGATGGTGTTGTGATAATAGCTGATTGCGGTTGTGGACTCCAGTATTAGATACTATAGGATACTCTGCATAATGTATGGGGTCACCTGACCTGGGAGTCAAAGGTCAGATAGCACATGTTAGACCCTGCCTTGATAGAATTCAGACACTGCGGATATGTGTTTGTGTTAGGAAGTTAGCTCAGCTACAATGTCGACGGCCTGTGTGCATCATTAAAATAAAACAAGAAACAAGACATGGTGTCAGAAGTAAACTAAACACAACAATGGAGTTTCTGAAACCACCTATAGAGCTCAGTTTGGAGAGCAATCTTGCATAAAACTGGAGGAGGTTCCGGCAGTGATTCAAGCTGTACCTCACAGCAACGGGCAGTGATAAAAAAGACCCTTTGGTACAGTCTTCCATCTTTGCATAGCAGGGGAAGCAGCCCTAGAAGTCTACAACACATTCACGTTTGAAAGTGATGAGAAACAAAATGACTTGAAAGAAATAATGGAAAAATGCAAAGCCTACTACAGCCCTAAGGAAAACATCAAGTATGAAAGATACAAATTTTTTACGTGCGCACAAGGCAGTGACAACATTAGTTAGTATGTAACTGAGCTGAGAAAATGAGTTAAATTGTGTGAATTTGGAGAGCTTGAAGAATCACTCATCCGAGATAGAATAATTTGCAGGATCGCAAATGACCAGTGGCATACACTTCAAAGGCAATGATGGAAACACAGCAGCGATAAGCCCAAATAGAGAAAGAAATGCTAGCAATTGTGTTTGGCCTAAAATGCTTCCACCAATTTGTCGATGGCAAAGACACGGAGGCAGAGTCTGATCATAAGCTTTTGGAAGCTATACTTAAAAAGCCCCTGAACTGTGCACCACCAAGAATCCAAAGATTACTAATGCATCTGCAGAAATACCAGGTCAGAGTTAAATACAAACTGGGCAAGGAAATGTACATCTCAGACACTCTGCCAAGTACATACTTGCCCATCACGGAGGAAGAGGATAAAGAAACGGAAGCACAGGTTCACATGCTGACAAAGAACTTACCTGTGGCTGTATCCAAACTGCAAACTGCTGTATCCAAGAACAACGTCACTCTGAGAAAACTGCAGCAGATTGTGCAAACTGGCTGGCCCACACATCCGAGCAGAGCCCCTTCTGAGTTTAAAAGGAATTGCCCTTACAGTTACATGTTGATGGCAAGAGAAAAACCCAAAAATCTGGTCAAGTTTGTGGCAGGTCATAAGAACTGGCATTACGGCTCTTGCAAACTGCCATCATAAATGCTTCAATATCATTTGAACCTATATGCACATCATTCCAGCATAGATTCTGGTATAAAGGGTTAACAGAAATGATATGCAAATCTATGAGGCACATGATGATGTAGTACTGACACCAGTGAGCTATGTGTTAGACTCTCTCTCAAGAGAGAGAGTTGGAGCACCATGCCTAAGAGCAACATGCCTACTCTGTTAGATGTATTACTAATAAACAAGTGTTAAGCAGATACCAGAGTATGACCGCAGTCTGTCTACTAACCAAGTCCCACGCCTAAAGTGCACAGATAGAAGGACCATTTCAGAACATATGTTGGTTGATCGTCTTGATGCTTTGGAATTGATGTTTTTTGCACCCAAAAATAGGCTGAACTTTGTCCCGTTGTGTCTTGGTGTCAGTGTGTGTTCCACTATGCTAAATTTATACTCTACTGGAGCAATTAAAATCAGGGATGCTGAAGACACCAGAATTAGAAGAGCAGAGATACTGAGGGTTGTAGGACTGGAGGAGATCACTGAGATAGGGAGGGGTGAGATCATTGAGGGATTGGAAACAAGGATGAGAATTTTAAAATTGAGGCATCGCTTAACCAGGAACCAATGTAGATCAGTGGGCACGGGTTTTTTTTCATTTTAAAGTTACACCCCTTTTTCTGGATTCTCCTACAACAGGAGATAAGTTTCTCTATCGTATCACATTCTTTAGTCATCTCAAACACCTTAATTTGATCACTCTTTAATATTTTATGTTAAAGGGAATACAAGCCTAGTCTGTGTAACATGTCCTCAAAGTTGAACTCTTTTAGCCCGTTATCATTCTACTGAGTTTACACATCATTCCCCCATGGCTAATATAACCTTCCTGAAGTTTGGTGCCCACAATTGAATGTAGTATTCTAAATGGGATCCAACCAGAACCCTGTATAGCTTGCACCCTTTGTATTTTAGCTATCTTCAGGTTAAAAAGCAACATTTCAAACATCTTTTGGCTTATTTTTTGAACTTGTCCACTTGTTTTTAGTGATTTCTGTAAATGGACCCCTTAATTTTCCTGCTTATCTACAGTTCCTCGCTTCTTGCTGTTTAAAAAATACCCTGGTAGGAACATAGGGCTTACGACCAGGAGTAGGCCATTCAGCCCTTCGAGCCTGCTCCACCATTCAGTAAGATCATGCCTGAGCTGGTTGTGTCTCAACGATACTTTGCCGTCTGCCCCCCATAACCCTTGACTCCCTTGTCGACCAAAAACCTGTCTAACTCTGCCTTGAATAAATTCAATGACTCTGCCTCCACTACATTCTGGGGAAGAGAATTCCACATACTATCAACCCTTTGGGAGAAAAAATTTCTCCTGATATCCGAATTAAATGATAGACTTCTTATTCTTAAACTGTGTCCCCTGGTTCTTAGTCTGTTCCACAAGTAGAAATATCTTGCCAATATTTACCTTATCAAATCCCCTCAGGATCTTATGTATTTCAATAATAAACCTCTCATTCTCATAAACCCTATAGGCTTAACCTGTCTAATCTTTTTTCATTAGGTAAGCCCTTCACCCCAGGAATGAGTCGAGTGAACCTTCTCTGAACTGCTTCTAACACAATTATATCTTTTTTTCAAATAAGGAGACCAAAACTGTACACAGTATTCCAGATGTGGAACTGTACAGCTGCAGTAAAACTTCCCTACTTTGATATCTCATTCCCTTTGCAGTAAATACCAACATTCCAATTGCCTTCTTAATCACTTGCTGTACCTGCATACTAACTTTTTGTGATTCGTGTACCAGGACACCCAGATCCCTCTGATCCACTGAGTTCTGCAATATCTCTCCATTTAAATAGTGTGCTGCTTTTCTATTCTTCCTGCCAAAGTGGACAAGTTCACATTTTCCCACATTACACTACATCTGCTAAGTTTTTGCCCACTCACTTAATCTACCTACATTCTTTTGCAGGCTATTTCTTCTTGGCTACTTATTTTCCTACCTATCTTGCTGTCATCGGCAAATTTAGCCACCATATATTTGGTCCCTCCACCCAAATCATTGATGTAGATTGTAAATATTTGAAATCTATCTCTTTGACATTAAAAGTGGATGACCTCATACTTTCACACATTGAAGTCCATTTTGTCGACTCACTTAATCTATCAATATTCCTTTGCAACTTTCTGCTCCCACCTGCAGCACCAGCTAACTTAGTGTTGTTACCAAAGTTGAATGTATGGCTCTCTATTCCTTCATCCAAGCCATTTACAAATATATTGAAAAGCTGTGGCCTCAGTACAGAAACCTGGTAAACACCACTAGTCATGTGCTGCCAATTTGAGCACATATCCATTACCCCTACACTCTGGGCTGGATTTTTGTCAAGGAGAAGGGGTTTTGAGAGTTGGTAAATTTCCCGACTCTGTGATCTTGGAAGAACCTGGCTGCCCTATTTTCATATCAGGGAGGTGGGCATGGGCGGGAGACGGGTTCACTGCCTGCAGAGACAGGCCCGAGGTGGTAGTGGAAGTGGGTGAGGCCTGTGTTTAGATCATCAGTCCAGTTGTTTTCGTGGTTGTTGGGCCCTCGAGCCCTCAACCCCACCCACCCCCATGCCAATTTCATGCCCCCTCAAATCTCTTATGCCTACTCACCAATTATGCACTAGGTACATATAAAATGAACCATGTAATAACATGGCAAGTCTTTGAAATGCTCAATTGAAAGAAAAAAGCCAATTCAAAGTCCCTTTGAAAAACACTACCTCTCCATTATCGGTCAGTCAAACACAGGCAGAGAACATATTTAATCTTATGTAAATAAATGCACAGGCATTAAAAAAACACTCCAAAGAAAATTCAAGTAATTAAAAAGTAATAAAGACAAAGTTAGACAAAGCTAGCTGTCCCATTTGCAACTGTGTAAACAAACCTCTGTGAAACTGAGTCAGCCAAGCATTTGCAATGAGCCCATCTGGCAACAGTATCAAAAGAAGCAGGCTGAACAGATTGCCAAATATCTGTTTTTCCAGGTGGCCTCCAGGAAAGAGGAGGGCTAATTAGGGACAATAGCAGTAATCTGTGTGTGGACGCGGAGGTTGTAGGCATGATTCTTAGTGAATACAAAAGAGAGAGATGATAGAGACATTGCAATAAGGGAGGAGGAGTGTGAAGTATTAGATGATGTAGATAATGTAGTGTGAGGGGAAATATTAAACAGTTTAACATCATTGCAAGTGGATAAGTTCCCAGGTCTGGCTGAAATATATCCTTGGTTGTTAAAAGAAGCAAGAGGAAAAAATAGCAGAGGTTCTGACCATCATTTTCCAATTCTCTTTAGCTACAGATGTGGTGCTAGAGGGCTGGAGGACAGCTAATGCTGTACCATTGTTTTAATAAGGGAAAGGAATAGGTTGAGTTATTATAGGACAATCAGCTGAATTTCAGAGGTGGAAAAATTATGGGAAAATGTTCTGAGAGATGGAATAAATCTCCACTTAGAAAGACAAGGATTAATTAAAGACAGTCAGCATGAATTTATTAAGGGAAGGTCATGTCTGACTAACATGATCAGATTTCTTGAGGCAGTAACCAGGAGGGTATGGCATTTTATGCAGTCTATATGGATCTTAGCAAGCTTTTTAATAAGGATCCACACTGCAAATTGGTCACAAAGGTAAAATCCCATGGGATCCAAGGTAAATGGCAAGTTAGATCTGAAATTGGCTCAGGGAACAAAGTAATAGACAATGGATGTTTTTGTGACTGGAGGGCTGTGATGTTCTGCAGGGCTCAGTGCTAGGTCCCTTGTTTTTTTGTGGTATATATCTATGATTTGGACTTGAATGTTGGGGGAATGATGAAAAAACTTGAAGAAAGCTGTAGACTGCAGGAAGGTGTCAATGGACAAGTATGGTGGACCGGACAGTGGTAAGGGGTGCATGTCTACATGTCCATGAATGTGGCTAAACAGATAGTTAAGGTGGTCAAGAAGGCATATGGGTTACTTGCCTTTATTAGCAGGAACATAGAATATAAAAGCAGAGAGGTTATACTGGAACTATATAAAATGTTTGCTAGGCCACAGCTGGAATACTGCCTGCAGTTATGGACACAGCACTATAGGAAAGATATGATTACAATGGAGAGGGTACAGAGAAGATTTATGAGGATGCTGCCTGGGTCGGAGAATTTTAGTTATGAGGAAAGATTGAATAGGCTAGGGTTGTTTTCTTTGGAACAAATAGGGCTAAGGAGAGACCTAACTGAAGCATATAAAATTATGAGGGGTCTGGATAGAGTGGATAGGAAGACCTTATTCCCTTTGATTGATGACTCCATAACCAATGGGCATAGATTTAAGGCAAGAGGTAGGAGATTTAGAAGGGGATTCGAGAGGAATTTTCTTTCTTCCAGAGGGTAGGGGGAAGTTGATACTCACTGGCTGAAAGGGTAGTAGAGGTAGAAATATTCATAAAATTTAAAAAGTACTTGGATGTGCACTTGAAGTCTTGTAATCTGCAAAGCTATGAACCAAGAGCTGGAAAGTGGAATTAGACTGGATAGCAATTTGTCGGCCGGCATGGGCATGATGGGCTGAATGGTGTGCATTCGTATTATAAATTTCTATGTTCATACATCAAATCTTAGCAGGTAGTTCTGTTAACCCGAAGAGAGAGATTGATTTATTTTAAATTTTGAAAATACACAGTGATTTTTAAAGCAGTTGAAGCACTCTTGACATAAGACAGAAAACAAGATTTTAATAGTGAATGGCCAATGAAACACTGTATGCAGTGTTAGGAGTGTAAAGCAGAGTAAAATAACGGTCTGGTTATGTGGGGAGGAAGGTAAGTGCAATCTTGACATTTTATTGGGTAATTGAAATAAGCAGGAGACAGATGTTAACAAGCTTGAAATTGAGGGCAATAAAACCTGGTAAGTGCAAACAAATCATAAATGTAAAATATGTAACAGTTCAGAATATGATCGAGTATTTCAATTAAGATGTTTCTGTAATAATCCATTTAATATCAGAACATTACGACTTCACTGTAACATAGCTTTGTAGTTCAACTTGATCCAGTGCCAGTATGATTTCTATGTTATTCGTTCAGTAGAAAAATTTGTTTGGAGTCAAAAATAAAATAATTATCTGAATTTAAATAACGAAATAATGGAAAAGATCATGAAGGTCTACAAGTTGGACCAGATCTGAATGGCCAAAAGATTTAATAGTTAATACTGCAGGGTCTCAAATTAGGAAGGAAATCAGTCCATAGCCATTGATCATCTGAAAAGAATCTGAGAATTTACATTGGAAATCTTATAAAAACTATTTCAACAATCCCTGCTTATTAATTGTATATATTTGAATTGATTATGTAAAAGCTTTTTGTAAAAGCTGCCATGTGTCCTACATTACAACAGTATCCATACTTTAAAATGTACTTTACTGCCAGTGAGGCACTTTGAAACATCAAGGCCAGAATTTTGAATTTGGTGTGTGGGGGTGGGCCTGGCATGCCGACATGTAAAATGATGCGTGGTGGTTGGGCACGCTTCCCGACTTCACCGTGCATCATTTAGATCTTTCGTTCGGTGGGCATGCAGCTGCCAAACTGTCAAAGGCCTGTTAAAGCCATTAGGGAACTAATTTAGATAATTAACAGCGCTGCCCGTCCAACCTTAGGATGAGGTTTCCTGAAGGTTTAATAAAATCAATAAATAAATTCTGATAAATTGACAAACATATCCCAGCTCATGTGACACTGTCACATGAGGAGACACGTGTAAATAATTTTTACCTTTATTTAAAAATTTCAATATGAACTTAATCTCCCTGAGGCAGCTTCGTGACTCAGGGAGATTTCTGCGTGCGAAAGAGCGCAGGCCCCGACTCTCCTTCCTCGCCCACCCACACGAGTAGTGCTGACCGGCCTTGCGTCACGCAAATGGTGGTGCTCAGCTGATCAAGGGCAGTGATCGGCTCCGCACCTGCTCCCGACTGGCCCGCCCGACATTCAGAAAATTCTTCCCCCAAGCTTTTGTGAAAAATGCTACATAAATGCAAGACTTTTTTGCCCTTTTAATTTGAACCCATGCCTGTACTTAGGCATGCATACTACTCAAAGAACCCAATTTTTAATATTTCTTATAACTGCAATAAACTATCAAGTCAAATGTCCCCCTATGCATTATTTCTCTCCTTGCATTTCATGGCCATGTTTTACTTCCCTTATTCAGCTTGCTGTGATATGATAGCTTTCAAGGTGATCTTGGGCAATATGTCAAATAGACACACTAGGCATTCTTGTGGTTTGCACAATCTGCCAAAATACCACCGTGATTATGTGGGTGCTTACAGAAAAATAAGAATGTGCTGTAGCCAAAATGATTTAGAATATAGTCCTTTCCATTGACACTATGCAATATGTAGATCTTGCACAGAGTCCATTATTCAGAATCTACTTGTGAAGCCCACTCTATTCTGTTGTCTAAATTTGCTTTCTTACTGCTTTATTTTACAGTTTTGGGATATGAACATTCTTTAGAAATAGAGTACATGGAAAAAATTGGTTCATCATCACCTGTAAGTATTAATTTCATGTTAAACCCTGATGACAAAAAGTTGTTGAGTAGTTGAACTATCTTAAATCCCATTGAGCTTGTTTTAGGGAAAATGCCAAACTTAGCCACTTAACTGATGAAGCTATTTATAGGATGCATACTAAGGTCAAATTGTGCTCGAGATACTTTCTACCTATGCTAATTTTTAATTGAGGTATAGGGTGCTGAATGTCCTTGGGGCATTCTTCCGCTTTTCAGCTGTAACTTTGGTGTTATTACTACCGGATAATTATACCCAATTCTGAAAGTAATGCTATTCTGCTTTTCTTTTCTTTTAGCACCATGATACAAATGCAAAAAAACAGTCCATGTACTTAAAGATTGATTCTCTGAAAGACAGTCCAATAAAATGTCCTCCCATCAGACTATCTGACTCAACCACTCCTTGTTCAGGGTATGTATTCAAAGTCTTCCTTTGATTAATCTGGTGTGTTTTGAGAGGACAGAGATTGATTCATTTTCTAAATACAAGGATCTTTACAATTGCTTTCTCATTTCCTGCAGATTTTTTTGTTTTGACCACTAAAGTCCTAAGTGAGTCTTTGTTTAAATGAATAAATTTAAAAAATTCTGGTGACCATTTTTTTCTTAAAACTTTTTTTGCTGAAAACATCATTCAAGCAAAATGGTTTAAGAAATTCTAGGGGGAGAATTTCCCCTCCATCGGTGGGGGTTGTGTGGGGGCGGGGCAGGAGCGGGCCCGAATATGATCGGCGCCCCCCAATCGGGTCCGCGCTGCCATTTTACGTGGGCGGGCTCTCTGTGCAGGCGGGGGGGGGTATTCCCTGAGTCGGGGCTGCATGTGCGCGGAAGAGCGCAGAAATCTGTGCCTCAGGGAGATTAGTTTAAGGTTTAAAAATTTTAATAAAGAAAAGAAAACGTTTTGAGACATGTCCCCTCATGTGACACTGCCAACTGAGCTGGGACATGTCAAGGAACATTAATGAAGAAATGTATTTAATTTATAAACCCTTCATGAAACCTCATCCTGCCCTTGGATGAGGTTCCATGAAAAATGCAAAGGCCGCCTGGGCTCTTCGCCTGCCTCCCCAGCCTTAAGGTTATTACTTTAATTAATATTTAACAGGCCTTAATAGGCCTTTGACAGTTTGGCGGGCACGCAGCCGACTTGGCTGTGCGCCCGCCGAACTGAAAATCTAAATTACGTGCGGTGACGTGGGGATGCCTGCCCAACGTCGCTGTGTACCATTTTATGCCTTGGCAAGCACCCCCCACCCCCGCTCGCCGAGCTGAAAATTCTGGGCCTAAAGTCCAAGAATGTGAATACTTGGTATGATCTCCATCTACCTATTGCCCAATTAACACTCAAAAATTCTGTGGTAGTCAGATGATTTTTTTGTTATTCTTTCATGGGATGTGGGCATCGCTGGCTAGGCCAGCATTTGTTGGCCATCCCTAATTTCCCCCTTGAACTGAATGGCTTGCTAGGCCATTTCAGAGGGCAGTTAATGGTCGACCACATTGCTGTGGGTTTGGAGTCACATGTAGGCCAGACCAGGTCAGGACGGCGGATCTCCTTCCCTAAAAGATGTTAGTGAAGCAGATGGGTTTTTAAGACAATCGACGATAGTTTCATGGTCACTATCACTGAGATTAGCTTTAGATTCCAGATTTATTTACTGAATTCAAATTCCACCCGTTGCCACGGCGGAGTTTGCACCCATGTGCCCGGAGCATTAGGCTCGGCCTCTGGATTACTAGTCCAGCAACATTACCACTACGCCACCATCTCCCCTCTTTTTGTTTTGAAGAACTGCTACTCACTGACCTCCCAACCGGCTTTCTGAGCAAGGTTTGAAATGAGACGCCACCGTTCCCACCCGAAACGTTGATTGAAATAATGCCAGTTGGACCCCACACTGGTTGTAGAGCCCTGGCGTGATTGTAAGCGATTGATGGGCAGAGTATGCTCATGTTTACTCTGCCCATTGTTGATCGAATAGTTGAACCACTGGTCCCTTAAAGGGACTGCTGCAAGCCACTCCAAAATCTCTTCAAAAGAAACCCTGTGGCACTGATTTAAATGCTCCTTCTGGCCCCATTAAAATCTTCCTTGATTGTTGCTCAGGTTGCCTCACCCAGGCAGAGTTCTGACTTCTGGCTCTGATTTCCCACATGCTCCAATTGACAAAGTGACTCTCACTGATCTTTCTCAGGAGTAAGTTAAATTTTCTCTTTTGTTGCGATCCTACTTTTTAAATCAGTAAAGATTAAAGGCATCAGAAATTAATATTAATTCTTTGCTGATGCTTTTTAAGTCAAGTTGGGCAGTGCAGCTTATTTTTTAATTAAATTTTATTGTAAATTATTATTTTTTAAGAAAAATCTTAATTAGAAGGTCCATCCCTCCATTAATTTATCTGTTAAATTAGTGAGAAGCTCTGTACTTCTTTCAATCTGGGTCACCTTGATGCGGGTCAGCAGAGCTATGGAAAAGCTTAGGTTTATGGTGAATGAAAGGTGGGAATCTGGCCAGGAGACCATCAGAATCGTCGAATCTGGAGTAACAAAAGCATGAATGAGGGTTTCAGTGACTGATAGACTAAAGCAAGAGGACAAAATAAACCTGGAAAAAGGCAGTGTTTCTGATAGAAAAGATATAGGCCAAAATTTTCGCTTCCACACAGGCGGGTGTTTAGGCGGGGGAGGGTGGGGTAGTGTGAAATTCAAGGGGCAGGATTCCCTCCTGGTTCCCATCTGTCCAGGCTGCAGAGCGATTTGACGCTGGGGCGGGCATGGCCTCAGACGGGAAGCCTGCCCTGGCCCCATTTGAGGTCATAAAGTGGCCAACTATTGGCGACTCAAGGGCCGTTTCCTGCCCAGTCTCAATTTTTAGGATGCCGAGAGGATTGAAAGTCCATGGGGGAAGCCCGAAAAGCAAGGCCTGAATTTTTTCAGTGTCGGGCAGGCTTGGCGGGAGCGGGCGGGGGCGGTTGGCTCTGCACTGCGATTTCACGCGGGCAGGCAAATTAAGGCTCACCCTGCGTGGATCGCAAGTGGTAACATGAGCGCTATCTGTGTGGGTGGGGGGAGGCCTAGCGTGCCAGGCCTAGCGTGCAGTTTGCGCATGCGCGTGAAAGAGCACTTCAACCTCCCCGAGGCAGCTCAGTGCCTCAGGGAGACTGAAGCGCTTTTTAAAAAAAATAGATAAAGACTGCAAAAATTTAATGAAACATGTCCCCTCGTGTGACTGTGTCATGACTGTTTTCAAAATAAAGGTTTTATTTAATTAGTATTAGCTTTAGAAATCCTCATCCCACTCGTGGATGAGGTTTGCTAAAAAACGTAAAGGCTGTTCGGCTTTTTTGCCTGCTCGCCAACCATAAAGTTGGACGGGCAGCTCAAATTTGGGTTAATTGGGTCATTAATGGCCTTAATAGGCCTTTCAATTATCGGCGGATGCGCAGCTGACTCCGGCGTGTGCCCACCTAACGAAATATTGCCTGAGTGCGCAATGACGTCAGGACGCATGCCCGACGTCATCACGCGTCATTTTATGTTCCGGCATGTCGGGTGCGCGCCAGCACGCTGAAGGTAAAATTCAGACCCAAGAGTTTAATTCCAGGTGGTAATTGGGAATGAGGCAACGCCATCAGAAGCCGGCTTTTGACTGGGGCGCCCCCACTACCCCCCACCCACCTTAAGGTCCAGTGGCCTCTGGACCTCCCTCCATACTCCCTGGCCCCTTCCCCAAGACCCTGATGGCACCCCTCCCCCTCAGTTTTTCCCCTCCCCCCTCCGCCCTGGGACCCCTTGAACTTAGCTGGGCCTGGTGTCTGGACTTAGTCTCAGGAGACCTCCTGCATTCTTCCTCCGTTCACTGCAGCGCTGCCCTTGCAGGGACTGGAGAGCTGCCAGCCAAGCAGATTGGCCGACAGCTCTCTAAGGTGGGGCTTCCTCTCGAGTGAGTGACAAAAGTCCTGCCTGCAGCCACTTAACATTCAAGCATGAAATGCCTGCAGGGTAGTCCGAGTCAGCAGGGACTCTTCGGAAAGCGGGAAGTGAGACCCTGCCATCTGAAAAATTCAGGCCATAGGGTAGGAAACTCATCTTGATGTCATATAGGTCGCACACAATCTAGTTCAACCTGAAATAGTGACCAGAGACGTGGATGGAATAAGCGGAGAGGAGACAGAGCTTGTAGTAGGGATCCAAGACAATGACTTTGGTCAGCCCAGTATTTAATTGAAGGAAATTATGGCTCACCCAGGACTGAGGCAGGGGAGAGGTTGAGAGGGATGGTGCTTCGGTGGAGCTGGGTGCCATCAGCTTACATGTGGAGTCTAATGTCGTGCCACAGGACAGTAGCTAGCTCATGTGGTGATTACAGAAATTAGCTTTATTTTCTTTAATTCATGCATGTCCTCCATGTTATTATTTGCTGAGTGACTTGGAATTTAACTCACTCCTGAGAAAGACCAAGATTTATGCTTCGGTGGTGCTACTGTTCTACTAGTCATGTTTTTCTATCTACAATATCTAATTTCCTGTGTTTGTCTATATTAGATATTCGTGATGCTTTTGAAATAGGACTGTATTTTATGCTTCCTTGCTATTGGGTTTTAAGATTGGGAGGCACATAAGATCAAATGGGTGGCCTTCGCTGGCTACTCACCCAGCCCTGGGTCCTTACTGAAATTTTACGGGGGCTGGGGAAGCCTGGCAGCTTTAGCAAGGTGGCAGGGATGCTGCGCCTACTTTGCAGGCGCCCTGGGCCCATCAGAGGAGCCCCCTGCCACTTGAACCTGCTTCCCACCTCCCTCAACCCCCTGAGACCCCCAATCCCAGACTTATCTGGGCTCCTCAGCATGGTGGGCCTGCTACTAATCCCAGAAATTGCCAGTGCTGCCGCTGGGACTACAGGGCTGCTGGCCATCTGGTTGGCCACCAGCTCTCTTAGGTATGACATCCTCTCGAGATGGGGGTGGAAGTCTCACCTCAAAGCAATTAACACTGCTCCCAGCATTAAATTGCTGCGGGGCAGCTGTCAGGATCGTGAACTTTTCAGCCAGAGGTTGGGGGTGTAGGGACCACAGCATCCCATAAAATAAAGCCCATACCATTTTGTCTTATTTGTTCATTCATTGGATGTCAACATTGGTGGCAAAGCCAGCATTTATTGTCCATATCTAATTGCCCTTCAGAAGGTGGTGGTGAGCCACCTTCTTGAACCATTACAGTCTGTGTGGTGTCGGTACACCCACAATGCTGTTAGGAAGGAAGTTCCAGGATTTTGTCCCTTAGACAATGAAGGAATAATGATATAGTTTCAAGTCAGGATGGTGCATGGCTTGAAGGGGAACTTGCAGCTGGCGGTGTTCCCATGATGCTATTGTCCTTCTAGGTAGCAGAGGTTATGGGTTTGTGAAGTGGTGTCAAAGGAGTCTTGGTAAATTGCTGCATTTCATCTTGTTGATGGTACACACTGCTGCCACTGTGCTCCAGTGATGGAGGGAGTGAATGTTTAAGGTGGTGGATGGGCTGCCAATCAAGCAGACTGCATTGTCCTAGATGGTGCCGAGCTTCTTGAGTGTTGTTGGAGCTCCACTCATCCAGACAAATCTGTAGTATTTCATCACACTCCTGACTTGTGACTTGTAGATGAGCCAGGAGGTGAGTCATTTTCCACAGAACACCCAGCCTCTGACCTGCTCTTGTAGACACTACTTATGTGGCTAGTCCGGTTCAGTTTCTGGTTAATTGTAATCCCCTGGATGTTGATGGTGGGGAATTCAGTGGCTATAATATTGCTGAATAACAAGGGGAGATGGTTAGATTCTTGTTGGAGATGGCCGTTGCCTGGCACTTGTATGATGTGGATGTTACTTGCCATTTATCAGCCCAAGCTCAGATGTTGCCCAGTTCAGGTGCCATGTGGGCATGGACTGCTTCATTAGCTGAGGAGTTACAAATTAAACTGAACAGCGTAATCATCAGTGAACATCCCACTCCTGACCTTATGATGGAGGGAAGGTGAAGCAGCTGAAGATGTTTGGGTCAAGGATGCTCCATTGAGGAACTCCTGCAATGGTGTCCTGGCGCTGAGATAATAGGCCTCTAAAAACCACAAACATCCTTCTTTGTGTTAGGTATAACTGCAACCAATGGAGAGCTTTTCCACCCTGGCCCTATTCGATCCCATTGACTTCAACTTTATTATGGCTCCTTGATGTCACACTCGCTCAAATGCTCCTTCATGTCAAGTACAATGACTCTAACCTCACCTCTGGAATTCAACTCTTTTGTCCATGCATGTTTAGACCAAGGATGGAATGACTTCTGGTGCCAAGAAATCCCGATGGAAGCCAAACTGAACACTGTTGAACAAGTTATTGATAATTACATGCTGCTTAATAGCACTGTCAGCAACACCTTCCATCATTTTGCTGATGATTGAGAGTAGATTGATGTGGTATTAATTGACTGGATTGGATTTGTCTTGTTTTTTGTATATAGAGCATAGCTGGGCAGCTTTCCACCTTGTTTGATAGATGGCAGTGTTATGGCTATTCTGGAACAGCTTGGCTAGAGGTGTGGCTAGTTCTGAAGCACAAGTCTTCAGCACTGCACCCAATATTACTGGGGTCAATAGTGTTTGCTATATGCAGTACACTCAACCATTTCTTGCTAGCACATGGAGTACACTGAATTGACTGAAGACTGACTTTTGTGATACTGAGGACATCAGGAGGAGATCGAGATGGATCATCCACTGAACAATTTGGGCTGAAGATGGGTCATAAGTGCTTCAGCCTTGTCTTTTGCACTCTTGTGCTGGGCTCATTGAGGATGGAGATGTCCCCAGAGATGCTGCCTCCTGTTGATTGTTCAATAATCCATTACTGTTCAGACTTGATGTTGCAGGACTGCAGCGCTTTGATCTGTTGGCTGTGGAATCGCTTAGCCCTAACTATAGCATGCTACTTCTGCTGTTCTACATGCATTTAGTCCTATGTTGCAATCTCCCCAGGCTAACACCTCATAAAATTACTGTCATGCATATTGATTGTCCAGTGCAGATATTAACCTCATTAAAATCTGGTTTAAAATATATTCTATTGTATAATTAATGATGCTTCTATGAGTGGATACAAATTATTTTTCAGATCAAGTTTAGATGATGCAGATGATGGTGTGCCTTCTACTGCAAATAAACTTTCTGTCACCCGACCTTTGGCTTCCAGCCAGGAAGCGCTTTTACAGTCACCTGACAAATTGAAAGACACAGATTCCCTGAACTCATCTCCAGCAAAATCAGACCTGGTGAGTAATTCTCTCAATACTCCAAGTTATCAATGACTTGATCTTGTTCCTGTTTCTGAATTGAGACATGTCTTGGTATCCCTGATGAAACACTCAAATTCAACGTAACCGTTAAATAAAGGTCAATATTTAGTTGCTAAATGAATGATGAGTTGACATCTGTGTGCCAGTGCACTGATACTGACAGGCAGGGCATAAGTCTGTACTTCACAAGTGATTTTTTTGGTTAATAAGCAAGTCATTAATGTATCTTATTATTGCGTTTGACTTTGAGAGTACATCTCAATGTTGAGGGATAAAGATTTTGATCCAAATCTTCTTTTATTGTCCCTCGCCTTCTCATCTTCATTCTTGTTGAGTTTTTGTGACCATTGTGGGTGTGCTTTCTCTGAAGCTGCATTTGAAATATTAGTTCAGTGTAGAGTACTAGACTTTAAAGGAGACAGTGACTGACATTTTTGCTTTGAGATTTAGTGGAGTCTGTAGAACAGTTGTGAACTCGTGTCAGTTTGGATCCAGAGACATTTAACTTGAAGAATCAATAATGACATTGCACTTGCAGCAGAGAAATGTGCCATTCAATCCAACTGTTATGCTGATATTTATATTCTGCACAAGCACCCCCCCACCCTACTTCATCTCTACTCATCACAATAAATGCATCTATACTTTTTGCCTCAATCACATCATATGGTAACAAGTTTCATATTCTAGTTACTACAATTAAAACAGATTTACATATCGTAAAAAATAAGCTTCTTTATAGTTTACTTACTAGCCTGGAAATATTGTGTACCGAATTGTTTCAAATAACAGAAGTACAGACTAAAATCATTTGGAGCCCTAAGGATGGGATCAAAATGACGGCATGTTCTTGGTAAATTGCTTTACAATAGTCTTTAATCTGGTTGACTTGTCATAATATCTTTCAAAACTCAGATTTAAAGGTTTAGCAGATGGAAAACAACGAGCAGACTGATTACAGGTGCCAAGATTTATTGCTGCTCAACTTACTTGTATTATAATAATTATTAATTATTACATATGTAATATATTATAATGCTGATATTTAAAGATCTCATTTCAGTATGCTTGCTGACATAAAAAGCAATATGCATGCTAGATATAATGGCTTGGGTTTTTGTGGTAACAATGGCAGAACTGTCAGCATTTCCTGCTGTTGCTCCACAGCAACTTGGGAGTTTGCACATGCACAGAATAACGAGCAAGTCCACAAGTTAGTGATTCCATGCTTCTCCAGTGGGTGTGCCCTTGAGGTCCCCCCAAATTGCAAACCCTAAGCGGTTCATGAAAACTTATGCTTCTATACTCTTAATCTCACTGTAAAAGCCCTTAAAGTTATTCTTTGTCCAATGAGGTGGAACTGGGTTTTTAAGGCATAGTAACTTCTGTTATGATCCACCCCCAGGTGAGGTTCCCCAAAATTGTTGATCTAGGCGAGACCCCCCAATTTGTCACCGTCTGGCTGGGACACCTCCAAAATTCTTATGCCCCAGGTGAGGAGGGATGAACTGGCTCCCTGTCTTTATTCAGCACCCACTGCCACCACCACCCCCTTCTGTTGGTCGCAACAAGATTTAATCTAAAAAGGGTCCCTTTTGTGGTTACCTTTTTCCCAGACCCAATCATTCTGGTTTTGAAGTGGCCAATTTGATCAGACTTTCTTGAGTTAAAGGTAAAAGTGAATTTATTAACTACTAAAAGCAAGAAAGGATAAAACACATATGGTCATACAGGTTAAAAGTAAGAATTTTCCTTGAAGTAAGTGATATATATTAAAAAAAAGTATACGGAACAGTTCTTGGCTCGTGGGGAGTACGTGATTTGAGCATTGCGATTCAAGATTCCAGTAGAATTGACTCCAGTAGATGAATAGTTGGATTCAAGGTTCCAGTAGAGTTGATTTCAGTAGATGGATAGTCGGATTTGAGGTTCCTGTGCTGTTGAATTCAATAGAGAGGGAGAGAGATCAGGATACCTACAAAATGGCAATTTGCAGAGGTACTGTTTATGGCTGTTACTTCTGAGCCAAACTTCCAGCACTTGCTCTGTCTCAGAACACTCACCAACAGACAGGTGCCAGGGCAGCTTTTCAGTTCACTTTTAACCCATTCTTTGTATATTCCAAAGGGGAAGCAAATTCACAAACCTGTCTGGTTATTGACCACGGGATTTCTTGATGAGGTGATACTTATCTCCCATTATGTCCCATTGTCTCTGCCGGAGGAAGCAATTAGTTTTTGGATATCTTTAGAAGTATCTTGTCTAGCAAAGACATTACCTCTTAGGGAGTCACCATGCAGCATTCCAGCCAGAGGCTTGTGTGCATTTTTAAAAAACCTTATGTCTTATTTTTTAAAGTGCAATATTTCCGGACGCAATCCAATGTTTTTTTCTTCATTATCATGGCACTTCATAATTGCTTTAAACACCATCAGTAACCCTGCAAGCTAATTTTATATTTTTGGTATGCTAAATTTCTCCATTATGATAAAGAAAACACGTGTTTTAAAAAAATATTTACTTACATTGATATTTTTGCTTCTACCTGAATCTAATCATAATCATGTACTTTGTGATATGGAAATTTAAATTAAAAGTAAGGGGTAAAGTGTTTTTAACTTCCTGATTTGCTGCCTGTGAGAGTACTTCAATGTGATTCGCTGTTTGCTGGCATTTTTGCTGCTGCACACTTGGAGATCCCTGTGACTTGGCGCCAAAGGGGAAATCCATGCCCCAGAATTCTCTAGATTTCTGAGGGCAGCTATCTTTGAGATCAGTATCGAGTGCCCTTGCTTTGCACCTGATTGCAAAATCTAGCCCATTCTGCACCGTGACATGAATTCTGACTAGAATGACCAAGGTACCATTTCTGCTATACTGTACAATAAGGAGGAATGGTTCAGGATTATGCCAATAATTGCAGAGCACCTGTTCCTCATTTTCCAACACAAATAAATGAATAAAAGGCTTTCCATGAGCCTGGGTAAATTCATGGCAGATATAAAGTAAGAACATGATTTATTTTCCAGGGGAAAACCTTTGAAGATGCACTACACTGTTTGTCACAGTTGTCAATACAATACAAATAAGTCTCAATGTCTTAAAAATATTAAATGCTGTTTTATTTAAGATTAAAAACATGGTACTGGCACAAGAATGCTCAAATAATATTTTTCTTAGATATAAATTATACAGAAATTTAAGGGGTGACTTTTGTAAATAGGTACAGTAAGCCACTTAGGTTGTAACTTGCTACTAACAATTAATTATGCTAGCACCAATTTCAATTGAGTCAAGTCACTTGTCCCCCATAGTGTAGCAGTGACAAATCTGTGGGGTTTGTTGTTCACTGTTGCAAAAACAGACTGTGACTTTCTCATTAAATGTCAAAATATTTTGCTGCCATTGACTCTTTAAATGTGCTGTTCCTAATCTGTGATTTGCTATAAGATGTGCATTTTACTTAGTATTAGATTATCTTGGGGAAGCAAATATATTTTGTCTCAATTTAATTTTCTGTTAAGCAGGCCTATCAATTACAACAAATTATTTTTCCCAAGTGGGAATGATTCTGATTTTGGCACTGTGACTATTTTGCTTCACTCTAAAAGTAAAATCATAAATACCAATAAGACGTTGTTTGGACAATGAGCTTTTGGAAAATCTGGTATCTTTAAGCCTTGTGTGCCTTACAGTAGTCTTGCCTCTGAGAATCACCAGTAAGATCTTTTCTGACTGTACATAAGAGTGCATTACAGATGTTCAATGTGGTCCTTGGTCTGCCAACCAATGTGATATGGATAATAGTTGTGCTGCACCATTGTGAGCAAAAGTACTTCATTGTTCATTGAAAGTTGGCCTTAACCCAATTTTAAGTATATTGGGCTAGATTTTGCTGGAGCAGAGCATCTCATGGCATACTCACTTAGCCAGATTTCTTGCTGCCATTTTCAACTCAAAAATATTTTACGGCATCTTGCTGGAAGTGCAAACTGATGACAGTGTGGCTAAGGCAATGGGGTATCTGTGATCTCAGTGAATGGTGGGACTTTAAGTGTATCTCCTTACCCATTGAGACTTAAGATTTAAGAATGCAACAGTGGGAACAGTGAGAAGGAAGGTAAATTAGAGTGGATAAATGAGAGTCAAATCAGGTACAGAAAGAAGTGATGGACAGGAAAGAAAGACTGGATTAAAAAAAGAGAGAAAAGAGACAAAGGAAAAGTAAGAAAAAATAATAAAACGTAACATTTTAAAAAACCTAAACCTGAAGGGAAGAGAGATCAGAGTTTAAGTTATTGAATGTCCAGTCCAGAGAAGTTGATTGGCACTACATGAATAATTACGCCATCATTAAAAAGGTTCTGGAACTGTTAATGCCAGAAAAGATTGTGGAACTGTTAATACCAGACTTAACTTTCTGTAGAGAGTTTAATGAGTGGCTGACTGATTAACGTACAATTCGATCAAGTTCTTAGACTAAAGGAGAAATACATTTGTGTGAAGCAAATGGAGGAATGACATAAGTTAACCAGCAACTTCTGGAGATTCACAACTCGTACTGTGTCACTTAATCCCCTGAATTTGCTGGCCAATTTGCACATTAATAATGACATGCATAATTCGTGCTGTTATTTTTCCAGATGTTTTGGCCCATCAATCTTGACAGTGGAAGCCTCAGTTACATTTGTTATTTCTTGTGGTAGACAAATTTACATTTAAAACTGAAATATAAATGGGCTGTAAATTTGAAAGGTATTATTAGATTAATATTTCTATCAAAGTTGCCTTAAAACTTTACCAGTAGTTAAATCAAACCAATGAAAAGATAACTTTGAATAATGTGTAGATAGTGCATGAATGGTCACATGTTTTTGTAATTTAGTTTTCTCTGTGTTTCACTGGGCTTGGTTTTTCTCTGCATTGTTAACAGTGCTGTTAAGTACAGTAACTTTTAGAAAAACTCATTTAGTCACGAGATTCATATAGTAAGTTAATCACAATTCACCCATGTTGACATATATTTACTAGATTAGGTTATCAAACTGCCTTCATCCTGAAACATTACACCTTCCCTACCCTTCTGCGCAGGCAACTCCTAAGGAACCAGTTGCCTCTGCAGATGCCTTGTTAAGTAGGATTTTAAGACACACAGATGATGAGCTTGACTATCTGCAGCCTGACACAGCTGAAAAGAACCCTTCGGCATTTGCGTACAAGTTACAGGTTTGTACTGAAAATCATTTCCTGCTTCGTTACCTCTATTTGTGTTTGCATTCATTTTCATGTTCATTTCTGCTTGTTCGCCAACATTTGATCACAGTCAAAATCTTACACTTATTTTTTTCCAATACTGCTTTTCTATGGATTGTCCCCTGCTAATCCAATGCCAGGAAGAGCTAGTGTATGCAGCCATGAGGATAGAAGCACTGAAGCTAGCCAAACAGCTTTCCAACTCTCCCACCAGCTCCTTAGATAATGAGGTATCCCATACTGCCTGGAGTGTTGTGTTTGTAGTGCACTGACTAATGTGTATACTAAGTTGGTCAAAAACTTTATATTGTTTAGAGCATGTCTAAATTATTTTTTAAATTTATTTTCAAATGAGTCACTTAAAAATAGAACTTCTGATTTTCACCTTGTTGACTGCATGTTTGAAACAATTCTTACCTTTTGTTCTCCTTATGGGTTGTAGTCTAATTTTTCATGCGCTTCATGCCACAGGATTGGGAATGTGGCTTTGCATGCACAACATAATAACAGCAAGCCTGGGAGTTAAACAGAAAGCTTCATTTCTGTACTTAGCTTGCTTGGTTTTCACAAACTCTCTCCTATACTTTGGAAACCGATAGAATTAACATTCTCAAAGATAGCGGCTTGCAGAATTAAAAATAATAACAGAGAATGCTGGAAATACTCAGCATGCGGGCAGCATCTGTGGAGAGAAAGCAAGTTAACATTTCAGATCCCTGGTCTTTCATGAAAACTGGTAAAAGTTAGAGATGTCACAGGTTTTAACCCATCTCTCTCTGTAACCTCCTCCAGCCCCTACAACCTCCCTCTCTCTATAATCTCCTCCAGTCCTAGATCCCACCCTCTCTCTGTAACCTCCTACAGCCCTCCATCTCTCTGTAACCTCCCCCCAGTAGTTACAACCCTCCCTCAAGCAAGTATAGAGGCAGGTAAAGGGGGGAGGTGGGGAAAGAACACAAGGACAGGTCTGTGATAGAGTGGAAGATAGGAGAGATTAATTGACAAAACAGACTATGGTGCAAGGCCAAATGGGTGATAATGGGACAAGGAAAGAAACTAAAGATAGGTTAAGAGGAGGTGTAAATAGAATCATCACCAACAGCTTCTGTCCGAAAAGATGATGGCAGAGGTTATAATCTGAAATTGTTGAACTCAGTGTCGAGTCTAGAAGGCTGTAAACTGCCTAATTAAAAGATGAGATGCTGTTCCTCGAGCTTACATTGAGCTTTATTGGAACACTGTAGGAGGCCAAAGTCAGGGGGTTCAGAATTGGAGTGGGATAGAGAATTAAAATGAAAGCTCAGAGTTACACTTACAATTTGAGCAGAAGTTTCAGAGTTGGTTTGATTCTATGGAAAATGGATAAGAAGTAGCATAGACTATACAGCCAGATGCAGGACTTCACTTATAATCTTGTCTAACCTATGGAATCTGATATCTCAATGGGCTCAGCGTATAGGATGAATTGGAACAATGTTCCCTGAGGTATATTGCTGGCATCCTTTGAAGTTCAAACATGGAATGCAAAGATCATCAAGGTATCCTTCAAATCATAGCAGCTGCTAATCACTGGAAACTAGGGTGACAGACCTATCTAATTCAATATACTAGTAATTATTTATTAACTAACAGAAAATATTTCCAAAAGCACCAATTTGATCACCCCAAACTGGCCACTGCCTAACTAATAGCAGCACAAATATCCATTAAATACTCAAGTTGTGAAACCCCTTAGGAGTCACTGGAATATCCAGGCAGTAAAGCAAATAGATTGACAAAGTTATAATGAATACAAAAGTTATAATGAATACATTGGTGTCTTAGTAATGCTTTCCTAAACTCCTGCACTAGTTTGACTGGGCATCCTGGTGCTGTTGTGAATTGAGTTGGACTGACATTTTCAGTAAGCAAAATATAAAGGAACATGCCAGTTTCCAGATAGCCATAAAAATAAGGAGACTTGTTTTGATCAGAAACGAGATACAGCTTCCTATTCACCACACTTTTATTAGGTGCATAGGACTAAAAATTGGTCCACTCTGTTTTTTGGGTGCGTTCAGTTCTTGACCAGACCACATCTGTTGCCTTGGAAGTAGACAGCACGCAAACTTGCATTGCCTCCTCGTTTACTGATAGTACCATTGGTCTGAGGCGGGGCACATGCTGCTGGCTGTCAGAGAGCTCAGCGGGGAAGCGAGCAGCTTTTGCAGAGATCACATGGTGCAGATGTACCCCTCTTGAAGGAGCACTGCACTCAGTGCAAGGGAGATACTACTAGCTGCCTGTACTAAACTGGCTACACGTAAGAGCTGCACACTTGGAGCACCGAAGAAGAGGGAGGGCTCCTAGGGCCACAGATGTGGTGCTGGAGGCCTTAGTCATGGAATCTGGACAGGAAGAGAGAGGTCATATTTCCATGAGGGACTAGGAAGCCCTCAAGAGCTACAAGCTGAAAGGAAAGGGAGCAGGTGGCTTGGAGTCTGGTCCCCAAGACCTAGCAGAAGTGACACAAGAAGTTCAATGGCCTCATAAGGGTGAGCAAGGTTTCGTAGGTTTATAGTGTGAAGATTCAGCCAGGTAATTGCAGCACTGTGCCGTAACTTCCAGAGATTTTGTAATAGCAAAATTTATTCTGAATTACCTACCCTGCAAGTTGCCTGCCTGGCCCTTTGAATAATGCTCATGCTGGGTCCCTTTTGCAGCTGAACGCATGTTCTTTGGTGAATGTCAAGTGAATATATTGAAGGCATCTAAGTGGTCCAAGTTTTTAAATAGTTCATCAAACAAGCTGCACAGCTTTTTGACGTCATGATAGGATTCAGGAGACACCCATGTGAACACCCTTCACTGCACGGGGTGCCACATGGGCTGCACTGGAAGTGGCCAGAGCGGAAACATATCACACTCAGACTGTCTCTGGCTTCTGTCGGGCCGTCTCCAACTGTGCTATGGATCAAAGTTTGGGCCTATAGTGCGTAAGCAGGTGGCAAAAATTGGTCATGGATTCAAAAGGTTAGAGTATTAGTGTTCCGCACATTTAAAAAGGAGAAAAGGGTGCGTTTTTCTGCGAGGCAGTATCTGAGGGTAAGTAATATTAAATCCATAATTACTGCATAACTTTCCAATATTCTGGAGTATTATAAAAGCTTCTCCTCAGGACAAAGCATTGTATTGTTATAAGAAGCTGAAATGAAGTGGTGCTTATTTTCTGGACTGGAAAAACTAATATCTTGTGGCTAAGAAGCCCATCTGCCACATCAACTTCTGGCAATTTGTCAACTGAATGAACAATGGATGCACAATTGTCAAGCATGGTAAAGTTATGACTGACTTTGCACTGCTACATTTAACAGAATATACCCATCATTATGAAAATGTTTGTTGCTTTAAGGAACGTTTAAATATATCAAATGAAAAAGACTTGAAACAAATTGTTTTGCTTGCCAATTGGTGTCAAGTTTGAATATTTTTCATAATTTTAGGCTTTTAAACTCTAATATTTTACAACAATGTCAATGATGCTGCGTTAAGTAATTCAATTATAGTTGGTTTTGTAGGTTTATACTGTGAAGATTCAGCCAGGTAATTGCAGCACTTGGTATGAGATGGATAATTAACAAAGAACTAGATCATTAAATCTGTGACTAACATATGCCAAAGATCATTTTTTCCTTTTTATGCCAAATTAAGAACTCACTATCGGAAATATTGGATCTTTTGTGTTATCAGTTTTAGTGTCAGTTATCCTTTTTTTAAATGATGAGGTAAAGGGGTAAAATTCAAAATATACTAGATTGATTTACCTTTACAGTAGTAGTTAAAAAAAAACATGGATCTCAACATGTGGCAGAAATTGATGCTTTCTTTCTCTGACTGGCTAACACATGGTTTAGAGTGAAATGTATATGAATGGCTGAGGTACAGTTATTATCCAGGTTTGTTGAAGGTTTAGTTATCATGTCACTATCTTCAGTTTCTTTCACTTGTTTGCATGCTCACAGATCAGAGGGAGGAGTACAGCTCGAAGACAGTGGGCCAATTTTTGTTCATACTTACAAGTAAGAGTTAGATTAGGACCTTTCCCCAGTATTAATAATCTGTTTGATTACTTGTACAATTATATCATAATCAATGCTTATAGCATTTGGAAGTAACTATCTGTTTTGTTATACAAACTGTATGTAGTAAAATTGTTTGAATTTTAGAAATGACTACGTTATAGATTGCATCTGGAAATCCAGTAAAGATTAAAGCTGAATATTTCTCATAAACCACTTAGAGTCCAGAGTATTAAGTAGCTGAATATTTTCTCAAACAAAGTAGATTGTTGCAGTTCTCTTAGAAGATAGGCATTTTTAGTGGTGATGCAATTGTCACTTGGCTTAATTTGCAGTTGGGATTCTCAGTATGGTGTATCCTGATAGTTTGTCTTAACTTGCTGAAAATGGGCAAAATTTGATACCCTTGAGAGTTTGGCCTGGATTTTCGTCATTGCAAAAGCAGGTTGAAAAGCCGAAGTCCCACCAACCCCCGCCGAACATAGCGCCAACCATTTTCGTGGGAGCGGCAATGGTCCTTGGTTGGGTTTTGCGCATGCACTTTTTGCAGAGGCAGCTGCCCACTGATGTCTAATTTTGGTGACCCAGGTGTGTGAAACACAACATGTGCAGGTTAAAGCAAAGATAAAAGCAAAAAACCGTGGATGCTGGAAATCCAAAACAAAAATAAAAATACCTGGAAAAACTCAGCAGGTCTGACAGCATCTTCAGAGAGGAACACAGTTAACGTTTCGAGTCCGTATGACTCTTCAACAGAACTAAGGAAAATTAGAAGAGAGGTGAAATATAGGCTGGTTTAAGGTGGATAAGTAGAGCTGGATAGAGGGCCAGTGATAGGTGGAGATAGCCAAAAGATGTCATAGACAAAAGGACAAAGAGGTGTTGAAGGTGGTGATATTATCTAACGAACGTGCTAAAAGGTGACATTAAGGGTAGAAAGCAGGATGAGCATGGGACAGATAGCCCTAGTGGGGGTGGGGTGGAGGGAAGGGATCAAAATAGGCTAAAAGGTATGGATAAAACAATGGATGGAAATACATTTAAAAATAATGGAAATAAGTGGGAAAAGAAAAATCTATATAAAGTATTGGAAAAAAGAGGAATCGGAAAGGGGGTGGGGATGGAGGAGAGAGTTTATGATCTAAAATTGTTGAACTCAATATTCAGTCCGGAAGGCTGTAAAGTGCCTAGTCGGAAGATGAGGTGCTGTTCCTCCAGTTTGCATTGAGCTTCACTGGAACAATGTAGCAGGCCAAGGACGAATATGTGGGCATGAGAGCAGGGTGGTGTGTTGAAATGGCAAGCGACAGGGCGGTCTGGGTCATGCTTGTGGACAGAGCAGGTTAGACCTGATAGGAACAGGCCTGAATATTGTGGAGTCCTTTGGAGAGGTGGGGTAATCCTTTGGACATGGTCCCCGGACATTCTTTGGAGATGCCAGGTACCCTTTAGGGGAGATCAAGTGCCTCTTGGAAGAAGTAGGGTATCCCTTGAGATTGTTAAAATTAGGCATGAATGTGTGTAAAAAGCGCATAAACCCATTGGCTGTCAAGTTCATTGAAACTATCAAAAGTGTCAAAATGAACTGTTAAAGGCAACTGTTAAGTTATCAAGGAATTTAAAACTGCTGCCCTTCAAATCCTTGAAAAAATGTCTCTAGTGTTTAAACAAAAGTCATTGCTTGCTATTTTACTCTGTTGACATAAGCCTGAGGGCTACCACCACTGGATTAGTGCAGCATGACCGATTTCACAACCTTCCATTTTCATATTAGGGTGTCTTCCATTTGACAGTTTGATTGACATCTCCAGGTAGTTATAGACTCTTTGAAGTGGGGCTATGAATCCCAATATTTGCCTTTATAAAGAATTAAACACCTGAATGGCTTTTTTATATGGATGTAGTTGAATGAATGTAGATGTAGCAAATGGGTTTATATGAATGAGAGTGTTTTAAAAAAATAAAGTTGGCAATATACTCTTAGAATTTTATTTTATTTAATCTCAGCATGTGTCCTGAGATCAAACTATGGTGGATAGTGGGTGAGATGGCATGGTAGGTGTAAGGCCAAAGGGTGATGGGTGGGTGACATATTTTGGCATGAGTTGGCATCAAGTTAGCACAGGGGCTATAAAGGGCCATGGAGATGGTAGTGAGGCATATATTGACATGGCGGGTATGAGGGGTTATGGGGGTGGGTAGAGGGGCATAGGTTGGCATGGAGGGTATGAAGGACCATGGGATTGGCAGATAGCATGAGGTGGCAGAGGTAGGTATAGATGGGGCATGGGGAGTGTGTGGGTGGATGAGGGCGTGTGATGAGTGAAGGCTGGAGGACTGTTTTTTGTTTCATTGCTTTTTTATAAATCATGCAGTGCCGGAGCACAGAGGCTAGCCTACCACCCAGCCTATCTCTGCACCAAGCAGCCTCTGCACTCATTCCAGGATGGGGGGCCAGAGAACCCCACCATCCTGGAATGAAAACTTGACCTTTTGGGGTGCATTTTTCTGGGTCAGATTTGTGGAGCTGGGTAATGGCCCAACTCGATGTCCCAGACCCGTGGGTGGAAACCCAGGCCTTTAATTTTAATTTTCAAAGGACAGTACCAAATGCAAAAACAAAGCTCTACTTGGAAAAATAAATCATAGACCATTTTTAGTGGTACAAAGCCCATGGATTTATTGTGCATTTTAAATAATTATACACCATAAACTTTGTACATACGTATAGATTTAAAAAGCACGTAGGCCCTACTATTAAAAAGACATCATTCACTGTCATGGCACTTGAGTTAGCAATAATGGAAGACATTCCTATTATTATTTCATTTGTTTTGTTTTATTCCTTTATTATTCTATCTGTGAAAGTCAAAACCAAAGAAATGTAAAAGCACTTGACTTCATAATGATGCCCTTTACTTGCTTCTGCTTTGAGTTTCCAAGCCATCCTGATTAATTATAGGAAGAGTACTTGACAAAATTATGACTGAGTTCATATGCCTCTCTCTTTGTTGTGAACTAAGACATATTTGAGCCTATTAACTTCTTCCTTGTCACCTTTGCCTTCATGCTGACTTCTCATGCCACTATAAAGTAATGCTCCCTCCAGGAAACAAAAACAGCTTTGCTTTCTAATTGTGTCATCACTTTAGTCTTCCTAATAGTACTCCGTGTCAGAAATTAGATTTAGAGCACAATATTTAGAAGAGAAGGGCAAAGGATCTGCATTTTCTTCCACAATTTTTTTTCATTTTATATTTCATTTGTAATTCAGTTATCGCATGTAGCCACTGCTTCATGGCCTTCCAAACCAAAGGTGATATAAAATACAAAACACTGTTTTAAAATAAAGCTGTGTTTTCTTTTGTTGTTTTGCTGTCTGATTTTGTAAAACTAGAAATTCTCAAATTCCATTTTTGGTATTGTCGCCTGCCTGTACTAACTTGGATTTATTATTCATCTTGTTTGCAATCCTCTTACTTCTTCAAAATTGTATGATAGGCTTGTATACAAAAATGTATTCAGGTTTGTTTCATTTCACAAATTTTCAATTAAGAAAAATGAAACTTAAACCTTTAAAGACCAATGGCATGTTTACATGCTGTCCAAAGTTGCACTTACACTATTTTATAAAGAATCATTTATGGCACATAAGGTGGGCATTCAGACGGACAAGTATATGCAGGCTCTCTGCAGAGCAATCCAGTCAGTTTCATTCCCCTGCTCTGACCTGCAAATTAATTTCTTTCCATCCAATTTCCTTTTGAAATCATTGTCGCCTCTGCTTCCACTGATCTCGGCTCGAGTTCCATTTCTTGTGGAAAAAGTTCTTCCTCACATTCTCCCCTTCCCCGCCCACTGTAACTCTTGGCCAAAATCTTAAATCTGCATCCCTTAGTATTTGTACCATCAGAGAATGGGACCAGTTTTACCTTATCTTATCCAAATCTTTTATAATCATTTATACCTCTATCAAATCTCCCCTCTCTCTCCTTTGCTCCAGGTAGAGCAATCCCAGGTTCTTCAACCTATCACTTGTATCTAATATCCCCCATCCGTGGAACCTTGCTGGTAAACCTCCTTTGCACCTTCTCCAGGACCCTCAAATACTTCCTGAAGTGTGGTGACTGAAACTGGATGCAATAGTCTAGTTGTGGCCAAACAAGAGCTCTATAAAACTTCAGTATAACTTAATGGTTGACTCTCAATTAATGAGTAACTTGATTAATAAACTACATTCCAACACAATCGCAAAATGGTTATGTGTCACATTGCTTTCCAATGGCTCCTGCGTAATAGAATAAACAAAGTGCTGTCAATATCTGTCAGTAAGTATTGCTTGACCGTTGTCAATTCAACAGCATTCATTTAACACCTCAAAGCCTGCAAACACTGCTGCATGTTCTATTTTTAGATTTGTTAAACAAATTCATCAATAGGATGAGATACAGATATACAGAGATGGTTCTTTTCGTCTTAATTTGAACATTTGATGCCACTATTTATACAGATAATTTCTACAAACATTTGGCTCCAAGGTTATTTTGGATTAAATTGTAGTCTACTCTCTTCCTACAACTTTCAACAAGCCATTATGCATTGCCCATCATGTTTTATGCCACTAATGTAATGCAAAAGACTTTAGCAACAACATTAGAATGGCACTTTGACCCAAGGTTAATTTAAACCTGGTGATTAGCTTAACTTTAACAGTGTGCTCTGGAAATTTGACCTTGCCAGGCGGTAGCTTTTAAGCCAGAGGTGATGTACGTTTGTCAAGTAAATTGATTTTATTTCTTGTGCTTGCATTTTTTTTGCAGCAGAGAGACAGTACACCATCAATGGACACTCCCATCACAAAGGGTGCACTGTACTCTAGAACTGGTGACAGTGAGGTTGATGACACTCAAGCAGATGGACATCACTACAACCAAAGAGATTTGGATTCTGCTCTCAGAACAGCTCGGGAGGAGGTAGCTCATTCACCTTGAAGTAGTCTTTTGTGAGAAAGTGTGTGTGCCTTTCTGTATATGTATGCTGGATAGGTTTAGTTGTAAATAGCTTTTTTAATAAAGAGCTGTTTTATATTTTTAACACATTTATAAAAGAAAATCTGAATCATTTCCAAAGTTACTTTTTTTTGTCTTAGCTTTGCTTGAAGTTTTTTTTTGTCCCTCCTTACCTTGTTTCAATGCATTTCTGCTATAATCTCAACTTTCATTTTAAATTAAGCATGATCTGAATCTTTTCTCATATGGCTCCTCAGTTATGTATGTTTCTGTCATTGAACCAGATTGTTGCTCAGGAAAGAGAAGCGGCAGACTGGAAGAGGAAATATGATGAAAGTAGGCAAGAGGTTGTTGAGATGAGGTAGGTTGATGTAGATCTATGAATCCGATGCTAGCTCTGTAAAGTTGACTGTGAAAGGGAATATGTAGAGAATTAAATTGAGGGTCTTCTGTAGACAAACATGATTAGGCATGTTAACCAGATTATAACATACTTAAAGGCTTCAAATAATTCTATAGATTTCAAGTATGCAGCTAGAGCAAATTTACTGAATGGTTATGCCTTTTACTAACTGCCTTCATAGGCACCAGATTTCACTGTGTCTCTGCCTAACATGATGGCAAGAGGAGATATTTTACTTTACTGAACTAGGATTATGTTACAATTTGTTAACAACAGTGAATTTTTATTGAGAGTAGAACACTATCTTTATAAGTAGTGGTCCTGTATATATATATAAAACTATGGCATAATTGAGTGATTAAATTGATACTGTTATGTGCATTAATAACAGGACCTGGTAGATCCTTATAATAATGTGAAGCTTAAAGAGCTTTTAGGATGTGTTGTACTGTGATGACATTGCTATTACCTTTCAGGAAGATATACTGGCAAATCTGGTAAAAATCCAAACAATTATTTACTTCAGTTGACCAATGTTTTGGTCAATTGTAGTCCCGCTTTCTAATTGTTCAGGTTCACAAGTGAGGGATTTTCAATGAAATTGAGATGAGGTTGAATAAATAATACCTTCCAGAGAAGAATTAGGTCACATCTTCATTGTAAATGTGATTAATACGATAAAGCTCTTATCTCAAACTACATAAAACCATTGTTAGTCAATCTAAAATTTAAGTGGACTAACACAGGTTAATTGAAAAAGTAATGCAATTTAGGTAAAAAGGCAATTTAGTCAGTGCTTCATATTGTTCTGAACAAAGAACTGGAGAATATCTTGCAGCAACCACAAAATGTACATTGTAAACTGCAATTCAGACTTTTTAGTCGAGAATTTTTGTTTCATATAGGACGTCTAGAGAAAATCCAAAAAGCTTTGACAATGTCAGATGTTTAATGCTTTCAGCGGCACAAACCTTTGCTTAGAGTTGGACAAAATGCAGCCATTCTAGTTTAGATTTATGTTTGTAATTTAAAGTTTGAATTAACACATTTCACAACCACGTATTTATATCCCCCCCCAATCATACCATAAAGCAACAAAGCACTGCAGATTGCCAACAGCCAATGCAATGGAACAGATGGCTGCCCTGAATCTCAGATAGCTCCCACTTTTCAAAATTCTCTTGTATGTTTATCACCTTCACTGGAAGCTGTTTGTAATGAAACTCAGCAACAGGAGAAAATGATAAGCAAGAAGCAGAGATCTGAGATGGATATATACTTCGAAACTGAGATGAAAAGCATCGTGCATCCCTCCATCTTGGGAAAAAAGTCATTCTCGTGCCATTAAACTCCATGAAGCCATCTTGTGGCATGTCATGGAACTCGGCAAGATCTTCCTGCTGCCACTCTTGAATGGACTGGCTGCTCACTACTTTCAACCTGGAGTTAAAACCAACTGTTACATGGTTAAGAACATCAAGTTAGATCATTTTGCTGGCAGTTCTTTAAAGAGTAATTTCCCTTCCAAATTCAAAAGCATCTGTTTCCAGTGACCATATTTGTGCATATTGAGAAAATTTGTAACTGGCAAATTAGGGGGGGAACCAGGATTATTTTCATCATGGATATGCACCCTTTGAAAAACTACCTTTTCCTGGGCTGCCTTTAGTCAATATTTTCCTTCTAAGTACCTTAAATGAACTTTTCTTGATCTCTAATTATTTTTGAAATGATGCGTCCCATTGGCAGTACTGCCAAGCACAATGTAGGGAAAGGGGGTAGTATAGGCTTCATCTCTGCATCATCAGCAAAGCTTTGTTCTGCGCTATATTGTAGGAGACTCTTGCTATTGGCTAGTGATAATTTTATTAAGGGTGTTTTTAAAAAGAAGTCAAATTGACATAAAACTTACCATCATACATATTCCCTAGAATTATGTGGGAAATGCACTATCATCTTCACTCACACAAAATGGGAGCTTTGAAAAAATTGTTTGTGGTGGTGGCAGTGAGTTTTTAAAATGTAGCTGGATGTTGACCCTCCTTGCAGTTTTTACTACTTTGGCTCCTTTTTTCTGCATTTTGTGAAATTGTCTTTGACACTTCTTGGCACTTTCAATTAAAATGGTTTAGTTTGTTTTTACATCAGCATTTCAGAGAGCTCAAACACCTTTAAAGCACCTACAATGTGAGGATATGCATTCCTCTTGCTTAGGAAGCTTGAAGCAGAGGAGGAGTTGCAGATAAATGAACAGAGGCAGGGCAATTTACATCTGAGGTGGCCTACTTGGAACTGCCATTTGCCAACAATGCAGGCCTATATAGGCTGCACTAGAAAAAAAGGAATATAACAAGGATTTGGTTTGTGGTGGCACTTTGGAGTTCTTCTCTGTCCTGATAATTATCCATGAACCATTAACTCCATTTACTTGTCATGAAATCACCTTTCAGGCAACACGTGTTGCTCAAACTTATCAAATAGCCTATCGAGTTTATTAAAATTCTGAGCCTGCTCACTCTGAAGAAGATCAAAAAATTGCCACCGGATTTGAATTTCATCTTAATTTTTTTACGAAAATTCCATTAAGAACAATTTTGTTGCTCAGTATTTAATAGTATCATGACAAAGGTTCTTTCAGAATGACCTCCCCACATCTCTGTAAATGTTTGATTTGGATACTTTTAAAATGGTGCTAAACCATACTAAAAGGTGTATTGTACATCAATCATTGTAACATTGGCATGTCTGTGCACACACTCCTCTTTTCTTGTCTACAGGCGGATTGTTGCAGAGTATGAGAAGACCATTGCTCAAATGATAGGTAAAACTTGTTTCTTATATTGTTAGACATGTGAACAGAGTAAATTAAGAGAGAAAGCAGCTTAGTCAACATCGAAAATGAGAAGTTCTAACTTTGCATCTGGGTAGACGTAAGAAAGCTTTCAACTTTTGTAGTTTCTACTATGAAAGGTTAATCTCCAAGCATGAAAACTCACTTCCTTTCCATTAATCTGCTTTGTATTCTGCTCCTATCCAAGGCATGTTCAAATACATATATATATATATATATATATATATATATAGATACATTGCATCATTTCTGTGACATAACCAATATTTTACAAAAAAATTGTAACAGGTCAACATGTGGAGATTAATGGATACTTATATTGTTAAAGCCATCTATAGATAATAAAGCTATTGCCATAATTCCCTGAATTGGGTCATTATCTGAAATTGTCCTTACATCCATACAGGTTTTTATAATTTGGCTTTAATTTCATGTAAGCTGAAGGTTTTTTTCTAATTGACCTTGGCTGTCACTGCTGACAACTATTGATGTTCTTTGTCATTTATTAGTGATGTTCACGCTGGAGTATTAGTGATTAGAGTATCATTGCAACAAATTTATCTAGAGGTCACTTGCAGTTAGTTATGAGGACCAGAATATTCTCCTTTCTGTGCCATGGATACCAGGTTTGAGGTCTCGCTCTTCAACCTTCTCACTTTGTTTTAGTGGTTCTAATATGGCACCCCTCACAGTGAGTTTGCCTGTCATCTTTTTAAATTTCTTTCTCGCTCCTTTTCTTTCTCACCCCTTCTACTTGCTGTCCCCTTTCCCTTCCTTTCTCACTCATTTTTCTTTCTCCTTTATCTTTCTCTCCATCTTCATATTTTCCTCTGTGTCTCTCTGCTGTCCTATCTCTCTCCTTTATCTCATGTTGTGCCATCCTGTGTCTCATCTTGTGATCTCTTCCTACGCATGCTTTTGTTTCTCACACTTTTCTTGCCCTCTTTTTCAGTTACTTTTCTCTTCTGCTAGTCCCTCTCAGCACTCATCTCTCCTTTTTCCTCTTTTTGAACTCTCAACTCTTTTATGCTTCAATTTTCTTTTCTTCATTTGAGGTGGGTGTTCAGTGTGGAAGGGGATAAGGCACCTGGCACAATGTTCTGTGTCACTGCTGAGGAGGGAAATGCAGCCAGTGTCTAAAGTTTCAAGCTGCAAGTATGCAGAGGCATCTGAGCCAGGGCTGCACACAGGAATTGTGGAATCTCAGTAAAGACACAGTAACAGGGTGGCACCTAGTGCCTGGAGGACTAAATAATAGCAAGTATACTTTTGCTGCTTACAACAGCTTAAATGAACAAATAAGCAGTGATATAGGAGGGCTAAGGGTGTCAGAAAGCGGAAGCATTGGAACTTTTAACATACTGTAGGTGTAAAAATTAGAAGGTTTTCAATAAGCAGTTAGCTTTTGATTGAGTTCCTTCTTTTAGGGGACAGAAGAAAGAAGGAACAGCAAAAGGAGGATAAAGCTGTAGCCATTTGTGCCTTTTGTGGACTGAAATAGCTCCCAAAAGCTGCTGCCGTAGAGCATGAGTTTTCCCAAGCTTTTAGCAGAATCAAATTCAAATAAATCACAATAAGTTGATAAACTTACTCTTTAATTATCATGATTGTTCTTGACTTTGTAACTTGTATTCAATACAATCTACTAAATGCTTTAAAAAAAATGAAATTTATTTAATTTCTCGACCATTTCAAGGGTTTTAGTCTCCCTTCACTGCTATGTAATGCTATTACTGTTTCTTATTTGCTTTTGCAAAAATCTGCTTTAGTTTCTCTTGCACTCTCCTCCCATTTTTGCAATAGTTGTTTTTTCAAAATTTTAAGTACAAAAGTAAGACTTGTCAGAGAGTGATTTTTCTGATCCTTTCTAACAGGCTTTGAGTGTTTTTCTTTCTGCTTAGCTAACTAGTTGCTTTTTTCCATTATGCTATCACTTTGCTTCTGGTCATTTGCTCACAATGCAAATAAGGCAAACCTGGTAAGTAATGCTTTTGGACACTTTCATCACCTACTCCATGCCGATTTGAGGGGGCTTCATTTTCCTTTTGCAACTTCCTTTTATGAATAAGTATTGAACATGTGGGGCATGTTTTTCTCAATGGTGAATGCCTGTTTAAGATGTACTTGCAGCCAATACTGCTAGAAATGCAGCTGTTTGTTTCTAATTCAATTGCTGTTTTTTCCAAGTGCAAATTATTAGGTTCATTATAATTCATTGTATCAAAACATCTGCTCATTTGTTTTAGCAAATCACTATGCTACTGTTAATCTTTTTAACATTTATTTTTACTGTTTTTGAATCATAAAAAAAAGTTAAAGCACAAAAGGAGGCCATTCGGCCTATTGTGCCTGTGCTGACAGCTTGAAAGTGTAGTCATTCCTAATCCCACTTCCTACTTTTCGTCCATAACTCTTTGGGTTCCACAAGAACCTGTCCAACTCCCTTTTAAAATTATTTATGGAATCAGCTTTCACCACATTTTCACATAGAATGTTCCAGACCCTGAAAACTCCATGAGTGAAAAGAAAATTCTTCTCACCTTCCCTCTGAATTTTACACAATAATTTTGAATCTGTGAGCTCTAGTTATTGACTTATTTTCTAAAGGGAGTAATTTTCTCTATCTACTTTATCAAAACTTCATCATCTGGAAAGTCTCTATTGGATCACCTCTTAACCTTCCCTATCCAAAGGGAAATGTCCTAATTTTTCCAACCTCCCCTCATAACTAAAGTCCTTCATCACTGGTAACACTGTGGTAAACTTCCTACGTACTGTTTCTCAGGTATTTACATCTTTATTGAATTGTGGTTCCCAGAACTTTCTACCTTACCCCAGCTGAGGCATTACTAGTGATTACGTTTTGCTTTTATATCCTATTCCTCTTTGTACAAACTCAAATAATCCATTGCTTTTATCAACTTGTTCTGCTACCTCTAAGGATTTGAGTATATGACTCCAAGGTCTCTCTGCTCATCTATACTTTTCAAAATCATGCCATTTATAGAATACTGTACTGTCTTTCCATATTCCATATTATAGCACAGCTAATTTTCTTATGTAGGTCTATTATCTGTCATTTAAACAATATAAATTGTTGGCCTATTTGTTGCTTCATTTTGTCCAAATTCACTTCTTGGGTGTTTATTTTACATTTGCATGTACTTAGCTAAAATTAGCAAATGGAAAAAGATACCTTGAATTCTTTACTTCATATGATTCTTCTCAAAGAAATCTTTTGAAAGATAACAAATGGCTTGATAAAGTTATCGCCATGTGTCCTACAAACTTAAATCATGAAGAGTGTCAGTAAAGGTCCAAAGGATAGCAAATGTTATTGGGGAGGTGCAGTAACTTGTCAATGGAATGATTTACTCAGATTTTTGTTGAGTAAGGTGGGAAACAGAAACCCTTCCTACAAATTTACTGGCGCAGGAAGTTTGTGACTTAGAAGTTTAGAGCGTAATTATGCCAATGTATTTTCATATTAATGTGATTGAATAATTCTCAGGGGTTTTTTGTTTTGATTTGGTGTTGTACTGTTTTGAGGCACAATTCTGCTCTACCTGTATTACTGCAAAAGTTTGTTGCATTTCACAATGCCACTCATCTGCCTCAATCTGTCCCATCATACCATTAACCAACTTTGTGACCAGTGTGACATGATCTTGCAAAAAGCAGATTGATTTTTTTTTGTCCTTTTTTTTTACTTTCCTCTTTTATTCCCCATCAATGGATTTCCCACACCAAGATGGTGAACAGGTGAGTTTCCACTTTATAACTGGTTACAAGTAGGTTTGCAAGACCAGCGCTGATTTTTTCCCTCTACTTGTGGCAAATGCCTGACCCCTAACTTGCTGCTTCCCTGTTGCAGCATAGCTGAGGTCAATAAATCAGGCTGTGAGGAGCCTGCATACTATCACAGGTACAGTACATTGGAGCCAATGTTCAACACCACCATTCCATTCCCTTCATTCTGCGCATAATACTTCATACTATTTTAGTGTAAACCTACAATTTCCTAAGTAAAGAATTCTGTCAAATTTATGTTTGAATATTTAAGCCAAAATTCCATCAAATTTCCACTGACAAAGCTGAAGGCTGTGAATCTCAAATGTTGCCACCAAATTCTGTGGACAGAAAGTTTTGTAAAATGTGTTTCTTTTTGTTAAACATTCTAATTGCTTACTGTAGAGTAATGGGTTAATGAATATGTTGATGAGACTATGATGATATTCGTGATGTGACATCAGTAGTCAGATGGCTGAGAGGCTCCAAGAGGACAAGGCACAGCACAGACTGCCATGGGTGGAATCTTCGGCTCGGTGAGCAGGGGCAGGGCTTGCTTGCCAATGCATAAAATGACATACAGGGTGACGTCGGGCATGTGTCCCAATGTCACTGCATGTCATTCAGATTTTCAATTCAGTGGGCCTGCAGCAGACTCTGCTGCGCGTCTGCCAAACTGTCAAAGGCATTTTAAGGCCATTTAACAATCAATTAAATCATTGACCTGAGCTGCCCGTCCAACCTTAAGGTTGGTGGGCAGTTGAAGAGCCCTGGGGGCCTTTGTATTTTTCATGGAAGTTCATCCATGGGCAGGATGAGGTTTCATGAACGTTTTTAAAGTATTGGAAAAATTTTTATTAACATTAATGGACATGTCCCAGTTCATGTGACAGTTTCACATGAGGGGACATGTCCTTAAATTTTTTTTCTCCCTTTATTCAACATTTTACACGTGAAACTAATCTCCCTGAGGCATGTCTGCCTCAGGGAGATTTCTGCGCTCTTTCACACATATGCGCAAAAGAGTGCACTCCCTGACCCAGCCTACTCTTGCTGTCCGCACAGGGAGTGCTCAGTGCTACCTGGCACGCATCATGCTGGGCGGGCCTTAATTGGCCCGCCTACGTAAAATGGCGGCGCCCAGCCGATCAGGGGTGCTGATGAGCTGCGTGCCTCCCCATGTCCGCCACCGCACAAACCCCCCCCCCGCCCCCCCGACAGGGAGAAAATTATCCCTCATGTGCTTACCCTGAGGCCTTTGTAAATAGTTTGTAATAAAAAGTTTGACGTTAGACCATACCGACTATCTCAAGTCTGTCCAAAATGGAGCAAAGCCTCAACAAGGCTAGGTAAGCCAGTGTAGCATGTTATTAGTGAAACCTTACTAAAGCTTGGTTACAACACCAAAAGCCTTCAAAACATGGTGGTAGAAACTTCGGTAAATCCATACCAAAACACTTAGCGTTCCTAAACAAAGAAAAGTGACACAAAATCTGGCCAGACACCTGGAGGTGCATAAGAACAACTTACCCTCATTTTCCTGTAATTTTTCCCTTTCCCCTCGTACCTCTATTCAGTGACCACCTTGGCAGCCATAATTTAATTAGATAGGGTTTGCATGTCAATTCTGCTTTGGGGACATAAATTTTCAAAATCCAGAACACTGGACTTACCTCCAACATAAATTCTGTGGTACTTAACAATTCAAAGCCCATGATATTTAACAAAATCCATCTGGAATTCCACACAATTAAACAAGTGGCCTCTGCCAATTTTGCCTACTTCCACCTTCATGATTGGAGAGGAAGTACAACTGAGCTCGTACAGTTTTCTTTTTGCAGAATGTAATTTTTTACTTCCTGTGCAACATTGTTGGGAGCAATTAATAGGGTGTGACAAATATAACCTCTGTTGAATACATTGATGGCGACTGAAACAAAACACAGTATTTGAAAATACTTGTCATGGGGGACGGTGAACTCATCACATTGTTGGTTGTTGTTTGTTTGAGTAGACTTACTGCCCATATTACAAGCTACGAATAGTGAAATGCTATGTATTATTAATTGACTGAGCCATTCTCTTGTTTGAAGTGGAGGAAGCAGTTTGTCTATCTATTCAAGGCACTACTTCCTTTCTTAGTGCCTATTTTTAAAAAATATCTTATTCTTGTGGAAAATTTGCTTGGAAGCCTCTGGTATTTTTCCCCTTCCTGTTTCCTTAATTCCCTTCAGTTAACTGCCTAACCAGTTCAGTTTAATGTACGATCCTTAACCAAGCTTTTCTCCTTTTGTTCTTTCTCTTGTATCTCTCTTTTTCTCTCCTTTTATTGGTGCTGATATTTTCCTGCTCTTCTATTTTCCTGGTTAACTTTCTTCAAATTATATATCTACATTTTTGTTTTCTTTTTGCTTCTTTTAATTCTACCTCCCCTGAAGATATCAAGCTGCATTTTAATTTGCTGATGCACTGAGAATGGGGCAGGGAGGTAGTGTAAGGAAACCCGGAAGAAAGTGCAGTGCATCAGGCAGTGACGTTTTCAGCCAGCCGCTGATTAATGTTCTTATTTTGGGTTTCCCGTCCCATAGTCCCCGCAGACGTGATGACAACTCACATGAGTTGATTTCAACTTCACTATTGGAAAGGACATTTCAAATTTGATGGATTCTGGAGCTGGGAGCAGGACATAAGGAAGTGACAGAATGGAATGCACATGCTTAAAGGTCGCTCCTTATTTTAGCGATACCTCCTGGGATGTGATGTTTGAGGGCTATGGGCTACTGACAGGAGAAAGAAGCCTGTCAGTGAAATCAAAAAGGTGTGGCTGGAGATAGTGGTGGAGGCAGCTACGCTCCTCAATGTCAAAAGTGGTTTCATTAACTCAGCAGGGCAAGTAAGATTAGAAAAATTGCACATTCAACTACATCTTCAACATAAAAATAAAAATACCTGGAAAAACTCAGCAGGTCTGGCAGCATCTGCGGAGAGGAACACTGTGTTTCTCTTCGCAGATGCTGCCAGACCTGCTGAGTTTTTCCAGGTATTTTTATTTTTGTTTTGGATTTCCAACATCTGCGGTTTTTTGCTTTCAACTACATCTTCATGTGTGTGTCACTCCAACCACTCACTCTGCCTTCTCAAACCAACTCCAGCGCAGCATTCCTCACACCAACCTATCTTTCAGGTACACCCATCCCTCTCTGTCCACACACTTCCACATATCCCAATCTGTACATCTACCTTCTCAGCCAGGAACCTCCGTGGTGGGGCAATCACCGTCAGGTTTGCCGCTCCACTCGTTTTTACTTACCCAGGTGTGGAGCTGCACATTTCTCGCCCAGCCTTCCCACCCAGACCTGATGAGAAATGTGCAGCGCAGCAGCTCCGGAGTCCTCCCAGTGCAGGGCAGCAGCATCAGGGAAAGTGAAGCCACACCGCCCTTTTTATAGCACTAGCTACTGTAAATCAGGTATGTTTTTAAAGGGCTCAGCCACTTTCAGGAGCCAGGCAGGAGCTAAGTGTGAGCTAAGTGGGTGAGGGGTTATGGTGGTCAGGAAGGGGTTGAGTGCTTGGGTGGGGGGGTGTGGTCGGGAGGATAGTTGTAGGGGGTGGGGTGGTTGGGAGGTTAGTCAGGGGGATGGGGGGTCAGTTAGTTGAGGATGGTATGGTTGAGGGGGCTTTTGGTTGCTTCACCAGTGGTGTAGTCAGAGGGGTGGGGGTTATTCAGGAGGTTGGGAGGGTAGTTGAGCGTTAATCGGGTAGTCAGGGGTGGGGAGGGTAGTTGGGACGGTGGTTGAGTGATGGTCAGGTGATAGTTGGGGGTCAGGAGGGTAATTGAGGGGGATGTCAGGAGGGTAGTCGGGGGGATGTCAGGAGGGTCGTCAGGGGTGCTGGGGGGTTGGTGGCAGAATGAACTATCACACAGCCACATGGCATTCAACACATGCTCATGTTTGCTTGATGTCAGCAGTGTGAAATATGGTCACATAAATGATCACTTAAAACATTCTTATCTTTACAGTTTTTATTCATGTCTTTAGTCTCTTGCAGTGTCCTCAAGCATCCTGCAGGAGGTAATGCAGGAAGCTGATGAGCAGGTCAGTCAGTGTCAGGGTGTACCATAACCTGCAGACTGTGGCCCAGCTCAAGTACTCACACTTGGGTGTGACCAGTAGGCAGAGAGTTGGGTTCTCACCAGGGTTTACATAAATGTCCCTTATTTTTACATATCCCATAAATCCTCTCCCTGTTGTGCCTTTTCTCCTGTGTAACCAGGGAAGCTGGATGTCTCCACTTCTTTGGTTTATCTTCGAGCACGCACACTGTGGCTATTGGTCACTGCGGGTAGGAGGAGTGCCTGGAGTGGGACTGCAAGTGGGCTGTGAGATACCCAGAGACAGGAGCATCCATAAGTTAAGTTGTAAGTCCTGGATGCTCCCTCATTTCTCTTCCCCCTCCCACATCTCCCTCCCCCCAACGTCCCTTTGTACCACTCCCCCCATGGCTTTTTGCTGCCCACCCATATCTCTTCACCTCCTTCCACATCTCTTCACCTCCTTCCACATCTCTTCCACCCCCTCCACATCTCTCCTCCCCTTCCACATCTCTTTCCCTCCTTCCACATCCCTTCCCCCGCTCCACACCTGTTCCTTCCTCAACATCTCTCCCTCCACCTCCACATCTCTTCCCTCTACCACTCACACATCTCAACACACCAAACCTTGCCCCTACCAGTTTTCATCCATGTTCTAAGTTTCCCTGATTTTTCCCGACAGTGGTTGGCTATGCTGGTTCCCACCTGTGACTCACACATCACAAGTTAGCAGGAAGGATGGTGGCGACAGGAGCTGCAGTGGCGAGTCCATGTCAGAGACTGCAGGATGTTCCAGGCTCTGTTCAACTGGACACAGATCCTGATCCTTGGAGACCATTGACATAGAGGCCACTTCAAGAGCAACATCAACGAATGTGCTGGCCAGGGTTCCAGCCACACCGTGTACACTTACAGTGAGATTAGAGGATTCCATCTCAATCATGTGTAACAGATGTTGCTGGTCTTTATGATGATGGCTTCGTCCATTGATAGACCAGCCACCTCAAGGAACGTCAGAGGCAGCAAGTGAGTGCATGCAGGCCATCGCCAATGGCTTGCATGTTACGAATGCCATCTTCAATAAGGTTCATAAAACCCTACCTTTGGCCATTTACCTTCACAATGACCTGCAACAAAATACCCTCCAGCTCATTGCTAGCGTGAAGTGAGATGGATGGCAGTGGGGACATAGAATGAAGACACAGCTCAAAATTTTTAACTTCTTATATGATGACTCCCTGTGCCTTGGTCAATAACCCACAGGCTGTCTCATGTCCTGTTGGTCCCTGCACAGGATACTGGTGGTGCAGTCTTTGGCGGGGCCCTCAGGGGGTCCAAAACTCTGAGAACGTTGGCCAAGAATATCTCAGGAGTTGGAGCAGGGATCTGAACATCCTGCCTCTGCCTCTGCCTCTGCCTCTGCCTCTGCCTCTGCAGAAGCCACAGGTTACACCATGTGCAAGTGCTAGGAAGAGCAAGAGTGGGGTTGGAAGGAAGATGGTTGTGATTATTGGAGGTCAATCATCTCAGTCCCAGGGCATCACTGCAGAAGTTCCTCAGGGTAGTGCTGTAGGCTCAACCATCTTCAGCTGCTTCATCGATGACCTTCCTTCCATTATAATGTCAGAAGTGTGGATGTTCACTAATGATTGCACAATGATCCTTATTATTTGCGACTCCTCAGATACTGAAGCAGTCCATGTCCAAATGAAGCAAGACCCGGACAAAATCCAGGTTTGGGCTGACAAGTGGCAAGTAACGTTCACGCCACACAAGTGCCAGGCAATGACCATCTCCAACAAGAGAGAATCTAACCAACCACCCTTGACATTCAATGGCATTATCATCACTGAATCCCCCACTATCAATGTCCTGGTGGTTACCATTGACCAGAAACTGAACTAGATTAGCCATATAAATATGTGGCTACACAATAGGAATCCTGTGGCGAATAACTCATCTCCTGACTCCCCAAAGCCTGTCCACAATCTCCAACACACAAGTCAGGAGTGTGATGGAATAATCTCCACTTGCCTGGATGAGTGCAGCTCCAACAACCCTCAAGGAGCTTGACACCATCCAGGTCAAAGCAGCCCACTTGATTGGCACCTCATCCACAAACATTCACTCATTCACTGTCTCCACCACTGACGCACAGTGGCAGCAGTGTGTACAATCTACAAGATACAGTGCAAGAACTCACTCACCAAGGCTCCTTAGACAGCACATTCCAAACAAATGACCATTACCATCTAGAAGAACAACAGCAACAGATAGATAGGAACATCATCACCTGGAAGTTCCACTCCAAGCCACTCAGCATCCTGACTTGAAAATATATCGCTGTTCCTTTCCCGTTGCTGGGTCAAAATTCTGGGACTCCCTGTCCAGGAGCACTGTGGGTATACCTACAGCACATGGACTGCAGCAGTTGAAGAAGGCAGCTCATCACCACCTTCTCAAGGGCATTAAAGGATGGGCAATAAATGCTGGCCTGGCCAGTGATGCCCACATCCTATGAATGAATAAAAGAAAGGGGAGAGATGTGGCTTTTGCATGTGGTTGCCAGATGGGTGGACTACTGGAACCCAAGTAAACTTTGCAATATTGAAAGCATCCCACGCATCAGTGTCCATCACTTAGCCACATCACATTCCTTCTCCTCCTTCTCCTCCTCAGAGTTGTCTGAGAGACTCAGCTTTGCACCTTGTTCCTCCTGCAGATTCAAACCTCACTGCTGCACAATCTTGTGGAAATTGTGATGTTACCTGAGGCTGCATGACCCTCATTAAAGATGTGCTGTCCTCATATGGCCAAGTGGACAATGTGAGACATGAGTCAGATGAACAGTGGCTGTCCCTTGTCATCAAGCAGCCAGCTTGTTTTAGTGTCCTAACGGTAGCTGACTCCTTCAGGATGAACGCGTTGTGGCTGCTGCCAGGAGAGCAGGTATTCACCAACATGATGTTCTGTGTATGGCTGCACAGCAACTGCACTTTGGAGTGCTAACCCTTTTGATTTTGGTACAATTCCCCATTTACATGTGGGGCCCAGAGAGCCACATATATGCAATCGATGGCTCCTTGCACCATTGGGAATGCCGCATCCTGGCAAAGCCATGCTTCCACCTCTCTTGCTTCTGCCTTGTAATAGAGAAGGCAATGAAATGTCTCTCTCCTTCTGTACTAGGCCTCTGTCACCTCCTTGATGTATTGATGGGTGGCAAAATGTGAAATGTTGGCTATGTTGTCTGTTCTCACATGGAAAGATTTGCAAGTGTAGAAATTGAAGGTGACAGTGACCTTGCCTTGTCCTGCTGTGTGGCTGTAGACTCTGTTGAATGTGGTGACACAGTTCAGTGACCACCTCCTTAGTGAATTGTAGGCAGTCAAACATTGCTAGAAGACCCTTGATGGGTATAGAGCCTTCTGTTGAGAACCTTCCTCCCTGTTCCTCTGCACAGTTTCCCTTCTCTGATGTATGTGCTCCATGTTCCTGTTACACCAAAGCCCAAGGGAGACTGAAACTTTAGGGCCCAGAATTCTAACAGGCTCTCTATTGACAAGGCAGAAAACTCCATGACCTCCTCCCTGTCAAGGTGCTTCAAAATCCAACAAATCACCAAAACTACTCTAAAATACAAAAGAGTCAAAAGCACCTTACCTATAAATTGAGTGGCTGGCCTTCAAATAACATTCGTGAGATGGGGGAGGAGGTCCCTTCTGTCACTGCAAGCATGCTCAACTGGGAGTGATTATGAAAGGCTGTTAACTGGACCCGCTTGGTCCAAAATGGCAGAACATGTGTCAAATCAGCCTGAGAAACTGTTTGATGTCTCGAGCTCTCCATACTGCATGCTTCTGGCACAAGCATAGCATGATTGTGCTCGCAATTCAAGCCTGGGTTGCTGTGTGACTTGTGCCAGAAGTGGCTGGATGTGGTGAGCCTACCATTTTCAGCAGTTCTGGGTTTCACAGCTCTGACTCCAGCAGATCCAAATTTTGCATCCATTTTGTCCTAACCCAAAATAACCACATGAACAATTTCAGCATATTCACTGGAGAAAATCAGGAATGGGAACACAGACCTTAATTTTTTTATCATTATATCGGCCCTATTCTCCTTGTCATCCCTTTTCTATTTTCAGGCCTTAAGGTCAGGATTCCACAAGAAAAAATTCAAAGCCCAGAAATTAGAAAGTTGTTGTGGCTGCCTGCTAACCATTTTATTTTTAATGTACAGTGCTACGTGCTCATCATGTGAATCTATAAGGGCATAAATTTGTTTGCCCTTTAAGCGTTTATTTTAGGTTTCATAACCTGGTACTATAAACTTCTTTTACAAAGGATTTAGCTAATAAAGCTAAAAAAAAATTGTCCACACCATATTTTCAAATCCCGTCTGAAACTATAGACAAACCACCTATTGAGAAGATTGATTATAAACCAGATGAGTTACAACAACCTGTATTTTGAATTGTGTTATTTACCTGGGTCTTACAAAGACACGTACTAAGAACACAATTTGTGAAATCATGTACAAATTACTAATATTAATGTGAAGCTCCATTTTATTTTTAAATTTCTTAATAAACTTGGGGAGCAGACACTAAAGTAATATCTCATGTTTGAAAATTTGATTTAGGGGTCTATGAATGAAATAATTGCTGTTGTGCAGCCACCAGATGGTTTCATGCTGCATTAAGAGACTTCAAGCTGTGTGCTGTGATTGTTTTTTCTCTTTTGTATATTAGATGGAATATTGACATGTTGCAGCTCATTGCAGCTTTGATAAAAATGGATGTTTCATAATTTTGACCTTTGTGATTGCTGGGAGTGCAAAGATTTTGGATAACTGGATAGTTTGGTGCCCATGAACGATTCACAGGTTTCCCATAATCAAATAGAGCTTTTAGAATACCCAATTGCTTTGAAATCAAAAGCAAAATACTGTGGATGTTGGAAATCTGAAATAAAAATATAAACTGCTGGAACAACTCAGCTGGTCAGGTAGCATCTGTGGAGGGAAACAGGGTTAACCTTTCAGGTCGATGACACTCTGAAATCTAGTTCTATTATTTAAAATGTTCAACTTTGTGGTAAGATGCTTAATTTAAATTGCAAGATTTTTTTTTATATGGCAGTGCATGAGAAAGACTGGTGAAGGACCTGGCTGTCATGCAATGCAAATGTTTCTCGCTTTGCATGTGGCAATGTGGTTTTACTGCAGGGTTAACTGAAATGAGGGTTTGGAGCCATGAAAACCATTAGAAGTTTTTTAGCTAAGTTGCAGGATTTGCTTTTAAATATATTATGATTTCCTCCACTGGGTCAACTGGTTAAGGCAGTGGGTTGTTGAACCATACGGGCAAAGAAAGTCCTACATTTGATCCCATCTATGATGAATGAGCTGATCTCAGATGGATATGCTGCAATTGGCCTGGTGCCTCTGGGTTAAGGTGGAAAGGTCATTTAAGATGCCCAGTACTAATTTATTTTCAGCAGCTCTTTTTATACCAGCAGAAAAGTAACAGCAGGATCTTGCTTTAACCCTTTTGACATAGAGATGCCACAGAGGTAATTAAGTGAGGGCAAAAAATTGCTATTTTTACACTGAGGAGCAGGAGCCAGCTGAATGGTTGATTTGGCTCCTAGTTGCTATAATAAAGGGATTATGATTCCTGTTTCAAAAATTCTCGTTCAGCAAGTTTACATTAACTCTTCATTTTCACTTCTGTACAGAAAGGACAGAGTTCCAGACAATGTCCAGAGATTTTATAGGCAAGCATAAACGTGTGAGGATTTTTTCTGCTATGGTGCATGAACCCTTTATTTAATATGGAAATGTGGAGGTGCAACATTAGTAACAGTTTTGGTTTTGGCAGTCATGAATACAGGAAAGTCTTATGACATTGCTTTGTTGTCTTGTCAAGAGCAGTTGATCTAACCACATCTTTCTGGGCAGGATTTAGCCCTTGCTGGCGGTGCTCGGCGGGGGCGGGCGGGGGCTGTCAGGAAGCCGACTGCCACCCACGATCAGCTCCACACTGTGATTTCACATGGGTGGGCCAATTAAGGCCCACCCTGTGTGGATCGTGAGCGGCAGTGGTGAGCGCTGCCTTTGCGGGCGGGGGGAGGAGGGGGAGAGGGCTGAGCGTGCAGTTCACGCATGCACAAGAAAGCGCTTCAATCTTCCTGAGGCACGGAGTTGCCTGAGGGAGATTGAAGCGCTGTGTAAAAAAGATAATGAAGAGAATAAACAGTTAATAAAACATGTCCCCTCATGTTACTCTGTCACATGAGCTGGGACATGATTTTAATTCAAAAATACAGTTTCTTTTTAATGTTTATTTGCTTTAGGAAACCTTATGCCGCTCGTGGATGAGGTTTCCTTAAAAAATGTAAAGACCACTTGGCCTTTTCGCATGCCCGCCAACCGTTAGGTTGGATGGGCAGTGTAAATTTGAATTTAATTAGATTGTTAATGGCCTTAATAGGCCTTTTAATTATTGGCGGGTGTGCGCCAGAGTTGAGCGTAAAATGATGCACGATGACGTCAGGATGTATGCCCAACATCATTGTGCATCATTTTAGGCTCGGGTGTGTCGGGCGCATGACTGCACGCTGAGCGTAATATTCTGCCCAGTTGTGGAGGATGGTCTCTGTCATGCAGCATGGCCTACTCCCGAATGGCCTACGCCCGCTCCTAAGTGCTATGTTCCTATGTCAAGCTCATCATTGGGCTGTATGGCTTTGGTTTGTACTGGTTTCAAGATGAAGGGCCTGATGAGCAGGTTTTCCAAATTCTGTCACCAGGCAGATGTAGGGGTTTGTTTTTGAAACACGGACCTTAGAATAAGATGCATTTAGGATGTATCTGATGTCAGTCTTCTAGCTATTTTTGTCTATTATTTACCCAAACATAGTTTAGAGTTGATTTTCAAGAGGTAATTGTGTCTGCAATTGAATAGCACTTGTTGCCTTGTCAATTAGAAGTGGTGGACACCAAATTTGGATCCGTAGGGCTACTGGAACTAACTCTACAAAATCCAATTGTCCTTTTCCTGGTGTGCACTGAGCTTTCAGCCACTTCTGATATGGTCTGACCAGCTGATGTAACACTCTATTTCCAAGTTTGGACTACGCAGGTCCATTTAATGAATTTGCATGTCACTTGCCAAAGAACAAGTGTTCAACTGCAAGGAGAGCCCAGCACTAGTGTTACTTAGAGGACCAGGCACCAAAATTGCAGATCAGGTGATTTTGATCAACTTTGGCTATTGCAAAGTCTCTGAAAGTACTCTGGAGGGCTTTTGGAGGGATTGTGGTGCATTCCTAAACTTGGCATGGAGTATTACTGCATCCTCACAAGTAGCAAAGAAATCTTGGTGACCTGTCCACGCTAAGGTTGCAATCGGGGCTGCTGTTGCAGTGCCTTTGGGTCTGTAGAACAACAGGGAAATGGAGCAGAGACTGCAGAGAGGTAAACTCTGCGTGATGCCCTCTGCCAAGTTGGAGCCAGTTTCTCCATGCTCTTTGAGAGTGACAGAAAGTTTACATACGGACATACGAATTAAGAGCAGGAATAGGCCACTTGGCCCTTCGAGCCCTTTCCGCCATTCAATAGTTCAATCATGGCTGATCTGAATGTAACCTCAACCTCACATTCCTGCCTACCCCTGATAACTTTCATCCCCTTGTTAATCAAGAATCTATCTAGCTCTGCCTTAAAATATTCAAAGACTCTGCTTCTGCCTCCTTTTGATAAAAAGAGCTCCAAAGACTCATAACCCTCTAAGAGAAAAAATTTCTCCTCATCTCTGTCTTAAATGAGCGACCTCTTATTTTTAAACAGTGACCCCTAGTTCTAGATTCTCCTACAAGGGGAAACATCTTCTCGACATCCATCCTGTCAAGACCCCTCAGGATTTTAAAGGTTTCAATTAAGTCACTCCTTACTCTTCTAAATGCCATTGGGTACAAGCCTAACCTGTCCAGGCTTTCCTCATAGCCCAACCCACCCATTCGTGGTATTAGTCTAGTAAATCTTCTATCAGGACAGCCAACTTACCCAGCATTTCTGTACGTATCTTCTACAGCATTCTCCTGAATGCTGCTCCATCAAGGTCCTCATCAGAGACCTCTGCAGCCGTAGGGGAGCTGGCACATGCACCATCCTTTCCACCCGGTGTGGCTGCAGTCCATTCATGCTAGGTGACTCAGCACGTGCTGATTCCAAATTTATACCACTATCTATGGTACATGCACTGCCAGAATCTGAGCTGGTGGCAATGAGTGTCGGGGCCTCTTCATCAGTACTGTACTGTTGCTCCTTCTCCTCCTTCTGTTGGGCTGGTTGAGTAAGTAGCAGTTCTCCAATGTCTGAAAGCAGAAAATCGGAACTGGGTGTGTGGGAAGGGGAAATGGGATGGAAAATAAGAGGTCCATAGTTACACAATCAGCAGCTTGTTCATTTTGTCAGATAGGATGAGTGTGAGCTGGGAATTGACAAGGGGCATAAGGTAGGAACATTCCATCATCCTCAGTATTTTCAGCAAAGCCAGATGCCCTGGTCTCTAATTCAGCCAACTGCATAATGCCAAGAGCTATCTCCTGTGTTGGAGATGCAGGAGTCCTTATCCCCCATTGTTTCCGCTGTTCTCTTCTGTTGTGTGCTGCCATGTCCTGCAAAAGAGAGGAAAGAATGTCACTGATTGTGTAGAAGTGTGTTGGGGTGATTTCACTGCCATAACTGAATAGCTGGAGATATACAAAGGCAGCAAGAAGTGGGTGTGAGCCTGGCAGCATTGGTAGATGTGTGAGAGTGAAGTAGAGTATTTGCATTTTAGATGCGAGTCCTGACTGTCAGGGGCTGCTGATGGCTGAGTGATGGTGGTGTAGTGCATTAAGTAGCCTGGGAGGTTGGTATTGCAGAGGATAAGGGGAGACAGTAGCGTAGTGGTAATATCACTGGTCTAGTAATCCAGAGGCTCAGGCTAATGGTCTGGGTGCACGGGTTCAAATCCGACTGTAGCTGATGGAATTTAAATTCAATTAATAAATCTGGAATATAAAGCTAGCCTCAATAATTGTGAGCATGAGACTATCATCGATTTCTGTAAAAGCCCAGTGGTTCAGAAGGCAATCTACCATCCTTACCTGGTCTGGCCTACATGTGACTCTAGACCCACAGCAATCTGGTTGACTCTTAACTGCCCTCTGAAATAGCCTAACTAGTCACTCAGTTTGAGGAATGGGTAACAAATTCTGGCCTTGCCAGTGATGCCTACATGCCATGAAAGAATATAGGAGAGGTTGTGAAGACCTTGGTCATTTGAGTGAGTTTATTAGACTTCTTGTGCCACTGCTGCTTGTTCCTTATAACCAATCTAATTTGTTCCCTATCTACCTCCTCCCAATCTCTTATGAGGCTGATCCTCTTGAGGGCATCCTGCACCACCCACCCTCTCACTACCTGTGAAACCAGGGTATCTCTCTTCCTGTCCAGTGGTACTTGAGGGCCTCCAGCACCCCCCAGTCTTCCCAGCTCTACCTGTGGAGGTGTCTCTCCTCTTATTTACCTCCACCATCAAGGCCCCCAGCACTGCCTCTGTGACCCTGGAACCCTATCTCTGTCCTGAAGTCACCTTTTTCTTGGTTCCAATAGTATTCAGCAGCAGCCTTTGGAAATGCAGTGCAGCTTCCCTTTAAGAGGGCCAGGCTGCCTTTAAGAACAGAGGCTAGATGCACCACAAGCTATTAACACATGCTGGCTGGTTCCTTGCTGAGCACTGAGGTAGCCAGCGGTCTGGTTGGGTGCTAAACCCTATGTGAGTTCAGGTAAATAAGGTGATAGTACCAAATTTGCATGCTGGCTACCGCCACCTAAACAGGGACGGGAAGTTTGCAAATTATGACTTGGTGCCCAAAATATGGTGCAGACCAATTTTTAGCCAGATATTTCTTGATAGGAGCTGTTGCCTTGGGCTTCTTCATACTGAAGATGACATGTGATATGTCTGCCTACTGTGTAATTGCCTGCCCGTTTGCTTTCTGTGATTTAGTTGATGTTAAGTTTTCAGCATACGCCCTTTTCCTCATGATTTAACGCTCTTGTTTTCCCTTAGTTCCACCTCCTGGTGATTGTACCATTGTTATTTTAAATAATGTAATTTTGAGTAATACAGTATTCTGTTAGAAAATTGAGCATTTAAAGACTATTTTAGAAAATAGTGCCGAGAAGGACACTTGCATTTTTGTCTATAACATCCAGCATTCCAGTTTCATGCATTAGAATTGTGAAATTAATGTCTTCTGTAGCAAGATGTGAACAAAATTCTGCATATTTCTCACTCACTGTATGTTACTAAAAATTTATAGAGATCTACTTTAGAATATGGCCCTTAACATTACTTGTAATCTGGATTTTCTTCTCTACAGAGGATGATCATAGAGAGAAGTCCATCTCACATCACACAGTGCAGCAGCTAATAATGGAAAAGGATCAGGCTCTGTCTGATCTGAACTCCGTAGAGAAATCCCTAGCAGACCTCTTCAGAAGATATGAGAAGATGAAGGAGGTGTTAGAGGGTTTCCGGAAGGTAGGTTTATTTAAGGAAGGAATTTTCTCATCCAGTTCCAGGAAAAATACTATTTATTTCAAGTTAAGCATCATGGGGGCAAATGTTCCTATAACAGGGAATTTCAAAAAGAAATGGAGGATACTTCAAGCAGCATGACCACACAAAATAAAAAATTTAAGATGGAACTTTTTATTTAATCTCTCTTTCCACTGCACTTTCCCAGTTACACACAAATGTGGTGCTATTTATCTTTAGGCCAGTGCCTATGATTTGGATTGCTGCTACGGCTGCAGCATGTGATGCTACCCACAGTCACATAGTTGATTGTTGTATGTGAAGGTAATAAATTACAGCAAACTTTAGTATATTGTATCTCAGAAGAAAAGATTAAGATTAGATTTTTATGCTGAAGGCTGCTACACTTTACCCAAAATCTCAGGTCATACAGAAGGCAATTTCTATACAATATAGAAACTTGGAGAAAAACTTCTTAATTTGTAGATTTCATAGGAACTCCCTTTAAATATAATTTATTTAATTCACCATATATCAGTGCCCTGGATTTTTCAGTATGAATAATAGTGTGGCTATCAGTGCTCATCGTTATTGAGGAGAGAAGAAAAAGAAAGGTTTGCATTTATATCACACCTTCATGATGTCCAAAGCACTTTGCAGCTAATGAAGTATTTTTGAAGTGTAGTCACTGTCATAATGTAGGAAACAAGGCAGCCAATTTGCAAGTGGCAAGGTTGCACAAGCAACAACGTGATATCACTAGATGACCTGTTTTCTTGAGGAGGGATAAATATTGGCCAGTACACTCTGGATAACTCCTCTGCTGTTCTTCAAAATAGTGCCATAGAATCTTTTTGCACACCTGGGAGAGCAGACTTAGCCTTGATTTAACATCTCACCTGAGAGACAGCACCCCTGACAGTGCAGCATTCCCTTAGTACTGCAATGGAGTGCCAGCCTAAATTTCTGGAGTTGGTGTTAATAGGATCCAAGCCAGTTGGTGAATTTGAAGCCAAGACACTGAGCTTTTATTTTATTGAGAGAGTTTATTGACTTGTTCAGTCTCACAGATCTCCTCCCACTCACTCAGCATCCCAGCTATCCCCTATTTATATGTTCTCAAAGACAATCACCTGTTTCTCTTAACTTATCAACGTAATGACATTAACAATGCAATTGACAAGATACTAACAGTGGGACTTGAACTGACAAAAGTTTTGAGGAGTAAATTGGACAGCAATTTCCAATGTGTGCACATGCAGATTTGAACTCAGAAATCAGAAAACTGATGTCTGATTGGCTCTGTTTCCCAGAAGATTTAGTATAACCCTATTTGATAGAATCACCATTCAAACACATGAAGGGTATGCAGTTGTAATATTTACCCACTAGTTATCCAGTAAACACATTAGAAAAAGTTGGGGCTTGTCCATTCAAGTGCTAGTGAGTTTTTTAACAGTGAGCTAATGACTGATAAACACACTCTCTGGTCCTAAAAATTTACTTTTACAAAGGTGGAGACTCACTCTATCAGAATTTCATTATTATAAAAGCAAAAAACTGCGGATGCTGGAAATCCAAAACAAAAACACAATTACCTGGAAAAACTCAAAACGTCAACTCTTTTCTTCTCCGCCGATGTTGCCAGACCTGCTGAGTTTTTCCAAATAATTCTGTTTTTGTTTTAGAATTTCATTATTGTTGGAGTTATATCAAAATTAGATTTAGAAATAGTCTCTTTTATTTCTTCTTTCTTAATACCATTTTCTTTCCCTCTCTTTATTTTGCTTTCTGTACATGATTTGACTTTGAATTAAATATTCTAATCTTTCCTGGTTTTGACTCTACAGGACTGATTTAACTTGGTCTTAGTGGCTGGCTTTTGAATGGGCTAAAATTTCACCCTGCCTATCTCTGTAGGAATTCTTTAAATTGATTGGTTGAAGGGACATGCTAAAGATCCCAGATCCCCTGTGGAGGGGGCCATGCTGCTTTCTCCATCTGATAACCATAAGTTACACGGTAAAAGTCAGCAGAAATTCTGTGGGCAAGTGTTAGGGTGATGAATGACAAGTGCCATTTGTTTGCTGCTAACAGCAAGATCGAGACCATTATTCCTATGTTTGTATTTCTTGAAATCTTTACTTTGGAGGTTACAAACCCTCAGATTTGATTTTTTAAAAATTCATTCACCAGGTGCAGGCTTCGCTGGCTGGTCCAGCATTTATTGCCCATCCCTAGTTGCCCTTGAGAAGGTGGTGGTGACCTGCCTTCTTGAACTGCTGCAGTGCATGTGGTGTAGGTGCACCCACAGTGCTGTTAGGGAGGGAGTTCCAGGACTTTGACCCAGCGACAGTGAAGGAACGGCGATATATTTCCAGGTCAGAACGGTGACTGACTTGGAAGGAACCTTCTAGGTGGTAGCATTCCCATCTATATGCTTCCCTTGTCCTTCTAGATGGTAGTGGTTGTGAGTTTGAAAGGTGCTGTTTAAGGAACCTTGTGAATTCCTGCAGTGCATTTTGTAGATGGTACACACTGCTGCCGCTGTGCATTGGTGGTGGAGGGAGTGTATGTTTGTGGATGGGGTGCCAATCAAACGGACCGCTTTGTCCTGGATGGTGTCAAGCTTCTTGAGTGTTGTGGGAGCTGCACTCATCCAGGGAAGTGGAGAGTATTCCTTTACACTCCTGACTTGTGCCTTGTGGGGGACAGGCTTTGGGGAGTCAGGAGGTGAGTTACTCGTCACAGGATTCCTAGCCTCTGACCTGCAAAGACAGTAGGTTTTGCTTTCCTGCAGGTTAATGATATTGCCAGTGATTTCTGACTGAAGTATATATTTCCTCTGAATGGCCACCTCACTCAGATCAACATCCAAAACAATATCCAGAGTGGTGCTGAAAGGAGTTAGTTTTCAAAATCTGCCTAAAAGGCAGCTGCTAGGAAATGTTTTTGCTTGTGTCCTTTCTGATCTTCAGGGCAGTTACTTTATTTTTGGCAGAATGAGGAAGTGTTGAAGAAATGTGCCCAAGAGTACCTCGCCCGAGTAAAGAAAGAAGAACAGCGGTACCATGCTCTCAAAATCCATGCAGAGGAGAAGCTTGATAAGTAAATACTCTTTCTTCCTAAAATGCAAACACAAAAATGCTGAAAATACTCAGGTCAGGCAGTATCTGAGGAGAGAGAAACAAAGAGTTAGTAGACTGAATTTTCCATGGGATACAGAGGTGGAACCAGAGGTGGGCTAGCCTGCAATTTCCCTGTACCAGCCAGCATGCTGATCTGCCACATGGTCCTGTCTCCAATCAGTTTCCATTGAGGCTGCAGCAGGAGCGGGTAGCCAATTAGGCAAACTAAATTGCCCGTGGAGGACACTTGCCAAAAACTATCTGAAATTTTCCAGAAGGTGGGTAGGTGCCCTGCTGAAGCTGAAGCCTGGCCAATGAATTGAGGCAGCCTCCGACAGCGGACTGGGGAGTAGGTGGGCAATGGATGTCTCATTGAATTTAACATTCCCCACCCTGCTACAGCGATTGCTGAAGAGTCACAGCTGTGGCCACAGACCATCCTGTGGGGGTGGTGGTGGTGGTGGGGTGGGGGGGGGGGGGGGGGGGGGGGGGTTGGTGGTGGTGGTGGTCGGGGGGGTGTTGGTGGTGGTGGTGGTGGGGGTGGTGCTCTGCCTCCAAAATGATGGTCTAGCAGCTGATGCCACTTTTTATTTTTAATCTTTGAAAAATTCTTCAGGTGCCACCTCCACTTTGAGGCACCCTCTCATTCCTCCTACCTACACTGGCAGCTCCCCTCTCTGGAGGGTGTCCTTTTGGCAATCCAGCTGCAGAAGCCCTCCCTCCCTCCTTAATTGGATGGGACTCCCAGGTGCAGCCACTTAATTGACCATCTTGTCTGGGTCCTGGAGCCTCCATTTATGGGTTCTGGAATTGCATTTCTTCCTGATGACTAGATCAGGACCTGGGAACGAAAATTCAGCTCCATCTTTCAGGTGGACAACATTTTGTCAGAACTCTCTTTCTGTATTTTGTACTCTATGGGAAGAATTTTCAGGTCGGTGAGTGGGGGCAGGGCCTGCTCACCGACATGTAAAATAATGTGCGGTGATGTCGGGCGGGTGTCCCGATGTCACCGCGTGCCTTTTAGATTTTCAGTTTCGTTGGCGCGCAGCCGAGTAGGCTGCACACCCGCCGAACTGTCAAAGACCTATTAAGGCCATTAAGAAAATAATTAAAGTAGTTAAGAATGCTGCCTGTCCAACCTTAAGATTGTTGGGCAGGGAAAGAGCCCAGGCGGCCTTCACATTTTTCACGAAACCTCATCCACGGGCGGGATGAGGTTTCATGAAGGGTTTATTAATTAAATAAAAAAATTTCAAACATTTGATAAACATGTCCCTTTAATAAAAACTTTCATTCTGAACTTAATCTCCCTGAGGCAGTTATGTGCATGCGCGAAAGAGCACAGGCCCCAACTCAGGGAATCCCCCTGTCCGCAATCCCCCTGGGTGCGTGTCACGCTAAGCGGGCCAATTAAAGCTTGCCCATGTAAAATGGCGGCATGGCCCCGGCTGGGGGCGCCGATCGGGTTTACGCCCACCCCTGCACAACCCCCCCGGACGGGGGGATATTTCTGTCCGATGTAGGGGAGCCAAATGACAGTTGAAACTAATAGAGAATACATAATTGTCTTGGCATCAATAATCACAATTGTGCAAAAGGTGGAAATGGATGAAAAATGTCTATGATAGGGCTGACTGGATAACTACTTGATAATAAGTTGTGTGCTGGCAATGATGTACATATCGTGGGATATTGTGAGGAATTTCCAATCTTGCAGTTCATTTTGTTTCTTTTCCCTTCATCTGTGTAACATTGAAAACAAGTGTGATAAATATTCTGTACAATAAGATTAAGTATGAAATTAAGGTTGAATTTCCTGTCTTAAATCTTAAATGTTTTATATTTTGCAAATTGCAGTGCAATAAATTGATATTCCCTGCTGCATTAGTTTAAATTAATAATGGGAATTAACTTGCATCAAACACTAGAGAAGATTAACACATTTTTTACTTTTAACAATCCCCACTTAAATCTTTATTTTCTTTGAGTTATCTCTACAAGTGTTAAATTTATATATTGTCTATATATAAATGACTTGGAATTAGCATGTGATGAACTAATATTGTTTTTAAAACACTGACATTGACACACACATTCATTGAAAAACCAATTGCATTTTTAGGGCCAATGCTGAGATCGCTCAAGTACGAGCCAAGTCCAAATCAGAGCAGGCAGCCTTTCAGGCTAGTTTACGGAAAGAACAGATGAAAGTCGAGTCACTGGAGAGAACCTTAGAACAAAAGGTAATTAAATATGTATAGGGGTGAATGTCTTTTTAATACCAGATAAGTCAGATACTTTGTAACTCTTTGAGCAGTATTTTAAAATGTAATTTCTGCCGCTGGCAGAACTTTAAGATGTTGAAATCTAGCTATATCCCAGTTGGTTGCTACACTTGTCTTCTGAAAGATATAGACAACCATACTTGCATTGCCACATTATATTTCTATTCTTGGTTTTCTCTGAAATCTATGGGTACTGCACAAAGGGTTCTGAGAGTTATTCAACGTTAGTTAAATATGAATATGCTGAGCTGATTTATATAGGTACCCCAGCCATCGGCCCAACAATCCAGAGTCAGTTTTCATCTCCATTTGTTCCTACATTCCTGACATCAATGACATGACTTCACAACATTACATGTTAAAGGCAATTGCAACATTGGTCCTGTGTTTTTTTTAAAGACTGCATTTTCATTGCAAAAACATATCTTGTACTTGCAATGAGGTCCTCAGCTGCTAAAGGTTTCACTTTGGGAAACTGAGTACCCTGGGGAGTCCAATTACTGATCTGACATAGGTAGATTACCAGTTTCAGCATCACAGAAATCACTTCACTGCAATGCTAAAGTTGAAGAATAAGCCTTCCCTTTATTGTCTGTTATTGTTTTTACCCACAGCTCAAAAGGAGGTTATTATCGAAAATCTATCAAGCTCATCACGATTATTAAATTTAGATACTTTAGTGGGTAACCAGCACCGAAGTGCATCTTATTCTAATGCGTTGTTCTGGTTAAACCAAAATTGAAAACCCTCTCCTCCATTATCACAGAATCACAGAATTGTTCGGTGCAGAAGGTGGCCATTCGGCCCATCGTGTCTGCAATGGCTCTCCAACTGAGCATTGATTTAGCACCATTTTCCTGCCTTTTCCCTGTACCCTTGCACATTGTGTCTATTCAAAAAATCATCGAATGCCCTCTTGAAAGTCTCGATTGAATCTGCCTCCACCAAACTTCCAGACAGTGCGTTCCAGAATGCATTCCAGTCCATTATGCCCTAATCTTCTACACTTGTTCAAGCTTATGAACCCAACCTAAGAAACCCCAATTTTAGAACGAAATTCTATAAGTGAATCTCATATAGGGTGGCCCACAGGTGGTCAGGGGCCTATTGCAGTACCTTCTGGGGTGCAATTCTGTTCTAAAATATGCTCAGCACATAACAGTCAGAAATCCTAGAGGAACCCTTCAATCACCCAGCTTATTAGTGAAATATTTACAAGGCGTGTTGATTTTTTGTTCATTTGGAGTCCTGTCTTTTTAATTCATAATTCACAGGACTTGTTCATAGAATTCTGTAAACCTTCATTTCAAACAGCAACCATGGAGCAGATATAACATGGTGCCAAGAGCTATGGAATTCATTCTGGTGGGTGTTCTAAAAAAAAGGCACTCAAGTGCAAAGACTTTTTGTCCTGTTCAATTTTTTTTCTCTGCAACAAAACCACATAGATTTTCCGACGAATAGCTGTAAAGAGATTAGGTTGTCATGCTTATGTGTGTCTTCATCAGGGTGGCAATTTTAAAGTAGCACAACTTGTGCCTCCTCTTAAGCACTGAAAAGTGTACATTCAATATGTTTCTTATTTCTTTTCAGAATAAGGAAGTAGAAGAACTGACAAAAATCTGTGATGAACTGATTGCCAAAATGGGGAAGAGTTAATGTTGCCTAAATTTTTTTAAATAGGGGAAAAAATTCTGAGTGCAATAAAGCCAGTGGTGCAGTAATGTTGGCTGACCTATGTGGACATTGGGGATTTCACCACATTTTCAATGCACTATTTCTCTTTCCACTGAGGACTGTTTAATGTACCTAGCATTCAAATGGTCCATGGAAGTTTTCTTTTTACTGTCTGCTGTATTGTAGTATGGCACACGACAAGTGATATGAGTTCCTGTATCAGGGAGATTGGTTCTTTAATGATTAGATGAGCTGCATTAGATATTGGGATTAATTTTTTGTTTGTTTCTTTGTTTCTTTTTATGGGTCCCCATGTATTGTGTCTTCAAAGTTTCAATTTACTGTACATTATATTACTGCAAGAGAAGTCTTGCCAATTTTCAGTGAAGCCTTAAGAGTCTAGACTTGATCTGCATTTATGGATTTGTAAAAATGCATGTGTGTCAATGAAGTTCTCTATTGTAAATAAAATTTAGTTTAAAATCACAGTTGCTGTGTTTTTTAAATCAGTGGTTGAGATCACTGCACTTTTCAGACTCTACAGTTTTTTGCTGTGATTCTGACAGCTATTTGAGTAGAGGTCTTCAAAAACTGTAATAGCTGTTCATGCTGACATTGGCTCTAATCTCTTTTCCACCTACATCCATCTCATAGGTAGTTAATCCTTTGGCATAGCACAATTGCAGCAACACATGGTTTGCACAAGGCTGCTGGTATTAGACACAGTTTGCTCATGGAAAACTGTCTAATGTTGTGAACTCAATAAAGAAGTGTTTGGGGAAAGCCAAATCAGACGCTGAACAGCCGAGGTGAGGGTTTCCTCATTCTGGGAAAGATGGCGTTCTGAGTGTACAGGCCATTGGTGAGGGCCAGCATACACTCGGTTGACTTCCATATCTGATGCTCCATGCAGTTGGTCACTCTTTCTCCATTGTCTACAGTGCCTCACACATTTCCTGCTCCTATTCCAGAATAGTCCTTTTTGTAAATAACACCCCAAGACTCAGCATCTGCATCTGGCTGAGCAGAGCTTGCAAGCTCCTGCACCCTCTGAAGGGGGCTTTCCACTGCTATCCCTGTCTCCGCCTCCTGCTGCTTCTCACTTGTGATGTGTAGTACACCATGCGACAAGCCAATTAGCTACCCTGGTGGCCCTACCAAGGCATGTGTATTGGACCGATGGAGGGCAAAATTGAGTCCTATGAAGATGCATCTCCAGAAACCCCTCAGGAGTATTCGTACTCCTTCAGCACCATCACCTGAGGGATGCTTGAGGGATGAGGGAGATGAAAGACATGAATTAGAATTGACGAGATAAGAGGGTTTAACTCATCATTTTGCATATTATCGTTTTCCTGCTCTGAAGAAGTCATATGGACTTGAAGTTAACCCTGTCTCTCCACAGATGCTGTTAGACCTGCTGAGTTTTTCCAGCGTTTTCTGTTTTTATTTCAGATTTCCAGCATTTGTAGTATTTTGCTTTTATTATTTTTCATTGCCTGCTGACATCAAGTTAACATGAGTGAGTATTGTATGTGTGACTGTGATATTTAATCCTGTCACCAAGTAGCTGGAAGACCCCAAACTCTCTCCAATTCCAATAGCCAGGCATGTCATGACCCAACTTAGCTCCAGCACCTCCACCTCTGCAGTTTTCAGAGTGGAGATGACTGGAGGACCATCATCAATTATTTTCCTGTCCTTGATGTTCTGTGCACTCTTTTCCTGCAAGGAGGAAGAGACCCATGAGTTTGAGAAGTGGAATGTTTTGAGAGCATGGAAGGATAACATTTGTGAAGGGTCACTGTGAGGGATGGATATGTCATTGTATTACAAGGAGGGTGAGTGTCACTGGTAGATTGTGAGATGGGAATGTGAGGAGGTGCCCTGACAGAGAAGGATGGATACACCTCTGAGATTTATCAGCGTAAGGAGTGATGTGCAGGGAAAAGGCTTGGGGAGGCAGATTAAGAGGGTTTGGCTTAAGATGAATGCCAGGATATACTTGAATGTACTGTACCACTCAACTTTCCTCTCCTGATTAATTCATTGATCCTCTATGGCATTGTATCTAGGAGCGAGCCACCACACTTGTTTTGCTGACTTCAGTCACTTTCAACCACATCTGCTTGTTTTTGGAGGCAGGTTTCTTTCTCCTATCTGCAGGGAACAGAGTCACCCTGTGGGCCCTTACAGCCTGCAGCATCAAGTCCAGAGGTGTATCGCTAAAGCGTGGTGCTGCCTTGCAACTCTAGTGCCCCCATTTCCACAGCTTCTGGCTCTGTCTTAATCTATACAATGCTGCAAGTCTGATCCTCACGGGGTCCCTTAAAATAGTTGAGCTGAAATAGACTGCTGCAGCTTGTCATTACACCCACTTGGCTGCTTGATTGTATCTAACTTCCAGGTTTCTCGAATACAATGGCTGGGTTAAAATGCCACTGATAAACGTACCGCTGAAACTACCTGGTTCCCCATGCAATGCTGAACTTGCCTGTTGTCAGTGGGCCAGGAAGATAAATTATATCAAAATCTCTGCTTTGCTCCTGATTCTGTTTGTACCTTAAATTCACATTGATGTTTTTGGAAAATTTTGGAGAGCCATTTCATGTAGCATTAAAATTCCATTAAAATATTTCAAGCACAGCTTAATATTGCTAGCAAGACCTTTGTTTTTAAATACTTTTCTTGATCAGTTTTAAAGGGCTGAAGAATTTTGTGAGTTACTTTTAATAAGACAATGAGCACAGTATATGTGTGGTTATAGAAACTTAGAAAGATTTACTGCACAGAAGGAGGCCATTCTGCCCATTGTTTCCATGCTGGCCAAAACAAAACCTATCTAGTCTGAAGCCACCTTCCAGCTCTTGGCCCATAGCCCTATAGGTGCATATCCAAGTTTTCTGTTACATATAATGAGGGTTTCTGCCCCTACAGTGAGTCCCAGTCCCCCATCACCCTCTGGGTGCAAAAGTTACTCCTCAACTCCTCTCTAATCTTTTTACCAAATGCTTTAAATCTATGCCTCAAAAACTGAACTCAAATTGCCTAGATGGGTTTGAACTCATATTCTCTGGATTATTAATCCCAGTTTCTGGGTTTCCCGCTCAGTAATATAACCACTGCACAACAGTATCCATAGTGGAATGTACTGTTTTAAATCTGAAGTAAATAATTCACTAATCAGGACAAAGGGTAAGGTGGTTAAGTACGTATCTGGCTCCTTGGCTTTGGAAATAGGGGCATTGATTACAAAAAACTGAGAAGTCATAATGATGGATACAAACTCAATCTTAGTCTTCAAAGGGGAATTGGATGAGTATCTGAAGGAGCAGGGGTGGTGATGGTGTGAGTGGTATTGTCACTGGACTAGTGATCCAGAGACCCAAGGTAATCCTGGTTCAAATCCCACCACAGCAGATGGTGGAATTTAAATTCAATAAAAATCTGGAATTAAAAGTCTAATGATGACTTTATCAATTGTTGTAAAAACCCATCTGGTTCACCAACATCCTTTATTATTCTCTTTAGGGAAGGAAATCTGCTGTCCTTACCTGGTCTGGCCTACATGTGACTCCAGACACAGCAATATGCCCCTGAACAATAAATGTTGGCCCAGCCAGTGATACCCACATCCTGTGAATGAATTTTTTTAAAGTTTTAGAGATATCAGGAAAGAATGGAAGAGTGAGACTAACTGCTCTTTGAAAGAGCTAGCATAGGCTCCATGTGCCTCAGAATGGCCTGGTTTTGTGCACTATTATTCCTTAATCTGTGCTAAACCTTTAGAAATGACTTGTTTGGCCTCAGCTGATGTATTGTGTACAATTCCGGGCACCACACTTTAGGATGTCAAGGCCTTGGAGAGCGTGTAGAGGAGGTTTACCATGATGATACCAGGGTGGAGCACATTCAGTTACATGGAGAAATAGGAGAAACTGGAACTGTTCTCCTCACAGCAGAGGACATAATTGAGGTATTAAAAATTATATTGGGTTCTATTTGAGCAAATGGGGAGAAAATGTTACTTCTGGCAAATGGTTTTGCTAACCAGAAGCCATAGATTTAAAATAATAGGCAAAATAAGTAGAGGGATAATAAGGAGAAACTGATGACCTGAAAGGTGGTGGAAGAAAAATTCCACAAGAAATTTCAAAAGGTAATTGGACAAGTATTTGCAGAGAACTAGTTCGCAGGGGACACAGTTGGAGTGCAGAGCTAAATTGGACTGCTCTTTCGAAGGGTGAGGACAGACACAATCGGCTGAGTAGCACCCATTTGTAAGATCCTGTGTTTAAGAAATCAGCTGGTTTTTGAATAATATTCAAATAATAAGTGCCAAACAACGGAAATCAAATCCCATTCATGTTTAAAACATAAAAGTAAAATACTGCAGATGCTGGAAATAGGTTTAAAATGTGTCTTGTTACTTATTTTTTATTATATTTCTTATTCACTGGAGTTTAGAAGAAGGAGGGGAGATTTCATTGAAACATAAAACTCTGACAGGTGTGGACAGACTGGAGGCAGGGCTGATATTTCCTCTGTGGGGTCTAGAATAAGGGTCATAGCCTCAGGATATGGGGTAGACCCCATTTAGGACTGAGATGAGGAGAAACTTCTTCACTCAGAGGGTGGTGAACCTGTGGAATTCTCCACCACAGTGGCTGTGGAGGTCAAATCACTGAATATACTTATGAAGGAAATAGATAGATTTCTGGACTTTAAAGGCATCAAGGAGTATGGGGAGAGGGCAGGAGTACAGGGTTGAGATAGAGGATAAGCTGTGATCGTAGGGCCTATTTATTTTTTATTCATTCACAGGATGTGGGCTTCACTGGCTGGGACAGCATTTATTGCCCATCCCTAATTGCCCTTGAGAAGATGGCGGTGAGCTGCCTTCTTGAACCGCTGCAGTCCATGTGGTGTAGGTACACCCACAGTGCTGTTAGGAAGGGTGTTCCAGGATTTTGACCCAGCGACAATGAAGGAATAACGATATATTTCCAATTCAGGATGGTGAGTGACTTGGAGGGGAACTTCCAGGTGGTGGTGTAGAAGGCTAAGAGAGGTTTTGGTGTTGATGTTTTAAATAGAGTAAAGAGGGGAAACTTTAAATAGGGCTGGAGAGTGAATTATGATGGATTGTTAATTTAAAATTGTCACCAAAAAAGTGAAGGGAGAGTACTAGGAGAAATTTTTGTACATAGAAGACTTAGCTGTGGGAGTGGTAGGGACAGAGCACAGCTGATTTCTTTTACAGCAAGACTGGATAAATATTTGAAGCAGAGGAAGATACAAAGACTAAAAGGAGAGAACAGGGAAGTGGGATTAGTTCAGCATGGCTTTAGCATAAAGCTGGACCAGACCATGAGATTCTTCTAAACTCCTGAGAATAGAGGCTGCATCCCAGGAATCAGTCTAGTGAACCTTCGGTGCATCCCTTCTAAAGCAAGTATATATTTCCTTTGGTAGGAAGACCAAAACTGGACAAATGCCTGATTTTTTCTTGGTTAATGGCTTGAGTATTTTTAACAAGGGATATAATGTCCAATTGGTTAGTTTAAAGAGATGTTGTGGACATGTGTATGTACATTCGTTAAAGATAGAATATGTAGAAGTGCTAACCTGGTTCAGGGAGAACAATAATTCAATTGGTTCCTACCGGGAGGCAGCGACCAACGCATGTCCTAGTGCTTATACAGAATGAAAATACCCTGGGGTTTATGCCGGGTTCACATGCCCTAGGCTTTGTGCCTCGTGAACATACCCTGGTTTTTTCTACCTGGTGCACATACCCTGGAGTTTGTAGCTGGTGCACATACCCTGGGGTTTGTACCTTGTGCACACATCTTGGGGTGTGTACCTGTGCACGGAAACCAGGAGCTACCTGGAGGTCTGCAAGCATCCTTCAGTTACCATGGCGACCGCGTCTATTGTCTCCATGGGAACCAGTATTGATAAGCCGGCAGGAGGCGGAGCCCTGTTTCAAATCCGTTCATCAAACGGAGTGAAGTGAACCTGTTTCCGAGTGAAGCTCCTGTTTTTACATTGAATAACAGTGAGGAGGTAAAGGGAATTATATCCCGCCACAGCAGCATGGAGTCAAGGCTCAGAGAATCCAATGAAACATGTACCAAACTGGAGCGACACGTTTCCAAGCCTGAATTGAGTTACCATCCCCTGCTTCCACCTAAATTTCGCAATAACGGCATCAGGCGCTCAGCGTAAGTGAAGCAAATCTCTTGTAGCAACCGAGTGGGAGTTGGTTCTGTGCCAGTAGCTGCCTGTAGTACTCAAACTTTCAGTGACAGGGACCTGCCCAATTAACGAGCAGAGGACCAAATTTTACTTACATTTATCGATATGAACTGTATATTTTGTGGTCAATAATTTGCAGCTACAGCATAGGGATACTTTCCTTCAGAATATTGCCCCCAGTCATATTTTTTAAAGGGATTTTTGCAGTATCTTAATCCCAAAATACAATTTAAAATTTAAACTTGGAAGCCTTAAACTATGTAGTTAGAGATGAGTCGACTTCAAAGTGATTACCCAACAAAAGTTACATGGCAATTGAGAACTTCAAAGTGTGTCTGGAAAGATTTTTATTGTTGTCACCGCCAGTTTTATGTGCAGTTTCGTTTCCTGTCAAAATCTGCACGAGCGCAGGATAAACCAGATTTTTGAATGCAATGCATATTTTCCTAAATTGCACACTTGGCTACAAATAGGAGTGCTTAATTAATTTGTTCTTTGTTTAGATAAATATAACTTGGAATTGGAGATTTTTTTCTCAATTTTAAATTTGAAACTAACTTTCATCGCACAGATCACTGAAAGTATTTAAAGAGAATGTAGATAGATTTTTGAAATATTGGGGAGTTGAGGGCTATGAGAAGCTGGCATGAAAGAGGATTTGAGGTCTGGGGCAGATCAGCCATGATCTTATTGAATGGCAGGGCAGACTTGAGGGGCTGAATGGCCTACTCCACTCCTATTTCTTATGTCCTTATGTTTTTATGATACAATTGCTGTCAAAATATTGAACCATTCATTGTGATCCTGACCAACTTAAACTGATGAATGAAATTGTAGTAACTGGCTTCCATGATACAAAACCAAAAAACAAAAAACTGTGGATGCTGGAAATACAAAACAAAAACAGAATTACCTGGAAAAACTCAGCAGGTCTGGCAGCATCGGTGGAGAAGAAAAGATATCTGCCATCAGTACAGTGTTTCTAACTTCTTGCAAACTATTTTATAACCAATATTTGTGCATTTTAAACTGTTAATAGCGCTCAAATTAACTTTGTACAACACTTGATGTTGTAATTTCCAGGTGAAGTTTCTAGCTTCAACTCCAATAGCAATAAAACTGAGAAAATATGTGGTATAAATTGTCTTGGAAAAAATCTGGAATTTGCAAGAGAATCTGACCACCCATTCTCTCAAGAGCAATCTTTCCCAAGGTTTAGTCCTCTTCTGGGACTTTCATCCTACATGTTTCATGTAGCCTGAGAGGCAGGCACCTCTGCTGCTGATCAAGCGATGTTACATTGAAGTCTAATTGCTTGTTATATCTCTGTTTTCTGATGGTAGCTCCATCACAGACAGTAAAAAAAACCTCAAAGTTTAATGAAGTAGATCATAATTGGCTGCTTTACCAGTCTTTAGGGGTTTGTAATAGCATTTATAACATTAGGTACTTGAATGATCAACTGTGTTCAACTAATTAGGTGTTGATTTTGAATTTTCTGGTATGATGAAATAAATAGAAGTTTGTGAAATACTATCAAATTTTCATATTGTATTTTATCTCACCAAATAACTATGTACTTTCATTTTAAAATAATAATTAAATTGATCTGTCTAGTTTTCTGCATTTCTTGTATAATTTCTTCTATAAATTTCAATAGGTGTTATGTGATGGGGAGTCTTTTAATTCATTTGGGAAAAGAGGACCTTATCTGTTCAGTGGCAATGACACACAACTCCTCCAAAGGTTTTATTCCCAATGGTCTATTTGTTTGTTCCACACTTTAAAAAAACTACTTCAATTTAGTAAAGTTGTTTAAACTCATCTTAACACTTACAGAAATAATAAACTAACTTAATGCAATTTCATAATATTTGTGAAGGCAGAGATGCTATTATGAAATTCTAGAAAAGCTGTGTTGATGTTCAACCACAACTGAATAATGTAGTAATAGATATTGTTGTAGATGGAGTTATAAAGCTGTAATTCAATATACTATTGGAAGACAACTCGTAGCCTGATTAGAAAACTTCAAAAGGAAAGCCCCATATCTCCCAGGCTTTTGACAGTGGAACACAGGGAAGGAGCACATCACTCTTCTACAAAGTTGCAGTCCAAGCTTCTATGTCTGGTAAACAATAGATGTCATGATTCTTTGCACTCATATACAATGGAAGAATTGCGATGCATCATTGAGAAAATCAGGAATGTCTGTTACTTTACAAGATTTGAGGCCTGATATCGTAACTCTGTAATTCAGGACAGTCTCTAGGCTACGTTGTCTGGCATTCTTTTATTCCACCTACCAAATCAGAAGCACTGTGAATTGTTGTAATAATGAAAATTCCAAAAACAGAGCATTGTTCTGTCTTTTTGTATTTAAATTTGAGAGAAACATTTGAAGTAAAGTTGGATTTATCATCCTCATAGTTTTATGAAATTACTTGCATTTTAAATCTTGCACATGTTATGGAAAGCTTTTCTATCAACCCCAACATATTCTGGCATATCATTTGTCTGTATAATTTGTCCATATTATATAATGGTTAGATTCTCTCCTGTCGGAGATGGTCATTGCTTGGCATTTGTGTGGCGCAAATGTTTCTTGCCACTTGTCAGCCCAAGCCTGGATATTGTCCAAATGCAGCAAGACCTGGATAATGATAACAAGGTACACTGCAGGAATTCACCAAGGCTCCTTTGACAGTACATGCCAAACCCACGACCACTACCATCTAGAAGGACAAAAGCAGCAGATAGATAGGAACACCACTACCTGGAAGCTTCCCTCCAAGTCACTCACCATCCTGACTTGGAAACATATCGCCGTTCCTTCACTGTCACTGGATCATTATCCAGAACTCCCTCCCTAACAGCACTGTGGATGTACCTACACCACATGAACTGCAGTGGTAGTTCACCACCACGTTCTCAAGGGCAACTAGGAATGGGCAATAAGCATCGGCCCAGCCAGCGAAGCCCACTTTCCGTAAATGAATAAAAGAAAATAATTTTATGACCTGCCAAATTTGTCAAACTTAAAGATTTTTTTTAAAAATCCTGAGACTCACTAACGTTATTAAACTTAAAATGCCAGATCTTTCCTTCAGAAACCAGGACTCTACAGGCATGAAGGAAAAAAAACTCCAAGAATTCTGTCTGTGAAGGAAATGAACCCTGACTTGGAGCCATAGCTGTCCAGAGAACCTAGCAATGGTCCTGATTGTTCACAAGAGAACCAATTGCTGTTGGAGCAACTGCTAGATGAATTACTGAAAAGTGCACATTTGAAGGAAAGCATCATTTTTTCCTGCCATCAGAAGGTTGAATACAAGGAGATAGTACACATCACTGATCATCAGTACAAATGGTGAATTTTGCTGAGCAGAAAACCAAAAAGAAGCTGGAAGTCATTAACAAACAACTCTTGATTCTGCACTTGGAGGTTGCTCATCCAAGTACCTCTAGATTTTCAGAAATCCAGCATTTGATATAAACAATAGGAACATAAATTGGAGCATGAGTAGGCCACATGGCCCATCAAGTCTGCTCTGCCATTCAATATAATCATGGTTGATCTTTGGTTTCAGCTCCACTTTCCTGCCCACTCCCTATATTCCTTTATTCCCTCAAGCCAAAGATCTGTATATCTCAGCCTTAAATATATTCAATGATGGAGCATCCACAAGCCTCTGGAGAACAGAATTCCAAAGATTCACAACCCTCTGAAGAAATTTCTCCTCATCTCAGTTCCAAATGATCAGCTCCTTATCCTGACACTGTGCCCCATGTGGTAGATTCCCCAGCCAGGGAAATCAACCTCTCAGTGATAACCTTGTCACACCTGTTCAGAATCTTGTACATTTCAATGAGCTCACCTCTTATTCTTCTAAACTCTGGAGACAATGGACCCAATTTACTCAGCCTCTCATCATAAGACAACCTCTCATCTCATGGACCAATCTAGTGAACTTTTGCTATACTGTCTCCAATGCAAGTATATATCCTTCCTTAAATATGGAGAAATTAATACTTAAATTCCTGAAGTACTGAACACAATATTCCAGGTGTGGTCCCACCAAAGCCCTGTGCAAAGCTTCTTTATTCTTATACTCCAACCCCTGCTTTTTGATTGGTTACATGCATATGAGGGCCTCAGTTTATATTTTCTAACTTTTTTTTTGGGATCCAATGCCTCTAATACCAAGTCTTATTTCTGTAAGGTAGCGATAATAATCCTCATGCTGTTGATCTAAGATTTGGAAATTCAATCCAGTTTATTATAGGGAGAATTTTCAGCTCTGCGAGCGGGTGAGGGGCCCGCTCACTGAGGCGTAAAATGATGCGGGATGACATCGGGCGTGCGTCCTGATGTCACTGCGCATCATTTAGATTTTCAGTTTGGCGAGCGCACACTGGAGTCGGCTGCACGCCCGCCGAACTGTCAAAGGCCTATTAAGGCCATTTAACTAAAAGTTAAGATAATTAATGGAGCTGCCCGTCCAACCTTAAGGTTGGCAGGCAGGCGAAGAGCCCAGGCGGCCTTTGCATTTTTTCATGGAACCTCATCCACGGGCGGGATGAGGTTTCATGAATGATTTTAAATTTTCTCAAAAATTTTTATACAAATTAATGCACATGTCCCAGTTCAGGCGACAGTTTCACATGAGGGGACATGTCATAAAAAAATTTTCAACACTTTATTGAACTGTTAAAACTTAAAACTAAGTTTCCTGAGGCACCTGTGCCCTTTCACGCGCATGCATGAAACAGCGCACTCCCGACTCAGGGAACTTCCCCCTGCCCGCACAGGGAGCGCATAGCGTAAAATGGCTGCGCGGACCCATTCAGGGCACTGATCGGGTCCACACCCACCCCCGCACAATTGCGGCCACCACAAGGTACTTTTTTTCATCTGGCATCAGATTGAGTTGCAGAAAACTTACTGAACATGAGAAATGGAAAAATATAAAGACCTATGTAAAGTGGTGCTTTTCAAGAGTAGGGAAAGCACATAAGGGCGGGGTATGGAGGGATAGAGTTAAAGAAGCCCTCATTCATTCCTGACTCTGCTATACTGATATTGAGAGTGTTTGATACTCTTGTTGGAAGCTCAAAATGGAAATAGTTATCTGTCACTATCATCAGTGGAATGTTTGTTTGTTAACATGAGAACAATATATTTTTACTGAAGCCCATCATAGATTATTATTGATCTAGATTATATATGACTTATATTTAGACAATACAAAATATAGAGTACAACTCTAAAGGAGATCGAGGAGCAGAAGGACCTGGGTGTATATGTGCATAAGTTATTAAACATGGCAGGACAGATAGAGTGGTTAATAAAACTGTTATGTTTCATTTTGGGTTGCTTTACTCATGAACTGGTTACACGCTTATCTGTCAGCAGGTGAGCTAATTACAATATACTGCCAACGCAGAGACCAATATGAAATGAAACATATTATTTATTTACACAAACAACAGAGCACTAACATAATGTGTGCTTCTGCAGCCAAACCCTACTCTAGACTAACATTAACATGGTAGCCCACGCTACACAGCTATTGGGTCTTACAGTCACGTGGTCAATATGCTCACATTCTCTTAAATGTGTTCTACACCACAGATTACCACATCCTTCCTGCTTTACTTGAAAGTACATTTTCCAATATATTAACTATTTAACAAAATGAACTATTTGCAAATTTAGTCTCTCAGGAGGCTTTTTCAAATGAGTCGACCGTTGTAGTTCCACAACTTCGGATGGTTTACCTGAGGCCTCCCTCTCAGGAGTTATCTGTCCACTAGGCTCCCCAGCAGGAACCTGTAAGTTTACCTCTTCAACTCTTTCAGGCTCAACATGTCCTGCAGGTACTTCCAAAGCAAGGGGAGTTCCTTCTACCTGTGGTGTAGACTCCAACAGGACTGTTTGGTGCACCTTTTCTTGTGGATATATTTCCCTTTTCCTGGGTTATCTACATGTCTCCTGATTATCTGACCTTTAACTGATATATGGGAGGACAGGGGTCTTGTCACTGCACTGACTTCACCTGATAGCCATTTGGGCCCATCTCCCAAATTCTTCGCAAAAACTGCTTTTCCTACAGTGAAGTTTCTTTCATGACTGTGGTAATCATGTTCATTTTTCTGGGCTTCCTGACTTCTCTCCACCCTCTCCCCTAAATTTGGCCTTATGAGGCTTAGATGTGTCCTGAGACGTCTCTTCATTAATAACTTTGCAAGGGCAATACCGGTGGTCATATTTGGCATAATCTTACAGCTGAGGAGGAAACGTGATAACTTCATTGCTATAGAGGCCCTTTCTGGTTTTTGCATTGCGCCTTGAAAGACTGGACTACCCTCTCGGCCAACCCATTGGATGCAGGGTGGTATGGCGAGGTCTTGACATGTGTGATGCTATTGAGATTTGTAAATCTTTGGAATTCCCCACTAATGAATGCTGTTCCATTATCAGACACTATTACTTCTGGTAAAACGTGTATCGCAAAACTCTGACGCAATCTGTAGACGTTGGTGACCTCACCTTATATACATCCATCCATCTGAAGCGAGCATCAATAAGTAAAAGGAACATTGTGCCTAAAAAAGGCCCCATGCAGTAAATGTGGAAACAGACCCATGGCCTTCCTGGCCATTCCCAAGGATGCAGAAGGAGGCAATTTCTGCACCTGTTGGCACTACATGCAGCTCTTGACCATGTTTTCGATTTCAGTGTCCATCCCTGGCCACCATAAGTGGCTGCACACCAACATTTTCATTCTGGAAATGCCAGGGTGAGTGCTATGCAATTCTATCAATAATGGTTGTCTCCCTCTGGGAGGTACAATGACTCTTGTTCCCCCCCAGTAAGATGCCATCTTGGTGGATGAGCTGTTAAAATAGGGCTTCATTTCATCCGACTTTGGCTTGTTAGACCATCCCTGCAAGACTTGTTACCTGATGTGAGACAAAACTGGATTGTGATCTGTCTATTCTCTGATCTATTTGGCATTCACTGGTGATGAATCCAGAAAGTTTAATAACAAAAGAAGCTCTTGAGGGATGGGGACGTTCACAGTACTGTCCTTTAGAGGTAATCGGCTCAATGCGTCGCCATTGGCAATCTGGCTTCCCGGTCAGTGGATAAAAGTATATTTGTAAGCAGTTAGAATCAGTGCCCATCTTTGGATGCGTGCCAAGGCAATTGCAGGTATTGCTTTATCTTCCCAAACAAGTCTAGAAATGGTTTGTGACCAGATACGATGGTGAAGTAGGGGCCATGGAAGTATTGATGGATTTTCTTAATGCCAAGTACAATCTTCATTCAGCCATACTGAGTGTTCTTGAGATGTAGCCAATGGGCCATTTGGAGCCATCCGGTGGGAGAGTACTGCCCCTACTCTGTAAGGGGATGCAGCACAGGTTAAAATCAATTCTTTCTTTGGGTTGAAATGTACCAACAGGGCCATTGAATGTAGTAACTACTTTACTGCCGTAAAAGCCTGTTGTGGTGGGGCTTGCCAAGTCCACCTGGGTTTTTCTTGAGAAACTCATATAATGGAGCCAGTACTGTTGACAAATTTGGGAGAAAATGACCATAGTAGTTAACCATTCCCAAGAAGGACTTGAGTTCTGTGGCATTTTTCGGGGCTGGTGCCTCACGAATCACTCTCACCTTGTCTATCATCAGGTGAAAGCCCTGCAAGTCAACCCTATGACCCAGGTAAATCACTCCTTTTGCTTGGAAGATACATTTTTCCCTTTTCAAACATACTCTGGCTTGTGAGAAATGCTTCAATACCTCTTCCAAGTTAGCCAGGTGTTCTTCATCAGTTGGTCTTGTTACTAGGACATCATTGAGATAAACCACCGCATGGGGTAGACCTTGGAGCAAATTTTCCATAGTCCAATGGAAAATGGCACAAGCTGACGAGACCCCGAAGGGTAATCTGGTATATTGGTATAACCCACTATGTGTGTAGATAGTCACAAAATCCCGAGAGGCCTTTTTCTAGCTCAGCTTGCTGGTAAGTGTGGCTCATGTTGAGTTTCATATTTGCGGTTCCCCTGCATGCTTGGAGCACAATTCATCAATTTTTGGTATAGGGTGCCTATCAGGTCTGACCACTTTGCTAACAGTCAACTTGTAGTCCCCGCATATTCGCAATTCTGGTCAGGCTTTAGTGCTGGAATTATGGGTGTTGCCCATTCAGAAAATTGCACAGGTTGTAAGACACCAACCTTTCCAGCCTGTCCAATTCAATATTCACTTTTTCTTGTAATGCATGGGGACTGGCCTCGCCTTCAAATGCCGGGGAGTTGTTCCAGGATCCACATGGATTTTAGCTTGCAGTCCCTGAATCTTCCCAAGCTCTATCCTGAACATAGAGGTATATTTCTGTCATAATTCTTGCAGATCTTTCATTCAGAGTTTAAAAATCTCAGTCCACTCGAACTTTATTTTCTTAAGCCAGTTCAGACCAAGTAGAGTTGGACCCTCCCCTGCTACCACTATCAGGGGTAGGTTAGCAGACTGGCTTCTCTATTGTACTGGAACTTTGCATTTACCTTTTACTTGTATGTTTTCACCCGTACATGTCTTTAGTCTGGCATCCGAGTTTTCCAGCTTTAGTGAGTGGCGTCCATTCAGATACTTAAACTTGTGTTCCCCAATGACTGTCATGGATGCGTTTATATCCACCTCCATTCGAATATGTTTTCTGTTGACCTGTACTGTCACCTACATTGGCTCTGTTTTACCCATTTTTAAGTTGTATAGCGAGTAAATACATGACTGTGTTTCTTCTGGCTCCTCCATTGTTCAAGACTTCTGCCTTTTTGTTTGAAATTTGGCTTCAATCTTTCTTTACAATATCACATAATGCGCCCATTGCGATGGCAGTAGAAACACTTGGTTCTTTTAAATTGTTGTTCATTTGTAGGCTGTCTGGCTCCAATACTGCTATTATGAATGTGGTTTTTATCCATTAAGCCATTTCTTTTTGCTGCTCTGTCAATGGCAGCTGTTTCCTGCCTTTCCGCGGAGCCCTGTGCTTCCGCGCCATTTCTTGCCGGTGCCTCCCTCCTGATGTGCAGAACCACACCATTTTGTGCTCCTTTGATTTCTTCTGAGCCTTGACTGCGCTTTCCATTGCTCACATCAATTCCAGCACCTTGCTGAAGTCTAAATTTGTTTCTGACAGCCTTTTTTGAATGGTGTCTTCGTTAACCCTATCCAATTGGTCTCTTAACATGGCATTAATTGACGTCCCGAACTCACAGTGCTCTGTCAGTTGTTTTAAGGCTGCTACATAGCAAGCAACTGTCTCCAGGGGCACAACACCTTGAATTGAATTTAAAATGCTGCATTGTTACCAAGGGTTTTGGTTGAAAGTGGCCTTTCACTAGATTCAACAACTCATCAAAGCTCTTGGAATCTGGGTTGTTGGGTGCCATTAGAGTACCAATTAGGCCATATATTTTACCGCCACATGTTGATTAGAGGATCGCCTGCCTCTTCTCCTCCCCGGATATGTCATTGGCCAAAAAAAAAAGTGAGGCGTTCAGTATAGTGTGACCAGTCATTGGTAGTCTGATTAAACAGTTCGATGCAGTCAAATTGTGGCATACTGGAGAGAGATAACTTCAATGACTATGGCGAGGGCTTACAATTGTAATATACCCCTACAATCGGCCTTACAGGCATGGCTGATTCACTACAGTTGAGTTTTTACAGCTTTCTTTGGTGTCATCGACTGGTTGTGTTTTGCCTCATTGCCAGTTGCTATGTTTCACTTTGCTTTGCTCATGAACCAGGTGCATGCTTATCTGTCGGCAGGTGAGTCGATTACAACATGCTGCAGGTGCGGAGACCTATGTGAAATGAAGCACATGCTATTTATTTACACAGACAACAGAGCACTAACATGATGTGTACTTCTCCAACCAGACCCTGTTCTAGACTAACATTAACATGGTAGCCCGCACTACACAGCTATTGGGTCTTACAGTCACATGGTCAATCTGCTCACATTCTCTTAAAGGTGTATTACACCTCAGATTACCACAAAAACATACAGTATCCTAAGTCTGATTAATGGGCCATAGAGTAGAAGAGCAAGGAGGTTATGTTGAACTTGTGTAACACACTAGTCAGTCTCAGCTGGAGTATTGCGTCCTGTTCTGGGCACGTCACTTCAGGAAGGATATGCAGGTATTTGTAGAGAGTGCAGGAAAGATTCACAAGAATGGTTCCAGGGATGAGGAACTACAGGTATAAAGTCAGATTGGAGAAGTTAGGACTGTTTTCCTTGGAAAAAGAAGGCTGAGAGGAGATCTGATAGAGGTGTTCAAAATCATGAGGGGTTTGGACAGAGTATATAGGGAGAAACTGTTCCCACTCGCGAAAGGATCAAGAATGAGAAAGCACAAGTTTAAGATAATTGGCGTAAGAAGCAAAAGCAACATGAGGAAAAACTTTTTCACACAGTGAGCGGTTAAGGCCTGACATTCACTGCCTGAGAGTGTGATGGAGGCAGGTTCAAACAAAGCACTCAAAAAGGAATTAGACTGTTATCTGAAATGGAAGATTGAGCAGGGTTATGGGGAGAAGATGGGGGAATTGCACCAAGTGAAATACTCATTCGGAGAGCCAGTGAAGATACGATGGGCCAAATGGCCTCCCTCTGCACTGTAAAAATTCTGTGATTCCATTGATTCTTGATAATTCACTATATTCCATGTCTCTTTTAAACAGACTTCAATAACAAATTGTTTACCTTCAAAAATTACATGTTACTACTCTTGTTGTTACAGAGCCTTATTGAAAGCCCCTCATATAGCACTCTCAGATTACACGCAGAAAGATCCGTACCAAGTTCTGAATAAGGTATGTACTCACACTTAGTTCAAAGGTTACAGAAAAAGTTTTGTCTTCTCAGAAATAGTTACATTTATATCATTTAATTTCATTGGATAAAAGTTTCAGAGCTCATGCTCTAAATTGAACAAATTACAGTTGATTCCACCAGATATCAAACTATACTACACATGTTCCTGAAATAAGTGAATCTTTTTATTGCAGTTTATTATTTGAGCTTTTGTCCTAAAACTATGGCAGGGATTTTCTGGTCCTGCCCATGGCGAGAATCGTTGCGGGTGGGATGGAAGGTTTGATGGACCAGCTTAAGGTCCGTTGACTTCGGGCAGGAATTTCCGGCCCAGTGACTGGTGGGACTGGAAAATCCTGGCCTTATGTATCTGAGTTTACAGTACTAAGAGAATTTCCATAGGCATGCTCCTATGAACCAATACTTTTTGTTTTTAAAACAAAAACAGAATTACCTGGAAAAACTCAGCAGGTCTGGCAGCATCGGCGGAGAAGAAAAGAGTTGACGTTTCAAGTCCTCATGACCCTTCAACAGAGTTCCACAGAGTTTGAGTTCTGTTGAAGGGTCATGAGGACTCGAAACGTCAACTCTTTTCTTCTCCGCCGATGCTGCCAGACCTGCTGAGTTTTTCCAGGTAATTCTGGTTTTGTTTTGGATTTCCAGCATCCGCAGTTTTTTGTTTTTATCCTTTCATTTTTATCTCTGTGTTTAATTGACTGCCACTTCTCTTCAAGAAATGCCTACCTTGAAGAAGTTTTGTTCTACTCTTTGTCAGGATTTTTGAATCTCTCTTTTGCCTTGTTCATCTTCATTGCTTTCCATTTCTCTCCTGGTGTTTGACAAGGTGTTTACTAAAACCCGCTTTCACAGCCAAATCTCCTTTCTCAGTGACTGTCTCCGTCTCCGGCTTACACCACGTGGATTTCAACTGAAATTCCATCCCTCATATTTCGAACTCACCCAGGTTTATAGGTATCTCCGGGACATACAACGTTCCTCGGATTGCTGTTCCCGTCGCATTCTGAGATCCACACTCAGTGCCATGCACTGCCATATGAACACACTCGACCTCTCCCTCCAGCAGCACCGCCGCATCCTTTTTCAAAGCTGCGCATGCCCCCAGTTTCATTTTATTCTTCGTCTCATCCAACGCCTCAACAAGAAACTTTTTCTGTTTCTCTCAAGTGCTAAGGAACTCAAGCTCCAACAACTCATCAACACCAACACCCATCCAGGACCCTCCAACCCTGCCTGTCCCTCTGTCCCCACCTCATCTTCCAATCCCAGCCCCGGCCGTATATTCACTATACCCCCTGACCTTCCCCTCTCCAACGCTGAATGTTCAGTGTTCAGCAAAGGACTTAGTTTCATACCCTTATGCCCTCATCTCAATGAATTTCGGGCTCGGCACGATGCTGAACTCTTCTGCTGCCACCTTTTTCTCCATGCTCACTTCTTTGGGCAGGAGTCCTCTCCCTGTTCAACAGATCCTTTTACCTACCTCCAATATTCTCCCTCCACCTGGACCCCTCCCTCTGGATTCTTACCTTCTCTTGATCTTTTCATTGAGAACTGTTGGCGTGACATTAGTTGTCTCAATTTCTCTGCTCCTCTCACCCATTCTAACCTGTCTCTCTCTGAACTTACTGCACTCTGTTCTCTCAGGTCCAACCCTAACATTGTCATCAAACCCACTGACAAGGGTGGTGCTGTTGTTGTCTGGCCTGACCTCTACCTCATGGAGGCTGAGCATCAACTCGCAGACACTTCCTCCTACCTCTCCCTGGACCATGACCCCACCACTGAACATCAAGCCATTGTTTCCAGGACTGTCACTGACCTCATCTCCTCTGGGGATCTTCCTTCCACAGCTTCCAACCTGATAGTCGCCCAACCTCGGACAGCCCGCTTCTACCTCCTACCCAAAATCCACAAACAGGGCTGTCCCAGCAGACCGATCGTGTCGGCCTGTTCCTGCCCCACGGAACTCATTTCTCGTTATCTTGACTCCCTTCTCTCTCCCCTTGTCCAGTCCCTTCCCACCTACATCCATGATTCCTCTGACACCTTACGTCACATTAACAATTTCCAGTTCCCTGGCCCCAACCGCCTCCTCTTCACCATGGACGTCCAATCCCTCTGCACCTCCGTCCCCCACTGGGATGGTCTGAGGGCTCTCTGCTTTTTCCTCAAACAGAGGCCCGAACAATCCCCATCCACCACTGCTCTCTTCCGTCTGGCTGAACTTGTTCTCACACTGAACAATTTCTCCTTAAACTCCTCTCACTTTGCCCAAATAAAAGGTGTGGTTATGGGTACCCGCATGGGCCCCAGCTATGCCTGTCTCTTTATGGGGTATGTGGAACATTCCTTGTTCCAGTCCTACTGCGGCCCCCTCCCACAACTCTTTCTCCAGTACATCGATGATTACTTCAGTGCTGCTTCATGCTCTCATCGGGACCTGGAAAAATTTATTAATTTTGCTTCCAATCTCCACCCCTCCATCATTTTCACATGTTCCATCTCTGACACTTCCTTTCCCTTTCTTGACCTCTCTGTCTCAATTTCTGGTGATAGACTGTCCACCAATATCCATTACAAGCCTACCGACTCCCACAGCTACCTCGACTACAGCTCCTCACACCCCGCTTCCTGTACGGACTCCATCCCATTCTCTCAGTTCCTTCAGCTACGTCACACCTGTTCTGATGATGCTACTTTCAAAAACAGTTCCTCTGTCATGTCCTCCTTCATCCTGAACCGAGGTTTTCCACCCACGGTAGTTGACAGGGCCCTCAACCGTGTCCGGCCCATCTCCCGCGCATCTGCCCTCGCGCCTTCTCCTCCCTCCCAGAAACATGATAGGGTCCCCCTTGTCCTCACTTATCACCCCACCAGCCTCTGCATTCAAAGAATCATCCTCCGCCATTTCTGCCAACTCCAGCATAATGCCACCACCAAACACATCTTCCCTTCATCCCCCCGGCGGCATTCCGTAGGGATCGTTCCCTCCGTCACACCCCGGCCACTCCTCCATCACCCCCTACTCCTCAACCCCCTCCCAAGGCACTTCCCCATGCAAACGCAGAAGATGCAACACCTGCCCCTTCACTTCCTCTCTCCTCACCATCCAAGGGCCCAAACACTCCTTTCAAGTGAAGCAGCATTTCACTTGCACTTCCCTCAATTTAATCTACTGCACTCATAGCTCCCAATGTGGTTTCCTCTACATTGGAGAGACCAACCACAGACTGGGTGACCGCTTTGCAGAACACCTTCAGTCTGTCCACAAGCATTACCCAGACCTCCCTGTCGCTTGCCATTTCAACACTCCAACCTGCTCTCATGCCCACATGTCCGTCCTTGGCCTGCTGCATTGTTCCAGTGAAGCTCAACGCAAACTGGAGGAACAGCACCTCATCTTCCAACTAGGCACTTTACAGCCTTCCGGACTGAATATTGAGTTCAACAATTTTAGATCTTGAACTCTCTCCTCCATTCCCACCCCCTTTCCATTTCTTCCCCCTCCTTTTTGTTTTTTCCAGTAATTTATATAGATTTTTCTTTTCTCACCTATTTCCATTATTTTTAAATGTATTTCCACCCATTGTTTATCTATGCCTTTTATGCTCTTTTAGTATTATTTCACCCCACCCCCACTAGAGCTATCTGTACATTGCTTGTCCTGTTCTCTACTCTTAATTAGCACATTCCTTTAGATAATATCACCACCTTCAACACCTCTTTGTTCTTTTGTCTGTAACATCTTTTGGTTACCTCCTCCTATCAATGTTTGCTTGTTCCAACAACCCCCTCACCACTTCCCCCCACCCTAAACAAGCTTATATTTCACCCCTTTCCTATTTTTACTTAGTTCTGTTGAACGGTCATGAGGACTCATAATGTCAACTGTGCTCTTCTCCGTCGATGCTGCCAGACCTGCTGAGTTTTTCCAGATATTTCTGTTTCTGTTTTTGTTTTGTCTCATAACTTAATTGATGGGTTTAATGGCAACAGTTAAAGTTTAGGGCTGAAGAAGGACACAGAGGTCTGTGGGTGGTGCTTCAAAATGGAATAGAGCAGTACTTGAGGAGAGGAAGCCATTTACAATGTCAGCTTTAAGAATAGGCTTTTAAGGAGACGGGTTATAATGGTGATGAGTTGGAACTACATGTGATATTAGCTAACATTGGGACCAGGAAGTTAATTAACCTCCAGCTGAATGTGAGGTGCATAAGGTTCAAGGAACCCAAGAAATGTCTCATGGATATGATGAGTTTTAAGAGGACCCGAGAGGAGATAGGAGAGAAACTAAAGAAAAATGCTGATTCAGGGATAAGATAAGGGTTGTCTGAGGGAAGGCCATATTAGGGAGAATGATTGAAATGGAAGAACCTTTCCTGAAGACAAGGGCCTCAAAGGTAGAGGTGAGGGAATAGTTGAGCATATTGGCAGCTGTGAAACTATTGTTGGCAATTGAGAGAACACAGTTGTAAATGGAGGATGCTTTTATTCAGGGCAAACACAGAAGGAAGTGGGTAGGTGGATGGCTAATGGGTTGTTGGCATTGAAAGTTATAAGGAAGTGGTCAGAGATGGCTTGGTCTGCAGTTGAGACTATAAGAATAGAGGGAGATGAGCCAAGGTGATGAACAAGAATATGGGCAGGAAGGTGTGTGTCCAAGGAGTGGTTTAGAAAGTTGGGAAGGGTAGTGAATTTAGAGGAGAGAGAGCAAAAGACTTTGAGTGGGAAATTAAATCACCATGGTAGAGCAGTTGCTCTTTGGAAAGGCAAAGGGAAGAAGGAAACCAACTCCATGAGAAATGTGGGCTGGGGCTTGGTGAGGCTGTAGACAGAGGATTTTAAAGGAGAGGATAGATGGGTGGAGCATCATGAAAGTCTGCTAAGGAAGAAAAGATACCAGAGAAATAGTGGGAGAAATCAAAGTGTGATTTGGTGATAGGGCCACATCACCACCTTGATAATTTGGGTGGGACAGGGAAGCTTCATTAAGAGACAAGATGTCAGTATCCAGGTTTCAGTCAAAGCTAGGGTGTGAAAAACGAGAGCAAGTGCAGTTAAGTCTGGGAAATGCAGGCAGGATGAAGGGTAAATGCACGTTAGAACAGACAAGGGAACTAGTCAAAGGAACAGCTGGACAGATGTGAGAGCCACACAAGACTAGGCACAGCAGCAGAAATTTGAGAAGATGGACAGTCCAGTTCTGTACTTGAAGAAAGTAGACCGCAGCAAAGCAAGCATAAGCCATTCAGAAACATGTAAATATAACAAAAATTTTGCAAGGTATTCTGGAGAAAGAGAATATCTCTATCCTAATTCACATCAAGTTCCATTCAACCATCAATCTGTGCTTGTTGGCCAACATTGAATTCCAGTCTGGCAATGCCCCATCGCTGCTTTCAAATCCCTCTATGACGTTGCCTCTCCCTATGTCTAACCTCCTACTGACCTACTTGGAATATTGCGTGCAATTCTGGTCACCACATTACTAGAAGGATATGGAGGCATTGGAGAGGGTGTAGAGGAGGTTTACCAGGTTACTGCCTGGTCTGGAGGTTATTCGCTATGAGGAGAGGTTGGAGAAACTCGGATTGTTCTCACTAGACCGACGGAGATTGAGGGGCGACTTCATAGAAGTTTACAAAATTATGAGTGGCATGGACAGAGTAGATAGTCAGAAGCTTTTTCCCAGGGTGGAAGAGTCAATTACTAGGGGACATAGATTTAAGGTGAGAGGAGAAAACTATAAAGGTGAAGTGTGGGGCAAGTTTTTTACGAAGAGGGTAGTGAGTGTCTGGAATTCGCTGCCAGAGGAGGTGGTGGAAGCAGCTACGATAGTGGTGTTTAAGAGGCAGCTTGACAAATACGTGAATAGGACAGGAATAGAGGGATACCGACCCCGGAAGTGCAAAATGTTTTAGTTGACAGACAATATGATCGCCGCAGGCTTGAAGGGCCGAAGGACCTGTTCCTGTGCTGTACTTTTCTTTGTTCTTTATTTCTTTGTTCTATAATCCTGATCAATATGGGAACAACTAAGATCGATCAAAGTGAGAGTGAAAAGGCACAACAGAGGAAGTAAAGACTTGCATTTATGTAATGCTTTTCATGACCACCAGACATCTCAAAGCACTTTACAGCCAATGAAGCACTTTTTAAAAAATTGTAGCCACTAATGCAGGAAATGTTACAACCAATTTGCACACAGTAAACTCCCACAAACAGCAATGTGATAATGACCAGACAATCTGCTATAGTAATGTTTATTGTGGGATAAATATTGGCCAGGACACCAGGGAAAGCACCCTCTTCTTCATAATAATGCCTCCAGGTCTTTTACATCCACCGAAGCGGGCAGATGGGGCCTTGGTTTAACAACTCATCTGAAATACAACAACTCCTGTAGTGCATCACTTCTTCAGAATGGCACTGGATTATCAGCCTTGATTTTTATGCTCAAGTCCTGGAATGGGCCTTGAACCCAGAAGCGAGAGCCACAGCGGACACTCAAACAGAAAACTGAACTCAATTATAGATAGAAATGGGAATAGAGGAAGTCCAGTAGAAAGCAAAGTTTCAGTAGAAGATTGGGATCCCAATTAAAATCTATAGGGTCTGATAACAAATGACATTGCAAATTTATATCCAATCTTTATTTTCTAAAACTTGGGAACCTTGTTTAATAGATACTGGCAGCCTTCTTGTGATAGGTAACGGACCATTCCTTATATATAAGCAGTCCAGGAAGTGTCAGCAGTTTGTTCAATCAGGAGAAGCATCACAGCCTAGCCCAATCCATGCTCACTAGAAATCCACAGAAGTACACTTTCCAGGAGGGGTCACTTGATTATCATCAGTAGCAAGAACCCAGGGTTTTTCTCTTTCCTTGCCTAGTGTTACAGACAGGAGGGGTTTCATTTAAACAGCTTTATTTCTCCTCTCACCACCTATCCGTAAACAGAAAGGTGTTTTTGATTTTTATTTCCTTTTTATGAGTGATAGCGCATTTTTCCAACCCCTCAGTTTTGGTGTGACACAATTTCTTTAATAACCCCACAGCAAACTCGAGATAAGGTGAAATCAGAGGGTTAGCTTATTTTATACACAAACTCAAAACACGGGAGAGGGTTTGCAATGTCCACTCCCACTAACTGCCACCCCCCCCAACCCGGCCCCACCTTTATCATTCATACATAAAAGAGGGATAAAGAAAAGAAAGAATTACAGGGCAAAGACCACAGACAAAATAAGAATTCTTGTTTCATCTGAGTCCAGAGTCCAGAATCAAAATTCCAATGGTGTATTCTTTCACAGAGGTCAACAGGTTGAAACTGATGCTGGATAATCCATTTTTACAGCGGAGATGGCTTCCATGATAAGATAGGCATGCAAAGGCAAACTAGTCTTGTGGGTGATGGTACAGAAGTTCATAAGTTCCAGTAGAAACAGCATAGATAGAGCTAGGTATTCACACCTGGACAGAGCCATTTTTCTGTGCTGCTGCTTGGTTGATGGAAGATGGCAGACTGAGCTTTGCAGCTCCACAAGGCAATATTACAGATTGCAACAAGAGCTGGACAATATCCAGGCTTAGGCTGACAAGTGACAAGTAACATTTGTGCCATACACGTGCCAGGCAATGACCATCTCCAACAAGAGAGATTATAACCATCAGCCCTTGACATTCATTGCATTACCATTGCTAAATCCCCCAATATTAACATCCTGGGGGTTACCATCGATTAGAAACTGAACTGGATTATGTGTATAAATACTGTGGCTACAAGAGCAGGTCAGAGACTAGGAAATCTGCAGCAAGAAACTCACCTCCTGACTCCCCAAAGCCTGTCCACCATCTACAAGGTACAAGTCAGGAGTGTGATGGAATAACCTCCACTTGCCTGGAAGAGTGCAACTCTAACACCTCTCAAGAAGCTATACACAAACCTGGACAAAGCAGACCACTTGATTGGTAGATATCCCATCCACAAGCATTCACTCACTCCACTACTGACGCATAGTGGCAGCAGTGTGTACCATCAACAAGATGCACGGCAGAAACTCACCAAGCCTCCTAAGACAGCACCTTCCAAATCCATGGCCACGACAATCTAGAAGGACAAGGGCAGCGGGCACATGAGAACACCACCACCTGGAAGTTCCCCTCCAAACCACTCACCATCCTGACTTGGAAATGCATTGTCATTCGTTCACATTCGCTGGGTCAAAATCCTGGAACTCTCTGATGAACAGCACTGTGGGTGTACCTATACCACATGAACTGCAGCAGTTCAAGAAGACAATTCACCACCACCTTCTCAAGGGCACTTAGCGATGGGCAATAAATGCTTGTCTAGCCGGTGATGCTCAAATTCCAAGAATGAATGAAAAAACTCCTCTAGCTTAGGCGCATTCATGTGATTCCCATCTCTCGACTTTGGCTTTGATAAAGGATGTATATACCTTAGTCCGGATTCTTGAGATTGTTAATGTTTCAACCATGAAGAATTTCAGGGTCCTTTACCCTATCAGTCTGGTATTCTCCATTGGTCAGACCTGGCTTAAGAAATGTAAATGGTCTTTGTATAATTCGGGTTCAAATTGGCTTCCTGCTGCTCACCAGGCCCTTAGAGATAACAAGGTGGCAGCCTCTCTGTATGCCCAAAAGTTCATTTTGTTTGAGTCACAGCCAGCCATGGCCCAGCTATTTTAAAGTCTTTGTACATTTTTGAAAATTTTATAAATTAGCCATGATGACATATATATTTTATAAAAATATAGATTGAGGTCTTAGCCCCCTGACACTAGGAACACAAATACTAAATGTATTTTCCCAATTGCAGTCGCAGCTGAGGTCAGTTAACTCAACATTGACCAAGAAACAAGGAATGTTCCTGGTCCATATGGCTCTGTACCACTCCAGGTATTGCTTTTATCCTTGAGCCACTATGGGAATCCATTTCCTTTTGGCATAAGTTGAGAACTTACTTAATGTTCACCAAAACATGGGAATTGTTGGCACAAACATTAATCTACAAAATAAAACACCCAAGTTTTGTTTTCTTTCTTCACCAAGTAGAATTTGTTAGTTCCAATTATGTATTAACATCAGGATAATTATTTTGCAATTTTGTGTTCAGATAGCATCCTGCTAAAAAAGATGAATACTTTCCCATTACTATCCAGGTTTTACTACCTGAAAAGATACGTACACAAGCTGGCATCACTAATCGTTGTCAGAGAACAAAGCATTTGGGCTCTGATTTGCTGGGAAGAGCACAGGCTTCACGAGCAACTCAAGTCTGCTTCAATGAGACATTACAAAGAATATTGACGGGTGAGACAGCACCAGAGTGAGAAGCTTCTTTATCTTAATCAAATGCGAGATTGTTGCTTGGTAGTTTTAAACTTGAAAACTTGAATACTGAATACAGATTCAGAACATGGCGGCGCACCTATGACTGGTTCTGCACAATGTGAATTGGCCAAATGGTTAAGCAAGCTGTTACAACCTTTCCTGAGTGAGTATTCCACATACATGGTGAAGGATTCTTTCACTTTTGTGAAGAGTAGATGCAACCTGCATATCGACAACAATGCTGTGTCTATGTGCTCATTCGAAATTGTGAGCATATTCACTAATGTTCTGTTCAAGGAAGTGATAGGCCTTTGCTCTGTGTCATTACATCATGGCAATCTAGATGTGCCATCATTTTCTGAATCTGTGTTAATTGAAGTTATGAACTTAGGAACTTGCCTAATTAAATTCAGCTTTAATGACACTATGTATGCCCAAATTAATAGTGTTTGTGTGGCTTCCCCTCTGGGGCCAGCTCTCACTCATATTTTCATTGGTTTCCATGAAAAACACGTTTGCAATGGAATTACCCTCTAACCTCCTATCCCTTGCATATTTCCAATACGTGGATGACACATTTGCTATATTTGAATATACAGCTGCGTGTAAGAATTTCCTTACACACATTAACGCACTCCATCCCACCCTCAAATTCACCTATCAAATGGATCAGGCTAACGAGCTCCCTTGCCTTGACATGCTAGTTCAGAAATCCACTGATGACTTCTCTACCACTGTCCACCACAAGCCCACCTTCACTGGTTAATACACACAGCTCCATGTGCTACAAGATTGGCCTTCTCAGCAATCCTATAAATAGGGCCTGAGCCATTTTCTCACTGTGCAAGCTTGAAGCCAAAATAGGGCACATCTAAGCCATCCTGTGGGATAATGGCTACCCTGATCAGATTGCTGTATATTGTGCATACTCATGAACGTGCCTAAGGCCACCACTTTAGGGCCTTAAAAAAAAGGCTTTAGGACCTTAGAAAGTGCCCAATCTACCTCAAATTACCCTGGAAGTAACGGGTGAGCAACATGTGAAACTTGCAGTTTCATACTGCTGCAATGCAGTGGTAACACGAGTGGTGTTTTCCAGTACCTCTGCCATCAAACCAAAAAGACGTCCTGCCTACCACACAAATGAGTAATGTGGTATATAATTTCAGTGCTGGTGCTGGTGCAATGCTAGATACAGAGGCTGTACTTCCCAACAACTGGAATATCATATCAAACAGCATGTCCCTTTGGCTGTTCATAAGAGGCAGAGAATAGACCATACTCAATCAATCCATGCATGCAAAACTCAGAATATAATTTCTAACAATAGGTATGATTCCGCGATTAGTCAGCATTTGCTGAACAATTCTGAGCGTGCTAAGAATTACACTAACAGCCAATTTAATATTATCATTTGGGCTCACAATGTAGCTCGCTTGTGCTTGCTAGAATATACATATGTTCATAAGCAGGATCTATCCTTTGCAGATGAAAGGAATATGTCCAGACATTGCACCTTTTTTGAACAAACAATAGCATGATGGGCAATCGCTCCTTGGTGCATTTGCCACTCAACCAATCAGGGTGTATTTGCCAACCAATCAGCTGTCAAAATGGCCCTTAGACCTGCTGGCCTAATCTGAGTACCAGCAACTCAGCAGCTTCAACAGTGCTTCTCACTAGCAGTGGCCACTGCTGCGGCTGCAGCTGGTGGAGGAGAGCCACCCCAGTGGTTGGGGCCAAACTGCTGAGGGAAGGCAATCAGCAACCAGTCAGCACCCTTTTCTCATGCAGTATAAACTGTTGTTCCCTTTGAAATTTGGCATTCTTGTGTCTGTTGAGTGAAAGATGAAAGGCTTCAATAGCATGTCTCTATTTTCAACAATAATCTGAAAGATCATAATAGGCATTGGCAATAACTTTTATCAGAATATTGATGAACCTTTTAATCATAAAATTATAGATAAAAACAGAAGAAAGCCATTTGGTCCCTTGGCTTGTGTTCTTTGAAAGAGCTTTCCAATTAGTCCAACTCACCTGTTCTTTAGCCCTGCAAATGTTCCTTTTTCAGCATGTTAGTTAATTTTCATTGTTGTACTTGCTGAGATTTGGTCACATCTAAGGTAAGTACTATATACTTGCTTTGTCAGTACAGCTCATAGTTGATGTAAAGCTCTTATTCAAAATCTTAAAATTCCTCACCCAGCATGCATTTACATTCTAAACATATATCTAAAATCTCATATTCCATCCAGCATGCCATTGTGCCAATGGCAGGAAAGATGCCAGATGGCCTGCTTGTCCTTAGCTCAACTGAGCCACTTACATGGCCAATTAAGGGTCTCTTCCTGTCCCCACTGGCATTTCCCCAGTGGCTGGGGAACCTGCTGCCTCGTAGGGAGTCTGCCAAATAAACACTGGTGGCCTTCCAGACCAGGGGGGATTTCCTTTTTGGGCACTCTTTGGCCCATGGAGCCATTGCCCGGTGGTGGTTGACCCTGTGGTATCTGCTTCCTTCCCTCAGCAGTTTGGCCCCAACCACAGGGGTGGCTCCATCTACCAGCTGCAGCCACAGCAATGGCCACTGCTAGTGAGAAGCACTGTTGTAGCTGCTGAGGTTCTGATACTCAGATTAGGCCAGCAGCTCTTAGGGCCGGGCTGACAGCTTTAATAGCCATTGGCAGCCCCAGTGACAGCCATGGCAGCTGACAAAGTGCAGCCCTGGGTCCCACTGCCTGCCCAAGCATGGTTGCCACTCCCAGCGGGACTTCAACTGCCTATGCAAAATTCAACCTTAAATCTCCAAAATTGCTTATCAGAGTTGGTAAAACTAATGTGACATCTGTAAGTTCACAATATAAGCTTACTGTACCACAGGCATCAATTCTGAAATCAGCAGTGAAAACGACAGCTCTGGTATAGAACAGTGGAATAAATAATAGATGTGGCAATTAGGTATCTTTGAAGGTGATTGATACATGGAGGGTCCTTTCAATATGAAGTGATGCGCTTATGAATTGAATCACATGATGCACTGACATGCCTTAAGTACATTTATGAAACATGGGGAACGATAAAAAGAAAATAAAATAGAATTGAATGTGTACATAATACTTCCTCTGTTAAGACATGCTGCTTCATGTAAAACATGGCACCCCACTTTTATATAAAATGTCCCAGTCTGTCTGAAAATTGTAATTGAAATGATTCTTTTGCCTCTTTAGCTGACGTTCCTGCTACTATTTGGAAAATTGAAGAAAATGATCTCTGTTCTTCTCCAACCCAAGTTTCCAGCTATATGTCCTATCTTCCAAAGTGCAACTCTATTTCGAAAGCTGGTGGTTCAATGAAGCCAGTCTACTATAAAAAGAAGTAAGAATCTTTCACTAGGCCTATGTTTAAAAAAAATAATAAAAACAATAATCACCTACAAATTGGGTTGCAACCACTTCTAGACAGGTAGGGAGATGTAGCTTGCTCCTCTGTGTCTGAATGATAAGGTTAGGCTCTTCAGATTTTGGTCTTGGGCCTCATTTCACTGGAACAGGCAAAGTGTCAGACGTCCACTGGTGAGGAGGTCTCCACGTTTGGGCCACTGCGAGCGTTGTGGCTGCCAACTTTGAATAATTTTGTCCACTGTCTTCAGCCATTTCTAGGCCACCAACTCACAACAGTGACTAGGCTTCAAAAATTATGCAATGGCTATGAAGTGCTTTGTGTTGAAGTTGTTTATGCTGGACAGGGCACTCTCTCTGTATACTTGAACAGTTTGGTTTCTTCTCACTAATTTCCTCTTAATATCTTATCCAAATGGGCAATATTCTTTGATGAGTCAACCAATAAATATTGCTAGGCTATTTGACTGTGGAGGAATAAAGTAGCTGAATCCATTCCTGTCCTTATCCAATGCCCATATAATTACACTTCTAGCATTGTCATATATGTCATAGTAATCAAAGCTGAGAACTTCAGATGATCTTTACTCTTGCTAATGCGGAGGTACGAACACCAATTGGTTGTACCATAGCTCTGATTAAAATAAGCTAAATGAGCACAAACTGATACCTTCCAAGGCTATGTGATTACATTTCCCTTGAAAAACTCAGTAGGTTATTTACTTCCTTACAAATCCTTTTTGTTAATTATGACACATTAATTGATCTTGTGCAGAATTGCTCACAAGAGTAATAACTGCCTTTGATAGAATCAGAGTGGGAGATGTTTACTCTCCCCCCTTTGTCTGATTACTCTTCCCCACACTCTCTCAGGTGACTGTAACATGCTTTTTGTTAGTTTTATCTCTGCCTCCAATAGTTGTCCTCATTTGTTCTCTCACTCCCCCTCCATGTAAGAAGAATGAGGAGATGTTCCCCTTTCAATAAATGCATATATATGGTCTTCTGATCCAGTCTGAATTGCTATAGCAACATGGTGGGTGTTGCTGCAAAGGTTTCATAAAATCACTGAATGGTTTCAGTACAGAAGCAGGCAATTCAACCCCTTGTGCTTGTGCCGGATCTCCGCAAGAGCAACTCACCTGGTACCATTCCCCTATCCTTTCCCTGTAGACTTGCAAATTTTTTTCTCTTCAGATAATGGTCCAATTCTCTTTCAAAAGTCACCATTGAATTTGCCTCCATCAAACTGTCAGGCAGTGCAGTCCAGATCCTAACCATAACCTCCATAAAAAAGCTTTTTCTTGTGTCGCTGTTGATGCTTTTGCTAATCACCTTAAATCCATTTTCTCTGAGTCTGGGAATTTTCAAACCTCTAGGATTGGCCTGGAGTCTCCAGGAATTGAAGATTAATCTCCAGTACACTGCTGTACTGACCCTTGTGAAAAATAATCTGCACATCAGAAATATTGGTATTTTTGTCATTTTCTTTGAACATTTCTCTTTACCAGATATAAAAATATTGAAAATGTGAAAAAAAGGCTGTTTGGCTGACAGCTCATCATCCAATTGGGTAATGAGTCTTTTTACTTTCCAATCGATGTAAGAAGGTACTATTTCGCAAGGAGGTATGTGTTGGCCAACTAATGGCAAAAATATGGTGGCAAGCCATATGATGAAACCTCCAGGAATACATTTAATTACAGCTGGCAACGCTACTGATTCTCTATTCTTCATCCAATGGGAACAATCTCTCCCTAACTACTCTGTCCAGATCCTTTATGATTTTGAACACCCCTATTAATCTCCTCTCAATGTTCCCTTCTCCAAAGAGAGCAGCTGAAGTTCCTCATTCCTGGGACCATCCTCATAAATTTTTTCTGCACTCTCTCTCATGCTTTCACATCCTACCTAAAGTGCGGTGCTCACAACTGTACGCAATACTCCAGTTGAGGCCAAGCCAGTGTTTTATACTGGTTTATCATACTTCCTTGCTTTTGTGCTCTGTGTCCATATTCATAAAGGCCAAGGTCTCATGTGCTTTATAAACCACTCTCCTCAACCTGCCCTGCCACCTTCAATGATTTTTGCACATATACCCAAGCTCCCTCTGCCCCTCATTCCGTTTAGAATTGTACCCTTTATTTTATATTGCCTTTCCTCATTCTTCCTACCATAATGAATCACTTCACACCTCGCTGCATTAAATTTCATCTGTTTCTACACTAGCCTGTCTATGTCCTCTTGATGTTTATTGCTATCCTTCTCACTGTTTACAATTGTGAGGAGGATACAAAGAATCTGTATAGGGATATCGATAGGTTAAATGAGTGGGCAAACATTTGGAGTTTAGAAGAATGAGAGGTGTTCTTATTGAAGCATATAAGGTTCTGAAGGGGCTTGATAGAGTAGATGCTGAGCAGATGTTTCCCCTCATGGGGGAATCTAGAACCAGGGGGCACAGTTTCATTTCATTTAAGACAGAGATGAAGAGGAATGATCTCTCAGAGAGTCGTTAGTGTTTGGAATTCTCTTCCCTAGCAAGCAGTGGAAGATGGGTCATTGAATATATTCAACGCTGAGTTAGACAGATTTTTGATTGACAAGGGAGTCAAGGGTTATGGGGGGTGTGGGTGGGCAGGCAAGAAAGTGGAGTTAAGGCTACAATCAGATCAGTCAAGATTTTATCGAATGGCGCAGCATGGTTGAGGGCCCACATGGCCTACTCCTGCTCCTGTTTCTTACATTTTTACATTCTAAGTTTTGTGTCGTCCGCAAATTTGATTGTGCTCTGTACACCCGAGCCTTAGGTCATTAATAAAATATTAAGTAAAGTAGAGGTCCTAATTCTGACCCCTGGGGAACTCAACCAAAACCCTTCCTATAGTCTCAAAGACAATCGTTCACCATATGAAGGGGACATGTTAATAATTTTAATATTTTTCTATTTTTGGAGTTTTCTTACCTGTCAGTAATCTCTCTGAGACAGGACTTTGTCTCAGGGAGAAGTGCGCTCTTTCGCATGCATGCGTGAAAGAGCGCACTTTGACAGATGGGGAATCCCTCCCCCACTGCACAGAAAACGCATAGCGCTTCCTGTCGGGCAGGCCGCTGGGCGGGCCTTAATTGGTCCACCCACTCAAAACGGCAGCGGCTCCTGTTTTGGCGGCAGAGTTTGGCTGCCCGCCCGCCGCCGAGCCTGTGGGACCTGCCTGCCCACCAAGGGCAAAATTCTGCCCTCTATTTCCTGTCATTCAGTCAATTTCTTTTTGATGTTGCTACTGTCCCTTTTATCCCATGAGTTCTAACTTTGCTCTCAAGCCTGTTATGTGACATTTTATCAAATGCCTTTTGGAAGTCCGTATACTCCACATCACCAGCATTGCGCTCATCCATCCATTGTAACCTCATCAAAGTACTCAATGAAGCTAGTTAACCATGATTTTGCCTTAACAAATCCATGCTGGCTTTCCTTATTTAATCCAGATTTGCTCGAGTTAATTTTGTAATTTTGTTAATTTTGTCCCGAATTATTGTTTCTAATAGATATCGTACCACTGAGGTCAAACTGAAAAGTCTTTAGCTGTTGGGTTCATCCTTAGGATCTTTCTCAAACAAAGGTGTAACATTTGCAATTCTCCAATCCTCTATTTCGAAGGAGAATTGCAAAATTATGGCCAGTGCCTCTGCAATTTCCACTGTTACTTCCCTCCCAGTATCCTTTGATGCATCTTATCCTGTCCTTGTGACTTAACAAGTTTAAATACAGCCAGCCGATCTAAGAGCCTTTTATTTTTCATTCATTCACAGGATGTGGGTGTCACTTACTGGGCCAGCATTTATTGCCCATCCCTAATTGCCCTTGTTCAGAGGGCATTCAAAAGTCAACCACACTGTTCATGTCTACCTTCTCTTTAACAATATTTATCCCACTGCGTGTCTAAACTATCATCTCTTTCACTACAATGTTTATTTTAAAAATATACAAAATATTCACAAATATTACTTTAGCTGATTCTCATTCCTAGTTATTTTCCCTACCAGCCACACTGGAGAGTTTACTACTGAAAGAGAAACTGGACAGGCTTATGTTTTCTTAAAGTAATCTTCTTTGGGGGAAATTATTCTGAATTTTGGCTGTGTTGCTGTTGTTCTGTCTTTGCCACCTTGCCACTTGTCAGAAGTGCCTGAAAGAGATTGGTTTTCTAGGATATTTCCCAAGTAAAGAGCTGCCGTACACATAGTCCATAAAATTTATCTTAATATGATGATTACAGTACTTCGTACATTTTAATGACACACTTTTACATTAATTTCTTCTCTTTGATGTAAAAGCTTTCAAGGTTCTTGATGACTTCTGTTTCTTGCTTACCTTTAGGCTGCCTGAAGCAATAAAACCCAAGGAATTCTCATGTTGCTATTCGAAGAGGCTGCAAGATAGCATGACCCCAGGTTGAGTTTATTCCATTACCACTGCAGTCATATCTATTATTTACATATTTTAAGTTTATATTTAAAATGTTAGAATGGTTATGGAAAAGGCTAACTTACTTGTACTTTTTCTCACTTAAGTTAATAGACTAGTTGCTCCAATTTAAAGTGTAGTTAATAGAGAAAATCATGGTGTTAGTTTTCAAATCAGTTATGCTTCATTATCAGGCACAACATGGGATATTGAGAAAAGTTAATGAAAAATTAAATGTGTGATTTATGCTTGATTTTGCTCCAACAAATTTTCTGGCCAGGTCTTGTGCTGGTGTCACAAACACCAGCCAGTTTGAGTTAATTTAGATATGGAGAATATCATGATGCCACTTTGTTTATAGCAACTGAAAACTAGATTTGACTATTTGTAATCTGTGACTGACATTTTTAAGAATGTCAGTAATTATTGTGGCATAGCTTTCTAACATAATTTAGGGCATCAATTCATAGCCTCTTCTTCATGATGAGTGCTTTCTTCTTAATAATGGTGACCTTATTTTATCAGATGTGATATTAGAGAGTATGAATACTTTGTGGGAGTTACACAGTCAATTTTTATCAAAATCAGAAGTGTTGTATGATCTACTGATTGCGTCAGATCAGTCAGAATATTGCAGGAACAGGTTCAAAGAAACACCAAACATCTGTCAAACAGGTAAGAACATGAACAAATGTTGTTTACTTTTCCTTCCTACTACATCATTTTTGGTGAATGTTAAATTTAAAAAAACTGCATATGTTACTAATCTGAAACAAAAGGCAAAACTTTACATTACCCAGCCGGCAGGTTTGGAGGCAGCGGGGGTGGGTGGCCATAAAATTCTTCGGATGGCCTTCTCACTGAGCTCTTGCCCGCCCTGACCCCTCTGCAATTTTACAGTTAAATGGATGAGGCCTAAGTCGTCCCCTCCCACCCCCAACCCTTTCCCCAATTGAGGCCCTTAAATAGCCAAATAAAAGCCATTTTAAGACTATTTCCCACCAAGTCTCAATTTTCAAGCTGGAGAGAAGAGCTCAGAGGCAGAGGGGAGGCCCGGAAAGTGAACCAGCTCAGGCCTCGGGCGCCCCCCCAAAACTGGTCGCTGTGGGTACTTACTCGCCCCTTGGCTTCTCCACCAACACCTCTACCCCTTCTCTGCCCACCAACCCCAAACTGGGCCTTACTCCCCCTCCCCTCCTTGAAATCCCCAAAACTCACCTGGCCCTGGACTCTGGGGACTTAGAGTCCAGGGACAGCTTGCAGTTCTGCTTCCTCCTGAGTGTAGGGTGGAAGTCCTGCCTGCAGTGAATTAACACTCTTTGGAATGTTATTTGGCTGCGGGGCAGGCAGTATTGGCAATGTGTTCACTGCCAACTCTGCAAATGGTGGGAAGGGAAACTCTGCCATCTGAAAAATCTTGGCCAAAGCAGAAAATGCTGGAAAAACTCAGCAAGTCAGGCAGCATCTGTTGAAATAATTTGCAAGTTACCATTTCAGGACCCTTTGTGAGAGGAAAGACTTTTGCAAAACCTCTTGGATAGTTTACTGAAAGGGAAAGTTTGAAAACCAATCACTTGTAGTTAAGACACAGTATGCTTTTTAAAGCCAGTGTGATTATACAATAACAGCAGAAAAAAAGCTGAAAATCCTCAGCAAATTCAGTAGCATCTATGGAGAGATAGAAATCAGTACGTTGACGTTTCAGTTCTAAGATTCTCAATCTTGAGATGAGGACAAATTTGGTTGTTAACTTACTTTACCTCACAGGCAATGAATGAACATGTAGAGTGATAGTCACACCAAATTCCATTCCTTGGAAACATTAAAAAGTAATTAACTGCATTAGTTGCTCTTCTCATGAACTGAGTTACATGTCCTTGGCAAGGCTTTCTCTCAAAGTGCACCTTCTAAACAGAAGACCTGATCTCTTGCATCTTTAGCTTTCAGTTGCAAACCAGTCTTCTTCAAAAACTTCCAAGTGGTTTCCCATGTGTCCCTTTTGTGGTTAGTGACATTGATATTTTTCCTGGTAGTTATTCACCAGTAGATCTATCAGTACAAGTAATGCCTCTCCTTCTGTTGGATCCTGGTCCCTAACTTAGTTGGACTAATGGATCCAGGTTGCATGTTTGTTTCAGGATGGTTGAGTTGGTACCATAGACAAAGTAGATCAGCAGACAGTTCTTATGTAGAACGCATTCTATTTATTTATAAAGGAACTCAGCAGTTACACTTGTTTGCTTACAACTCAAATACTGGACAGAATTTTGCCCTCGGATGGCAGGCGGTGGGCGGGCAGCCGACCCCTGACACCGAAATGGGGCCTGCCATCATTTTGGGTGGGCAGGCCAATTAAGGCCTGACCACAGGTCTGCCCTACATCTGTCAAAGTGCGCTCTTTCATGCATGTGTGAGAAAGAGCGCACTGCTTCCTGAGGCAAAGTCCTGTCTCAGGGAGAATCGTGGCAGGTGCTAATTAAGAATGGATGGTAGGGCACTCAAGGTACAGCTCTAGGGTCACTTGCCATTTTAACACTCCACCCTGCTCTCTTGCCCACATGTCTGTCCTTGGCTTGCTGCATTGTTCCAGTGAAGCCCAACGCAAACTGGAGGAACAGAACCTCATCTTCCGACTAGGCACTTTACAGCCTTCCGGACTGAATATTGAATTCAACAACTTTAGATCTTGAACTCCCTCCTCCATCCCCACCCCCTTTCTGTCTCTTCCCCTTCCTTTTGTTTTTTTCCAATAATTTATATAGATTTTTCTTTTCCCACCTAATTCCATTAATTTTCAATCTTTTATGCCCTGCTAGTCTTTCCACCCAACCCCCACTAGACCTGTACCTTGAGTGTCCTGCCATCCATTCTTAATTAGCACATTCGTTTAGATAATATCACCACCTTCAACGCCTCTGTGTTCTTTTGTCTGTGACATCTTTTGATGATCTGCTCCTATCACTGCTAGCTTGTCCCTCCAACCACACCACCCCCCAACTTCTCTACCCCCCCCACCTTAAACCAGCTTATATTTCACCCCTCCTAATTTTACTCAGTTCTGTGGAAGGGTCATGAGGACTCGAAACGTCAACTCTTTTCTTCTCCGCCGATGCTGCCAGATCTGCAGCGTTTTTCCCGGTAATTCTGTTTTTGTTTTGGATTTCCAGCATCCGCAGTTTTTTGTTTTTATCTCTGTGTCAATGGCCTCAATTGGCCATTTACAAGTCGGCGGGCGGACAGCTGATTTCGCTGTCCGCCCACCTTCCTAAAAATTTAAAGGGGCCGGCATGACGTCGGGGGTTCTTCCCAAATTCATTCCACATCATTTTCCCATCGGCGAGCGGGACCCGCCCCCAAATTGCCGACAGGAAAATTCTGACCTAGACTTCTCACTACTGACTGCTGACTACTAAGGTAGCCGCTAATCTACTATTGGATACTAAGATCATGTGGTCTTCCATTATAACACTCTTCTTAAAGGTGTATTACACATCAGATCACCACACCTTTCTTTTAGGATGTGAATTTAAATTGAACTATTTCTGTTGCCCTCTAGATGAATGGGCCATCTGGCTGATAGGCATGGTCATTTGTGCATTGAGGCTTAAAGTCCTCATATTCTGTGCCTTGTGAATCAGGAACAATAAGGTGTCTGTTGTTTTTAAAAATAACCCAACTAACATCGTTGTTATCATCTCGGACAATGTTGTACGACTCTCTGCACGCTTTTTTATCATTTTCGCAGCCTTTTGAGTGATGGGTGAATCAGTTAGCGAACTTCTGTATAATAAATCTGAGTATCAATGAGCTATTAGAAAAACAAAGGCAAAAAATAATAATGTTCTGTAACTTGCAGGAGGAACTGCAGCTGGTGTTTTATTTCAGCCTGGATTGCAGGCTCCACAATATCTAATAACGGTTCTCAAACATAGGTTAGGAAGCACCCGCTATGAGTCTGTGGATAAATGTAAGCCTCAATTCACCCTCAATGCCTTAGTTGTGAGTTAGACATACCAGCCTGACTGGCTTCTGTGCACATGTTCAATGCCATCAGCTTGCAGTTGTCTTCTTAAACTTGTGCAAATTCATTTCATTTTGAAACATAATACCTAAGAATATTCCACTACTGTCTTCCTTTCTGTGAAGGTGAAAAACGAGAAATTCCAAAACATGACAGCCATTGTTAATGTGTCAATATTTAAAGTATTGCAGCCTCTCTTAAGACTGGTCAGAAAGAAAGATTTGCATTTATGTTGTACTTTTCACAACCTCAACACACGCCAAAGCATTTTACAACCAATGAAGTGCTTTTGAAGTGTAGCTACTGTTGTAATTGTAGGAAGAAAAGCAACCAATGAGTGATTGTTAAATGGAAAAGATTCCCAGTTCTTCATTTTTCGTTAGCAAGCTTCATTTTTGCCTATTGGAATATCTGTAATGTCCATTTAATACAAATATTTTCATTAAAATTAGAAAATTCTGTTTCATCTGCTTGTAAGAAAACATTTTTCTCACATAGATTTGATCCTCAATGTTTCATTGAGTGTAGTATTAACAGTTGCAGTCATTTATTTCTAGGTAGCTTATATTATTGTGGGCCTGAGGATGAATGTTGTGAATCCCAACTTCAAAAATTAAAAAGGTGCAGTTTGTGCAACATGCGCAATAAAGAGAAACACTGGGTCCCACCAACAGCTAAAAATCTGAAGAGAATAATCAGTTTGAAGCTTGATGTGAAAGATCCATTTGTTACTCAAGAAGGTAATTATAAGTAATATCAACCCTTGGGACATTGTGGTTAATTTCATTTGTGCTTTGTAGCGCTTGAAGATCTAATCAATAGTTAGGAATAGATATAGTAAACTGATGATGTTCTCTATGAACTTATACTCCCAATGGTAAATTATGGTCCCCTGTGTCTGATGGGGTGAAAATTGGCCAATTTGATTTGTCCTCCTTTTTGTGCACAGGACATACCTAGGAAATCTTTCACCTTGTTGGGTAGTTGCCAGTGTTGTAGCTGTACTGGAACAGCTTGGCTAGAGGTGCAGTTAATTCCAGAGCACAAGTCTTCAGTGCTATAGCCAGGATTTTGCCTGGACCATTGAATCAAATTAGTTGATTCTGTGACAGTGAGAATCTCAGGAAGAGGTTGAGGTGGATCATCCACTCAGCATTTTTGGCTGAAAATGTTTCAGTCTTGTCTTCTGCATTCAAGTGCTGGGCTCCAACATCATTAAGGCTGGGAAAGTTACTGGAGCCTCATCCTCCAATTGGTTGTTTAATTGTCCAATACCATTCACAACTGGATGTGGTAGGATTCCAGAGCTTTGGTGTGATCTGTTGGTTGTGGAATCACTTAGCCCTGTCAACAACATGCTCTTTCCGCTATTTAGCATGCATGTTTTCCTGTGTCGTAGCTTCACCAGGTTGCCACCTCATTTTTAGGTCTGCCTAATACTGTTCTTGGCATTCCCTTCTGCACTGAACCACAGTAGACCCTGCATTAATAGTAATGGTGGAATGAGGGATAGGTTGGGCCAAGAGGTTACAGATTGTGACTGAATACATTTCTATTGCTATCAGTGACCCACAGACCCCATGGATGCCCAGTTTTAAGCTGCTGGATCTGCTCTTAATGTATTCTATTTAGCGCTGTAGTCATGTCAGGCAATATGATGGATGGTATCCTCAGTGTGAAGATGAGTCTTTGTCTCCCAGGAGCCTGTACGGTGGTCACACCTACCAATACCATCGTGCATTTGTGACAGGTAGATTGGTGAAGACAAGGTAAAGTAGGTTTCTCACCTCATGTTAGTTTTCTCACCATTTGCCACAAAACTTGTCTGGCAGTTATGTTCTTCATGATTCAGCCAACTTGGCAAGCAGTGGAGCTACTGCGAACCACTTTGGGCAATGGACATTGAAGTTCTCCACTCAGAGTACATTCTATGCACTTACTACCTTATTGCTTCTTCCAAGTGCAATACGGAGAGGTAAAGATTCATAAGTTGAGGGAGAGTGGTAAGTGCTAAGAGCAAGAGGTTTCTTTGGCCATATTTGACCTAATGCCAAGAGACTTCATAGGACTTTCAGTCAATGTTTAAGACTCCCAGGACCACTGTATCCAAGCTGCATGCTACTGTGCTACACCACTGTTGTTTTTGTCCATAGTTTTTTTAAAAATTCTTTCATGAGGTCTGAACATTGCTGTCTAGGCCAGTATTTGCTGCCCCTCCCTAACTGCCTTTGAGAAGATGATGTTGAGCCACCTTCTTGAACCACTGTAGTCCATGTGGTGTAGGTGCACCCACAAAGCTGGTAGGAAGAAGTTCCAGAATTTTGACCCAGGACAGTGAAGGAACAGCAATATAGTTAGTTCCAAGTCAGGATGGTGTGTGGTTTGGAGGGGAACTTGCAAATGATGGTGTTCCTATGCATTTGCTGCCTTTGACATTCTAGGTGATAGAGGTCGCAGATTTGGAAGGTGCTGTCGAAGGACCCTTTGTGAGTTGCTGCAGTGCACCTTGTAGATGGTACACACTGCTGCCTCTGTGCGTCAGTGTTGGAGGGAATGAATGTTTAACGTGGTGGATGGGGTGCAGATCAAGCAGGCTACTTTGTCCTGAATGGTTTTGAGTTCTTGAGTATTGCTGGAGTTGCCCTCATCCTGGCAAGTGGAAAGTATTCCATCACATCCTTGACTTATGCCTTGTAGATTGTGGACAGGCTTTGGGGAGTCAGGACATGAGTACCTTGCCACAGAATTTCCAGCCTCTGTACTGCTCTTATAACCACAGTATTTATAAGGCTGGTCCAGTTCAGCTTCTGGTCAATGGTAACCATCAGACTGTTGATAGTGGGGGGTTCAGCAATGGTAATGCCATTGAATGTGATGGGGAGATGGCCTTTGTGTGGCACTTGTGTGACGCGAATATTATTTATTATCGACCCAAGCCTGAATGTTGTCCAGGTCTTGCTGCACATGGACACGGACTGCTTCAGTATCTGAGGAGTTGCAAATGGTGCTGCACATTGTACAATGATTAGCGAACATCCCCCCTTCAGACATTATGATGGAGGGAAGGCCATTGATGAAGCAACTGAGGAGGGTTTGTAGTAGGACAATACCCTGAGGAACTCCTGCAACTCAGTCCTGGGACTGAGATGATCAACCTCCAATAACCGCAACCATCTTCCTTTATGACACATATGATCCCAACCAGTGGAGAGCTTTCCCCCCTGAATCCCATTGTCTTCTTGATGCCACACTTGGTCAAATGCTGCTTTGATGTCAAATGTAGTCACCCTCACCTGTTGAGTTCAGTTCTTTTGTCCATGTTTGAACCAAGGCTTTAATGAGATCAAAGATTGAGTGGCCCTGGCCGAACCCAAACTGAGCATCAGTGAACAGGTTATTGCTGAGTAAGTGCTGCTTTATAGCACTGTTAATGACACCTTCCATCACTTTGCTGATAATTGAGAGTATACTGATGGGCAGTAACTTGCTGGATTGGATTTGTCCTGCTTTTTGTGGACAGGACATAACTGGGCAATTTTCCACATTTCTGGGCAGGTGACAGTATTGTTGTTGTACTGGAACAACATGTCTAAGGTCGCAGCTATTTCTGGAGCACAAGTCTTCAGTAACATTACCAGAATGTTGTCAGGACCCATTGCTTTTTTCTTCTTTCATGGGATGTGGGCATCACTGGCAAGGCCAGCATATGGTGCCCATCCTTAATTGCCCTTAAACTAACTGCATTGCTAGGTCATTTAACAGTCAACTACATTTCTGTGGGACTGGAGTCATAACTAGGCCAAATCAGGTAAGGATGGTAGATTTCATTCCATGAAGGGCAAAACTCAGACTGCTGTGTTGGAATTTGAACACATGTCACCAGAACATTAACCTGAGCTTTTGGATTACTAGTCCAGTGACATTACCACTATGCTACTATCTCCCCATCTGCAGTATCCAGTGCCTTCAGCCACTTCTTGATGTCATGTGGAGTGAATCAAATTGGCTGAAGAGTGGCATCTATGAGTCTGGGGACCTCAGGAGGAGGGTGAGATGGATCATTTACTTGGCCTTTTAGGCTTAAGATTGTTGCGAATGCTTCAGCCTTATCTTTTGCACTGGCCTGCATCATTGAGGATGGGGATATTGGTGGAGCCTCCTCTTCCAGTTAGTTGTTTAATTGTCCATCACCATTTGCAACTGGGGATGGCAAGATTGCAGAGGTAATATCTGATCCATTGGTTGTGGGATTGCTTAGCTCTATCTATTGCTGTTTGGTGTGCAAATAATCCTGTGCTTTAACAGCCTGAGTTTGACACTTCATTTTCAGGTCTGCCTGGTGCTGCTCCTGACATGCCCTCCTGTACTCTTCATTGAACCATGGCTGATCCCCTGGCTTGATGGTAATGGTAGAGTGGGAGATATGCCGGGCTGTGAGGTTACAGATTGTGGTCCAGTACAGTTCTGCTACTGCTGATGACTACAGTGTCTCATGGATGTCCAGTTTTGAGCTACTAGATCTGTTCAAAATCCAAACTTCTGTATTAGATGTTGAATTGACAAAATGGAGTACCTGTTTTATTTTTTTTAGTCTTTTTGAAGCCTTGGAAGATGTGAACAGTGAATATGATAATCTTATGTTTCCAAATTTGAATAATTCCTGCTAAATTTGGATGCAAAATCTTACATTTTTCACAAATGCTCAAACTAAAAAGTCTGTGATAAAACTAGGACTGTGGTTCTTCCAATAGCAATAAATAGATTCTTTAACTGCATTTCAAGGGACCTGAACTTCCTCTGAGTAGCAAACAGTATTGGATAGCCACTCCGCTCCTAGTTTTTTATTTGGGTTTGGGGGTGTGTGAGTGTAGGTTGATTGGGGTCTGGCCTTGGTGGGGGGGGGGGGTTCATGTCAGCTGGGCCTCAGAGGGGGAGGGTAGGTCAGCTGGGACCTTGAGGAGGGTGGTTGTGTTGGGACTTGGGGAGAGGGGTGTCGGGTTGGCGGGTGGAGGTGTGAGTTGGGCCCGGAGAGGTTGGGGTGAAGAGTCCCATCATGGAGATGTGGGCATACTGTGGGTTGGGGAGTTCCCATCAGAGAGTGTAGGCCCTTGGGGGTTGAGGAGTCCCATTGGTGGGGTAGTCAGTAGGGGCTGGGAGGGAGTCCCATGGGTTTGGGGGATGGTGGTGGGGGGAGGGTCAGTTGGTGTGGGTCTGTGCAGCAGTCACCCATAAGTTAGAAGACGTTTGAATTCTTCTAACCTTTTCTGGGTAATGGTTGGTGTAACCCAGTTGTAACCATCCGAAATTTGTGATTTAAATCGCATCTTCAGATGTTTCTCAGTGCAGGGTAATTGCCCAGGGAAAGTTTACACTTCTGGGCAATTGCCATTCAAACCATACCTGTGAATTTCCAAGAGGGGTTCCCCACTGTATCTTTGGGGTAGCCCCCAATACGACGCCCTGGAGCTCGGAAGTTACATCCCAAAATATATTTTTTTAAACACTGAAAACGTTTACGATTTCTGGGACAGACAGTGAGCGCACAGTGAAGTGGTTTGATCAAAAACTCTAAGCACTTCTTTTGTTTTTTTTTTCTCTTTTTTGGCCAGTGCAGACAAAGTGGGCTGAATTGCCTTTCTGTGCTATAACTTTTCTATGGTTTCCTTTTGTTTGTATTGCACTTCAGTTTTATTTTTCCTTGCTTTGTTTCTATCATATAAACATGATAGAGAACTTTTTATTCACTGTAACTATTTTGGCATTTTCAGTAGCAACATACTATTTCAAGTATATTCAAGGGCAACATTTTAACAACAAAGCAAAATTTTTTTATATGCTAGCAATATTTTTAATTAGGAGCAAATCCAAAAATGTAAAATAAATATGTTCAAACTAAACATTCAACACTTTTGTTTGTGCCATGAAATAGCTTGAAAATTAAATTATTTAAAATAGTTATCAAAACAGGTGCAGTTTGCTGCAAAAGAATGCAAAATTAGATTTTTACATTCATTTGCTACAGTGGATACTGTTTTATTGGTCAAATCTGATTCTGTTAGAACAGAAAAAAAAGCTTTTACTTAAGGAACACAAACATGCATTTGTGTGTTCACTCATTTTCTTACACAAAGCGCAGACATGTTAGCGGGCCCAGTTAGAAAAAACACTGTGGCACTTCTCTTTGTACAAGACTGGAAAACAGAATTGCATGATCTCTATATAGTAGTTTATCCCAAGCCATTTACACAGAATGGTAGTGCCATTGTAATGTTACTGGACTAGTAACTTGGAGGCCTGGACCAATGATTCAGGGACACACGATTGAATCCCACCACTTAGGCAAGTTGTCCGTCTCTTTTTATTGCCTTGAATCCATCTTTACCACACTTTATGGTAATCTATTACATAAGTCAATGACTAATGTGAAAGAAAGACTTCCCAGCGGTATCTAACCTAATTCGTATGCTATTGTATGCTGGGGAAATTCAAATTTAGTCACTAAATACTCATGGTGTCAATTTTGAACATAAAATTCCACAGGAAAATCCTGGGTAGAGATGCAGTGATAACCAATTGCCTGTAATCATCATAGGTTATTTGAGCTACCTAGAGATGTGAGAACTGAGACTAAATAATAAAATACAATAGCATACAAATTAGGTTAGAAACCGCTGGGAAGTATTTCTTTTCACGTGTAGTCATTGACTTATGTAATAGATTACCATGAAGTGTGGTAAAGATGGATTCAAGGCAATAAAAGGAGACGGACAATGTGCCTAAGTTTAACGACATCACAAGTTCTAGAAAGTAGATGTGGGATGGTTGTAATTATGGGTAAATTACTGCAATCTTCTGCAATTGGAGTATAAAATCCTAGAATTAATTTCTACACTATTGTTGTGGTATTTTTCTCTATTTCCCCTCCTCCAGGATATTGCATGACTGGGCTACTATTATGCTTTGAGTATTAGGACCCGGCTATGAAGCTATCTGTGTTCAGCCCTCTGTACCATCTGTACCCTTTGATGTTAGCAGTTCCTCAACAAGGTCCATTGTCTTCCATTGACTATGGTCTTTCCCTCCCAAAATCTTATAACGAGGCCAACTAACTGCTTGTTGAAAAGAAGCCCAAACTCAGGCAAAACCTTAAGTGATTACACTGTTCAAATGTATTGTGAATGATCTCCAACATCCATTAAACTAACTATAGTATTGCTTTTGGATTATAGGTCCTTGAACAGATCATTATGCATTTTATTGAAAATATTTTGTCATTGCTATAATTGTAGAAACTGGCAGATAATGGCAACAATGATGCTCACAATGTTCTCACAGTCTCATCCAGACAAAAAAAACAATCTGCCTGCATCCTCAACAAACCCCCTGAATGCCCTCACCCTCCTTCCAACCTGAACAGGATCCATTCCGTCAATCATTTAACAAAATTTCAATCATGCTCAAAAGTGACGCTTCTCCAATTTAAACCAAAGTTGCAGGTCCTTGATCCTATCCTGGTGGCTATGAGCTTTTAGATAAGATACCAACTTGGTTTCACTCTCCTGACATTCTCCAGGAACTTGCCATCTGCCACCAAAAAGCATTAAACACTTGAAGTACCACAAAATCCACGACAAGCAATGTAATAAAAATATTATTTGAATGCTTTCTATACAATAATAGTTCCAATTGCTGTTTCACTGAAAGGACAAAACAACATTCTATACTCATTTATAATCAGGGCTTATGGGAGCCCAACATTAGTTTGTCCTTTTTAAGGGTTATCTTCATAATGTACATAAAATATAATGTAAAAAGTATGTGCTCCCCTATGTAATAAAATAAAACTATAAATTGACAGGATACTGTTGAAGGTAGCATGTACTATGACTTATTCTTGGTTGAACTAATCTATTCTAAACCATAAGATAGAGTATGGAATCAATTAATTTTCTTGGTAATCCTTATAAATAACAGCCCACATGCAAGTCCATTCACTGAGCAGAAAACACAGTTACCAATATAATGAATCTTTGTTCTGTTTTGGCACGATATATTTTGTTGGTGTAGGTTTTGCTACTGCATTGGGAAACCTGTATTATGATGAACCGCATGTGGATGCCGAATATATTCTGGGTGTCTTTGCTGCTGCTTCAGTTCTGAAATTCATGAGCTTGTTTCACAAGTATGTGTAATTCTATTACGCGTAGAATTTTGAACAATTGGTTTTAGTTCTTGTAGTAAAAAAAAATTGAGTTAGTGCTTCCCTAAAATTGCGGTGCTTACGGGGTGTAGCTAAAAGTCATTCTGGCTTCTGAAGATGAATCCTAACTTAGCAAGGTAACATTGAACATTCACTTATCTGGACAAGCCTAGAGTCCTACCAGGCTTGATCACAGTGGGCCAAAATTTCCTGAAAAATTTAGGGATAGCTCCTAAAAAGTGGTTGTATTCTTTCTTTCTGAGGAAATTTGCAATAACTGATTTGTTCTGAAACATCATGTACCATTATTAAATATTTGAAAGATACTTTATATTAATCTTCAAAAGGTACTTGAATGTTATCACCATCCATCAATCAATCAAACAGGATTCGAGTGCAACCAATGAGAGTTGAAGATATAATGTAACATTACTAGTTATAGAGCATAAACATATGACCGTGACTAGTAGTGAGTAACGTCTGGATTGGGCAGGATGGCTGGCATGCAGGATCAGCTCTTTTTCCTTCAACTTCTCTTCTTGATGCCCAAGCCTTCTCACCTTCTCAAACTCCTCTGGAGTGTTTGACCAGAGTCTTCCTCAAGGATTCTATTCTACTGCACTGAACTTTCCCAAAGTCTCTTACTTTGTCCCCCTTTTCAGGGGTGGATACCTGGATGGATTATTGACAAGGCCTTTTGGTCCTATAAAGATTTACTTTATTTCAAATTACCCCATTCAGCGTCAAGTTCTTTGTCTAATCTTTGGGTTGAAAGTCCTGCCTTTAATATAATTTACCTGCCATTGGCTTCTTGAACCTTTGCATGTTCCTTTGGCCTGCCAAAATTCCACTTCACTTATTAACATAGTTCCACCAACATTTAGAAAGAGCTTCCTGAATTTATACTAGTTCCAAACAACATAAATTTATGCCATAAAATTTTAGATGTCGTGTAACTTTGTTTTTTTTATTCGTTCATGGGATGTGGGCATTTATTGCCCATCCCTAACTGCCCTTGTTCAGAAGGCATTTAAGAGACAGTCACATTACTGTGAGCCTGGAGTCACATGTAGGCCAGACCAGGTAAGGATGGCAGATTCCTTCCCCAGTGAACCAGATGGGTTTTTACAACAATCAGCATGGTCATCATCAGACTTATAATTCCAGATTTTTTAATTGAATTCAAATTTCACCATCTGCTGTGGCAGGATTGAACCCAGGTCCCCAGAGCATTACCCCGGGTCTCTGGAATACTAGTCCAGTGAAAATATCACTCTGCCATCGCCTCCCCAGGTATTATATCATGTTTTTCTCAAATTTTTAAAAAATCTTTTCTCCTTACTGAGACCTGCACTGTATTTTCTAGATTTCATTTTTTTGTTAATGGCATCAGTGTGTGTTATGTTAGAAGGAGAAAATTTTCTACAGTTATATTTTCTAAAACATGCTCTGCGTAGATAACAGTTTGATAGCTGCTAACTTTAAATGTCATTACATTAATAAGATAAAGTTGTCTATTATAACTTTATCTTATTGTTTTTTTTACATAGTTGGCATTTTATTGTTCCTTCCTTGAGCCCCAATTGTGCACATCAATTTCTACTTGATTTATGCCAGTTTTTACATTCAAGTATATTTTGAAGAAATGCTCAAGAAATTGTGACTTTTGCATTGGCGAGATTGGCATAGAAACCAGCATAAATTTTAGCTTAAATAAGATTGACAAAATTCAGTCCTGTGGCCCAATCTTTCTGATAATAAGTTGAACATTAAAGCCTGATATTTTGGCTTGAATCATTGTGACATGGCAAGGCAATAGCTCTTAATCATAAAGGCTTTTTTGCAATACTATTTGAAGGGAAAGAAATGTTGATTTATGCAATAATTGTAGAAACCCATACTTAAATAGGTCATCAAAGGTTTCATCATTAATTACATATATTTATTCTTTCCATATTTGAGGCCAGTCTTATTCCAGTTTTCTGACTGTTTTCAATACCGGTACAAGCATTTTATCCCTTTTGAGGCATCATGTGAAATTGTGCAAGATACACCAAATGTCATTCTTTTTGTCTTGCACATAATTACATGCATTTTCTATCTAAAATATAAGGAAGTTTTAGTTAATTGAAAGAGTGGAGTTTTATTTTCGCATTCTTTGATAACATTTAACACCCCTACTCTTATTTTCTTACTGAAGTGGTAAGGGAATGGAGGATGATATTGCATTGCAGCCACGTTGTGAACAAAAAAATATCTCCCTCCCTTTTTCTTTAGGCATAATTGCATTTGCCAGATAAAATATTTTCCCTTGTAAATGTTTGCAAAGATTCTCCTTGCCTGTCTGTTTTTACATAATTATCTTCATATCCTCACAATCTTACTAAAGTTCAGCTACATTCTGGATATCAGTAATTTCTGTGTGAAGACGACAAAAGGAAATGGCATTTGGAGCTCTGTTCCCATTGTGTTGTGGTGCATATGTAGCTGTAACTGGCAAGTTGTAATACGAAGATATTTATAATATTTTCATCCAATGTTATGATATGGAAGAACGCATTACTTTTCTAGTAGCAACAATATAATTGATTATAATTTAATTTGAATAATGTGTTGTTATTGCAGATGTGTATCTGTTATGCTAGGTAACATAAATGTCACCACAGTATGTTATTTCCATCAAGCTGCATCAAAGGCAAGTAACTATAATGATCTCTTATTATACTGCAGAATTATACTATGCTGGCAACTTTGGATATGTCATTACTTCACCTCACCTGTTGCCAACACATGGGAAAATCATAGGTAGAGTACCAAGAGTTTCCCATTTGTACTGGTGGTAGATGGGAACTTGGAAAATCTACCCACTAATGTTTTCTTTAGATTGTGGTTTTTGCACAGTCCACTAATTTGTAAGATTGTGTTCATAAAATTCCCGATGCATGATAACATGTAAGATATTTATAATATAATGTGATTTATACTTGGTTCTCAAGGAGTTCAACTTCATAAGTATAACGAAGCAAAGATATTGAGGGAAAAACGAAATGCTTCCAGATGAAGAGTGATCAATCAACTGAGTTTAAAAACACAATATAACTCAAAGACACAAATACTGTGTAGAGAACTACTCAACAAGCAGATATTTCCATCTTGTCTGGGTTGCTCACATCTATTAATGTTTTAATCATATATAATTTGATTCACAACAAAGGCAAAATTGTATCTTGTTTAATTTAGACCTTGAACAACCTCACAGACAAACAAAAGGGCTGCATTTTGAAGTTGACAGTTAAAGATAAATTCCACTTTAACTAGTCATTTCAAAACAGTATGAATGATCTAAAATGCAGAAACTTTCTCTATTTGATGCAGGACAAAAACCCTTCTCTAGTCATACTCCTTACCACAGCATGGTCACACACCATATCCCAATAGATGAGAAGGCTGGTTTACCATGGAGGTCAACACACAGATCTGTAGCCTCATGGAAGGAAAACTTAGACTCCACAGTAGTGCTTAATTTTTAACTGCTGGAACATTTCAGGATGACACCAATGTTATCAATCACGTAGCACAAATCTCCACGCACTTCTGTTTAAGGGAGGTTGTTGAGGCTGTATACACTCTGAGGAATGACTATATATCATCCCCTATTGCTAGAGAAGACCAGAAGCTGAGAACTCTCAATTTAATAGGATTGCTTGGTTCCCCGTGGTCCAGGGAGCCAATGATTGAACACATGTGGCTACCATTTATTGAAGACTGCTTTTGAGCGAAGTCCTTCACCATCAGACTTCAATGCACTGTTGCCACATGCCTTATGTTCCAGGACTGAGGGTCCATCAAAGGGTCCACCACCTGCACCCAATCCTTTCAACCTCTTTTCCATGAAGAACACCACTTCCAATTAGCATAATCTCTCTTTGTCTATACCAAAGACAGTGAAACCATTATAATAACCAACAGCACTTAAAAATGTCAAACTATCCTATAAGTGTTTTTGCCTCCTTGTGCTTCCAAGAAGTCCAACTCAAGGGGTAGCAGCATGTGAGGTGGATGGTTGTTGAGGATCTAAGTGTAGTTCAGATGTCCACCTTGGATGTCCACCATTTGGAGAGAGGCCAGTAATTCTAGCTTCATGATTTCCATGCCAATACCTTGAGGCCTCTGTTCAGCCAGTCTAGTGATCTATTGGAGCACACACCTGCAAGCAGCGAATGCACTCTACAAAGCCCTTCCAACTGAGGAGCCCAGAACCACCTTAGAAACAATCTGAGATTTCATTGTAGCACCTTGCTATTCCATGGAATATGCCAGCAGTGGAATGGACTGAGTTTAGACCGTGAAGCCACAATGATTGCAATGGAATCAGTTTGAGCTTCCATTGCAGCATATTCACATTCCATGGAAGCTGCTATGACTGCCAGTGGAAGATGTGAGCTGGATCATCAAATAATGCATTATGTTGGACTCCACAAGTCACTGGATAGAATTAGCCTGCCTCTCCTCACTAAAGCCAGGCTCTGCATCAAAACAGTAAACAAGTGGAGGAAGAATTCCCCCTTCTCCCTTGTCATGATCCATAAGCTTTATCACAGGCTATTGCACCAAGCATTGGATTTGTTAAACCCACCAGTCTTCTTCTGATGATTGGCTCTACAAGGTCCTCTGCAGCAGAACTGGTATGCAGTCTTGCCTGATGCATCCCACTGTTCTACCTTAACCTCTAAGTTATATGGGGTGCCTGTCTCTGAAGTGCAACAAGTTAAAAGAATTTCTATGTGCTATGTGCAATACAAATATAAATCTGTTTACAAGAAATAAATTACATTTGAATTTCTTCATTACTTTTTATATATGACTGTATATTGCTACCAAGACTCTAGATGGTGCTATTGCTTACTGAGCTTGGGTAAACTGTTGATTTGCTGTTTCTCATTCAGTATAACCAGGAGAAGCTGGTCCAGGCTTGTGAGAGATGGCTAGAGTTAAATCTCATTGTGCGTCTAAGATATGAGGCCAGTTTTCGAGATCTGCAAAGGGAGGCCCTGCAAAAAATTTTATTATCACCTAGGTAAGTAACCCATGTTACAGTACAAGATTTGTTCAGGGATATGTCAAATAACACCTTAGCTTAAAATAATCACTCCTTTGTTGTAGTCATTGGTATACTACTTGCTATATAAATACAATATATAATTACCCTTATGAGCTAATTCTCTGTTGTAACTCAGGTATCATGAATAGTAGGCGTGAAGTTCTTGGGTCTCACCTGAATATTCAATTCAGGTTTGGGAATCACAGACTATTCCTGTAAGTGAACCTCAAATGCCCTATCATCTGGATTCTGTCTTGACCTGCCCAATATCAATTGTAAATCCAGGGATTGAACAGTAAACTCTTGCCACAGTATGCCAGGTTGCTAGAATGTAATTGCATACCACACATAATTCCCCTTGTCCTCTGTAGTTATATTGAACATAACTGCTGTCAATACCTATCATAGTTTCTGGCCACATGGGTATGAGGAATGCACCCTTATTGGCTCTCTCATTAGAATCAGGTTCCTTCCCACTGGCCCTTGGAAACTCCAGGGAGGTCAGCATTCAAGGACTATGGCAACTGTGATCACAGTATTTGCAGCAACATTGCATCCTGAAAAATTTCAAGACCTGTAAATTTCAGTTGGTGAAAGGTTTAACAGGTTTAAAGGCCTGGGCTTTGCTGCACATTACAGGCTGAAAGCAGCAGGACTTCTACCTGTCAACTTAAAACCTCATAAATTCAACCCATTTTCCTGGGTCAGGTCCAATTATCCATGCAGTTCTCCCAGTGGTATTTCCATTTGTCAGAGGGAGCTCTTCTCAGCAGTGAAGGTAAATAACATGTTACTGCACAGAGGCACACATTGCAGCACATTAAGTGGGCGGCACAATTCACCTCAGAACCATAAAATCATTCAAGGTTCCTTCTGATTAGTGTCCAGTGACTCATTTTGTGTAATGTGTGTGTTTCTGCATGCACATCAGGATTGAGCTCAGTTGTGAAGTTCTCCATGGTCAAATAGCCTGCCAGCAAACACCAATTTGATTCACACACACAAAGAGTGAACTCATAATGGCTGCTGGTGATTGTAGAGCTGCACTCCAGCAGGAATCATTGTTATTAAAGTAAGGGAGAACATGGAAGAAAAATGCATTTGCTTTACTATATAATCCACATCTATATGTAATGTCTTAAATGTTAACAGTTGTAGACATATGGGTATTGACGGTTCACAAGAACATGTATTTTGGACATTGAGTTATTTTTTCCATTAAATATTTAGCCAGTAATGTTCACTGGAAAATGCATGTTAAAGGAAAAATCTTAAATGTTGAATCATCTTTAAAGACAGAATTAAGATTATAATCATATTTCAAGGCTGGAAGGAATGATTAACAGTGTGATCTGGAAGAAATTAAGCATATACTTGGTTGGCAATCTGGTTTATAATTATTGCTAACAAGTGTGTAATAAATATAAAGGAAACACATTCAATAATTATATGAAATGATTTTCATATGATTGATTAGAAATGGAGCATGATTTCAAATTGATGTTTGTTTCTGAAAGAGGACCTGGATTCACCTGAGTCACTTCTTAATCTCAAACAACTGAGATACCTGTATACTTTAAATCTTCATTTGCTTTTTTATTTTGCGCAGCATGTCAGAGGTACCCTGGGGATCATCATTTTATGTAGAGTTCTACATATATGCCAACATGGAAAGCTAACAATGCCTGACCAACAGTTTCCAAAAGGTTTGCATGGCCTTGAAAAAACTGGCAACTCATAAACAATTTAGAATATATATGTAGTTACTGAACATGCAGAGGGGCCTGGGCTTGTTATAACTTAGCATGCAGGGTGGTTCAGCATTCCATCATTTGTGCAGCAGATCATGATAACAGTTGCAGGGATTTTGCTTCATATTTTTATGGAGAGATTATGGTTATTTTGACAGCATCTGTTGCTAAATTGGTTTATTATATTCTTTATGCAGTTGTCAATGTGACATGGAGGTGCTCTTCTCCCCTCAATCTTTCAGTCACACTGGCATTCCTCCAGCTCATTCTGGCAGTCTTGTCTCCTTTCATCTCTCCCCTTATATTATGCTAGCACTCTTTACACTTCCCCCGTTTCATATTGGGAACATTTTCCTCTTTCCCTCAGATCATGCTAGGATCCCTCTTCCCCTAATACATGCTTGTACCCATCTCTTCTCTTCCCTCACTGCCCTTCATGGCTCTTCTCTGGTGCTACTTCCAGGGCATAGAACTCAGCTGCATGCTGTAGGCAGGAATTTTCATCACAAAACTACCTTGAGAACTTTTGTCCACAAATTGTAATGGCATTTCACTCCTGCGTCATCAGACATGAATCAGGAGCAGTACTTATTTTTGTTTGTGGTTATGCGGGCTTCAAGTCACTCAGCGTAAAATGCACACAATTGGCATGTATGAATTTTGTCCTCCCTTCAGTGACATTATCAAGTTTAATATAAATGAAGTTTACTTACAAAGTAAATGGGGCCACCAGGAGGTCTTGTTGAATAGTGATAGCCGACCCCTGCTCCTGAAGCTCTGGGTTCAAGTCCCACACCGGGGCTTGATGACCACTCAAGGTGTGTTTATAAAGTGGCCAAACAGGTTGATTATCAACCTGCAAATCCTTCCAGTGTGCCTATGGCAGGCAGTAAGAGCCTGGTCAGCCAGAACCATGCAGCAGCTGCAGTGCAACAGCCTCTCCACATTAAAAGACTCCTCATGCAGGTTCTTGCCATGGGATGAACTCTGTGGCTAGTGTCCTCTTCATTCCGAGGCACTGCTAGAGAGAGAGAGAGAAATGGAGCCAACAGGTTGATAATCTTCATTTGTGTGTCACTGAAGGGGTGATTGAGTAACAGTCTGATCACTGGTTAAAACAGCAACAGGGATGACTGAGTAATGTAATTGTGTTTATTTTTGCCTTTTATAATATTGAGGATGATGTTGCAATTCACAATGATTACAGTTCCCTTTACTGTGACATTGCTTGTAGACATTTACATTGTGATGTTCTGCTATTGCAGATTGTTTACTTTTACTGAATATCACGTACTGCAAACTATCCTCTGCTGGATTTTCCTTCAGGTGAATACTGAGGTACGGCTAATGCCCTCGTACAGCACAATCATAGCCTATTTTATCAGGTGACTACCTTACTATGCTTACCATTACTCATTGTAAAATTGTTTTAGTTTAAATGAATAAGCTGAAAAGTGAATACTTGTGTTCAATTTACCAAATCACACAAAGGAAATGTTCAGCATTCCCACTCCTAACTCCCAGCTAACACTGTGAAGTCTGAAATTGATACTTTGCCAGTGAAATGTGATATAGACAATTATCAGATGGTGATTTTTTTCCCATTCGGCCCTTCTGTAACTTTCTGTATGCTCAGTAAACTTTACTGCTCCCCTCCACAAGTTTAGCATCATCTGCAAATTTTACCATGTGGTTCTGAATGCATGTAGCTGCAATGAAAAGTAAAAGCACCTTGAGTGTATCACGCAGTGCATCACCCAAATTTAGTATAATTCCCTGAGCTAGCACCTGCTGCTTCCTTTCTCTCAGCCAATTCCTTCTCTGGCATGTGTTATCTGCCAAACCCACGTGTGTAGCAACATTTGATGTGGAACTTTCTTTCTGGATTTCTGGGAGGCTAGATATATGGGGGTATAAATTTGAAAATGCCTGATACTGTTGTACCCTCACAACAGCATAGAGAAGGCAGAGAGCCATTCTAAATTTATCCTTTGGATTCAGTGAAATAAGGGCAAGCAACGGATGCCAATTAGGCAACATCATACAATGTAAAAACAGAATTACCTGGAAAAACTCAGCAGGTTTCAAGGGTCATGAGGACTCGAAACGTCGACTCTTTTCTTCTCCGCCAATGCTGCCGGACCTGCTGAGTTTTTCCAGGTAATTCTGTTTTTGTTTTGGATTTCCAGCATCCGCAGTTTTTTTGTTTTTACCTCATACAATGTGCCAGCCTGAGCCCTTTGAGCTGTGGCTGGCTTGGATGCTGAGCCAAGGCACAGGGAGGCCCAGGGAGGGACAGAGGGCACATGCCAACTGCAGCATTAATGTAGAGTCAGGAAGAGCTGGCTTCAAATTAAGGTTTAAAATAAATGTCTGCATTCAGAGGCTTCCTGCATTCTCTAAAAGGGCAGTTGCTTAGGCTGCTGTAGGATCAGAACACGCTTTCTGCCTAGTTTCAACAGATTTATCAAATAGGGCCCAAAATGGGCACTGGACCCTCATTGCATTGAAATTGCACCTGTGCCCATTTCAAAGCTGGGTGGGAGGGTGAGCTGTGAGGAGGCTGTAGAGATGCTTCAGTGTGATTTGGACAAGCTGAGTGAGTAGGCAAATGCATGGCAGATGCAGTATAATGTGGATAAATGTGAGGTTATCCATTTTGGTAGCAAAAACAGGAAGGCAGGTTATTATCTGAATGGCTATAAATTGAGAAAGGGGAATGTGCAACAAGACCTGGGTGTTCTTGTACACCAGTCGCTGAAGGTAAGCATGCAGGTGCAGCAGGCGGTAAAGAAGGCAAATGGTATGTTGGCCTTCATAGCGAGAGGATTCGAGTACAGGAACAGGGATGACTCACTGCAATTGTACAGGGCCTTGGTGAGACCACACCTAGAATATTGTGTGCAGTTTTGGTCTCCTTATCTAAGGAAGGATGTACTTGCTATAGAGGGAGTGCAGCGAAGGTTTACCCGACTGATTCCTGGGATGGCGGGACTGACATGTGAAGGGAGATTGAGTCGATTAGGATTATATTTGCTGGAGTTCAGAAGAATGAGGGGGGATCTCATAGAAACCTATAAAATTCTAACAGGACTAGACAGGGTAGATGCAAGAAGGATGTTCCCGATGGTGGGGGAGTCCAAAACCAGGGGTCACAGTCTGAGGATATAGGGTAGACCATTTAGGACTGAGATGAGGAGAAATTTCTTCACCCAGAGAGTGGTGAGCCCGTGGAATTCGTTACCTCAGAAAGTAGTTGAGACCAAAACATTGTATGTTTTCAAGAAGGAGATAGATATAGCTCTTTGGGCAAAAGGGTGAGTATGGGGAGAAAGCAGGAGCAGGCTATTGAGTTGAGCCATAATCATAATGAATGGCGGAGCAGGCTCGACGGGCCAATGGTCTATTCCTGCTCCTAGTTTCTATGTTTCAGGTGGGTGTTAGGACCACTTAAAAAATAAAGCCCCTAACAAAATTCTGTGGTTGCCCAAATGCTCACGGGCGCAGACTGTTGCTCTTCATCATTGTTGCTCTTCTATTACATCAGTAATGGGAGTGAGCTATGTTGTTGAAATTTCCCCCACTATATCATTGGGCGTTTAAACGTCCACTTTGGATGCCACTTGCTTTAAAAAAAGTTTAAAATGTTGGCCAGACAGGATTTCTGCTCTTTCTGAAAGTGTTGGCTGACACTTATTAGGTTATTTTCATAGTCTAATTGTTAACTTTCTTCCTCATGATCATTGCCATTCTTTTACTGACTACTGATTTAAGACTAGTGGGTCTCCAGTTACTGGATTTATTTTGTTGTTTCCAAGTAGGACTTGGCTTCAGGATGACTGTCAGCACTTGATAGGTTTCATCCTTATTCTGTGTATGGGGATTATTGGTTTGGAGTCCTACATGCCTATCTATGTTATCTATGTAAATAATATCAAAGTTAGGTTTAGTTATACAACCTCCCATGATGTATAAAACTGTTATTCACCATTTTGTGGTTGTATGTTGTAATTTAACACATTTTTCTATATATGCTGTAATATGTTTTTGTACACTAAAACTGGAATATTTTTATCTTTTGATACAGAGATAAAGGTGGGTTATTTATAGTTGCTAACATCTGCTTAAAAAGACACCCCTCCCACCCCCGATGAGAGTTACTTAGGAAATGGGATTACATTTCCCATAGTATACTGTTTTGAGGTTGAACAACATTAAAATCTTGAAATATCCTGATGGTGCAAGATGGCATGTAAATTTCAGATTCCCGTGTTCTTGTGAAGTAATAAAATGAGAGTAAATAGAAAGTTACTTTACACTTCAGAATAACTTAAATAGCAATGACACATAACTTCATCATATCCTTTGTGTAAGCAGTCAAAAGCCAAGAATTTTATCTACATGAACTCTTAAGGAAGTTCTCAGTTCCTGTGAAACATACAATTCTGCTGTGGAAATTCTATGGTGTTTCCTGATAACTACATACACTAAACAGATAGAGAACTGAACTGATGGGTATGAGCTTTTTTATTATCTTAACAAAAGCACATATTTGAAGTTGTTGTTCTGAGTAGAGGGTATGAGGGATTTGAAGGGTAGTGTTACCGTGGTACTCCCGATCAGGCTATTAAATTCTCTCTAGCACTGTAGCCAGGTTCTGGCAATAATACTGCTGGCATTAATGTGTTGTGCCACTCTCAGTGTCCATTACTGATTCTCAATGCATTTACCATCCATCATTCATATAGAAGATGAATTCCTTTATTTTATTCACATCTCCATGGCTGCATCTGAAACTCTTCAGGCTCTGCTAGAATTCATGTTCCCAATTAACATATTCCTGCATAATCAGCCATTCCTTGGGATTAATTTTCCAGTCAAAAACATCAAGTACATCAGTTGTATAATTGACATCCCTAACAACTGGCTCCAAACTATCTTTGCTCCATCTTCAGAAGAATAATTTTCCTGTAGCAGTATGAGTTTTTCTACTTCTTATATTGAAATGATCATTTTCAGCGACGATGTCGATTTGCATGAATTCTGGCTGAATTGCTGATGGTTCTGCACATTGAACTTGCACGCATTAAGAAATGCATTAAAACTACCCAAGTTATTTTATGTAGGGCTATAGTAATCAATGGAAAGGAGACACTCATCCCATTTGCTTGAGTTTAATTTGAGCCCATGCACCATGCAACTCTTTTATTTTCCCTCTGCAGCAAGGAAGAGATACACTGTGAAAGCAAATTGGTGCAAAGGTAGCTGGCTGATTTCCGTTAGCTTCATGAAAACAGCCTGTGATTTTCATAAAGTTGCTGCAATTGCACATTAGTAACCCATTAAAGTTTTCTGGAAAATTAAGTCTGGTAATTGTCAGTGTGAGTATCCTTTTAGCAACTTGAGAATTGTCAATCACCCTCTCTTGCCCAGCAGGTAAGTTTTGTTTGGAATCTTATTCCTCAGGTTGTGAATTGTTTCAGGAGATTTTAAAAATGTTAAGTTTTGAATCTTATATTTTTTCTTCCTTTACCTTCCTGTCTCTTTTTTAATCTCTCTTAACCCAATCTTTCTTTCCCTCTCTATTTTTCTTTTTGTACCTGATTTGACATTGAATTCACTCACTCAATTAGCCTTCCACCTAGTCCTTTTCTCATTTGATTTTCACCCATTTATTCTCATTGATTATGTAGTGAGTACCTTGCACCAGTGTTTACTAATGACAAGGATACTGATAAAGTATTGGTAGAAGCAAAAATGTTGGAGGCAATGGATAGGGGAGAAGATGTACTGAAAAGGCTGGCTATGCTTAGAATGGATAAATCGCCTGGTCCAACTGGCTTGTATGTCAGGTTGCCAAAGAAAGTTGGAGTGGGAATAGTGGAAGGGTTTGCCATAATCTTACAATCTTCCCAAGATACAGGGGAAATGTCAGAGGATTGAAGAGTGGCAATGTGACACCCTTATTCAAGAAGGGGTGTAAGGACAATCCTAGTAAGTACAGACCAGTCAGTTTAACATTAGTGGTGGGTAAGGCTTTAGAAACAATAATCTAGGAAAAAAAAATCAACAGCCACTTGGAGTCGTTTGAGTTAATTAAGGAGAGACACCATGGATTTGTAAAAAATAGATTGTGCTTGATTAATCTAATTGGATTTTTGATAAAGTAACAGTGAAGGTTGATGAAGGGAAAGCAATGGGTGTTGTCTATATGGACTTTAAGAAAGTGGTTAAGTACTACATCAAAAGACGATTAACAAAATTGAGGCTCATTGGATAGGAGGGTCAGTATCAGCTTGGCTTAAGGACAGAAAACAGTGAGTTGTGGTAATGGTTATTTTTCAGACTGGAAGATGATAGACCATGCTGTTCTCCAAGGGTCAATGCTAGGACCACTGTATTTTGTAATACAGAGTAAAATATCAAAATTTATAGGTGATACCAACTAGGAGGTGTGGCAGACAGTGGGGATGATACGAATCAGCTGAAATAGGGCATAGGCTAGCATGATTTGGGAAGATAAGTGGCAGATGGAATTTAATAGAGATAAGTGTGAGGTGATGCATTTTGGCAGAAAGGATAGGGAGAGGCAATATAAATTTAATGGCACAGTTCTAAAGAGTGTGCAGGGACTGAGGGACCTAGGGGTTCATGTGCAGGGATCTTTGAAGGTGACAGGACATACTGAGAAAATAATTAGCAAATCATATGCGATCTTGTACCATAGCTACAGTATTGTGTCCAATCCTAGTCACTACATTTTAGGAAGGGTGTAGAGGTGCAAAGGAGATTTACCAGATTGGTTCCAGGAAAGATGGATTTTAGCTACAAGGTTAGGTAGGAGAGAGTGGGAGCTGCAGCAGAGGAGATTGAGGGGAGATGTGATGGACATGTACAAGATTATGACAGGTTTAGATAAGATGGCCAAAGAAAATTTGTTCCCATTAGTTGATGGCACAAGGACTAGGGGACACATTCAAGATTTTGGGCAAGAGAAGCAGAGAAGATGTGAGGAGGAACATTTTTACACAGCAAGTGGTAATGACTGGGAACATGCTTCTTACGAGGGTGATAGAAGCAGAGTTGAAGAATGATTTTAAAAGGAAATTGGATGGGCTTTGGATGGGAAGTAAACTTTCAGGCTTCAGAGATAAAGCAGGGGAATAGGTCAGATTGGATTGCTTTATACAGAACTAACATAGATTAAAAGGGCCAAATGGTCTCCTATGATTCCAGACTTTGTGAATCTATGACTCTATGACATATCTGCCAGACTGGGCCTGTGGCAGGTGGTAACAGAACCAATGAGGGGTAAAAAGCTGCTTGATCTCATCCTCCCTAATCTATCTGTCACAGATTCATTGGTCTATGACTATATTTGGATGATTGGCCATCGCACAATACTTGTGAAAATTAAGTCCTCTCTTCACACTGAGGACGCTGTCTACCATATTGTGTTTAACCACATTGTGCTAAATGGCATAGACTCAGAACAACAGCTCAAAATGGGCATCCATGAGGATTTGTGGGCCTTCAGGAGTAGCAGAATTGTATTCAACCACAATCTGTAACCTCATGGCATAGCCTTATCCCTCCCTCTACCATTACCAATAAGCCAGGAGACCAACCCTGGTTCAATGAGGAGTGTAGGAGCCATGTAAGAAGAAGCATCAGGCATACCTAAAAATGAGGTGTCAACCTCATGAAGCTGCAACACAGGATTACATGCAGGCTAAACAGTAGAAGCAGCATGCTATAGACAGAGTGAAGTGATCCCATAACCAACAGATCCGATCTGCAGTCCTGCCACTTCCAGTCATGAATGGCAGTGGGCAATTAAACAACCAACTTGAGGGAGAAGCTCCAAAAGCATCCACATCCTGGATCAACTATCTCCATTTGGAACCTAGCACATCGGTACAAAAGACAAGGCTGAAGCATTTGCACCCGCCTACAGACAGAAGTACCAAGTGAATTATCACCTTGGCCCCCTCCTGAGTTCACCATTATCACAGATGCCTGCGTTCACGCAATCCGATTAACAGCTTTCCTGATTTGGAACTATACTGCCATTCCTTCATTCAGAATCCTGCCTTCCTAACAACATTGTGGGTGTGGCTACATCACAAGGACTGCAGTGGTTCTGGAAGGTGGTTCACCACCACTTTCTCAAGGGCAATTAAGGATGGACAATGAATTCTTAGCAGCAATGCTCACATCCTAAAAATGAATTAAAAATTAATGATCTCGCCAGCACCCCCTGCCCCTGCCAATCTCCCCCCATGTAAATTGTATGTGAGTTGTTGATGAATGGCATTTAATAAAAGCCTTGGCAAGTTAACACTTGCTGTTAACTTTTGTTGTTTTTTTCTTCAGTGCATTTTTGGATTGGGATAATCTGCAGAGTAGTGCATAACTATTGGATAAATAATCCACGATCATTTTCTCCTTGTACTCTTCCATTGTTTCCATGTAACAGAAGTTTTGCTAAAGCTAGAAACCAGAAGAAACTAGCAATGGAGTTTTAAAGGGTTCTTTCTCTGTCTTGTTATATTCTTCCGGTTAAACCATGAAATAGAAAATCTAACCATGTTGCTTTAAGTAATTCTTTTACTCCACAGTTTACATAAAATGATTGTCTACCTGGAAAAGGATATCCGACAGAAGTACTTTGGCCTGTTTCAGGCTGTCCGATTACATGGGATAACTGAAAGTAAGCAAGTTCTCTAAATTGCTAATTTTTGAATGTCAAACAGTGCTGTTACGTTCATTACTTTGGAATGTCATATACTTTAAACCAAATCCAGACTATGGAAATACTGACAGCAATACCCAGCAAGAATATTTCAGCATCTCGATTATTCTACATCATATTTCCAAATTCTACTGTGAATTAGCTTGTTCTGCTGTTCTCTTTGACAACAGTTTTAATTGTTTTATTAGGTTTTGGAGAATAACTGTAAAAATGCTTGTGATTTTACTCATACGTATGCTCCAATGGAAACTTATGCTTTAAAATTAATCTGAATTCTTCTGATTGTGTTAACCCAACTGATCTTGAATATAAAGATACTTTTTATTGAGAAGTGCTACATATTTGTAATGAACAGAATGATATATAAAGCACTATTTTTACAATGCTTAATCTAAATAATGCTGTTTAGAATAAGACAAAAAAGATAACGCACCCTCACCTCTGGCCATAGGCCCTGGGCATGGTACAAATAATATTTTGATTAATTCTTTAATCTGTTTGTAACTCAATGTATCTTTGGCAAATCTCAGAAACCTATCTAATGAATATAAGGAATTGAATCTTCACACACATTAGGCCAGTACTATCAAATACCATCATATATCTCACTTTGGTATCCAGTTGTAGCTATTCATGTTTATTCTGACCAGATTCATAGAGTTCCCATCTCTCAGTTCCATTTTTCATTTCTTTCTTTCTCCTCTTATTCCTCCATCCAGAAGATTATTCCTTTACCTTTTTTTTGCAGCCACTTTCCTTATCCCTTAATTCTTGCCTCCATTCCTCACTTCACCCTTCCAAGTTTCTTGCTCTTTGGTTATGTTCCTTCCATTTTACCTTTCTTGATGCATCTTATACTTGTGCTTCAAAAGTACTTCATTGATTGTAAAGTGCTTTGGGATGCCCTGGGATTGTGAAATCCTAATCCTTTTTTATCTACTTTTCTTCCCTTCCCACTTATCTGTGACCATGTCATCTGCAGGTAGAAAGGGCAACAAGTTTTCCTCTGGTGTCTTGCCACTTAGCCCATGCACCTGCTTCTAGACCTGTTTACTTTTGTGATATCCTTTAAATCCTATGCAGTGCCTTTTTTATGAAAAAAAATTGTTAAATTAAAATGATTTTGCTAAAGACGAGGTATGAATCAGAATCAGGAAGCAGTGAGCAGCTGTGTGCAGGAACAAGGAAGCAGAAGGTGAGAGTAATAGCAGGGTCTAGGAGCACTTTGGATTGGTCTAGGAAGGTTCAAGACAAGCCGGCAGGCTTGATCATTGGAGCAGAGCAGCACGGTGCAGACAAATTGGTGGCCCATAGATGTTGTTTGTTACATCTGACTAGTGCACTAATCAAAAAATGTACAGTGTTCAGATTTAATGACTAACCAACAACTTGCCCAGCAATTATATTGAACAAATTGAATCATTAGTCAAACCAATGTTTCTAAACATAATATACAGACAGATGTGAAGCACTTTATAGTGCTTTTAAAGTTTTAAAATAAGTTATAATCTACATCATGATGCTGTTGTCTGTGAACAGGTTACTTTTGCATGACTCTGTAACTTGATAGGTGTTGTGTGACATTTTGGTTAAAAATTTAAATGACTGGCCAAAATATGAAATGTTGCAGTATTATTTCTATTTATAGAAAATGGTACAATTTTTTCATAACTTGAAAAAAATCGCATATCACCTAGGACCTGGCCACGATCAAAGACAATGTTCTAATAGTGTACTTTTAATAGTTACTCTGTTAATGCAAGGTTGACTTGATATCTCTCAAATACTGCATTTTGTGTCCATCCTTTGCAGTGTGGCTTGTCTGTTTTTGAGATCCTTATGCCTTTTCACAGCTGTGGTTGTGTTGGTAGCACTCTCACCTCTGAGTCACAGGCTGTGGGTTTGAGCCCCACCCCAAGGCTTGAGCGCAAAAATTAAGGCTGACACACTAGTCCACCACTGAGAGAGCACCTTTTACTTTCAGATGAGACATTAAACTGAGGCCCCATATGCCTGCTTGAGTGGATGTAAAATATTCCATTGCACTATTTCAAAGAAGGATGGAGTTATCCCTGGTACCCTGGCCAATATTTCTCCTTCAATAAATGTCTGAAAAAGCAGATTATCTGATCTTTTTCACATTGCTGTTTGTGGGAGGTTGCTGTGTGCAAGTTGAGTGCCGCATTTCCTACATTGCAACAGTGACTACACTGCAAAAAGTACTGTTGGCTGTAAAGTGCTTTGAGGTATCCAGTGGTCATGAAAAGCGCTATACAAATCAAAATCTTTTTTCTGACTACTCATCAACGTTCATGAATGTGAATTTATTTTAACATGCCTGTAGTTGTTTAGTCACTGCTTCTTTCTGTTCTGTTGCTTCCATTGCATTTCAGATAAATCTTTCAAAATAATATATTTAATGTAGTCAAAAAGTCTGAATCAGCATCAATCTTTTTTTTGTAAATTCTGGAGTTGCATTATAAGGTGTGCAGGAAGAGCTTAATTTAAAGCCAGATTCTTAAATATTAATTTCTTCCTGGCTTGTATCTTTTCATGTGAACCAATGTGTTAAGTCGAAGAATGTGAACTTCCCTTCAAACAAAAATGATAGTAAGTCTATTTTATGACACCAATAATTTAAATCAAACAATGACATCAGCTGGTTGTTATTTAGGCAATATTCTTTTCTTTGAACTGATATGGATTCTCCACTCATCAGCAGTCAGTGATCAATTTTACAGATCAAAGGAATATGATGATGCTTACAAATTTGTTGTAGATTTAGGGTGTAATTTTCCCCTCCAAAGTATAGTGGCAGGCTGGATAAGTGGGGAGTTTCCTGCTGGCTGGCGTGGCGGGTTTCTGTGCCAGATCGTCTGCTTTTCAGCTCATTATTTATGCAAGAACGTGAAGCATATCTTATCTCATGGTGGGGCGGGCGGGGATTCGTCCACCCCGCCATGACCTCATTGGATCATCTTTCTGGGTGCCATTTTTAAACCACACCTGCGCATATCATTCACCATCGGCAGCCTGGGACTGCTCGTGACGAGTGATGGCCCCAAGAAGAAGAAGCCCACTGCCTCCAAGTTTAGCGGCAATGCACAGAGGCACACCTCAATGCTGTTGAGGCATGCTGGACATACTTTACTCTTGTGATAGGAGAAGGAGGTCACCAACCTCACCACGCTGGCTTGGGAGCAGGCTGCCAGGGCAGTCAGCACCAATGCTCCTCAGAAGAGGACTGCCATCCAGTGCAGGACGAGGATGAATGATCTCATCTGCTCGGCCAGGGTAAGTCATCCTTCTCCTCAATCTCTACCCTCACTCCCACAAGCCCATCAGGCATTTGCAGGGTTACAGTCCCCAAGGATCTCACACACTGCCAGAACAAGGAACATCGCCACTGACTCTCTCATGCTCAACTTTGACATCTTCATCTCTTCTCCCATCCTGAACAGCTCACATCTTCACCTCATACACAGGCCCATTCAACACCCACAGAAGGCAGACATCCATCTTGCTCACAGTCTGTCCGTCTGTCTTTAAGCAGGAAAAGATCGCCCACAACAAAAGGGAGAAATACCAGACCTGGGGTGGGGGTTGCCTGAGACCCCTCACTATCTATGAAGTTTGGGCAGCAGAGCTAACTGGCAAGGACCGGAACCATACCTGCGCTGAGGGTTAGACCGGCATCTCCCAAGCCAGTGAGGACCCATCACCAGCTCATCATTCATCCGACGAAACTGTGAGCACTTTGTAATGTTGGTGACTATGTAGCAAATCACTCATTATTTCTTCTCTCTTTGACAGGCACCAGCAGGAAATGGAAGAGGCCCACCAGCAGCCAGCCCATCAGCCCCAGCCCCCAGACCACCTCGGATGAGGATCCTGAGGACCCACTAGATGTTGAGCTGTAATAGCGCTCACCCGCACCTCGCCAATGCAGATACACACACCTCGGTGGGACTTAGTTGTAAACCAGGCTCCAAGCCACAGTCTGGTCAGGACAGCACAGATTCAGGGTCACAGCAGGAGGAGGCAGGGCCATCCAAGGTCTCCGGCACTCAGAGAACTGCTGGAGGCTAGGCTTCTGCTGAGTCTGAGTCAGATGATGAGCTTCTGGACTCAGGCCTAACACAGACTTGGAGCTGCAAAAGCAGACAAGGGAACAGGGCTGTCAGATGCCTTCAGCAGATTGCAATGGATGATGGAGGTGTTCGACTGCATTCAATCTGATGCTGTTGCACCAACATGACAGTGTACCGAGGTCAACACTGGTAGAATGTCGACCACCGTAGAGACCTTTGTCCAGGATATTGCGCCTGATACTTGACAGGACCAGCACTCCATTGCTCCATCGGGTGGGATCCGTCAATGGCTAGGTAAGAGGGGAATGGGGCACCTCAACCTCACTCCAGATGCCCCTTCTTCTCAAGGAGTCAAAGGGCCCTTGGGTGCCCATAGGGAGGAGGACCATTTGCTGGATACCCCAGGCCCATCCATCCAGGTGACTCCAAGAGTATCTAGCCAATCCCAATTCCCTCTGCCTGTGACCCCATCATCTACAGGTCCACAGGCCAAGAAGGGTGCACCTGCCCCACAGCGGGAGATCCAGAGCAGATCAGGGCCCTCCAGGCCTTAGCCCTCCAGACGATACCCACCAAGGTCATCACAGACCACAGGGCATAGCAGTCAGCTGGCTGCCTTCACCTCTGCTGTGGATGTTGGCGAAGCAACAAGATGTAGCAATAGGATAAGAAAAGCTAAGAAATACTGGGGGCACAAAGCTAGCATGGGTGACCACAATCTGTATATTGATTTCACAAATGTAAATAGATTTTGATTCATTCCACTTCTCAAGTAGTGTATACTTCTGATGATTTGCTCGGCGGTCAGTCAAGTGTCACAGATGTCTTATCGTCTGCCTCAGCTCTATGCTGTCTAGAACCACCTCATTACAGTACCTGACTGTTCCTTGCACAGTATCAAAATGAGTGAAGCCTCTGGCTCTAAGAACGTGGTGGTTGGTCAAGGCATCTCTGAGACCTGCTTCAGAGGTTAATATAATGCTGCCTCATGAGCTTTGAACCTGACGGCTGCTTTATTGCCCAATGCCTCTGCATTGTCGAATGCTCAATGTGGATCTAACAGGAGTGAATGGTGATGTGCATGGGGTTGGTGCACCTTGAATTAGCCTCCATGTAGCTTCTGTCAGCCCTGAGAGTGCCTTACAAATGAACCATAACTTGAGCTCTTATGCACTCCTGTCTGCCTGCAGCATTATCTCATGTCCCTGTGTACATCTGAACATCATCCCAACATTAGTCCCCACCTTCCCACCTCCATGGTTTAGAGCTATGAGCCTCACTGACAAATGTTGAGCCTTGCGATTCTTGCTAGATGGTTAAAACTGTGTGACACAGGGGTTCATAGGCCTCAGATACCTGACTTGGACATGGGCGGATGCAGTGCTGGTCCTGAAGATCTGACTAGCCTCTCATGACATTAACCCTCTGCCAGCTCCCAGATATTAACCGACATGGTTACGTGCTACTTACAATGGCATCAGTGTGACTGGTTTCCACGTGCATATGTCAGACTGTTGGAATGAAAATGTTGATGTCTCGAAAGGGATGGGAGCAAAGCTCCAATGCATGTGATATGTGCTCTTTATTATCAAAGATTTGATTCCTTAAGACCTAGATGGAGTGTAGTCATTTTCTTTCGGACCCACAAATGCCATGTCTAGGTAGCAGGGGACACTGGGAGACGCCGAAAGGAGGCATGATCATGTGTGCTTGACAGATATCAGACTATGCTGCTCCTGAGGTTTTCGTGATCCACTGAAAGGTGAGCTGAAGTGCCTCACATCCATTATGATGACTGCGTCCTGAAGATATATCTAAGGATGATGATGATGCCTGAACAATTGTCTTGCCTGAACAATTACCTATGCGGCGATACTGTAGTGCAGATTCAGAATCGACCTCAGACGTGAAGGCGAGAACTACTGACTGATGATTGTCCTCCTTGAGGCGCCTTGCAAGACTGCAGGCATACTGCCACGAGTGCACTTAGGATTGCAGTGCTGCCCCTACCTCTTGAAGGCTGCCGTATAGGCAGCAGAATGTTGGCAAAATGCTTGAAGAGACTGCACCATCTCACCTCTGCTCACAAAATGCTTTGTTGCAGTTATTGCCTCATAACAGAAAGGCCACTTGCTCCAGAGGCTGCCTCACATTCCAAGGATGAGGACATCATGATGCAACAGCGCAACTTTGATTGATGTGCTGTGTTGAAGTGATGAAAATTGCAACAAAGATGGACCCAGCATGGAGGGCACTGGTGAATGAGGCTTGTATGAGCTAGTTGGCATCATCCTCCCTGGAACCTGGTGCCTATAAGCATGTCATGTGCACACCTGCCTCGACTGGCCCATTCTATGGCCTTTTCCCCTGGAGCCTCTGCCTCCTTGCCCTCATTGAGCTCAGCCCTCTTGAAGCCCTCATCATCGGAGTAAATGTGCAGCTCCTCCACCTCTCGCTTTGACAAGACACCCCCCTTTGGAGCCTCAGGTAGTATAGAACGCAGCAAACCATGATGATGTGTGAGGCCCTCTGGGGTGAGTACTAGAGCATGCCATCTGACCTGTCCAGAAGTTGAAAACACATCTTCAAGTTGTCAGTGGTCTGCTCAATCAATGAGTGTACTGCAGAATGAACAGCATTATACCTCTACTCTGAGGCACTTTGTGGCCACCGAACATCAGCCACATCTTTTGCAGGTAGCCTTTGTTACAGAGGAGCCAACTCTGGATGCACTGAGGGCCGTCGGGGATCTGTGGCACCTGCGAGTGACTTGAGATGTACGAGTCATCAGAACTCGCAGAGTGTCTTGTACAGACTGCATAATCTGCTTCTGGGGGTTGCAGACTCGCTGTACATTGCTAGACTGAGGTTTTTCCTGTTAATGAATTGTAGTGGCTGCTGCCAGGGAACTCTTAAAGCCACATGACAGTAGTCGATGGCATCCTGCACCTTGGCAATCCAGAGATCGCTGCAAACCCCACTGGCCTGGCAGGCTTCATCTAGGAAGAACTGGACATAATTGTGCACCTTGCTAAATATCGCATCTGTAACCTGACAGATGCACTTGTGAGCGGATGCTTGAGAAATCCTGCAGAGGTCCCCAGTGGAGCCCTCGAACAAGCCACTCGTGAAGAAGTTCAGAGCGGCGGTCACCCCTTCAATCATCCCACAAGTGCAGTGGTCGAATCCTTCCACAAGCCGAAATAGCACCCCGCACCCCACGCGCACCACCACCACCCCCCCCCCCCCCCCCCCCCCCCCCCCCCCCCCCCCCCCCCCCAACGAGCAATTTTTATCATACATTGCGTTTCAGCTGTGTCATTGATTCAGCTTGAAAAATGGTGGTGCTGAGGTTTTACTACAGACCAGCTTCCGGCCCCACTATGACTGTCAAAGTCCCCCCCATCATGCTGGAGGACTATCATGGGCAGGTTTCCCTCCCTCCAAATATTCTCTTTCCTCCCTCTCTAATCCTTGACCCCATCATGATAGTTGTTGACATTCCTGTCCTCCTCCCTGACCCGTTTTATATTGGTGCCCCAATATCCCATGTAGACCTGACCCCCCTCCCCATCTTGAGGCCCATTGTGCTGTGACTTGCCAAGACTCTGCCATGAGACCTTCGAGTGCCACCTCCTACATTACCTGTTCCCCGTGTACAGGCTGCAGATGCCTTCCCTGACTGTGCCCATGCCATCTGCGGCCCAGTATCAAGGCAGCAATCCTCAGGACCGACATGTGTGAGGGGACTGACCACGCCCTGTGCTCCATGCTGAGCATGATTGACAGGCCCTCTCCTCCCGGACTGGGACCTGGACAGACGTGCCAAGTGCAGCCCTCTAAATTGTAGCTTACTGGCCCTGAATACCCATTGCTCTATTGCCCAGTACTGTCTATGCTCTCTGGCCTTGACAAAACTGCACCATGCATCCTTCCTATTGCTACCGTTGAACCCTCACCCTCCCACCCTACTGCCTCAGTCTGCCCTCAGTCAGCCTCATCATTCCTCCTTACCACGCCCACCTTCAGTTCGCTCCCCAGAGACAGACATAGACCTATCTGACCCCTCCCTTGCACGTTCACCTGCACATCACCCCCCTCTGCACCTCTTCCCCACTTAGCAACTCTTCCCCACTCCGCACTACTTCCCCTCTTTGCACCCCTTCCACCCTTCATACCACTTCCAACCCAAAATCCCTTTCCCCTGGAACCCTTCTTCCCTGGAACCCCTGTCCCCCAAGTTCTCTCACATCCCTGGACTCCCCCCGGCTGCTTAGTCCCTCCCACTTCCTGACCCCTTCCTCCACCCTTACCTCAACCGCTTCCCTTAGTCCATTCCCCCCTTCCAATTCCTTCCTTAAGCCTTACCTCTTCCTTCAACCACAGTTCTTCCTCCAGCCTTACTCCTACCCCTTCCTGACTCCTTTCTCCACTCTTATCTCTTCCTCCACTCTTCTCTGCATCCCTTCCTCCCCTTGGAAACCCTCCCCTCACTGTACCGCTTCCCTTGCACCTTCCACCCCTCTACACCAACCTCCCCAGTTGCCGACTTCTGTGCCGTTACCCCTTCCTCCCCCCCCGTTCTCCCTCCCAACCTCACCGCCTCCTGACACCTTCATTCTCCTCATCCCAAACTCACCCCATCCCTGACACCTTCATTCTCCCCCTCCCAACCTGACCCCATCCTGATAACTTCATTCTCCCCCTCCCAACCTCACCCCATCCTGACACCTTCAATCCCGCCCTCCCAAGCTCACCACCCCCCCACTGACACCTCTTCCTCTCCCAAATGATCCTAGCCCTTCCTCTCCCACCCCCTCGACCATCATACGTTGTGAGGATCAAAGGTGACTTTCCAACTTCCGTGGGCTGCTTCGCAGCAGAGCCGTGTCCATGAGAATCCGCCCAGCATGGCATGGATGTTCCTCCAGTGTGCCGTTGGTATTGGGCTCCAGCATCTTCTGTTCCTCAGATGCCTGCGATGTGAGCTAGGAGGCCCTGGCAGGTAAATCCCGACTTCTGTGTGTCACAGTTGTTAAGGCGTGTTCTACACTGGCATGTTTTCTACCAACATGGGTAGAGGATCCATATGGGGGGGGGCAGCCGTTTTTGCTGGAGGGGGTGCGATTCTGACGGGCGAGTCTAATAATGATATGTTGATGTATTACAATGAGGTTCCCGATGTCTGATGGTGGAGAATGCGGCCAGCCATCGGTGGACTGAGCGGACAATTGTGAACTGGTTTCACGCCGTCGTGAAACTCATCGCACCATATTTTCCACTCACACCACTGAACACACCCAACACCAGCGGCCACGGAAAATCCTGCCCAATGTCACTGATGTTTATCAAGTAAAAATGATTGAACCATTGAATCATAGAAGTTTACAGCTCAAAAGGCTACACAGGTGTTTCAGGAAGTAACTGCTTACCAATACTCTAACCATATCTGGAAGACTAAAATTATCAAGTCCAGACAGCATTTCTCCCTACTAAGTGCGAACTATTTGAAATTTGTAAAAGTTAGCAGAGATCAATTAGATCTGAAGAATAATAAGGAAAAAGAAAAATAGGCAGCAATTCCTGCTCTTGATGAATATCCAGTGCTCCTGGTTGGAAATTGCCCAGATGTGGATTTAGTTGAGGACACTGTTGACTTTGGCAGCAATGTCTTCCATTTTTAAATAACCTGCTTCAACTCACTGGCAAATAGAACAAATTCTAGTCAATTCACACAGTGATTTCCAAGAAAAATAAATCACTGGAAATCTGTGACAATATCACATTTGGCAGTATGATTTATAATGTGATATTTATCATTCGTGAGAAAAGTTTTTTTTTGCCTTGTGAATTTTTTATAGTATACACAGAGCCACTGAATGTGCAGGCAGTTGTCTTCTTTCCAAACTTCTAATAATGTTGATGTAAAACTGGCAGGAAGGAGATCTATGAAAGCAATGACTCTACCTGTGAATTTTCCTCTCTGTGGCATAGCTCATGGGCTCCACTTACCACAATCCCATGACGGGAAAATGGAGATTGAGAATTTGGATTGTGAATGATTGTGCTTATGACACCCTGACCTTCCACTCTCTTGCACATTGCGTTGATAATATTGTGTGATGACTCATCTAGCTGCCTTGGTCTAATCATTTGTAATTATTTCATATTTTTAGAATCGAAATGCCAAATCGGTACAGGCTTTTGTTCATTGATGAAGAAATGTTGAGCAATTTTCAGTCTTGCTATTTCTAAAATACAGACCACAATAGCTCGTTCATTAAAAAACTCTTGAACCATAAAACTCACGTTGAAACTACTGAGGAGCAGAAAATTGACTGACTTCTGACTCATTAGCCAAAAGAATGAGACATTTCTCCCATATGAATAGCATTTCATTTTTTGCTACAGAGAATGATATTTCAATCTTGCCTGTCTTGCATTTAATGCTATTGCTTTTATTAAATATCTACCATCCTTTTGCAAGATGCTTATAGTTCCTGTAAATGTACTCAAAGTTCTGTGCTCATTCTTCTGATTTGAAAATGAGGCATATTATAATATGTCTAGACTTTCAGAAAGCCCCCAAATAAATTGCACATGAAATGCTGCAACACAAGTTGAGGCAGTAGATGGCTCAAAAAAATAGTTACATATGAGTAATGAATTGGCTATAAAAGAAAAAAAGCAAGTTACCAGTTAGTGGAATAATGTTCTGCTGTGAAGACATATGGATTCGATTAATGATGGGGTGATTACTGTTTCTGATTTACGTAAAAATAGCCTGAGTTCAGAAACTCATATAAATTGGGCAAATTCTCATTGATGGTAAACTAGACAGGGAAGCAGAGTCTGATGAAGCAGCCAAACAATCACAGAATGATTTAGATAAGTTATGCACATGCCAGAATTGTAGCTGTTGAAATACATGAAAGAAATGTGCAAAAACCTTACGCACACAAATGAAAATGGGGAACCGACTTAATGTTGAAGGGAGTGGGTGAAAAAGATCTGAGAGCGGTGGTAGACTTAATTCTGACCATTATGAAATATCAACTAACAAAGTGAACAAAATGCTAGACTATATTATTAAACTGGTAGTTTTAAATTGTTATTTCCTGCTGAAACCCTAGGCAGGTGAAACCTTGAATTCTGCATTCAGTTTTAACTTCAATTTTGAATTTTAAACTTAAACTTCAAGTTTTAACTTTTGCAATAGTATATAATGGGCAATATATACAACTCATTAATTTCCCTTTCTATTGAAATCAGAGGTTTGTGTTATGAGAACATTAGAGAAACTTGGACCCTTCAGTCTTAAAAGGAAGCAAACAAGACTGAACCTTACAAGGTACTAAACTGAATAGAAAAGTTAATCCAATACATTATTTCAAGTCAAGCCAGGGCTACAAGATGAGAGAATTTTGGTGTTAGGGAGAGAGTTCCAGGATTTTGACCCAGCGACAGTGAAAGAACGGCAAGATATTTCCAAGTCAGAATGGTGAGTGGCTTGGAGAGAAACTTCTGGTGGTGATGTTCCCATGTATCTGCTACCCTTGTCCTTTTAGATGGTAGTGGTCGTGAATTTGGAAGGTGCTATCTAAGGAGACTTGGTGATTTACTGCAATGCATCTTGTAGATGGTACTCACTGCTGCCACAGTTCTTTGGTGGTGGAGGGAGTGAATGTTTGTGGAAGGGGTGTCAGTCAAACGGGCTGCTTTGTCCTGGATGGTGTAAAGTTTCTTGAGTGTTGTTGGAGCTGCACTCCTCCAGGCAAGCGGAGAGGTATTCCATCACACTCCTGATATGTGCCTTGTGGACAGGCTTTGGGGAGTTAGGAGGTGCAGGATTCCTAGCTTCTGACCTGCTCTTGTAGCCACAGTATTTATATAGCTAGTCCAGTTCAGTTTCTGGTCAGTGGTAACTCCCAGGATGTTGATAGTGGGATATTCAGCAATGGTAATGCCATTGAATGTCAAGAGGCAGTGGTTAGGTTCTCTCTTGTTGGAGATGGTCATCGCCTGGCACTTGTGTGGAGAGAATTTTACTTACCACTTGTCAGCCCAAGCCTGGATAATGTCCAGGTCTTCCTGTATTTGGACATGGACTGTTTCAGTATCTGAGGAGTCGCGAATGGTGCTGGACATTGTGCAAAAATTAGGCGATTGTTCAAGAGGCAGTTGAATGTTCTAAATTGTATGTTGTCATGCCCAGTGAAAGCATGTCCTATTCATAATTTCTAAAACATAATTGTACTCAGTGTGGAATCTTTTGTAACTGACTTTTCTTTTTAAAATGGATTTACGGGCTGCAAAAGATGGCTCCTGGTGGTCACCTCGATCTGTGGACTCAGAACGGCCATACTATCTTGAAAGGACAAAAGGATACATTTCGGATTAGAGGTGTCACTACCCATCTCCTGAAACCATCCAAAAATATGTTTCCTGACTTGAATGGGTCATTCTGAAACCAAGCCAGTGATTGTCTCAAACAGCCAGGGTCAATGTCTATAAAAAAATCAGCCAGATTGTGGCTAAGCAACCTAAGCCCAACACGATATTTGGGAAGAGGAACTGTGACAAGCTGTATGGTAAGGTAGACCATGTTGGTCTCCCTATTTAAATCTTTTAAGTACTGTCTGCACAAGGACACAGGAATAACTCCAAAAACAGCAGCAGCAGAAAGGGCAGCAACACCTATGCCTTAAGAACTAGAGACTGTAACATTGTATGGTCTCCAAACCAGTTCCTTTTCAAGTCCACCAATACAGCAAACCAACCCCCTCGAAACAAGACTATAAGTAACTAACTTCATGACCTATAGAAAGTCCAACTCTTCAGGAGAATCCTGCAACAACTCTAGTATTCGACTTCACGATTGAATTCACTTAACTTCACTACAGGAACACAAAACCTCTTCTTCATCAGGCCTGCAATGTGTTTTTTCCAAGTGAAGCCAATTACATGAATTATGAACTATTCTTTTGTTTCTAACTTATGAAAGTGCACTATTTTCTCTAACTGTATTTTGCATATGTGTGAAATGAGTGACATAGTGTTAGACTTTCAGGAAAAATGTGTGCATAAACCTATAAAAAGCGTGCTGCTGGTTATTCAAATTGTTTATACACTCAGGGGTTAAGAAACACACTCCCCTTCCTTATCAAAAAACACATTGATTACAGATGGTAAGGGAAGGGAATAGGGGTTTCGGTTCTCTCCCATCCCTGTCCATAACAATGCTCTATGTAAGAAAAAAACTTGATATGATCCTTGTGAAATTGTAAGAAGGAAGAGGTAGGGAGGAAAGAAATGAGCATATAAACAAATAAATGATGATACAGCAGCAGAATGTCAATTGTGACTGACAGCCAAATTTTCAAATCCAGAGTAATTAGATAAGGAAAGTTTTAACGTTAAGTTCTGATATGCTACAAATGAAATTGAGAAAGAATAATATGCAGAGATATGCACACTTATTGGTGTGTGTTAAAACAGAAAAAAATGAAAATTTTAGCTCATGGTACATCAGAAGTACATGATTTCTGTTAGATATGATTACGAACAGTTAATGGAATAACTGATGCAATCACTTGAATATATGCTTTTGGGGTTAAAAGCTGATTTTACAAACAAAACTTCAGGCATTTGTATTTTGTAAAATTAAGAGTAAAAAGAAAGAAGAGTCATTTCGAACTAGCCGGAGATCATATGATGTGGTCAACATTATTTGTTATCAAAAAGTACAGCTGTCCTTGAATGTACATGTTTTTCTGGGAGAAACACACAACGTTAAAGTGAGAGACTATTCCTGTGGTTGAACACTTTTGACAATGTTTGGCTAGCAATAAAGAAATTATATTTGAACTTCACTGAATCATTTTGCTGTTTGAGATAAGACATTGATCTGGAAGTGATCATTTTGTCAACTATTTCCAGAATAAAAGTTAAAATGATTCTTCAGTAATTTCAATGTTCAGTACCCGTTCAGCTCAAATATTGACATTTCGCTAGAAAATAATACATTACAGTGTCCATATTAGTGTAATAGGAAGTTAATTCTTTACCATCAGAATTGTCTCCTCAATTTTGAGGTTGCTGATTTCCAGCTGCTTATGGGTTTATAGAAGAAGAGTCATACGGACTCTAAAGAAGACTCTGAAGAAGAGTCATATGGACTCGAAACATTAACTCTGTCTTTCTCTCTACAGATGCTGTCAGACCTGCTGAGTTTTTTCAGCACTTTTTGTTTTTGTTTCAAATTTCCAGCTTCTGCAGTATTTTGCCTTTATCATGGATTTATAGGGGCCACTCGTGATCAGGCACCTCTACCTAATAGCTATTGTTCGTGGATAACCTGGATAACCTACTACAGCACACAGGGGCATCATGGCCAAGTTGCATCTCATGTTGATCTGACAAAACCTACTTTTTTTTATTCACGCAATGGATGTAGGCTTTGCTGGCTGGGCCAGCATTTATTGCCCATCCCTAATTGCCCTTAAGAAGGTGGTGGTGAGCTGCCTTCTTGAACTGCTGCAGTCCATGTGGTGTAGGTACACCCACAGTGCTGTTAGGGAGGAAATTCCAGGAATTTGTCCTAGCGACAGTGAAGGAATGGCGATATATTTCCAAGTCAGGATGGCGAGTGGCTTGGAGGGGAACTTCCAAGTGGTGACATTCCCATGCATCTGCTGCCCTTGTCCTTCTAGATGGTAGTGGTCGTGGGTTTGGAAGGTGCTGTCTAAACTGCCTTGGTGAGTTCCTGTGATGCATCTTGTAGTTGGTACAAACTGTGCGCCGATGGTGGAGGAAGTGAATGCTTGTGGATGAGGTGCCAATCAAATGGGCTGCTTTGGCCTGGATGGTGTCAAGCTTCTTGAGTGTTGTTGGAGCTGCGCTCATCCAGGCAATTGGGGAGTATTCCATCACACTCCTGACTTGTGCCTTATAGATGGTGGACAGGATTTGGGGTGTCAGGAGATTAGTTACGCGTCGCAGGATTCCTAGTCTCTGACCTGCTCTTGTAGCCACAGTATTTATATGACTAGTCCAGTTCAGTGTCTAGTCAATGGTAATCCCCTGGATGTTGATAGTGGGGTGTAAGCGATGGTAATGTCATTGAATGTCAAGGGATGATGGTTAGATTCTCCCTTGTTGGTCATGGTCATTGCCTGGCACTTCTACGGTGTGAATGTTACTTGCCACTTGTCAACCCAAGCCTGGATATTGTCCAGGTCTTGCTGCATTTGGACATGGACTGCTTCATTATCTGAGGAAGCGTGAATGGTGCTGACCTTTGTGCAATCATCAGCGAACATCCCCACTTCTGACCTTATGATGGAAGGAAAGTCATTGATGAAGCAGCTGAAGATGGTTGGGCCTAGGACAATACCTCGAGGAACTCCTGCAGTGGTATCCTGGAATGAGATGATTGACCTCCAACAACCACCTTCCTTTGTGCTAGGTAGGACTCCAACTTACGAAGGATTTTCCCCCTGATTCCCTTTGACTCCAGTTTTGCTTGGGCTCCTTGACGCCACACTTGGTCAAAAACTGCCTTGAAGTCAAGGAAAGTCTCTCTCACCTCACATTTGGAGCTCAGCTCTTTTGTCCATATTTGAACCAAGACAGTAATGAGGTTAGAAGCTGAGTGACCCTGGTGGAACCCAAACTGAGCATTAGTGAGCAGATTATTGCTAGGCAATTGCTGCTTTAAAGCATGTTGAAGACCCCTTCCATTACTTTACTGATGATTGGGAGTAGACTGATGGGGCGGTAATTAGTGTGTTGGATTTGTCCTGCTTTTGTCATACTTGAGCAATTTTCCACATTGCCAGGTAGATGCCAGTGTTGTGGCTGTACTGAAACACTTGGCTAGGGGCACAACAAGTTCTGGAGCACAAGTCTTCAGTACTATTGCCGGAATATTGTCAGGGCCCATAGCCTTTGCAGTATCCAGTGCCTTCAGCCATTTCTTGATACTGTGTGGAATGAACCGAATTGGCTGAAGACTGGCATCTGTGATTCTGGAGACCTCCGGAGGAGGCCAAGGTGGATCATCCACTCAGCACTTCTGGCTGAAGAATGTTGGAAATGCTTCAGCCTTATCTTTTGCACTGATGTTCTGGGCTCCTCCATCATTGAGGATGATGATATTTGTGCAGCCTCCTCCTCTAGTGAGTTGTTTAATTGCCCACCACCATTCACAACTGGATGTGGCAGGACTGCATAGCTTCGATCTGATCTGTTGATTGTGTGATCACTTATCTCTGCTTACGTTGTTTGGCATACACATTGTCCTGAGTTGTAGCTTCACCAGGTTGGTGCCTCATTTTTAGGTATGCCTGGTGCTGCTCCTGGCATGCCCTCCTGCACTCTTCATTGAACCAAGGTTGATCCCCTGGCTTGATGGTAAAGGTATAATGGATTGTGGAGTACAATTCTGTTGCTGTTAATGGCCCACAGTGCCTCATAGATGCCCAGTCTTGAGTTGCTAGATCTGTTCAATCACCATTTAGCATGGTGATAGTGCCACACAACACAATGGAGGGTATCCTCAATGTAAACATGGGACTTCATCTGCACAAAGACTATGTGGTGGTCACTCTTACTGATACTGTGCTGGACAGATGTATTTGTGGCAGGCAGGTTGGTGAGGATGAGGTCAAGTATTTTTTCCCTCTTGTTGGTCTCCCCCTCACCACCTGCTGCAGACCCAGTCCAGCAGCTGTGTCCTTTAGGACCCGGCCAGCTTGGTCTATATTGGTGCAGCTGAGCCACTCTTGATGGACATTGACGTTCCCCACCCAGCGTGCATTCTGCGCCCTTGTTGGATAAGCCACTTGAATTATTGGAGAAGCCATACACAGCTTGATTTTATGGGTCATCTGTGGGTGAGAAAGCATGAGGGTGGACCTGTGAAATGGGGTGCTGAGCCATCAGCGGCGTGCCCACTGCTAGCCTACCTGCCCTACTGCAACTGTGTGAGCAGCAGGGGAGGTGACAGATGGGCTGCCCACCCTTGTCTCAATTGAGGCCATTAAGTGGGCAATTAATGGCCACTTATGGGCCTCATCCAACTCCTCTCCTGGTCCCTGGTGCCAATTGGAGTCACCCCTACAATTTGCCCTCCCCAGATACACACTTCCCACTCTTCTGTCCAGCATGCCACCCTCACCTCCCCTCAGTATGGCCTGCTAACCCAGCCCTGGCAAGATCCTGGACTGACCTGGAGGTCCGGTCCATTGTTGAATGCCTTCTCAATGTCCTTGCTGTAGTACTAGCACCAGCCAGTTGGTGGCGCTGGTACTGCAAGGCCGCTGGCTTCTGATTGGCAGCTCTGTGAGGCGGGACATGCTCCTGCGGTGGGGCGGAAGTGTCGCCTGATAAGAATTAAAGGTCTGTCAGCTAAGAAATTAAAGCAGGGCAAGCTGGCTGTGCAGAGGTGGGCTTGCCACTGATACTTACTCAGGGATATGGGGAGTCTGTCCTCAGAATGATGTCCAGCCCATAGTTTCCAACTTTAAAATAAATTACTTCCTTTTCTTACTAATTAATTAATTTTGAATTGTGACAGCTGTTTTGGGCTGAACACTGCTGAAGTTGTCCACTTTAATTTCAGTGAAAGTCTTTCAAACAACATTCAGTGAGAGCTGGATTGGTCAATCTAGCAGGGCAGATTTTGAGAAATGGTCTCACCCACTGTTTAAAAATATTTAGGAATGGGGGAGCAGTTCAGGTATTCATCCCTCAAACTTAATCCGCCATTCATTAGGTCATGGGTGATTTACACCCCAACTACATTTACCTGCCTTTGATTGATATCTCTTGATAATTTGTCAGTCTCAGCAATGAAGATTTCAATTGATTCGGCATTCAGAGCTTTTTTGGGAGAGAGCGTTCCAGTTGCTATTAAGCTTTGTGTGAATAAAGCAATTCCAGGTTTCACTCCTGAATTGCCTAGCTCTAATTTTTTAAGATTGTGCCTGCTTGTTCGCATTCCTCAACCGAAGATATAGCTTATTTGTTTTACCTTATAGAATGTTTTAGTTATTTTAAACACCCCAATTAAATCACCCCGAACCTTCTAAACTGAAGGAAATACAAGTTTATGCAACTTGTCCTCATAACTTAACCATTTGAGGCCTGGGATTATCCTTGCGGATTTGCTCTGTGATCCCTAAAAAAAGCTAATACATACTTCCTGAGTTGTGCCTAACATTGAATACACTACTCCAAACGGGCTCTGATTAAGGATCAGTAAAACTGAAGCATCACTTTCTCTCCTTTAGCCACCTTGTGATAAAGGCCATCTTTCCATTAGCCTTTTTGATTACATTTTTCACCAACACTAACTTTGTAAATGAACAAACTCTGTCCGTCAGACCTCTCAGTGATTTTTGTCAGGAAGACCTTTCTGGACACTTGGCACCCCAGCATGCATGGAGATTGTTACACCAGGCTGGCTCAGAAAGTCCTAGCATCAGTTAGCATATTTAAGAAAGTACAATGCTCTGTACATTCCAACAACAGATCAATGAATATTTCCTTGATCGCACCATGCCAGTTTGCAGCAAGAACAAAGCAATTCTAACCACATAAAGAGCTGAGGATACAAATGGAAATGCAAATCTCTTTCCACAACATTTGAACAAATATCAGATGAGTCTTGTTTAGCTTCAACACAAGTTGTCCTTTGTATTTGTTATTCTAAATATGCCGACATCATCGCAGAACAATTTTGCTGACTCATGATTCCTAACCAGCATATTAATTTAGACATCTCAGCCGGTAGTGGCCGTTGCGTTTAGGAGAGAAAAGATAATTAAACTATACAGAATCATATACACAGGTAGCTGGGGACAATTTAAACTAATTTTGTCCATAGAATGTTGATTCACAGCATGATTATGTTGTAAATATTGTTTATGTGCTGTTACTTAGAGTTAAGTGATGTTTTATTAAGTTCGGCTCTTTGCTCTAGCTCTTTCGAGGTCGACTCTGATGGATGTTTTAGTGTTGAAGCATTAATCTCTTTCATATTAAATCAGCCATCATCCTGCAGCCTATGGCAATATTATGGATGAAGCTATATTTGCCATAACAATGTAGCGAACCCCTGGAGAGGAATACTTTCATTCGGCATTTGACTTGTCTCAACAGATAAAATACAGTTTCAAAAGTTTAAATATTCTCTCCACAAGAAGGACACCCATTATTGAGTATACTGGATCTGCACCTTAAGTGCTGTAAGCTGCAGGGCTATGGGCCAGGTGCAGGAAGGTGGGATTAGAAAGGACACCTGGGTGTCCTTGGGCTGGCATGGAAAAGATGGGCTGAATGGCCTCCTTCTGTGCTGTACCTTTTCTATGGGTTCCAATACTTTTTTGCAGGGACCTGAGGAGTTATGCTGGTGCTGGTAGCTATGTCCTCAGCTTATAGATGCTGTTACTTCTGCAAACAAAGGGATTGAACATCCACTTGCATATCACACGATTTAGCTCTTTATAAATTCTAAATGAGGTGAAAATCATCTTGAAGTTACCACTGTAAGCAACTTCAGACTGGTATTATTAAGGTGCTTGATTTATCTCTTCATTGGAAAATTTCAGTTTGGTATATACCTACCAGTAATACTGTCAACAGAAAAAATGGGATGTAGGCCATATGGAATAGATGAAAAATGATCACTTGGCAAGATAACAGAGGGGTTATACCTCAATAAACAATAAGCAGATAAGTGAAAAACTGGCAGAAAAAGATAAAAGATACTATCACACCAAACGTATGCCAGTTTGATAATAACAAGTGGTAGTCATGTGTGTGATTGTTGTCCATTCTCAGCTGGACCAGTGGAAGGAAAATTGTTCCTCATCATGTCTTAAGCTATTATATATATTTATTAATACACCTTTTACAAATATAACTACAACAGAAAGCCAAATCTGCTTTTTATTCTTTCATGGGATGCAGGCATCGCTGCCAAGGCTAGCATTTGTTGCCCATCCCTAATTGCCCTTGAACTGAATGGCTTGCTAGGCCATTGCAGAGGGCACTTACGAGTCAACCACATTGCTGTGGGTCTGGAGTCACATGTAGGCCAGACCAGGTAAGGATGGCAGATTTCTTTCTCTTAAGGACATCAGTGAACCAGATGGGTTTTCAGACAATTGCTGATTATTTCATGATCACCATTACTGAGACTAGCTTTATATTCCAGATTTATTAACTGAATTAAAAGTCCACCAGCTGCCATAGTGGGATTTGAACACATGTCTCCAGAGCATTAACCTGGGTCTCTGCATTACTAGTCCAGTGACATTACCAACACATCTATAATTACCGATTTATTTTTTTAAAATCGTTTTGTTTTGTTATTCATACTTTCCTCTTAAGATGTGATTTTTCTCCTGATTTTGGTTTACCATATGTAGTAACTAGATCCTAGGATCTGTGCGAGTGTTATTATTGACTTTGGTTTTTCTTAATCCCCATGGGAAAGCCTCTGATTATGTTTGCCATTTCCACTTAATGTCCCTATTGGGACTTTGTCATGCACCACCTGCTTATCCAGAAAATAATTTTCTTCAAAGTGACATTGAAAAATAATCAGGAATTTGAATGGCGACTGAAATTTTAGTTTATTAAACAAAAAAAAATACTTGGTTCTGGCAATATAAAGAATACATACCCTCAGGTATTTTAGGCAAACACATTCTATTTATAACCACATGCATCTGCTTCCTCGTTCAACTCCTTTGTTTCCTTTTAAAGCATTCAACAATGGTTTTTTCAACTTCATTTTACATTCTGTTTCAGCTTCTCAACTTTTTTAGATTTTAGATTGTTTCTAAAAGTATTGTCATTTGGTTCAAATCTGATGACTGCAGCCATCTGATTGCTGCACTATCTGGTGTCACTGACTGTGGACATGCTGCAGGATTAGGATGGAGATCAGTGAAGGACTTCAAGTTTTAGAGAGTTTCATTTTTACCTTGGAATAGAATATATTGTCAACAAATACACACTATATATATTTACAACTGACAGAAAAAAATAGTTGTGTTATCTTTTAGAAGAGGTGGACGAGTCTTAGGTTTAAGTCTAGAATTTGATGTAACTCATGGTACACCAGTGCAGCCAGAAACACTGATATAGCTAGCAGGTGTTCACACAAGATAGTTAAGTGCCTGCAATGCCCCTTTAAGGAACCCCCTGTTCATGTGCATGGTAAACTTATCCAAAACATCTTCAGCAACAGAATATGCTTCTACAACAAACCTGTCCTATGCAGTGCTGCTACCTTGTTCTGCACAATCAGAAACAAAATCTTTGAATATGTTCGATTACGGTGGGAGTGATTATTCCCCTGTTCTGTGTTATGCGTAGCAAATAGGGCCTTCTAAAGTAATGCTGATGAAATGTACACATTGACTAATTCCTAACCTTTGGCTGGTTATACCTAGCACAAAGGGAGATGGTTGAGGTTGTTGGAGGTCAATCATCTCAGCTCCAGGACATCACTGCAGGAGTTCCTCAGGGTAGTGTCCTAGGCCCAACCATCTTCAGCTGTTTCATCAATGACCTTCCTCCATCATAAGGTCAGAAGTGGGGATATTCACAAATGATTGCACAATGTTCAGCACCATTTGCGACTCTTCAGATACTAAAGCAGCCCATGTCCAAATGCAGCAAGACCTGGACAATATCCAGGCTTGGGCTGACAAGTGACAAGTAATATTTGTGCCACACAAGTGTCAGTCAATGACCATCTCCAACAAGAGGAATCTAACTATCGTCCCTTGACATTCAATCGCATTACCATTGCTGAATCCCCCACTATCAACAACCTGGAGGTTACCATTGCCCAGAAACTGAACTAGACTTGCCATATAAATACTGTGGCTACAAGAGCAGGCCAGAGGCTAGGAATCCTGCGATGAGTAACTCACCTCCTGACTCCCAAATCCTGTCCACCATCTACAAGGAACAAGTCAGGTATGTGATGGAATACTCTCCACTTACCTGGATGAGTGCAGCTCCAACAACACCGAAGAAGCTTGACACCGTCCAGGATAAAGCAGCCCGCTTGATTGGCACCCCATCTACAAACACTCACTCCTTCCACCACAGATATGAACAGTTGTAGCAGTGTGTACCATCTACAAGATGCACTGCAGGGACTCACCAAGGCTCCTTAGACAGCACCATCCAAATCCACGACCACTACCATCTAGAAAGACAAGGGCAGCAGGCACATGGGAACGCCACCACCTGGAAGTTTCCCTCCAAGCCACTCACCATCCTGACTTGGAAATTTATTGCCGTTCCTTCACTGTTGCTGGGTCAAAATCCTGGAACTCCCTGCCTAACAGCACTATGGGTGTACCTACACCACATGGACTGCAGCAGTTCAAGAAGGCAGCTCACCACCATCTTGTCAAGGACAATTAGGGATGGGCAATAAATGCTGCCCACATCCTGTAAATGGATATAAAAAAAAATATGACTGCTCCCTTGTGGAATGAGTAATGTTGCTGGAGTCTGCAGCACCAGTGGCAGATACCTGGAATTGGACCTCCTTGTTCTGGTTTCTGGTGTGGTCCTGGTTAAGAAATAGCCTATTTGTTGCTCTGTTTTCTAGGTCCCGGGTTCTCTGTTTCACTCACTGCATTGTTATTAGCTCACACTCTCAACAATTTGTGGGTAACAGTTTGTTAAGCTGAAGGGTACAGGGAAAGTCAGGCTGATGGCAGATGCCATTTGATGTCCCGTTGAAGCAAAAAATTTGGCCATTAGAGAATCAACTGTGTAACTCTGAATAACAATAGAGAAGACCAGATTTTGCTGGAATGGGTCATCTGATGCCATGCCCTGTTGGTTAGATATAGAATGTTTGCCCACAAAGTTGCTGGAAGTATGAACTGCAGTGATTGAAACATTTAAGTGCCACCCAAGCATGCATGTTCGCTCTCTCCAGCCCAGATTAGGGAACCTGACCCACATTAACTCACCATGAAAGGGGTGAGGGGGAAATTCCAACCTGTTTTCCTGCCGGCAGAAATCTGGTTTTTGACCTCTCTCTGAATTTTCTGCTCCCACCTGCCACGAAACCCGCTGCTGGCAGGAGGGGAAAATTCTGCCCCATGTATTTTCTTAACCAATGAGGTTAACTGATTGAGAAATAAATGGAGGAAGGACTGAGTAGGAGGCTGAATTAGAATGAGTGAATTCAATGGCAGATTAGGTGCAGAAAGAGAAACAAAGTGAAGTTACAAAAGGTTGGGTTAAGAGAGGGAGACAAAAGATAAGAGGTACTTGCACTGTTAATTATGAGCCTTAACTTTCTATGGCTAGTTTCAGGGCAATTAATGTATGAATGCAACAACTTCATGAAAATCGCCAAGAAATTATGCAAGATGCCATTTTCATGAAACTAATTGTGGAGTGGGGAAAATTGGCCAGAAACTTATGGCTATCCCTTTACCACAAGAAGCTGCTGGCTGTTTTGTCCATGAAAAACGATGAGCATTGTTCAGATGCCTTGGGCTGAATTGTCCCAGATTTGGTCTAAGTGCGGTAGCGGATGGGAAGAAAGATGTTTTACCTGCTGGTCGCAATTGCAGCTTCTCACCCATATCATCCCAATCCTGCCTCATTAATCATGCATTCTGGGAAAACACACCGGGTCGCTGGCGGGTGTCCTCTCATTGCCTGCCCTGCTGTCACTTCAGGTCTTCAAAAACTGAGCGTCATATTTAAAAGCAAAGAGCTTGCATTTTTCAAGGGATAGGAAGCTGTTGCGAAATGATGGCTGCTAAAGGGAGGAAACATGCTCCCTAAGATTTAGCGATGCTTCCCTCGAGCACCTATTGGATGCAGCGGAGGCCCGGCGCAATATCCTCTATCCCCACTCTGGGCAAAGGCCAACAAGCAAGGTCACCAGTCCAGCATGGGAGGCATGGCAGTAGTGATCAGCACCAATGTCCTGCAAAAGGGGATAGCCACCAAGTGCTGAAAGAGGATGAATGGTCTCATCCATTCCACCGGGTTAAGTCACTCTTCTCATCACTCTCAACTCACACACTCACAAACCCATCACAGATCCACAGGGATCTCACACCTCAAGAAACAACATCACTAACTCTCACACATACCCTCACATCTCCATCAGGCTCATATCCTCTGGAGCCCATGTCTTCATCCAGTCCTTGGCTCCGCTCACCACATAAACAGTCCACACGGTACCATGTGCCCTGCTCACATTCTCTCCATCTGTTTTCGTGCAGGAGAACATGGATCACAGCAGCTGGGAGAGGTCCCAGACCGGGGTTGGAGAGGCCCTTCACTTATTTTGAGGAGTGTGCCATTGTGCTGACTGGTGAGGATGTAGACCGTGCCTGTGGCAACATTGAGGTCGATGGCAAACACCCACGTGAGGATCCTGCACCACATCATCCCTCTGTCAATGCAACTGTGAGTGCTCCCTCTCCTGCTTTTAACTCTGATGCCATGCACTAATTATCTGTACTTTGGTTCACTGGGAGCTCTGCCAAGCGACTGACACCCTCAGCCAGCCATTGCTCAGCTCCATCCAGGTCCTCACCTCCAGCCAAGAGGACACCTCCTCCATTGAAGATCTGGAAACAAGCAGCCTGGAAGATCTGCCACAGTGCTTACCTACACCTTCCACCACCGCAGAGACACACACCATAGTGGGACCAAGATATAGAGCAGGCTCGAATTCACTTCATGGATATCTGTCCGCAGCAGGAGGAGGCAGGTTCAGCTGAGCTCCCTGGCACTCGGAGGACTGCTGAGGGAGAGGAGTCTGTGAGGTCCGAGTCAGGTGATGAGCCTCTGGATTCAGCCTTCCAACTCATCATGGAGAGATTTACCAGGATGATGCTTGGGCTGGAGGGTCTTAGCAAAGATTGGATAGGCTGGGGTTGTTTTCCTTGGAGCCAAGGAGGTTGAGAGGGGGCTTGATAGAGGTGTATAAGATTATGAGGGGCATAGATAAGGTGGATAGGAAGGCACTTTTTCCATAAGTAGAGGGGTCAATAACCAGGGGACATATGTTGAAGGCTAGGAGGAGAGTTGAGGAGAAAATCTTTTACCTAGAGGGTGGTGGGAGTCTGGAACTCACTGCCTGAAATGGTGGTTGAGTCAGAAACTTTTGTAGCATTGAAGAAGTGTTTAAATATTCACTTGCATTGCCACAGCCTCCAGGGCTATGGGCCAAGTGCTGGGAAGTGGGATTAGTATGGTCAGATCTTTGCTGACTGGCATGGATAAGATGGGCCGAATGGCTTCCTTCTGTGCTGTAGACATCTGTGACTCTATCTATGAGCAGAAGGCAGGGAAACATCACCCAGAGCTGTTGGAAGCCCTCAACAGGGTGGCATGAAAGTCAGAGCAGTGTGTCCGCCTGCTCTCTAGTAAAGTGGTGCCCACATGTGTGCATATGGAGATCTCCACTGGGGACGATAGCAGATGTCATGGAGACCCTGGTCCAGCAGAACATGGAGGTGCACACAGACCTCACTCCATCGCGGTGGCCATGTGTGAGTTCCTGCAGTGGCAATGTCAGAGAGAAAAGGGGCACCTCGACATCCCTGCATATGTTCCTTCTCCTCGAAGAGTCAGGCTGGGGCCCTCAGGCACCTGAAGGGAGGAGGAGTGGCAGCCCGGCACCCCTGGATCATCCACTCAGGAATCTCAGAGGCTGTCCTCTCCCTCCGAGTCCTCTTTGTCTGTGACCCCCTCAACCTAGTCCTCCGTCACCGCAGAGGGAGCAGCTGGCCCACAGGAGGACAGCCAAAGCAAACCGGGGCCCTCAAAGCCTTTGGCTCTCCAGAGGACACATGCCAAAGTCATCAGAGGCAGCAGAGCCAACCATTGCACAGACCGTTTCCACCCCTGCTGTGGATGTCAGGGCAGCACCTAGAAGTGTTGGGCCTAGAGAAGTTAAGAATTACTGATCACAAGTGGTTGCACAGGTTTTGTCAGGTTATAATTTGAAAATATTTCACTTTCACTGGATAATGTGTAATGGTGCCTTTCAGCTTCTTTTACAGGTTTCATGAGTCCTCCCCCTGCATCCACCCTCACTAGCAGTTCAGCTGCATGCAGCCAGCCCATGAGTGATTCTGGAGGGAGAAGTGTATGTTTGGCAGGGCCTTTCAGAGCCACGTGCAAACATTCTCCCACAGATGTGGATGCTTCCTCCATCACGCTCATCTCACTGTCCTGAGCATTTTCAATGCTGCCTGCTGGGGTTCTCCTTCAGTTGTCCATCTGAGCTGAGCTGCATCTCCGCCCACCCACTGATTGCACTCCCATTCAGCAACTGTTCCTATCCAAAACGAGGCTCCTTTCACTTTTGATCTTAGAAGCATGGCACTGGTAAAGTTTGTCTTCAGCTCCCTCATCCTTTCCCCTCCCCCAGTCACCCATGTTCTTTCACCCATAACTGTCGACCCCACTCTCCGACATCATCTTCCCACCATCACCCTACCAGCCAGAACCCTTATCCTTCCAGGATGTCCAGGTGAATGTGTATTGTCCCAACCTTCCCAAGGATCCCACCCCCATCCATGTTGACATCCCCGATCTCCTCCTTCCCATCCCCAGGGTCCATGTCTGCCTCTGAGTCACCACTAACCACCCTCACCGTCCCTTGTACTAAGGCCATTGCATCCTCACTCTCCCATCCTACTGCTTCACTCTAACCTCCCTCTTTCTCACCATTCCCTTCTACCACTCCCATCCTCATTTAGCTCCCCAGGAGTCAACCATTGACTCCACAGACCCCTTCACTAAGACTCCTTCCCCATCTGGACTCCTCCCCTCTACGAATTCCTTCCTCCACCCAGACTCCTTTCCCCCTCCAAACTCCTTCCTCCACCTGAAGTCCTTCCCTCTCTGAACTGCTTCCCCTTTCCAAACTCCTTCCCATACACCTTCCTCTCTGCTTACACCTATCCCCCCAGTTGCCATATTACACCCTGTTATGCCCTCCTCTCCCCCATACTCATTCCCCTCCCAGCCTCACCCACCCAGACACCATCGCTCCCCGCCCCGCTACCCCCACCCCCCATGGTGCAACTTCCTCTCCCATTCAAAAAAAGACCTTCTCCACTCCCTCATTGATCATCCATAGCAGACCATTGCGAAGACACTGATGTCCCGAAACAGACCCTCAATAGTGACGTTCCACTTTCCGCGAGCTGCTTCGCGGCAGAGCCATATCCATGTGAATCCACCCAGCATGTGATGCACATTCCTTCAGGGTCCGATTGCTGTAGGGCTCCAGCATCTTCTGCTCCTCGGATGTCCGCGGTGTGAGCAAGGCCCTGATGGTAAGTCTCGAAATCTGCGCGTCACACTTGTCGAGACATGTTATGCACCGGCATGTTTTCCCATCGACGTGTGTGGTAAATTTGACGTGGGGGAATGATTCCGGTGAGCATGGCTTACCACGATATGCAGATGTATTAAGAGTAAGTTCCCGATGTGGGGCAGCGGGAAACATGGCCCGCCATTGTTAGGTGGAGCGGACAATCGCAAACTGGTTTCATGACGACGTGAAACCGAGTTTTGGCCTTCCTGACATATCATCAATTTATGCTCGCCATGATGCTCGACGCATCGAAAATTCTGCCCCTTATTTTTCACTAAAATCTGGCCCCTTAGTTTTAGGTTACCTCTTTATGCATTTCAGTGTAATAGTGGAGAAAACACAATAGCCAGTACCAAACTATTCAGACTTCAAAATATGATAATTGCATATTTCCTGCCTGTCCTTTTGCCTGGCAAACTATTAATTTAGCCACAAACTGTTATTAGTTGACTTATTACTATATATTGCAGCATACATAAATGATCTAGAAATTTCATTCAGGAAATGATTCATATTTAGTGCTGTTCATATAGTTTGACTTAGCATTAAGTATACATTTGATTCTTGACACTGTTCTAAGGACTGACTTCTTTTTCAACTTTTTATTAGCTCGACAGATTGAAGAGCTACAGCAGATCGATTTGTTGCCACGGGACTGGTTGTTATACATTGTCACCCACAACTACTATGCTGTGAGTCTATACATTGGTCCTTGAACTGAAACTCCAATTACAGTCAGAAATCGTTAAAAGATCTAGACGAGTGATCCTTTTGTAATTATTAGAGGTGGCAAGTTCATTTCAGAAATCAATCACTGATTGTCATCCAAGTGGAGACCAGCAAAAGGCACATTGGAATGTCGTCTTTGAGGTACGAGATCAGGAACTGTAGCGAGCAAAGAGATTTAGGTGTCCATGTACATAAATGACTAAAACTAATACACAGGTACAAAAATGGCCAAAAAGGTTAATGGAATGTCGGTCTCTGTCTCTGGAGGATTGAAGTTCAAAAGTGAGGAACTAATGCTGCATTTGTACAAAGTCTTGGTCAAACTCCATCTGGAGTGTTGTGTTCAGTTTAAGGCACCAAATCTCAAGATAGATATAAGCAAAAAACTGCGGATGCTGGAAATCCAAAACAAAAACAAAAGTACCTGGAAAAACTCAGCAGGTCTGACAGCATTTGCGGAGAGGAACACAGTTAACGTTTCGAGTCCGTATGACTCTTCATCAGAACTAAGGAAAAATAGAAAAGAGGTGAAATATAAGCTGGTTTAAGGGGGGGGGGGTGTGGGACAAGTAGAGCTGGATAGAGGGCCAGTGATAGGTGGAAATAACAAAAAGATATCATAGACAAAAAGACAAAGAGGTGATGAAGGTGGTGATATTATCTAAGGAAAGTGATAATAAAGGTACAGACAGCCCTAGTGGGGGTGGGTTGGGGGGAAGGGATCGAAATAGGCTAAAAGGCATAGGTAAAACAATGGATGGAAATACATTTAAAAATAATGGATACAGGTGGGAAAAGAAAAGTCTATATAAATTATTGGAAAAAAAGGGGATCAGAAAGGGGGTGGGGATGGAGGAGAGAGATTATGATCTAAAATTGTTGAACTCAATATTCAGTCCGGAAGGCTGTAAAGTGCCTAGTCGGAAGATGAGGTGCTGTTCCTCTAGTTTGTGTTGAGCTTCACTGGAACAATGCAGTAGGCCAAGGACGGACATGTGGGCATGAGAGCAGGTGGACTGTTGAAATGGCAAGCGACAGGGAGGTCTGGGTCATGCTTGCGGACAGACCGAAGGTGTTCTGCAAAGCGGTTACCCAACCGGCGTTTGGTCTCTCCAATGTAGAGGAAACAGCATTGGGAGCAGCGAATGCAGTAGACTAAATTGAGGGAAGTGCAAGAGAAATGCTGCTTCACTTGAAAGGAGTGTTTGGGCCCTTGGACGGTGAGGAGAGCGCAAGTAAAGGGGCAGATGTTGCACCTTCTGCGGTTGCATGGGAAGATGCCGTGGAAGAGGGTTGAGGTGTAGGGGGTGATGGAGGAGTGAACTAGGGTGTCCCGGAGGGAATGATCCCTGTAGAATGCCGCCAGGGGGGTGTTGGGAAGATGTGTTTGGTGGTGGCATCATGCTGGAGTTGGCGGAAATGGTGGAGGATGATCCTTTGAATGCGGAGGCTGGTGGGGTGATAATGAGGACAAGGGGGACCCTATCATGGCTCTGGGAGGGAGAGGAAGGTGTGAGGGTGGACGTACAGGAGATGGGCCAGACACGGTTGAGGGCCCTGTCAACCACCATGGGTGGAAAACCTCAGTTAAGAAAGAAGGAAGACATGTCAGAGGAACTGTTTTTGAAATGGTATCATCAGAACAGATGTGACGGAGGCGAAGAAACTGAGAGAATGGGATGGAGTCCTTACAGGAAGCGGGGCGGGTAAGGAGCTGTAGTCGAGATAGCTGTGGGACTCGGTCGGCTTGTAATGAATATTGGTGGACAGTCTTTCACCAGAAATTGAGATAGAGAGGTCAAGGAAGGGAAGGGAAGTGTCAGAGATGGACCATGTGAAAATGATGGAGGGGTGGAAATTGGAAGCAAAATTAATACATTTTTCCAGGTCCAGACGAGAGCATGAAGCAGCACCGAAGCAATCATCAATGTACCGGAGAAAGAGTTGTGGGAGGGGGCCAGAGTAGGACTGGAACAAGGAATGTTCCACCTACCCCATAAAGAGACAGGCATAACTGGGGCCCATGTGGGTACCCATAGCCACACCTTTTATTTGGAGGATGTGAGAGGAGTTTAAGGAGAAATTGTTCAGTGTGAGAACAAGTTCCGATAGACGGAGGATTGGGGATTGTTCGGGCCTCTGTTCGAGGAAGAAATGAAGAGCGATCAGACCATCCCGATGGGGGATGGAAGTGTAGAGGGATTGGACGTTCATGGTGAAGAGGTGGTGGTTGGGGCCAGGGAACTGGAAATTGTTGTAGGGTGTCAGAGGAATCATGGATGTAGGTGGGAGGGGACTGGACAAGGGGAGAGAGAATGGAGTCGAGATAGCAAGAAATGAGTTCCATGGGGCAGGAACAGGCTGACATGATCGGTCTGCCGGGACAGTGCTGTTTGTGGATTTTGGATAGGAGGTAGAAGCGGGCCGTCCGAGGTTGGGAGACTATGAGGTTGGAAGCTGTGGAAGGAAGATCTGCAGAGGAGATGAGGTCAGTAACAGTCCTGGAAACAATGACTTGATGTTCAGTGGTGGGGTCATGGTCCAGGGGAGGTGGGAGGAAGTGTCTGTGAGTTGACACTCAGCCTCTGTGAGGTCGAGGTCAGTGCGCCAGACAACCACAGCACCACCCTTGTCAGGAGGTTTGATGACAATGTCAGAGTTGGACCTGAGAGAATGGAGTGCAGCAAGTTCAGAGAGAGACAGTTTAGAGTGGGTGAGAGGAGCAGAGAAATTGAGACGACTGATGTCACGCCGACAGTTCTCAATGAAAAGATCAAGAGAAGGTAAGAATCCAGAGGGAGGGGTCCAGGTGGAGGGAGAATATTGGAGGTGGGTAAAAGGATCCATTGAACGGAAAGAGGACTCCTGCCCAACGAAGTGAGCACGGAGACGAAGGCGGCAGAAGAAGAATTCAGCATCATGCCGAGCCCAAAATTCATTGAGATGAGGGCGTAAGGGTATGAAACTAAGTCCTTTGCTGAGCACTGAACATTCAGCATCGGAGAGGGGAAGATCAGGGGATATGATGAATACACGGCGGGGGCTGGGATTGGAAGACGGGATGGGGACAGAGGAACAGACAGGGGTAGAGGGTTCTAGATGGGTGTTGGTGTTGATGAGTTGTTGGAGCTTGTGTTCCTTTGCACCTGAAAGAAAGAGACAAAGTTTCTTGTTGAGGCATCGGAAGAGACGAAGAATAAAATGAAACTGGGGGCACGGACAGCTTAGAAATAGGGTGCGGCGGTGCTGCTGGAGGGAGAGGTCAAGTGTGTTCATATGGCGGCGCATGGCACTGAGTGTAGATCTCAGGATGCGACGAGAACTGCAGTCCGAGGAATGTTGTATGTCCTGGAGATACCTGTAATCCTGGGTGTGTTCGAAACATGAGGGATGGAACTTCCGTTGAAATCCACATGGGATAAGTCGGAGACGGAGACAGTCACTGAGGAACGAAATATGGCTATGAAAGCGAGTTTTAGTAAACACCTTGTCAAACACCAGGAGAGAAATGGAAAGCAATGAAGGTAAACAAGGCAAAGAGAGAGACGGAAACCACCTCCTCTTCACCATGGACATCCAACCCCCCACACCTCCATCCCCCACTGGGATGGTCTGATCGCTCTCCGTTTCTTCCTCGAACAGAGGCCCAAACAATTTCCATCCACCACTACTCTCCTCCGTCTGGCTGAACTTGTTCTCACACTGAACAATTTCTCCTTAAACTCCTCTCACATCCTCCAAATTAAAAGTGTGGCTATGGGTACCCACGTGGCCCCAGTTATGCCTATCTCTTTATGGGGTAGGTGGAACATTCCTTGTTCCAGTCCTACTCCGGCCCCCTCCCACAACTCTTTCTCCTGTACATCGATGATTGCTTCGGTGCTGCTTCATGCTCTCGTCTGGACCTGGAAAAATGTATTAATTTTGCTTCCAATTTCCACCCCTCCATCATTTTCACATGCTCCATCTCTGACACTTCCCTTCCCTTCCTTGACCTCTCTATCTCAATTTCTGGTGATAGACTGTCCACCAATATTCATTACAAGCCTACCGACTCCCACAGCTACCTCGACTACAGCTCCTCACACCCCGCTTCCTATAAGGACTCCACTCCATCTTCTCAATTTCTTCGCCTACGTTGCATCTGTTCTGATGATGCCATTTCAAAAACAGTTCCTCTGACATGTCTTCCTTCTTCCTTAACTGAGGTTTTCCACCCACGGTGGTTGACAGGGCCCTCAACCGTGTCTGGCCCATCTTCCGCGCATCCGCCCTCACACCTTCCTCTCCCTCCCAGAAACATGATAGGATCCCCCTTGTCCTCACTTATTACCCCACCAGCCTCCGCATTCAAAGGATCATCCTCCACCATTTCCGCCAACTCCAGCATGATGTCACCACCAAACACATCTTCCCTTCACCCCACTGGCGGCATTCCGTAGGGATCGTTCCCTCCGGGACACCCTGGTCCACTCCTCCATCACCACCTACACCTCAACCCCCTCCCACGACACCTTCCCATGCAACCGCAGAAGGTGCAACATCTGCCCCTTTATTTCACCTCTCCTCAGTCTGAAATGTATAAGCGACCATTAAATTCCTGGCTTGAGAGGGTTGTTCTATGATAAGATTTAATTGAGTGGTTCTATATTCTTTGGCATTTTGAATAATGAGAGCTGATCTTGCAAATATTACAAGCTTGTTCAAAAAGCGTGTAAGGATAAACCTAGGAACCACAGGCCAGCCATTTTAACCTGAGTGGTGAGAAAGCCTATAAAAACAATAATCGAGGACAAAATTAATAGCAACTTGGACATGTGTAAATTCATCAAGGAAAGCCAGCATGCATTTGTGAAAGGCAGATTGTGTTGAACTGACTTGATTGAGTTTTTTGTTAAGGTGACAGAGAGAGTTGATGAGGATAATGCGGTTCATGTGGTCTGTATGGACTTCCAAAGGCATTTTACAAAGTGCCACATAATAGGCTTGCTAGCAAAGTTGAAACCAATGGAACAAAAGGGACAGTGGCAGAAGGCATATGAATGTGGCTGAATGGCAGGAAACAGAGAGTAGTAATGAATGGTTGTTTTCTGGACTGGAGGAAGTTGTGTAGTGGGTTCCCCAGGGGTTGGTACTAGGGCCACTGCTTATATTGGTCTTTCTTTATGACATAGACTTGGCTGTGCAGGGCACAATTTTGAAATTTGCAGCTGACATACAATTTGGAAGTATTGAGAAATGGGAGAAGAGGATATAAACAAGCGGGTGGAATGGGTGGACAGGTGGCAAATAAAGTTTAATATGGAAAAGTATGAAGTGATACATTTTGGTAAGAAGAATGAGGAGAGGCAATATAAAATAAAAGGGTTACAAGAGCAGAGGGACATGGTGGTACATGTGTAAAACTCATTGACAGGGCTAGGGCAGATGGGAAAGTGTTTATAACAGCATACTGGATCCTGGATTTTATAAATAGTGTCATAGAGTATAAAAGCAAGGAAGTTATGATGAATTTTTATAAAAAATCTGGCTTAGTCTGAACAGGAGTATTGTGTGCATTTCTGGGTACTGCACTGCAGGCAAGCAGCGAAGGCTTTCAAGGAGGTGCAAGGAAATTTTACAAAAATAGTTCCAGGAATGAGGGATTTCACTCCCATGGAGAGATTGGAGAAGCTGGGATTGTTCCCTTTGGAGAAGAGGAGTTGAGAGGGGATTTGATAGATTTGTTCAAAATCATGAAAGATTTAGATAGAGTAGACAGAGAGAAATGGTCTCTATTGGTGGAAGGGTTGAGAACCAGAGGACACTACTACAAGATGATTGGCAAAAGAGCCATTGGCAACATGAGAAAAAACTTTTTTTTGCAGCAGGTGGTTACAATCTGGAAATCACTGACTGAAAGTGTAGTGGAGGCAAATTCAATCAGGTCTTTGTTACGAAAGTTGCAGAGGCTGATAACTTTTAAAAAGAGATATGAATTTCCAAGTGACATATGAAAAGGGTCACGCAGCAAGATTTCACAATTTAAGATTTTTACTGTAACAAACAAACTAAAATCAACATTGACTCTGTAATACAACCGGAAACCCCACGCTGCATGTATACGGTGCACCATGCTCTCAGCAGAAATGTAACCAAGTGCAAAACCCTCCTGGCATTAATTGGCAGGCTGCCTTTTCTCTGTCCCATCAGGGTGAATTGTTCATTGTTCTTTTAAACAAATTCTCCTTCGCTCCATCTGCTGAGCATATATGATTGGACTTGCAGCAGCAAGGCAGCAACTGGGTGACTCCTTGGTCTTCAACTCTCTGCAACAAGCTTTGTTCCTGCGAAGAGAGGTTCTGTCCTCACCAGCACTCCACTTGTTGATTAGCCCAAAAGCAGTCCTTTTCTTCTGCTTGGCAGAGCAGCACATGCTTTCGGTCTGACTGCCTCTGAGATCCTGTAAGTCCGCACATAGCCAGGCCAGCTGCTTCTCCCTTTGTGTAGAGGTGTGAAAGCTGGTACTTTACTTTCAATAGGGTTTGACCTGGGCCTACGATACCATTGTCAACCAAATCACATGGTCACATGGGCCTGTCACCCAACAGAGTTCAGTACAATTCTCACCATTCCCCATTCCAATGAATTCTGTTTTACCTCAAATTAAAAAGGGCAGTTCAAAACATATATAAAGTCTAGCAGTCACAACAGCTTTCAAAAGGGAATTGTATAAGCATCTGAAGAGGAAACATTGCAGTGCTATGGAGAAAGTACGAGGTAGTGGAACTAGATAAATTGCTCTTGCATAGAACTGACTTGGGCTCGACAGGCTGAATGGCCTCCTTTAGTGTTGTAACCATTTTCTGACTCTATGTTTCTCCAGTGAAATGAAAGACCATATTGTAAGGATTGAATGTTTTCATTCATGTTGCAGCTACAACATGGTGGAGATGTGCCATGTCTGAAATACTTGCCCATTGAAGCAGTCCGGTTTGGTTTCATCATTACAGAGGTACAGAGAATAGTTACAATAAACAAGGTTATCTAAAATTATGTATGCCTGAAAAACTAGAATTTTTTTTCCTTGTAATTTAGCTTGTTGAATTTTACAATAAAAATACCATCTTGTGGGCTCAGATAACATTAAAAGCTTACTTCTTGTTCCTGCAGTTTCCTAGAGTTTGTCATATTATCTTCTTCTTCTTTCATATGACTTTAGGAGCAGAAGCTGTCGTCACAGTTTTAATGTCGGGCCTGAACTTCCTCAGAGTGGCAAGCACAGTCGGCTGGGTCCGATTGGGCATCAGGGTGGGGGGTGTTGGGTCAGATGGGGCCTCCAGGGGGGTGGCAGGGAGCTATCGGGTCGGGTTAAATTGGGCTTTTGGGGGTGCGGGAGGGTGTCGGCCTGGGTCAGGTTGGGTCAGGCCTGGAGTTGAGAGTCAGGCCTGGTGGGTGTGGTGGGGGTAGGGGGAGGGGAAGGGGGTGAGAATTGGACCTGTTTGAGGTGAGGGAGGGGGCAAGGTGTGAGAGTTGGGGCTGGCAGTGTAGGGAGAGGGGTTGAGAGTCAGGCCTGATCGGGGGGTGGCAGTGGGGTCTGAGGTGTTGGAGGGTTGTCAATGGGGTGAGACTCGGTTCTGGCTGGTGAGGGGAGAGGAGGTGAGAGTTGGGCCTGGTGGTGTGGGGGGAGGGGGTGAGAGTCGGGCCTCATGGTGGGTGGGGGGGTGTTCGGAGGTGTTGAGGGGTATGGGGGGGGTGAATGTCATTCCTGGCTGGTGTGGGGCAGTGAGGTAAGTTTCAGTTGTGGCTGGTGTGGGGGGTGAGGGGGGGACAGTTGGGTCTGGTGGTGGGAGATGGGAGGAGTCCCCGCAGAGGTGGGGGAATCCTGCGAGTTGGGGAGTTCCTGTCCGTTAGGGGTGGAGGGACCGCTGAGTGGTCAGGGGGCAGGAGATGGGAGAGTCCTACATAAGAACCTAAGAAATAGGAACAGGTGTAGACCATTCGGTCCCTCAAGCCTGCTCCACCATTCAGTAAGACTATGGCTGATGATCTTGTATTTTGCTTTCCACATTCCCATTTAATCCTGATAGCCTTTGATTCCCTTGCCTAACACGAATCTATCTACCTCTGCCTTAAAAATATTCAATGACCTCGCCTCCACCACCTTCTCAGGCAGAGAATTCCAAAGTCACACAACCCTCTGAGAGAAAAAAAATCTCCTAATCTCTGTCCCAAAAGGGCGACCCCTAATTTTAAAACAGTGCCCCCTAGTTCTGGACCCACCCACAAGAGGAAATATCCTTTCAACGTACACCTTGTCAAGGCCGTTCAGGATTTGTATACTTCAGTCAAATCGCCCCTCACTGTTCTAAATTCCAGTGGAAACAAATCCAGTGTGTCCAACCTTTCCTCATAAGACAACCCGCTCATTCCAAGTATCAATCTAGTAAACCTCCTTTGAACCACCTCCTATGCTTCATTCCTTACATCCTTGCTTAAATAAGATGACCAAAACTGCACATAATATTCGAGGTGCAGTCTCACCAATGCCCTGTATAACTGAAGCATAACATCCTTACTTTTATGTTCAATCCCTCTCATAATCAGAGATAGCATTCCATTAGCCTTCTTAATTACTTGTTGTACCTGTATACTAACTTTTTGTGACTTATGTACTAGAACACCCAGATCCCTCTGCACCTCAGAATTATGCAGCCGTTCTCTGTTTAAGTAATACTCTGCTTTTTTGTTCTTCCTGCCAAAGTGAACAACTTCACATTTTCCCAGATTAAATTCCAATTGCCAGATCTTTGCCCACTCACTCAACCTATCTATATCCAACTGCAACCTCCTCATGTCCTCTTCACAAAATACTTTCCTACTTATCTTTGTGTCATCTGCAAATTTAGCTACCATGGTTTTGTGAGTCATTGATGTAAATTGTAAAAAGTTGAGGCCCCATTACAGACCCCTGTGGGACTCCACTTTTCACATCCTGCCAATCAGAAAAAGACCCATTTATGCATACTCTCTGCTTTCTGCCAGCCAGCCAATCTTCTATTTTCCATAATAATTTTTGATGTGGCATCTTATCAAATGCCTTCTGGAAATTCAAGTACAGTATATCTACAGGCTCCCCTTTATCCACAGCATATGTTACTCCTTCAAAAAACTCCAATGAATTGGTTAAACATGATTTTCCTTTCACAAAACCATGCTGACTCTTCCCAATTGCCTTGAGCTCTTCTAAGTGCCCAGCTATAACCTCCTTAATGATTAATTCTAATAACTTCCCCATGACAGATGTGGGGGTTCAATGTGGGTCTATACAATAGTTGTCCAGAAGTTAGAAGAGATTTTAGTTCTTCTAACTTTTTCTGGATAACTATTAACGTAACACAGTCGGAACCATCTGAAGTTTGCAATTTAAATCATATTTTCAGATGTTTCCTAGTGCAAGGTAATTGCTGAGGAGTAGTTTGCACTTCTGGGCAGTTGCTGTGCAAACCTTACCTGTGAACTTCTGAAAGGGATTCCTCAGCGCATCTTTATAGTAGCACCCCAAAACGGTGTCCCGGAGCCTGAATTTTTTGGCCGTCAAGTTCCCTAGCCAGTCCAAGACCCTGCTGGAGAACAAGTGTAACTCCAGGATGTCACCCTCAAACCTCAGTTGGGGCAAGGTGTTATCATGTACTCCATGGTTTGGCCACGGTTTCCACAGTTGCACCTAGGAGAGGTTTTGAAATGCCACTTGTATGTCAGGTGGCCACGTTGGCCATGTCCAGTCCATTTTCTATTGAGTGTTGTCCACATGCCCTGGGAAAGATTCAAGTCTGTTTTTTGAATTGTTGGATTGGAGACAATGTATTTATTTGGGAGGTTGTTTTCTACCCAAGCTTCCCCATGGGTTTCATCAGTGTTATGGAGTAGGAGATGTTTGATTTGTGTCCAAGGGGAGCATTGTAAAGTTAATGAGTTGGGGGGATCTTGAAGGTCTCTATGCATGGTAGGTGCAGGTTACTGCATGGTGCTGTGTCCCATCAAATGGAGTGAGGGGCGATATTTGAAAGGACTGGTCACCACTGAACTGGAGTTGACCTCAGAGTTCCAGAGGTTATGCTCATTACTGAGGGAAGTCATGTGTCAGTATGTTTGGTGTGACGACTTGAGGCCCATGTGGACGGCGGGTTTTTGGACCCCAGCTTGTGCCACTGAGCATGCAGATGATGTTCAGTTGTGTCTTTCATAGTCTTTCAACAGTCTTTCATAAGTGGTGATAGTAAGTTAGGGAGTGGTCAAGTGTCATTCCAAGATAGGTGGGAGTCAGGTCATTCTGCACTTTTTCTCCACAGAAGGTGATGTTTAAAGTGTTGTGCGCCTTGTGATTTTCAAGGTGGAATGCAGAGATAATGGTTGGCTGTGTTTGGTTGCAGTCTCCACTTGTAGAAATATTCAGCCATTTTTGTTACGTCAGAGTTTAGCATAGCTCCCATATCCTGGAAAGACTTTGCCTGAGCTGTCAAGGCAATATCATCGGTGTAAATAAATTTTGTGATAATGTGGTAGGCATGTTGTTTATATAGATGTTAAGAAGTGTTGGTGCCAGGACACTACCCCGAGGGAGACCATTGTTGAGTGTTCTTGGCATGCTGGCCTTGTCTCGTAAGTAGACCTTCATCCTTCTGTTGTGCAGGAACGTCCGCAGCAGCCGGAGTAATTTGACACATGGCAGCAGCAGGGACAGTTTGAACATCAGTGCATGTTTTCACACTATATCATAGGTTGAGGAAAGATCGATGAAAGTGGCTCCAGTCTTGAGTTTGTAATGAAAACCAGCCTCAATGTTTGTGGTGACAGCAAGGACTGTTCACAACTGCAATGTGGCCTAAAGTCAGCCAGCTCTTGGGGGAGGAGTGAGTTGATGATAGGCCTAATTCTTACAAGAATGTGCTGTTCCAGGAGCTTATATGTTGTACAGAGAAGTGAGGTGGGCCTATAGCTCCCAGGGTCATCTGCTGGCTTTCCTGGTTTTGGCAGGGCTATTACCATCATCTCACACCAGATTTGGGGAATGTGGCCATTCTCCATCACAGTTGAGAAGAGTGACAGTAAATCTGGTTTTGTCAATGGGCCAAGATGGTGCAGGAAGTCCAGTAGGATACCATCTTTGCAGGCAGCTTTGCCCTTTTTTGTGGTTGCTAGGCCAGCATCTAGTTCTATGAGAGTAAAGTTGTCTGATCGTGGGGAAGACTCTGGACAACTCACCATTGCTTCTCTGAGTTTTTTCTTGACCTCCTACTTGTGTTGTTTATCGAGGGATCTCTTTTAGTTGGCCAGTGGTTTGACAGCAAGAGCATTTACTTGTGGGTTAGCAGCCCCTGCTAGATTCAATGCACCAAGTTTCCCCAGGAGGTTCCAGGTCTGACAGTTTGAGTGTGTAAAGTCCATGGATTCCACACTGTCCAGCCAGCTTTGTTTTCTATGGTTGTCCAAAGATTCATGTAGTGCTGTGGCTGCTGCTGGATCACCAGTTTGTTGGTAATGTTGAAAAAGGGCTTGCACTCCAGGCTCCAATTGGGGTATACTGTGCTCTGAAACCTTGAGGGATGTTCTTCTTTGCTGCAGCAATAAGCAAGGCCAAAAATAAAGATATAGTCTGAAACCCTCAGGCAGCTGTCTTGCAATTATCCCCATCCACCTATCACGATTAACATAATCATCATGGAAAATGATTAAAGTTGATTAAACAAGTTTAGTTCCTTGTAGCTTTCATTTTCTTTTTGAAGTCTATAGATTATAATAGCTGATTTATATTGCAGCTTTGCTTCCACTTGATACCAAGCACGGAGTATAACATTGACATGTTGTAGATGTCGGGCACATAACATTCATCCTGGGTCCACCTGGGGAGATGGTCTTTTGTTATTGTTGTACAATGGCAGTGATATAACTATAGCCAGTGTATGATGATGAAAGGATTGGTTATATTACTGTGCTATTAATCCAGAGGCCTAGACTAATGATTTGGTGACATGGGTTCAAATCCCACCATGACAAGAGAGGATTTTATATTCAATTACTAAGTAAAACTGAAATGAAAAGCTAGTTTTAGTAATGGTGACTATGAAGCTACTAGACTGTTGTAAAAACTGGTTCATTAATATCCTTTGAAAAAAAAAATCCTGTCATCTTTATCCAGCCTGGCCTAGAGGTGAGTGCGGTCCTTAGCAATACTTAACTACCCAGTGAAATGACCTAACAAGCCATTGAGTTAAGGACAATTAGGGATGAAAAATAAATGCTTACCAGCAACGTCCACATTTATATTAAAAAGTTAGATTTCGCTGTACCATAGCTTAGATTGCATTAGCTCTTTCCAATCATTAGATTTTTAATTATCAGTGGCAGCACTGACGCAGTTGGTAACATTCTCACTGCAGAGTCAGAAGGTTGTGTGTTCAAGAACTTGTGCACAAAAATCTAGGCTGACAGTGCAGTTCTGAGGAAGTGCCAAACTGTTGGAAGTGCTATCTTTCAGATGAGACATTAAATTGAGGCCCCATTTGCTCTCAGATGGACATGAACAATTCAAAGCCACTATATCAAAGAAAAGTAGGAGAGTTGTTCCTGGTGTGCTGGTTAATATTTATCCCCTAATCAACGCCATAGGGGAGGATTTTTCCCTCATCAGGTGGCCTGGGCAGGGGCGGGCATGGGCAGTCTGGAAACGCGAATGGCCGCACTAAGCTCTGCCTGTGTGTGAAGCTGGGGGGGGTGTGGTGGGGGGGGGGGGCAAGGAGAGGGGAGGGCGAGCATGAACTTCGCGCATGCGTACGACTGTGTGCTTGAAAATCTCCCTGAGGCAGCTCTGTGCTGTGTGAGATGAACATTTTTCAAAATAAGAAATAAAGGTTTCTAAAATGTTATAAAACATGTCCCATCATGTCGCATGAGCAGGGACATGTTGTAGATTAAATTTTAAAATTTTAATTTTATTTTTACTTGCTGTTGGAAACCTCAGCCCGCTTTCATAAAAATGAAAAGACCACTTGGCCTTTTTACCTGCCCGTCCAACCGTTTACTTACATTGTTAACGGCCTTACTAGGCCCTTTAATTGTTGGCGGGCACCTGCCGACCAAAATATTGCGTGAGTGCATGATGATTTTGCGATGCTTGCCCGATATCATTGTGCATCATTTTATACTCAAGCGAGTTGGGCGCGCACCTGCCTACTCAGCAAAAGATTCAGTCCATTAAAAACAAATTACTTTGTCATTACCACATTGATGTTTGTGGGAGCTTGCTGCGTGCAAATTCACCGTCAAGTTTCCTACATTAAAGCAGTACAGTACTTAATTGCCTGCAAAATGCTTTGGGACATCCTGTGGTTATAATAGGTACCATATAAATGCAGGTCTTTCATTCTTTCTCAGCCAGAAGATGGTAATCAGTGCCTCACTCATGCATAGAAATCTGTTTCACATTTAACAATGACATGAACAAGCAGCATTATCAATGCTGCCCTTTGGTATAATTTAAACATAAATTGCATCATTCATTGTAGCAGAACCAAGCCACTCATTTATTGGAAATTTGACCCAGTAACTACTCAGAAGCAGAGAATTGTCATAACAACTCCATGTGATGACCATTTTCAAAACCATAGTTTAGTCATTTTCATTGAATGTTTCATCAACTTCACTAATTTCCTGGGGCTATTATATGGAAAATGATAGGTAGATGGAAACAATTGCAAAAAGCTGTCTGAAGAGTTCAGCTGATATAATAAACTGGAAAAGTGAGGTCTGAATGCTTTATTATTATCTGAATCCAAGATGTTTTTATTGTAATCATTCTTATTTTTATATGATACATAGCAATATTATTTATAATACAAAAATCAAGTCTGACATTCAATTGACCTGTGGACAAATCTAGCTACCAATTAAATGCTATCCTCAAGATCACAAACTCACAAGATTAATAGAAATAAGGGAAACCATTGGCCTATGTTAATGCATTTGTTGCAATTAAAAAAACATGGGTAGGCACCTCATCAGGTCATCTGACTGCATTTTGAATAAATCTAAGTTTTCTTCTCCACTAAACTCTCTGGCGAACCATTTCAAATGTTGATCGTAACATAACAAGTTGCTTTCAGACATCAGTTCTAAATTGTCCTTCTTTTCACTTAACTGCTCCTTTGCCCTCTCCCCTCTCTTTACTATCCATAATCATTATGAACTTGATCAGGTTACATTTGACATTGCAGATTGATGATCTGATATAGAAAACAGTCTGATTTCCACTTCTATTGAAATCAGTGGAAATAAAAATCATGTGGTTTCCATTATGGCGGCCAAGCCACAATGCCACATATATGCCTGATTGGCAAGTTGAAAATCCCCTCTGTTGAGATTCAGAATTCTAGTCATTACCAGATGGACGGCAGCGGTTCAAGAAGGCTCCTAACCACCACCTTCTCAAGGGCAGTTAAGAATGGGAAACAAATGTCGGCCTTGCTAGTGATGCTCACACCCCATGAAAGATTGAAGAAAATGTAGGTTAGGAGCAGTAGGCCTCAAGCATCAGTTGCTGGGGCATTCTACGGAAACCTACACTGACCTCACTGCTTCTTTTCCTTCAGCCAATTTCTTACTGACATCCAAATTTCACTTGAATTTATGTTGCTTTCAGTTTATGTTACAGCCTTTTGTGGGAACTTAATTGAAACATTTCTGTTAATTTAAATATACCATTTTGCATTCAGTTGTTGAATCATATCCTCACTGGAAGAATAAACTTGTGATATAAGAGTTAACCTTGAGTGAAGTACTGGGCAATAACGCTGCTATGCAAACAACATGCTACAATGATAAACTGACTAATTTCTATCATTGAAGTCATAGGGATGCATTTTACCAGCCCTTTGGGTTCAAATTTGGAGGTGGGAAGTATGGCCAAATGGCATGGGAAGGCATAGAGGGCGTGTCCAAAATTTTCTTGCTGCCATGCCATGTTACCAGTGGCAGGAAAGATGGCAGACCACCTGCTGGCCCAGAGGCCAATTGAGCCACTTAAGTGGCCAGTTACAGGCCTCTTCCCACCTCCACTGGCATTTTGCCCACATTTGGGTAGCCTATCATTGTGTGGGGAGACTACCCCCAGCAGGCTCCAGGTAGTGGTGGGGTCCACCGTTTTGGGCACTTTGGCCCATGGAAGGGCAGCCAGGTGGCAGTGGCTACCCATTCACTAATGACGCTGTGTGTCATCAGTGACCCATCCCCCCTTGCTGGGCCTGCCTGCCTGACTCCGCTGACCTGCCTTTGAAGGTGCATAGCCATCAATGCACCCTCATCCTCCAGGTACAGCCCCAGTAGCACTAGCGGTAACACTTCTGAGGTACTGAACCTCCAATTGTCAGCTTTCAACCATGACAACCACACCATCTAAACATCTTGCACCACACTCACTGGCACCCTTCCCTCTCTCTTGCAGGCCAAGGTGGCAACAGCACCTAACCGAAAGAAGACAGGCATGGCGACAAGTCCTCAACCTCTTGAGGAGACCATGCCTACCATCACTGGAGCAACCTAAAACACTACCTCAACAGTGACAATATACTCATATGTAATCTTCCTTTGACATTCCTCTTCCCCCACATCTCATCATCTCTTCTGATTTATAAACTGCATCTCTTGCTCTCTCCTTCTGTCCTCATCAGAACGTTATCCTTGTGCCTTTGTCCTTTCAGATACCCAAGAGCTGCAGGGTAGTGGTGGAAGAGTTTGAGGATGATGCAGAAACATTGACAGTACTTGGTCTCAGGTTTGCAGTCAACAACTCCTGTACTGACCTTGCTCATTCTTTAGAGAATAGCTGGTGGCAGGGTCTGCATGTGTTGAGAAACTGGAGGGAGAGGTCGCACACAAGTTTTGTTGATAAGAAGTCAGAACAATTCAATCTACAGAGGAAGGCTGATGGGTATGCATACTGAAGTGCTTGGCACATGGGCAAGCCTGCCAAAAGGCTTGTGTCAATGTCAGGGAGCATGAAGGAGTCTGGCACCAACTTGGCACAGGGCAGAGTTTGGAGTCCAGCTTCCCCAGCTTTGAAGAGGAGAAGTGAACACTCCACCTGCTTGTTTCTGGCCAGGGAGAGTGAATTGTATTCAGTTTTCCTTACATAGAAAACCTCAGTGAACTCACTAATGCAAAGTGGACAGCGAACTGGGGGATCTGCTACAGCCTAGAATGAGCCAGATTCATAAAATTTCATTCCCTGGTTACCTTCACAGGCAATACCATTCTCATCCTTTTCTGAGGCTCCAGTTGTGGTTGCAGCAGGTGGCAGATTTCAGTGAGGACCTCCTTACTGAAGCGGGAGTATCTGATGAACTCTTCCTTCCTCATGTTGAGGTAGGAAAATTGCTTCCTGAACAATGGATCCTGCTAAGAGCCCTTCTCCCCATCCCCCCTCATCCCTCTTCCAGCAGCCTGTCCTGCTTTGTGTTGCCTCTGCTCATTGTCTCTGTCATGCTCTAGTCCAATGGGAATGCTAACTATTGCACCCATGTCTGGGAGCAAGTGATTTGTGCAGAATACTTGAATTTAGGACAAAGTCCTTCAGCACATGCCACACCACCCTCTGTAGACTTCAGTGACTTTAAATCACCTTACAAACTTTTACAATTGGCACCACATCCACAAAAAATCACTCCCTCCACCACCGACGCACAGTAGCAGTTGTATGTACCATCTACAAGATGCACTGCGGAACTCACCAAGGCTCTTTCAACAGTTCCTTCCAAACCCACAACCACTACCATCTGGACGGACAAGGGCAGCAGATACATGGAAACACCACCACCTGGAAGTTCCCCTCCAAGCCACTCACCATCTTGATTTGGAAATAAATCGCCATTCCTTCACTGTCACTGTGTCAAAATCCTGGAATTCACTTCCTACCAGCACTGTGGGTATACCCACACCACATGGACTACAGCGGTTCAAGGAGACAGCTTACCATCACCTTCTCAAAGGTAATTAGGGATGGGCAATAAATGCTGGCCCAGCCAGTGAAGCCCACATCCCATGTATGAATGAAAAAAACAAACACAGTTAAATTCAGTATAGATCATTCAAAATTAACCTGAAAGTAGTTAAGGATCCCTTTAAAAACATTGGTTGTGGGGGGGTGGGGGGAGGTGGGGCTGGTCCATCCTGCTGCTGAATGTGTATTCAGCTGTGTTTGTTTAATTGATGTTGTTTAAGTAGCTGGAGTGTTGAGCTCCAGAATGGCAGCACTGGCATCAAATCAGCATTACACGTTCCTTGGCATCACCACCTGCTTATTCTGCATACTTCCAGTGGATGCAACTGTACACCAATATCCTCACCAAAATGGCGCCTGGCATAGCTATCACCAGAAGTGTGCACACACACCATGGATGCCATCTTCAAGGCAAAAACTGCATAGATAGCCTCAAAAAAGCAGGGCTTCCACATAACTGAATTTCATGGCCATTATTTTTAAAGGAGGAACATGTTGTAGACATGCTATTATGCATTTTAATAGATGCATTATAGTATTGTATACTGCAACAATGCTTTATATCGGGGTTTTTTTATTTAGCTTTCTTGCTTACACAACTTAAATGTCTAATTAAATTAAACAGTGACCATATGCGCTAAAAATAGACGATGAACCAAGCCCTAATAAACTATTTGACATCATTACAACTCTAACCAGAAGGCAGTGATTCAAGCTCACAAAAGTGAAGCTAGAACAAATGCATTTTGTGTACTTTGTGTAGAGTGAATGTGTGAACTTTACATCCAGGGACAAAATTGATTTAGAAGGGTCCAAGAGAATTTTCCTCAGCTCTGGCCAGGATTGAGAAACAGGACATGGAACAAGACACAATGGGCTACAACATACATCTCTACGTTAATAATATTAGCAGAACCATATTCAAGTAGTTGTGCTACCTGCTAATATAATCCACTTGTTGAAGAAGCAACCGGTGTATGGGCTGGCCTGAAAATAGATTGAATCTGACTCACTTAGACCACTGAGGAAATCCATTTTATTTAACCTGTCATGGATTCCTTTGTGATATTCTGAGACAAATGACAGGAAGCACCCCGTAGCTGAAAATAATCCAATAAATCAGATGCTGTGAGCAGGAAAATATATTTCCAGAGGTTTCTATAAATAGGGATGGTGACTCATCAGATCAAACCTGTGATCAAGCTTCAGATGCTCAGGGATAACAGTAATTCACTGATCTGTACAAAAATGATCATCCCCCGCAGTATGCTTGAACTGGAAAATTGAAACAACACAGAAAATAAGCTACCTACATTTCTCCTAAAGAGGCAAGTGCAGTATAAATGACTTTGCTTTCATCTGCATCAGATGCTGTCAGTCACGGTCCCAGTTATTCCAGGAAAATTTCAGAGAATAGTTTGGAACCTGGACTGCCACACAATATGTGGGTGGATAGAAACCACAGTTTCCTAGACAATCCCTCTACAGGTGCTTCATAGATCACCAGAAATGGCCAACGGGGGAACTAGAAGACCTCAATGAAACAACAATGCTCACTGTCTGGAAAGAGATCTGCATCTCCCTGGAAACTCTTCAGAGCCTGGTGGTCCTTTCCACAATCTAGATTCGGAATTTCCAGATACATTTGCCACAAATTCATTTCCAACTTGATACGAGAATGACATGACCAAACTTAAGCCAACATCTTCACAAGGACAAGATTAAGTCCTTCAATAACTGACAAATGAGATACATTCCACTCACCTTATCTATCCCATTAGTTTCAAATTATCGTAATCACTCTCTGCTAGACCCAATTATACTAGAAAAACTCCAATGTGATCCAAACCCCTAAGAACTAGATCATGCTTCTCCACCAGAAACCAGTGGACTCATTTTACTTTCTGTACCATGCTTGCTTCCAGATCAAATGTCAACACTGTAGGACGGAAAGAGGTTTGGGAGAGAGAAAAAGATCATAAGAGAAAGGGAATAAGAAGAAATGTGAAAGCAAACCTTCACAGCTAACATCTATATCAGAATGCACAAGGCATAGCTCAAGATAGCACAATGAACTTCATGAACCCACACATGTTCCACAAATTCTGTCCCTCCCTAAGAGCTAATGCTGAAGTTTTTCTGAACAGAGTGGTACACTATTGCACATGTTCTGGTCCTCCCCCTCATTTACCCTTTCTGAGCATCAATTTGTAGCTCACTGGAAAGCTTAGAGGTTTCAAAATCTCTGTACACCCTAGCATATGCATGCATTAAGGAGCAGTTTTCCCGCTTACATACAGGCTGGCACAGCTGTCACTACTCACTGTCAAATGAGGCATCCCTGTGATGAAGCACAGATTGACGACAAGTGCGGGTCAAACTTCTGTAAAAGATGCATCTGTTAGAAAGGATGTTTTAAGTCTGGCTGGAACACAGGAAATAGCAAGCAGTCTGGAGCCTTTTTATGGAAGCTCAAATGACCTGGGCATGTTTTGCGAAGACATGCTACTGACAAGAAAGCCAGAATTGAGTTATAACTGAACAATCCCCTACTACGACTCCCTAAAAAACAATGCCCAAAGTCCAAAATCTGTTAGACCCTTAATAGCCTAAACTAGGAAGATCTAAGGGGCTGAGACCAGAATTTATCTAATCCCCCAGCAATGACTGATCCCAGAAAGTGCACAATGTACCGATATTGTTAAATCAATATATTCCTCTGTATATTCCTGTGTCACATTTTGAACTGCACAGTGACCGTCGAATATAAATATGTGGAAGTAAATTTGATAAAATAATTTTTGAGAAAGGCTGTTTAAGATAACACATCTTAATGGAGAACATTTTCCAATTACGAAATATCAAGTGCCCACGTAAATGGAGTTAACAATAACATAGTTATAGTTAAGCATTGTTATCATTATGTTTATCAGATTCCAATCACCATTACTCACTTCAAACAGGCTTGCACAAACACCTTGGCCTACTCATTTCCGTTTGTCTGAGTCTGAACTACAGCACTTCTCTGTCTTCAACTGCTCCGTCATTGGTTACAGAGGCCTGAATTTACCGGCCCCGTTGGCGTCGAGCATCATGGTGGGCGGAGAGGGGGAGGGATCAATATGACAGGAAGGCCAAAAATTGGTTTCATGCCGTCGTGAAACCAGTTTGCGATCGTCTGCTTCACCCGTCAATGGCAGGCTGCGATTCCCACCACCGCATACCAGGAACCTAACTTCAATGCCTTATCATCTCATTATAAGCCCTGCTCACTGGAATCACCCCCCCCCCGCATGCTGGATCATCTGGGCACATTGGCGTGATTGCATGCTGACGTTTCACAATTGTACGTAAGCGACATGCACCTGGCGAGCTGTACTTCATTTGGGACTTCAGGGTTTGTTTGCCTACCTTGCTTTGGGCAGCACTCACAGTCATCAGCACCAGACAGCACCACATTACTTTTAGTGGGGCTTAGAGGTAGGTCTCTACCTATCAGACCAACCATAAGGCTTTTCAATGGCTGTTGGGCTACGGCTTGCTTGGAGAAGGGGCAGAAGTGGCCTCAGACAAAGGAAGAGGCTGCAGGGTGAGGGCTGTACTAAGGAAGGAGAGTATCCCAGGGTGTGTGCGTGAGGGCATGTTGATCTGTGCAAGTGGCCTCGAGATGGTGAGGGCTGAGGAGGCAGTCTCCAGGGGAGATGAGGACAGGTGGAGATGTGAGGGTGTGTGTGAGACAGTGAATGGTGAGGGCCTTTGAACTGCCGTGAATGAGATGCCTTGTGAGTGTATGAGTTTGGAGTGATAAGATGATTGCCTTACCCCTGGCGGCATGGATGGGATCATTCATCTGTTTTCTGCACTGGATGGTCGACCTCTCGTGTGCAGCAATGGCACTGGCTGCCTCTGCCACAGCCTCTCAAGCCAGCGTGGTAAGACTGATGGGCCTCCTGCGGCCAGAGTGGGGGTAGAAGACATCACAGCGGGCCTCCATGGCATCCAGATGTTGTCCCAGGGATGCGTCACTGAATTGGGTGGCTGCACTCTTCTTGGCTTTTGGGGCCACGTGTGCACCGGAGCAGTCCTGGGCCGTAAGCATTGAGAAACATGCGCGCGGCTGCAGTTTAAATATGGCACCCTGCATGAGGAAGCGACAAGGTAATGGTGTGGCAAGCAAACCCGAGGCCACCTGCCAGTGAGACAGCGTGTTTCCTGTAGCTGCACAATTAATGAGGTGGGAATGGGATAATACGGCCATTCTGGCTGGTGGGTAAAATGACTTTTTTCCCGACCTTTAGTGCACTTTGTGCAAATTTGGCACAGTTCTGCCCAGAGTCTTCAGGTGTTAGGATTCTTCCTTCTGGAATTCTCATCTTTTATACTTTCACCTTGCTACTACTCTTGATAATGACTTATGATAATTTGATACAGGAAGCCAGCTGGGTAGCAGAGTGACAGAACTTGCTGCTGTCCTTTTCAAGTCCCCTGAAATCATGGATACCCTTCTCCTGCTATTGAGCATTGAAGGTGCAATAATTTTCTTTCAACATGATGATGAGCAGACTTTGGGCTGAACTGCATTTTGGTTGCTTCTAGAAAATAGCCATAATATGAAGGAGTGGATAAAGTAACCTAGCAACTCATTGCGAAATGAAAACTCCAGCATTTCCATTCCAGCCTCGATTTTGATGCTTGTTCCATTTGAGAGAAATTAATGCACCTTTAATGTGTCGCACCTTTGATGTTAATGCAATATGGGATGCTGGACTAATCTGCTAGGTTAGTTGATAAAGTGCACAAATTGACCACTCAAAGTAAAAATTCTTTGTTCAGTAATATGGATTTTGGTTCAGCTTCAGACATTAAAACTCATTTGGCACATTTGTATACAGTGTTGGAGACAGGCTGATATTTGGAACTTCAGCTTTTGGTCCTCACACTGAATGTAAGAATGTAAGAGTTGCAATCTGGCTTAATCATGTGAGCAGCTATGGCTTGATAGCGGCAATGACGTGGGCGGAATTTTACACCAGCGGGATTTTACAGTCCCCTGAAGTCAAATAACTTTTGAATGGCTTGCCGCATTTTACGGCCCTGCCCCCACCATGACGGGACTGTAAAATTCCGTCCAAGGAATATTTGTATAATGTTGTATACTGAAGTTGACTGTTCTTGTTTCTTTGCTGCTACTTGAAATAACCCTGATGCTTTTATATTCAGTATCAATTTGCTTTGGTTCTTATGTGCAAACAGGAGCCATGGTACCATTCAGAAATGATTTCACACTGTGGATTTTATTTTGAACTCAAAGCTATTCAAGAAAAGAAAAGTTCTAATTACATTTTTTTCATGCAGGTAAGGTAACAATCACATTAGTTTGGCCTGCAACTCACTGGATTGTGCTTAGTCCATTATGGAAAGCTTTCCTTTGAGAACATTGTTATTATTTTCAAATTAAATCTAGATGGAAACTGCAGGAAAAGATGACTCTAATGTGGGGTATCATCTGTTTGTAATGAAGCAAATTTAAGGGAACCATGTTTCCACTGTAATTTATAATACCAGTTTACTTCTATCACAATTGCATTTCAGAATGATTGTCCAGCAAGTAGCATTCTGAGAGATGCAATAAACCATGATTAATTCATTAGATTAGTATCTTCATCCGTTCCCACCTTCACAATACGACCATGTTTCACAAGCAACTAAAATGCAGTTTAGGCCAGTGTCTGCTCGTCAGTGCATTGAAAGGAAATTAACATTTTTCACAGAATTATAGCACACCCTCTGAGAGCCTCTGATAGTCATTCCAAGTTGGGCGCTGGTCCAGGGTGAAAATTGCTTAGTTATACTGCAGTGTTTGTTCCCAGATTAGAAATACGACTATTTGTCCTATTGAAGGGAAAGTTCCAGGCAGTATGTCTTATTTGATTCTTACTATGTAGTTTTACTGGTCTTTAATAAACAGAGAGCTCTGGATAATGTAAATACCAACAGTCTGCATAATGTGGGCTCTGAACATAGAAATAGACATAATACAAACTTTTCCACTGTTAGGCAAGACTAGACAGCAGAAGAATGTTTACCCTCTGACCTTAATGGATATATGGAACACTTCCAGCAATTGATCCTATGGCAATTCACTCATTTCAAGAGCTGGTAAAATATCTGTTCAAAGATGCAATTCAAGGTTATGAAGGGAAGTGCACATGAAATATTGAACATAAGCTGCTGGGGTCATACAGCTGTCATGTCATTGGAAAGCAAATGTCTAAGCCCGATTAGGTGGGTTGTAAGGCTGGGTGAATGTTCTGAAGTTTTGTATGACTGCATTTCCTAGGGAGTACCTTTGTAGAACCTCATGTCTAGTCTCTCTGTGGAGAAAATAGGCGTGATGGGCTGAAGGGCTTTTCCCCATGTTTTCTGAAGTAAAAAAAAATGATTTATTACTTTGGATATAGTATGCTGCATATGTTTGCATTCATTTCTTCCCCTATTCTTGTGTCATTTGCAAATAAACATCATCATCAGCAGACCTAGGCAAAAGAAAAACTGGTAGATAAAAGTTGCAAAAAACAAGGTGAGTTTTTCAGCTAGTGTGATTATTGATAAAGAGGTAGAATTGTTAATTACGCATAATAAAACTTTGAAGGAGAATCTGTGCCACCAGGACAGACTCCCTAGGTCAATAGAAACATCTTGCTCTGGAATTTCTTGGAGTAGATTTATGCAAAGGGAGGAATGAACATAAAACAATCACGATCACCAGAGAAAAAGTACAAGGGAAACTATTGGGAATAAAAGCTACAAATCCTCTGGACTTGATGGTCTGCATCCAAGAGTCTTAAAGGAAGTGACTGCAGAGATAATGAATGCACAGTTGTAATCTTCCAAATTCCCTAGATTCTCTAAAGGTCTCAATGGATTGGAAAACTTCAAATGTAACACCAGAATTCAAGAAAGGAGGGAGACAGAAAGCAGGAAACTGTAGACTAGTTAGTTTGACATCTATCATTGGGAAAATGCTGGAATCCATTATTAAGCAGGTAGTAGCAGGACATAAGGAGGTCATGTGGCACATTGGTAGTGAACATACCTCTGAGCCATAAGTTCTGGGTTCAAGTCCCACTCCAGGACTTTATGGCCATGGAAAGTAACGCAGGTTGATTATTGTAGTATAATGGCCTGGCACATAAAGGGTTAACATGGTACCACTCATACAGTGATGTAAGAGAACACATGACCTGCACCTAGGGGTCAGTGTAGTGTTGGACAGAGCTGTGTGTAGAAGTAAGCATGGAGACAGCTCTTAGTTTGGACCTTATTGTACCTATGTATATAGTTTCTAGAAGTTAATAAATACTTACTGTTGAGCTACCTAAGACTATGAATACCTTAAAAAAGCCTACTGGACTATGCTCAACACCTTACAACATGGTGACAGCAAATGGAACAACTTAAAACCTCGCAGAAGAAAATTAATATCTTGGAAAACTGAAGGAAAAAATCAGAGAAGCATTCTGACCTGAAGAAAAGCTGAAGAAGTGAAGGCGAAGAAGAAAATCACCAGAGAAAAGCTCCAAGTAGAGGCCTGGAAGCTGAAGGCAGAAATAAAATTCCTCACTGCAGCAGAAGACTCCATTGAATCCCATGGAACTCCAACTTCAATACCCAGAGTATGTGGAGTCAGCAGGCCCCTAGTAAGGGTGAGTTAAATATTAAAAATTGCCTGACAACACAAGTCCTGAAAGAAAGTTAAATACTGTAGTGGTCAGAAATTGTCAGTTAAATCGCAGTCTGTGAAATCTGATTCCCAAGTTGGCAACTGAACACGTGGCAGTTGAGCCCGCTCTGAACAAAGAAAAAGTGAATAATTAATTAAAAATTAATCCTGACTGAGGAAGCAGCTTTAAAAGCCTAGCAAAAGCCGAGATTCGGTGCTTCCAATTCCCCATAACATTGCGCTAAAGCGGTGTAAGTTCTAACCAATTAATCCAGGCCGCCAATATTGACAAAATTAAAATGCTGAGTTTGTAAATGCCATTACTGTGGGAGCCCATCAAACTGGCAAGTACAAGAAAACCCTTTGTGCAGGAAATACATGATTGCTTCAGGTCTGGATAAAAAGACAGAAGTTGAACACGTTGGCACACTGCTTTATTCCGTAGACCCAATAGCCAATGATATAATAACTATACAAGGAATCAATGAATCGTCTGCAAATTTTGATGATGTTTTAAAATCATTTGATGCCTATTTTAATCTCAGAAGTAAAAACATTCTTGAAAAGGCTAAAGTTAATAGACATATCCAGCGGCCTGGAGAACCTGCCGACTCCTTCATTAGAGATGTGCACAGAATGGCTGGAGGCTGTGATTATGGTGACCTGAAATCTGAGCTAATTAGGGATAGAATAGTTGTAGGAGTGGTGGATGATGCACTCTCAGACCTGCTTCAAGTGAAGGAAGATCTAACCCTTGAGAAAACCATCCAGATTATCAGGCAATCTGAAATCCATTTGCAGCACAGATTCATATTAAGGGGGGGAAAGCAAGCTGTGGTGCAAAGTAAACCCCATTGTCCAGTCAGTGAAACAGCATAGCAACAGGAACACTGTACCCATGGCCAGAATTTTCCACCATCCCCCCTGGTGGGTTTCCCTGCGGAGGAGCGGCCAGCATGTCATCGAAACATCCAGTCACATCTGCGGGACTGCAAGATCCCACAGCATGAGGGGCAGGAAAATTCCAGCCAGTGAATCAGAAACTTGAGGGGGTGAGATGGGGAGTAGTAATGGTGTGATACATGCAGTAATTGGGATAACTTGTAAATACATTGGATAAACATTTGAGGGAGGTGTAGGAGTCTACACATAAATCTCAAGGGTTAGATCTTCCTTCACTTGAAGCAGGTCTGAGAGTGCATCATCCACCACTCCTACAACTATTCTATCCCTAATTAGCTGCCACATAAAGGGTTAATGTGGGACTGAGTACAGTACTGCCACACATGATGTAAGAAAACACTTGACCTGCACCTAGGGGTCAATGTAGTGCTGGACAGAGCCACATGGAGAAGCAAGCATGAAGATAGTTCCTAGCTTGGTTCTCTGCTATACCTATGTATATAGTTTCCAGTAGTTAATAAATACTTACTGTTGAACTACCTTGTTTTATATTTGTTAATGGGATGTGGGCTTCGCTGGCTAGGCTAGCATTTATTGTCCCTCCCTAATTGCCCTTGAGAAGGTGGTGGTCAGCTGCCTTCTTGAACCACTGCAGTCCATGTGGTGTAAGTACACCCACAGTGCTGTTAGGGAGTTCCAAGACTTTGACCCAACGACATGCAGGAAGGACGATATATTTCCAAGTTCAGTTGGTGAGTGGCTTGGAGGGGAACTTGCAGGTGGTGGTGTTCCCATGTGTCTGCTGACTTTGTCATTCGAGATGCTAGTGGTCATGGGTTTGAAAGGTGCTGTCTAAGGAGCCTTGGTGAGTTCCTGCAGTGCATCTTGTAGATGGCACACACTGCTGCCACTGAGCATCAGTGATGGAGGGAGTGAATATTTCTGGATGGGGTGCCAATCAATGGTTTGCTTTGCCCTGGATGGTGTCCAGCTTCTGGAATGTTGTTGGAGCTGCACAACCAGGCAAGTGGAGAATATTCCATCACACTCCTGATTTGTGCCTTGTAGATGGTGAACAGGCTTTGTGGAATCAGGAGGTGAGTTACTCATTGCAGGATCCTTAACTTCTGACTTGCTCTTGTAGCCACAGTATTGATATAGTTAATCCAGCTCAGTTTCTGGTCAATAGTAACCCCCAGGATGTTGATAAGACTATGAATACCTTAATAAGACCTCAAAACTATGCCCAACACTTTACAACAATTATCAACCTGTAAATCCTTCCAATACAGCTGATGGCAGGTGGTAAGAGCGGGAGTGTTTCCTAGTCAGCCATACTGCAGAAGGCAATGGCACACCATTGCAGTACTATACCAATCCAATGGAAGTCCATGGTCACCAACGCCCTCTTAAGTTATGGTACCTGAAGGAGGAGGGGTAGCAGGACACTTGGAAAAATCATAATACAAACAGAATCAACATGGTTCTGTGAAAGGAAAATCATGTTTGACAAATTTATTAGAGTTCAATAAGTAGGGTTGATAAAGGGGAACCAGTAGATGATGGATTTCCAAAAGGTATCCAATGAGGTGCAACGTAAAAGATTACTACACAAAATAAGAGCTCATTGTCTGAGGGTGATATATAAGCATGGATAGGGAATTGACTAAATAACATTAGACAGAACGTTGGAATAAATGGGATATTTTTAGGTTGGCAAACTGTAACTAGTGGAATGCCACAGGGATCACTGTTGGGGCCTCAACTATTTATGATCTATATTATCTATATTGGATGAAGGGACAGACTGGATTGTAAGCCATGTTGGCTGATGATACAAAGATAGGTAGGAAAGCAAGTTTTGAGGAGGAAACAGAGCCTGCAAAGGTATGTAGATAGGTTAAGTGAGTGGGCAAAAAATTGGAGTATAATGTAGGAATGTGAGGTTATCCACTTTGGCAGGAAGAATAGAAAAACAAATGGGGAGAGAATGCAGAATGCTCCAGTACAGAGGGATCGGTGTTTCCTTGTACATTAATCATAAAACATTAGCATGCAGGTCCAGCAAGTAATTAGGAAAGCCCAAATGAAATTATGACCTTTAATGCATGGGGCATGGAGTATTAAAGCAGGGAATTCTTGCTACAACTGTATGAGGCAGTAGTGAGACCACACCTGGAATACTGTGTTCAGTTTTGGTTTCCTTACTTAAGGATGGACATACTAGCATTGGACGCAGTTCAGGGAAGGTTCAGTAGACTGATTCCTGGAATGAAGGGTTGTCTTAAGGGCAAAGATTGAACATGTTGGGCTTATACCTGTTGATGTGTAGAAGAATAAGAGATGATCTTATGGAAACATATAAGATTCTAAGGGGGCTTGACAGCCTAGATGCTGAGAAGATGTTTCCTCTCGTGAGGGAATCTAGAACTAGGAGGCACCATTTAAAAATAATGGGTGTCCCATTTGAGATGGAGATGAGGAGGAATTTCTTTTCCCAGTTGGTCATTAGTCTTTGGAATTCTGTTCCACAGAAAGCAGTGGAAGCTGGGTCACTGAATATTTTCAAGGCTAAATTAGACAGATTTTTTTGATTGACAAGGGAGTAAAGGGTTATGGGAGGTAGGCAAGAAAATGAAGTTAAAGGCAGAATCAGATCAATCCTGATCTTATTGAATGGTGGAGCAGGCTCAACTGGGTGTCAATCTATGGCAGCACATTACTTACTTGCAGAAAACTTGTATAATTGTCTTCTGCATGAGTAGTGGAGCTGGGTAAGTAAGCAACAGAGGGTTTTAGCAGGTATATCTTGGAAGCAGGGCAAATAATCAAGAAAATTTGCACACTTTGGTGTTTCGACATAAAACCAGGAAATCAGTAATGCATAATTTCATCAAAAAAAATGGTAAACCTTTTTTAGGAGGACATTACACAGAAAATTTCCTGGAAATTTCAATCTTTTGTGTAGGAAAGGAGAACTGGAATTTGAATCCTAATTCAGAGCCCAAATCTTGAGTGATAGCAAAATTGTGATTTTGACTGGACTATGGTGTGTGTGTGTGTGTGTTAAAACCAATAGCTCCAGAGACCTAGTCTGTTCTAGTTTTGCAATGTTTGAACCTCTCCCTAATTTGAGTAGGTTCCCAACACACAAAAACATAGGTATCATGCAGTTTTGCTGGGGAGCAGAAAAGTCAGCAAAGCAGCACTTCTTAAAACATGGCAGCTCATCGCCTAAGGGGAAGGTTTGTGAAGGTGGTGCACAAACTCTTTCATTGTGTCAAAGCCGCAAGGTACACTTGCCTTGCAAGTAGAAGTAGCTACTGTGGATCAGGAAACAACTGCTTAGGCGTTCTTCTGGGATTTCTCAGTGGGGGCAACTGCTATGCCTGCAAAGGATAGCACTGATCTCCAAACAGCTATCTATCCAGCCTTTCATCTCTTTTAAATATTGCAGAGAGTGTGGACCACCATGTTATGAAGAAACGCTGCTGCCTTGATAATGATGTTGCAGTAGGTACAATTTGAATATTAATTGAGTAAAAAGTGTTTCTGTTAATGTCAGCAGTGGGGCTGATATGAAATGATTCCCAATGAGTGCCACATATGATGTTCTACAACTCGAGAAAGCCTTGCAACCTTGGTCTATACCTGAGTCTCTCCACAGCCGAAACCCCTGACCACCTGACTATAACCCTCAGACCAACTATTCCCTGACCACCTGACTACCCCCTGACCACTGATCTCTCCCCCAACTACCCCACTGACCACCTGAATAGCCCCGACCTGACCACCTACTCACCAGCCACCCACACTCCCACCTGCCCACCTCACCTACTCACCCACACACCTCACCCTTCTACTCACCTCACCCACCAATCACCTCAGTCACTCACCCACCCACCGGCACGCTCATCCACCTACCCACCTCACACCAACCACCTCACTCACTCACCTAACTACCCACATCACCCACTCACCCACCTACTCACTCACTCACCTACCCACTCATCCACCCACCCACCTCACCCACCTACCCATTCACTCACTCATTCACTCACGCATTCAGCAATCCACTCACCACTCACTGAAATATTCACTAACCCACACCCATTCATTAAAAGACTGGAACTCTAAATACTTAGCAGAATACAGCAGCGAGTACTGTTAAAAAGTGGGCATGTCCTTTGCACTGATCCTCTTCTCAGGTCTCTGGATTCCTGTGCTGAGGTAGTTCTCCTGGATGCTGCATTAGAAGTTTGGCCTTTTTAAGTGCATCCAGGTAAGTGGACAGTTTTCTGTCTGATCAGTGTTAGAGGCGACAGTTCCTACACTGATCGGAAGATTGGGGCAATAGTTATGATTGCCTACACAGTTTTCAGACACATCTTTTGTGTTCTGGATTTTTTGCCTTAAAGTCATCATGCAGCAGAAAGGCAGAACTCTGACTGCCTTTCTTAATGCTTTGCCTGTCACCACATCAACATATGTTCACACCTCATGAACATGCCATCATCATCCAAATCATGCAGCGCTATCAAGATCCTCCACGTATTTTGAGCCTTATCACTTCATATGATGCTACTTAAGGGGCAGGAGAAACCGACAATATGGAAGGGGAATCTTGACAGAAACAATTAACCTAAAAGTGAAAAAATGGAAAGCATTTCAGAAAAAAGAATTAATGCAGAGAGCAAAATGCAGCAAAGTCTTAAAAAAAATCAAAACTTTGAACAACAGACATACAACAATTTTCATCTGTGAAGCTATTGGAGCAAACCAAATCACAGAGTTCTTGGTGTATAATTTTGAATGGTGAAGTCAGCACCAGGGCAAAGTGTTCTGAAAAGTAAAATGCAGATAGTTTTAAATGAGTAATTTGATTATTATAATGAGATTGTGCCAAGAAACATCCCCAAGGCCAAAAAACTCTTTGCTGCAAAATGAAGCATAGTTTCACCAACAGAGTACAAATTTAAAAGAGATTATGGCCGGTGCTGAAACAATGTTCTGGCATGAAGGATTGTAAGATGTACTTTCAGAAGTAAAAGCACCTAGATACTGAAAAAGGACTATGGCTATTTTTTTTAAAAAACTTTCCCACTCACTTTGCTAAAAATTCTCTTGGGTAATTAATTCTATGAAAAGAGACACTTGCCTTAAAATATCAAAGATAAAATATCAGTACAGCTACAACACTGGCATCTACCTGGGAATGAAGAGTTTGCCACTCGTTTGAAATCTAAATAAACAATCTCGACAAAAATAGACTATCAATATTCAGGGATGGAACAGTTGTTAACTAACAGCGTAGTGGAACTCTCAAGAGCTTATTAAGGCTTTAAAGGATACAGCAGTTGCCACCTTACTAAAAGAAGCAACAATGGTTTGTTAATCTTCTCTCCAGAGGCGATTCTGGAACTTAGGTTCTCCCCGCGATTCAAGAATCAAGGATTTCCACAGGTGACCAAATCAGGCAGGTGGAAACAGTGGCAGCTTGCCCAATTCCAACCTCCGAACAGCACACAACTTCGTTTGGAAACAATTGCAGGAAAGTGTGAATGCACATCCTAAGCAAATATACAAATATTATGCATCTGGTATATACTCGAGTAATGGTCAATCACATATAAAAGTTGGCCCCCAACTTTTGAACAAAAAATCATTAACTTTTCATATATCTCCAGCTTATAGCCAAAAAATCCAAACTTTTTGTACTTGCTACCCACTTGCTGCTGAAGTCAAACTCACCCTGGTGCAAACCTACTTATTGATAGAATCATAGAATAGCACACCATTGAAGGCGGCTGTTCAGCTCAATATGTCTGCACATGTCTACATGTGATGTCAAGGCTACCTCACTGGTGCACACTGTGTTCCCACCAATCCCGCCCTCTAACATGGCAACATGACAGTATCAGTAGGAGTGACCACTGCACAGTCTTTGTGGAGACCAAGTCCTGCCTTCACATTGAAGGTACCCTCCATCGTATTGTGTGGCACTGTGCTAAATGGGATAGATCTCGAACAGATCTAGCAACTCAAGACTGGACATCCATGAATTGTGCTCAACCATAATCTATAACCTCATGGTCCAGCATATCCCCCGCTCTACCATTGCCATCAAGCCAGGGGATCAACCATGGTTCAACAAAGAGTGCAGGAGGGCATGCCAGGCATGCCTAAAAATGAGGTGTCAACATTGTGAAGCCATAATACAGGACTTACTTGCGTGCCAAGCAGCAAAAGCAGCATGCAATAGACAGAGCTAAGCAATTCCACAACCAACAGTTCAGATCTAAGCTCTGCAGTCCTGCAACATCCAGTTGTGAATGATGATGGACAATTAAATAACTCACTCGCAGAGGAGCTCCACAAATATCCTCATCCTCAATAATGGGGGAGCCCAGCACATCAGTACAAAATATAAGATGAAGCATTTGCAACAATCTTCAGCCAGAAGTGCTGAGTGTATGATCCATCTCGGCCTCCTCCGGAGGTCTCCAGCATCACAGATGCTATTCTTCAGCCAATTCGATTCACTCCATGTGATATCAAGAAATGGCTAAAGGCACTGGATATTGCAAAGGCTATGGGCCCTGACAATATTCCAGCAATAGTATGAAAGACTTATGCTCCAGAACTTGTCACGTCCCGAGCCAAGCTGTTCCAGTACAGCTACAACACTGGCATCTACCTGGGAATGTGGAAAATTGCGCAGGTATGTCCTGTATGCTAAAAGCAGGACAAATCCAACCCAGCCAATTACCGCCCGATCAGTCTACTCTCGATTATCAGTAAAGTAATGGAAGGGGTCATCAATAGTGCCATCAAGATGCGCTTGCAGCACCTGCTCACTGACGCTTCATTTGGGTTCCACCAGGGCCACTCAACCCCTGACCTCATTACAGCCTTGGTTCAAACTGGACAAAAGAGCTGAACTCCAGAGGTGAGGCAAAAGCATCTACCCTTGACGTCACAGCAGCATTTGACAACATGTGTCATCAAGGAGCCCTAGCAAAACTGGAGTCAATGGAAATCAGGGGAAAACTCTCTGGTGGCTGAAGTCATACATGGTACAAAGGAAGATGGTTGTGGTTGTTGGAGGTCAGTCAACTCAGTTCTAGGACATCACTGCAGGGGCTCCTCACAGAAGCATTCGAGGCCCAACCATCTTCAGCTGCTTCGTCAATGACCTTCTTTCCATCATAAAGTCAGAAGTGGAGATGTTCGCTGATGATTGCATAATGTCCAGCACCATTTGCGACTCCTCAGATACTGAAGCAGTCCGTGTCCAAATGCAGCAAGACCTGGACAATATCCAGGCTTGAGCTGACAAGTGGCAAGTAACATTCACCAGTGCCAGGCAATGACCATCTCCATCAAGAGAGAATCTAATCATCGCCCTTTGACATTCAATGGCATTATCATCGCTGAATCCCTGACTATCAACATCTTGGAGGTTACTGACCAGAAACTGAACTGGACTAGTCATATAAATACTGTGGCTACAAGAAAGAGCAGGTCAGAGTCTAGGAATCCGGCAGTGAGTAACTCACCACCTGACTCCCCAAAACCTGTTCACCATCCACAATGCACAAGTCAGGAGTGTGATGGAATACTCTTCACTTGCCAGGATGAGTGCAGCTCCAACAACACTTAAGAAGCTTGACACAATCCAGGACAACACAACCCACTTGAGTGGCACCCCATACACAAACATTCACACCCTCCACCACTGGCAGCAATGTGTACCATCTACAAAATACACTTCAGGAACTCACCAAGGCTTCTTAAGCAGCATCTTCCAAACCCATGACTGCTATCACCTAGAATGACAAGGGCAACAGACACAAGGGAACACCACTACCAGTAAGTTCCCCTTCAAGTCACTCACCATCCTGACTTGGAAATATATTGCTGTTCCTTTACTGTCGCTGGGTCAAAATCCTGGAACTCCCTTCCTAATAGCACTGTGGATGCACCTACACCACAAAGACTGCAGTGGCTCAAGAAGGCAGCTCACCATCACCTTCTCAAGGGAAATTAGGGATGGGTAATAAATGCTGGCCCAGCCAGTGATGTCCATGTCCTGTAAAAAGAAATTAATTTTAAAAAAACATGGTATCAAGAATTTAAGGCTGATACACAGCCCAGTTCAAACTTAAAGGCCAGGATTTTCCAATCCCAACAGTTTCAGGCTTAATGGTGGGTAGGACAGGAACAATGCGTAGCGATATGAAAAATCGGTTTCCCACTGGCATGAAATGATGCTGGGAATGTGCTCTCCCACCCGTCATGGGATGAGGGGTGGCGGGGGGAGCGGTTGCCATTCCCACCAGAGGCTGGCATGGAGCTGTTTGCATCCTGTTACTGGGATGCAGATGAAACCCTCACTGGTATTGTAAAGTCCAATTATCCGCGCCACCAGGGAATATCACACCGGCCTAGAACACATCCAGACCAAAGTGACAAGGACATGTCGGGACTCATCTGGAAGAAGGCCTTGGGCAGCTTGTGGAGAGTGGAAGATGGAGGCCTCCAGCGGGCGTGAACCCTGGAACACGACATGCAGCAGTGGGAGGGTGGAGCATCAACCATGCGGATCTTCAAACTGCAGGAGTTTCCAGGACGTGGATCTTCACACTGCAGGTGGTCGGCTGCATGAGGTATTGTTGGGCAGCGATGGCTTGTGCTGGGTGGGGCTGGGGGTGGGGTGGTGGAATTAGGTGGGGAGGAGAGGAATGAAGAGGCACGGTGGGTGTGGAGGCCTAGAAGGGGGCAGGGGAGGTTGGGGACAGTAGGAGAAAGGGAGAGATGCTGCAGAGTTGTGGAATGGGTGAGGTGGTTTATGGAGTGGGACGTTGGGAAGGGCCATGATGGGGGTGGTGTGCAAGTGTGAATGGGCATGGGGGGTGCATGGGGGAAAGAGGTTCAGAGTGAGGGGTCTGTGGTGACACCTGATGAGTGCTGGAGGACATTCTGAGGGAATTGTTGATATGAAGGGATGGTGAGGGTTAAAGGGGCAATGGAAGCTGGTAGGGTGGGAGGGTGAGGGCCCTGTGATGACAGCTGAAGGGTCCCTGAGGGTTGTTAGTTTGGACATGGGGAAGTAAAACTGGATTCTAGGGGTTTGCAGGATGAGGGGGGTGGTGGGGGCTTATCTATTGTCACAAGGGTGGGCTCAGTAAAGTAGGGGATGTGGAAATTCACCAGCACAGGGTGGAGGGTGATAGGGAAGGGTTGTAGGGTGACTGTGGGGAGGTCTAAGGTCACACCAGGAGTGTCAGTGGTTATGGGGGGAGGGTGGAAGGTGGAGGTTGGAAGGTGTTGGACTTTACCTGAAAAGTCACACACAACATGGCCGCTTGCAACTATCCAGAGCCTGGAGGTGGAGATCTCGAGATGCTGCATGGGAGTAGGGTCATCGGGGGCGGTGGAGCAGCAGGTCAGCTCAACTGAATAACTGAAGGGGGACCCCAGCACGTAGCACTGACAATGTTAATGTGTTTCAACAGATAAGTGTGTTAAGGGCAAAGGCTCAGTGTGTGCAAGAGACTTCTTGCACATGGCTCACAAGGGCCCTGGCACAGATCCTTGTCTCCCTGCACATGTATGATTCCGGGGGACATAGACCCAGCCTTGGGGTGTCCTCCTGAAGATGGGGGCGGGGGGATGTTCACAGGCTTATCAACTATGAATTGCAATTAAACCACATCAGACCTCATTAAAGTGCAAGTGTAGACTGTAGAAGTGTAAGAACATTAACAATCATAATGCACCTGTGTAACCACATGTGAAATCATAACTTCTTAATTTTTCACTCCCTATTACTTCTTTTAGGTGCTTCCCTGACATCCGCAGCAGGGGTGGAGGCAGCCTGCTGACCAGTTTGCCCTTGGATGATCTTGGCGGGCCTCTTCTGGAGACCTGAGGCCTGGAGTACCCTGGCTTCCTTTGGCTCTTCTGTTGTGGGGCAGTCGTTCCCCCTACAGTCACAAAGGATGATGCTGAAGGGGTCAGGGGCAAAGGGGATTCCAAATGGCTGGACACCCTCAGAGAGTCTGAGTGGAGATCCCATTGGTGTCCTCCTCCTTTTGGGTGCCTGGGGGCACACTGCCTGAATCCTTCAGTAGAAGGGGCACCCGGAGAGAGTTTGAGTTACCCCATCCCCCTCTCATGTAGCCACAGCAAGGTGTCACCCCTGGCAACAGCGATAGAGTGCAGGTCTGTGTGCATCTCCGGCAGTAACTGGGCATTCTGCTGGATGAGGTTCTCCAAGGTGTTTGTAACTGTCCCGATGGAGACCTCCATGCATGCACGGGTCGAAACCACTTCATCAGAGAGCAGATGGATGGACTCCTCCACCTCATGTGCCTCTCTGTTGAGGGTCAACGCCACCTCTGCCTGATGTTACCCCGCCTCTTGCAGCATCTCTGGCACAGCCAGTCCAAGAGGCTTGTCATCCAATCCGGACATCGCAGATGCCTCTTCCCCAGCAGTTCCCTGAGTGCTGGTGAGCTTGGCTGACCCTGCCTCCTCCTGCTGCAGACATGTGTCCATGTGGTACCTACCAGAATGTGAGACCCTGCCTGAACTAGATCTAGTGCCCACCAAGCTATGTGTCTCTGGGCTAGGGGAGGGCACAGGTGACTGCTGTGACAGCTCTACAGGTGCACTTTCTTCCCCCTCCCCCTCTCCTTATGGCCAAGAGGCATCACCTTATCACATTGCACTTTTATGCATGGACCGCCATGATTTTGCCCTTGCCACTGAGACCTATGTCCCCTCTACCATTCAGTGAGGTGAGTGAGAACTGGCGTCTTGGATGAGGTCATTCACCCATTTCCAGAATTGCAGGGTAGTCCTCCAGTGGAGGCTGTGGGCACTGACCACCCTGGAGACTTCCTCCCATACAGAATTGGTCACACGGCTCGGACACTGCCTCCCATTTTCAGGGTACAGGACACTCTGCCTGGCCTCCACTGCACTGGGCAGCACATCAAGGGAAGGGTTGTTGAATCCTGGGGGCCAGAGCTCACTGGGATCGCTGGGCCACCTTCCCCTTCCACAGTGGGTACGTGACAAAGAAGTTGATGTTGGGCTCTTTTTAAATATGCTGCCCAGATATGAGGGCGGGATGCACGTGTCATCCAGCCTGCCCTGTCACTCAACACATCGGGAAATGCCCGACTGCATAATTAATGAGCTCAGCATCGTGCGATTTGGCACAAATTCCCACTGGGCTCCATGTGGGAAACACTCCCAGTTCCCACCCCCCCACCATGGGGCTTAGGCCCCAAATGGCAAATCCCGACCAAAATCTTTAAGATTGCTGCAGCTAGAGAATTTAAGAATGGTAAAGATTGGAGGAAGCTCTCTACACTGCTTAGGCAGATGCCTAGCATGTGACTGCAGTTGGAAAATGAAATTACAAAATATGTCAATGAAAATTGCCCTGAAACAAGCAAGAAAATTAGGCATTGTAGATTTCAAAGCCAGCTCTGGATAGTGTACCAGGTTTATGAAGAGAAATAGTTTTGGACTGTGACCGAGGACCAAGATTTCACAGCATCTCCCAGCAGAAATTGATGACAGGATTATCGCATTTTAGTGATTTATAGTCAAAACATCAACAAAAGAATGGATACAGATTGGCCTGTATTGGGAACATAGCACATGCACCGTCCATAGACCCTGCGTCCAGCATTGCACCTACAAACTATGGCTCTGTGGGGTTCATCTTCTGCGTGCGAAGGAGGCTGTGTCTCCCCTTGTTCTTCAGGAGTCTGCTCCTCCTTTTGGTGAGCCAGGAGCCTCAGTCACATTCTTATCCTTCCTCTCTCCTGCCTATAAGCAATGAGACAGACAGCGAGATCACCAGGGTCCACATTCCTGAAGGTCTCCTCAGTGCAGTATCAAAGAGGGAGATGCAAGGGTCAGTAATTTTCTCCTAAGGATCACTCTTGGTCAATTTATTGCTTGTGGCTGCTTCTCAAGGTCCCTTAATGCATGCCAGAGAATCCAGGCCACCACATGGATGCCCAGTGTTAGTATGCATGATGGCTCACCATGCCCACACCCAGCACCACCCAAACCATATGACCGAGCAGTGATAGGTTCGGCCACTCGCCTGCATCTTGAACTCTCATCTCAGGCGCAAGCATTTTCCTAACCTGCACTCCAAGCCTTCTTGGTTTGCTTGGACCATGAGGGAGACTTTTCAGTGTATACTGAAACATAATGCAAGGGATTAGCAGCAAACCCCACTGTCAGTGATCGATGGCCACGTTTCCCAAAAGGGTCACACTGTCGTAAAATCACACCAACATGGGCTTTAAATTTGATGTGGGGGAGTGATTCCAGCATTTGACCACAATAATGAGATGCAAATGCATTCAAATTAAGATCCCAACGTTCAATGGCGGGAAACGCCATTGACCGGGGGAGGGGACAATCACTTCCTGAATTCATGTCACTGAGAAATGCACCTAGGGCCTTCTTGCAAGATTCTCCGATTTTGCCATTGAACATGCCCCTCACGATTAAGCACAGAAAATCCCAGCCAATGTATTTGTGATATAATGTAAGGATAAGCCTAGCAACTACAGGCTAGTCAGTTAATCTTGGTAATGGGAAAGCTTTTAGAAACAATAATCCAGGACGAAATTAACAGCCACTTAGACAAATGTGGATTATGAAAAGAGAACCAGCATGGATTTGCTTAGGAAAAATAGAGTTTAACTAATCAATTGAGTTTTTTGATGAGGTAACAGAGGGTTGGTGAGGGTAATGCTGTTGAGTTGCTCTACGTGGGCTATCAGATTACACTGTAGCCCTTGCCCTGAGGTTCCCCTCTCCTTCTTCCCCCCTTGCACTATAGCCCTTGCCACTTGATAAAGTGCCATGTAACAGATTTGCTAGCAAGGTTACGGAATAAAAGGGATAGTGCTAGCATGAATGCGAAGTTGGCTGAGTGACAGGAAATGGAGAGTCATATGAAAGGTTGTTTTTCAGACTGGAGGAAGATATATATTGGGTTCCCCAGGAGTTAATTGAGGACCATTTCTTTTTCTGATCTATATTAATGACTTTGACTTGGGCGTGCAAGGCACAATTTCAAAAATTGTAGATGTGACAATGATAATGATAGGCTACAAGAGGACATGGATTGGCTGGTGGAATGGGCAGACATCTGGGAGATGAAATTTAATGCAGAGAAGTGTCATGTCCACAAGACATGAAAGAATAAACTGTTTAAATCAAACCTTACTTTCTGCTTATTTAAAAAAGGGACTTTGCTGGACCAAAAACATGGCTGCTACAGATCACATGATTTGCAAGTTGGCTACAGTTCTGGAAACTTCTAACAGTAATTACATGACAAAGCTCAACCCTTGTCCTTGTGGAATCTCATTCCTATCATTGTGTGGATCCAGTACAATCAATGAAACAAGGAAGCAGCAGATGGTCTATCTCCCCAGCCTGGATTTAAAGCAAAGAGAGAGTCGTCGAAACTCACTATAAATGCGGAGCTGCTAATAGCCACCATCTATCTCCATGGTGAACAATGGATTTTGACCAGAGACATAGGGTAAAATTTTTCGCTCTGTGGGCAGGTGTGCACCCGACCCAACCGAGTGTAAAATGACACGTGATATTTTGGTCGGTTGGTGTGCGCCGGAGTCAGCAGCGATGACAATTAAAAGGCCTATTAAGGCCATTAAAAAGTTAATTAAAATAAATTTTTTGCTGCCCGTCCAACCTTATGGTTAGGGGGCAGGTGAAAACGCCAAGCAGCCTTTGCACTTTTTTGGAAACCTCGTCAACGGGTGAGATGAGGTTTCCGAATGCAAATAAAAATAAACTAAAAACTTTAATTTTTCAATAATAACATATCCTTGCTCATGTGACAGAGTCACATGAGAGGACATGTTTCATAACATTTTTACTTTTTTTCATATATCATCCTCTCCCTGAGGCAGAGAGCTGCCTCAGGGAGATTATGTAGTTCACACTCCCATGCTTGCGCCAAGGTTGTGCTCGCATTCTTCCCCCTGCCCACACAGGCAGCACTGAGCTCTGCCGCTCACGTTTTACGCTGGGCGGACCTTAATTGGCCTGCCAGCGTGAAATTGCCTTCCGGGCCTGATTGTGGGTGGTGTTCAGCTTCCCATCTGCCCCTGTCTGCCCCCACCAAGCCCGCACACCAAGGGTAAAATTCTGCTCATTGAAACTGATTGTTAGCGCAAAACTGACTCATTAATGGGCAACACTGCATGACCTAAGCTCTTCTGGCCTTTAGAAAGTTTTAATGTTACATTCCTGGACTCCCAAGGCAACCTGCTGTTAACATCCAGGCTAATACCAAAGCCTGCCTCAAGTCTAAACCTCCTCAAAGGCTGGTTCTCCAGAAGATTCCTGCCATCACCTGTACAGTGGATCAAGTCTATGTATACCAACCTCATCTTGCTGCGTCATCACCAACTTTGAAAGAATTTGTCAACTCCTGTTTTCAGCTAGCTGAACCCGCCTGAACTTTAACTCTTACATGAAAGAACCCTCATTGAGCTCTGACATTCACATGAATTAGTATCCATATCTATGGCTTTTTGGTTTTAAGTTATTCCTAGATGTAAAACTCTTTTCTTTCCTATCTTCTTGTGTGCTTGTGTATGTGTATGTAATTGCAACAATCATTCCTCAGGTTTGAATTCATGAATAAACAATACTTCTGATTTAACCCAAAGAGTGTTTTATGCAAGGCACTTTAAAATTGACTTCACAAAGAGAGCTTTCAGGAAAACATACCACAGCCTATTTAAAAAATTAAAACACCTCTGCTTATGAACAGATTGCTAGAAAAATAAAGGAATTCAGTTTGCCTTCCCCCCTGTCCAAACAGAAGTGTGAGGTAATTCATTTTGGTAGAAAAAGTGGGGGTGGGGGGGGGGGGGCAATGTAAAATTAAGAGTACAATTCTAAAGGGTTTGCAGGAGCAGAGGGGTCTGTGTGTATATGTACGCAAATCATTGAAGGGGGCAGGGCTGCAAGAGAAAGTGACTGATAAAACAAACTGGATTCTTGGCTTTAGAAATGGAGGCAAAGAGTACAAAAGCAAGGAAGTTATGGGAAACTTTTATAAAACACTGGTTTTGTCTGAACTAGAATATTGCGTCCATTTCTGAGTGCCACACTTTAGGAAGGATGTGAAGACATTACAAAGAGTTTAGAAAGATTGACAAGAATGGTTTCAGGGATGAGGGACTTCAGTTCCAATTTGTAGGCTGGAGAAGCTGGAGCCGATCTCCTTAGGGAGGAGAAGGTTGGGAGGGGATTTGTTAGAGGCATTAAAATCACGAGTGGTCTGGACAGAGTACATAAGGAGAAACTGTTCCCATTGGTGAAAGGGTCGAGAGCCAAAAGGCACCAATCTAGGGTGAATAGCAAAAGAACCAAAGGCAACATCAGGAAAAACTCCCTTACGCAATGAGTAGTCAGGATCTGCAATTCATTGCCTGAGAGTGTGGTGCAGGCAGTTTCGATCCTGGCTTTCAAAGTAGAATTGGATAATTATCTGAAGAGCAAAAGATTGCAGGGTGATGGGATAAAGGCGGGGGTGTAGGACTAGCTGAGTTCCTCTTGCAGAGAACTGGCATGGACATGAAGGGCTCCTTCTGTTGCTGTAACCATTCTATAATTCTATGATTTTTAATGCTTCGCAAGCAGTTAGCAGATCAAATATGTCACAAGGTTTGTCAATTTTCAAGTTTTTGGACAAGGCCCTGGATGTGCTAGTAACCACTGTAACAGCAGTGGGTTTGGGTGAGGTGAACCCCCACTCAAAATAGGCAAAGCAGACGGCTTGACATGGCAATTGACACTGAAAAAGAACTTCCTGTCAACTTGAAGAACTTGCTTTGAGGTTTGGAAAGCTTGAAAAAAGTGGGGACACATAAATCATAAGGCATGAGCACAAACGACATACATGCATGAAGGAAAAGAGAGGGGTTAAAGATGAATATTTAAAAATCCACCACTGATTGAGGAATACGGATAAGGAGATCGCAAGTAAGGTTGTTGAAGTGAAAACAAATGTGCTTTGATGGGGAAGGGAATGTGCTGCATGAAGGAATTTCCATGCTCTAGTTCACCCTGTCTCATTCCCCACAACACTTATGTTTGAAGGCAAAGCTGGCACATAATCAGGTCTATAGTCCGGAACAAATAGTGGACCACATAATTCAATATGTTTGAGAGAAGAAGAGTTGAATTATTTGAGAAATCAGAAGATATTTGGATTATGGAGATTTAAACAGTGCATCGAAGTTCTAATATGGGATCATCTATTTGATTTACAAGATATGTTACATCAATTTATTCATACACACTGCAGAAGTGCACAGTAATATATATAATGACAGTACACAAATGCTTACATATTCAGTGTAGCATCTGCTTTCTACAGAGAGCAAGGTGCAATCAGAAGTCCTTAAGGGACACCTGAAGAGCAATTCTAAGCTAAACATCAATCATCTTCATCAATCCAACTTGAAACAACCACTTGCATCGATACACACACTGCAAGTGAAGGTCATGGTCAAGATGTGGAAGAACCACAGAGTGAATCACTGGGCACTGGTGAGCAAGGAGTATCCTGTGAGTTCATAAGGGACCACCATGGGTGATATCGATCAAGCTGGAGCAGGGTGAGATCCATTATGCTAAGCACCCATGCCACATTTCATTGAGATTTCACTGATCCAGTTTTCAATGGAGGGGATGCAATACCAGACTCATGTTGAAGTATCACTTGGCTCTGTACATGTAACCAATGAAAGATGTTATGATTAAGGTGGACACATAATTGTCTTTACTGCAGTGCGCATTTGAGTCTATAGCATTATGTAGCGCTTAAGCAGCCAGTAATCAGTGCTGCTGGGACTGCAAGCAGGCCCGAGGAAGAAGAGCAATGAATCCCGAACTAAAGTAAATTCTGGGCTTTTAGAGTTGGAAATGTTCGGGCACCCAAGGGAGGTGGGGAGATGAGGGAGGTGAGGATATGGGTTTTGGAGGCCAAGCAGGGAAGCACAGAGGACGGGGGTGTCATCTTGTGGAGCGAGCCTTGATCTGCACGGGGCACCCCCAAAAGATGCACCCCTCATTCCTTCCTGCTGTTTCACCTCAGATGGTGAAAAAACAGAGTCCCCACTCTCGGCCATCTGCCCACACCAACCGCATTATGACATGGGCAGCACAATATTCAGGTCAGTTGGCTTGTTGAATTGCCTGCTAATGATTTTTTTTTCTAAATGGCAGTTGGCTAGCCAATTTTGGCGCCTACTGTATTATGGGGGTCGGGTTGAGAGCGGATGGGAGGGCGATGGGGTAGCCACCTGTCATATTTTACGTGGCTCCCCCCTGCTGAAAACATGCCTGACGGGAGAGCTGTAAAACCCAGCCCATATTCACTGTGCAAGAAAGAAAGGCAGAACAATAAAGTGACTGATATGTGATGCCCCCAGTGGAATTCTTCATGGCCGGATCCTCCGTCAAAGCATCTTTGTATGCACTGTTGCTGTGTCATGCTGAGTGTCTGAATCTATTCAGCTCTAATTGGTGGCACACACTTAAACTGTGTAGTTTTGTTTTTATACATAATTTTTACTTTGCATCTAAGTTAGAAATTCACGAAATAAAATTCCTCTTTTTCTATCTGTATTTATCTTTTCATGAAAGACAGGAGAATATGTTTCTTACAGACATAATGTGTTGATATTAATCCCCCTCACAATGAGCAAGGAAGTGTCAATGGATTAAAAATTTTTAATCATGTAATATGACCCCGATCTGACACATATTCACTTCCTACCATTGTGTTGGAGGTGGGTTGCATGGCGTGCATGAGCCCTGCTTTTGAGGCGAGATACCTTATTATAATATATATCTTATTATAATTTCCTTTAATGAAGGAAACCTGCTGCCTTTACCTGGTCTGGCCTACATATGGCTCCAGACCCACAACAATGCAGTAGGCTCTTAAATGCCCTCCAAATAAGGGTATTTAGGGATGGGCAATAAATGCTGGCCTACCAATAATGCCCACATCCCATGAACGAATAAAAAAAATCTTAAACAGGCTTAGATTTAAATTTAACGCTGTCTGGCCTGTATTCCTAAGGCTTGAGAAACCTGGCAGCTCAAAGAAGATAGGTGAAGATAAAGTAAGCAGGTAAATACTTTTTATAGTAATCCTTGTGACTCTGGAGGAGCAGGAGCGCTTTCCCTGGCCTCTCAAGCAAACCTTCAGCTGATTGTGACTTTTCCTCACTGCTGTGATCAGCTGCCCTCTACCCTTCAATCTCCAATATATTCCTCTCTCCAGTTGGAGTGCCCTGAGTTCTACTTTTGCTCACAATCTCTCCCATCCTATCTTCTGTTTACTGGTCCCCACCTACTTTTCTGCTCCCACAACCTCCCCTTCCCTCCCAATTACCAATCTTCAAGAGCCTCTACCACATCCTGATCTTTTCCAATTGCTGTGTGCTATCCCTAATAAGAACATAAGAACTAGGAGCAATTCAGCCCCTCGAGCCTGCCCTACCATTCAATACGATCATGGCTGATCTAATTTTGGCCTTAACTCCAATTTCCCGCCCTCTCCCCAAAATCTTTCAACCCATTACTAATTAAAAATCTGTCTCTCTCCTCCTTAAATTTATTCAGTGTCCTGGCGTCCACTGTACTCCGAGGTAGTGAATTCCACAAATTCACGACTCTTTGAAAAAAGTAATTCCTCCTCATCTCTGATTTAAATCTACCATCCCTTAGCCTAAAACTATGGCCTCTTGTTCTAGAATGCCTCACAAGGGGAAACATCCACTCCACGTCTACTTTGTCTATCCCCTTTAGCAACTTATATACCTCAATTAGATCTCCTCTCATCCTTCTAAACTCTAGTGAGTATAGGCCTAAACTGCTCAATCTATCCTCATAGGACAAGCCTCGCATCTCTGGAATCAATCTTGTGAACCTCCTCTGAACCGCCTCCAATACAACCACATCCTTCCCCAAGTAAGGGGATCAAAACTGTGCACAGTACTCCAGGTGCGGGCTCATCCATGCCTTGTACAGTTGCAACAACACTTCCCTATTTTTATACTCTATTCCTTTAGAAATAAATGCCAAAATTCCATTTGCCTTCATTATTACCTGCTGTACCTGTATACTACCTTCCAGCGATTCATGCACGAGGTCACCCCTGCACTGAAGCATTCTGAAGTTTCTCTCCATTTAAATAAAAAGTTGTCTTTTTATTCTTCTGACCAAAATGGACAACCTCACACTTATTCATGTTAGACTCCATCTGCCAAATTTTGGCCCATTCACCTAACCTGTCCATATCCATTTGTAAATTTCTTATTTCTTCATTGCAACTTACTTTCCCACATATTTTGGTGTCATCTGCAAATTTAGCTATAGTACCTTCTATCCCTGAATCCAAGCCATTAATATAGATTGTAAATAGTTGGGGCCCAAGGACCAAACCCTATGGCACCCCACTAGTTACAGCTTGCCATCCATTTCTCCCGACTCTCTGCTTTCCGTTGGTTAGCCAATCCTCTACCAAGCTAATATATGACCCCTAACTCCATGTGATCTTATCTTGTGTATTAATCTTTTGTGTGGCACCTTATCAAAGGCCTTCTGGTAGTCCAGATAAACTACATCTACAGGAGCCCCATTATCCACTTTGCTTGTCACATCTTCAAAGCACTCTAGCAAATTAGTCAAACATGATTTACTCTTCATAAAACCATGCTGACTCTGATGGATTGCATTTTGACTTTCCAAATGCCCCATTACTACTTCCTTAATAATGGATTCCAACAATTTCCCAATGGCAGACGTTAAACTAACTGGTCTATAGTTTCCTACTTTCTGCCTCCCCCCCTTTTTGAATAAAGGCCTTATTTTAACATTTTTCCAATCCACTGGAACCTTTCCAGAATCCAGGGAATTTTGGAATATTATCTATAGCATCCACTATCTCCGCTGCCACTTCCTTTAAGACCCTGGGATGTAGGCCATCAGGTCCTGGGGACTTGTCACCCTTTAATCCCAATAGTTTGCTCAGTACTTTTTCGCTAGTGATGGTGATTTTTCTAAGTTCCTCCCCTATATTGTCTGCACTACCTGTTACTATTGGGGTGGTACTAGTGTCCTCCACAGTGAAAACTGAGGCAAAATATTGATTAAGCGTCTCTGCCATTTCTGTGTTCCCCACTATTAACTCCCCAGTCTCATCCTCCAAGGGACCAACATTTACTTTAGCTACTCTCTTTCCTTTTATATACTTGTAGAACCCTTTGCTATCAGTTTTTAATTTTGCACTAGTTTTCTTTCATAATTTACTTCTGGTCTTTTTATTATTTTTTTTAGTAACCCTTTGCTGATCTTTAAAAGTTTCCCAATCTTCCAGCCTGCCACTGACCTTTGCAATTTGGTATGCCTTAGTTTTTGCCTTTATGTTAGATTTAACTTCCTCTCTTACTATCTTTCTTCCTCTTTGGAATATATTTTACTTGGCAGGAATTGAATATCTCCTTAAATATCTGCCACTGTTCATCAACTGTCCTACCTTGTAGTCTTCCTGCCCAGTCCACTAGGGCCAAATCTGCCCTCATGCCTATGTAGTTACCTGGTTCCTGTTGACTCTGCCATCCACCCACTCTGTGAATTTTGCTGCTGGGCAGAAAAGGGAATTTAAAAAATGATAATGAAAATCTGTCATTAAATTTGCCAGGACCGCTGCATTCCCAGGTTTTTCCCTATACCATAACCTCTGCTAACTCGCTCCCTCACTTTTAGCACTAAAAAGAGTGTGCAAGTCTTGAAGATAATTCCTCCTGGTTTCGCTTCTATTAAATTAATTAATTAATTAATTTCAGAGAATGAATCCTGCGGACTCAAGTATACCTTTTGGAGTTACTGAACACAATGCTTTCAGCTTACGACAGGGGCGTGACGTGAAATATGAGATTCAAGTACAGGCAATGGTAGATGAAGAATGGCAAGTCTTTAGTACTGGTTACATATGCCAGAAATTTGGTGTTACCAAAAAGTCCAGCCAAAGTCAGGTATGTTATTATTTCAATGTCTTTGATGATGATAAAGGCAAAATAGTGCAGATGCTGGAAATCTGAAACAAACAAAAAATGCTGGAAAAACTCAGCATCTGACAGGTCTGACAGCATCTGTGGAGAGAAAGACAGTTAACATTTTGAGAGCTCTGAAGGAGAGTCATACGGACATTTTTGTCTTTGATGATGATTTTCCACAGGGCTACTTTTTCAAATCCTGCTGACAATTATAGAAATTTAACTTAATCATTAAGAATTAATGAAGTAATATTCCATTCTGTGATACAATGGATGTTACCCTTCTGCCATCCACACCTGCACTGTAGCAGATGTATACCCAACAATTTTTTAAGTGGTGAGGAGGATCTGTTTCTCAATGGATCTTCCTGCCAATCTTAATGCAGCAGTAGCATGTTTTGTTGGTGTCCTCTTGATGTTGTGACACACAAACTATACAATATCATGATCTGTACTGGCCAAAATGTCAGGGCAGCCAGTGCATACATGCAGTGTTGGGCCCTCACAATGCAGCAGGCTTACAGGAAGGTTGGTGTACGATTGCAAAACAAAGGCCACAATATAAAAACAGCTTTTGTACTCTCCTATAAATGACTTATTCTTATAATTTGTTTGTGTCAAAGAAAATTAATGATCCTTATGTTTTCCTCAGGTCCTGTCGTTGGCTGGACTAACAATGCCTGTTTATGTGACCTTTGCTCTTCTTTTTCCTGTATCTTAAAATGTAACAGAAAACAAACTATCCCAGTGTGTTGAATAATGAATGAATGGACCACCATTATTTAAGAAACAATTATTTGGTTTGAAAATTTCACCTCAGAGAGGATGTAAATTTCAGTTTACCTTTGTGAGTTTTCTGTTAGTAAAAGTGGACCTGCAAAACTGTGGTGAACTTTCTTTTTTATTTTGCCAAGACACAAAACTTGAATGGTAAAGCATTTTAATTGCAGAAGACAGTAACCTGAAGTGCCAGCTAGGGAACACGAGAAACCTGAGCCAAAAACAAAAAATGCTAAACAGTATGCCAGGTGGCATCTGTGGTGAGAACAAAGTAACTATTTCAGGTGTGGATGTTTTATCAGAAAATTTATGGCATAGATACATAAAATCTCCAAATGCTCGAAATATGAACCATAAATGGAGAATGCTGGAAATGATTAATCTGCTATATATTACCAGTATTATCTGATTTTTATTTCAAACTTATTAACATGTTGAGGTAATTTTCACACTGAAGTATTGGAGAGATTCGGATTTTGCACCGAATAATAATGCTCACATCAAATTATTAGTTTCTCTTTTCTTCAACTCCAATGGTAGGAAACTAGCATGAGTGAGTTGGGAAGGGATCATAGTCTGTGTAATGTGTACTGACAGTAAGTTTAAGAATGGTTAGAAGCTGCTTCCTAACATAATGGATGATGTGTGCATCCCCTGTCCCCAACTCAAGCGGTATTTGAAAACAGAGCCTTGCATTCAACAGTTCAGGATTTTAGCCTTGAGTTTTGCCAAAAATGAAAGCAAAAAATGCTCACTTTGCCCTTGAGTAAACAGATAAATCCATGGTTCCTCACTTGCAGATTGAACAAATATGTAGGATCATGTGTGGAGCTCACACATGTTCATGGAGTTTATTTTTTTGATTATCATGATTACAAAAGGTCAAGAATCTGAGTGGCAGTGAATTAACCAACAGAGCCAGTCCTGGTGAATTTCTGGTAACTTGCTGAGATGTAAACCTAAATGTTTCTGTATTTACATTGTAAATTAATGTCATAGTATCTTGTTAAATCAGCAATAGTACCTTTCAAACCACTAAGAAGCAACTGACTGAAGAAAATAGGAAAACGAGGAATCTTCTTAAAGGCATCAAGAACCTGAAGTCGGGGCAATTCTGAGTCCCAAGCCCGTGTGTTTCAGTAATATGCCCCCTGGTCTAATTTAACGGTGGCCAGTTAAAAGGCCATCTTCGCGTTCGCCATCCAATTATAGACAGAAGGTAGATTCCGGAGGTGGGAGCTCAGGACATCATGACACACTGTAAGGGAGGCTGGCACTGTATGACCATTGTGAGTGTTGCTGAGGCCCAAGAACCAGGGGTGGCAGGGAAGTATTGGAGCCGCCATCAACATCAAGGGAGCAGCTGAAACATTATGAAGTATGACAATTGGAGATTTCCGTCTCTATGATTTCCACACTCTAAGGCAAGGCTGTGAGATGGGAAGAAACAGCCTTGCCATTTTCTGTTGCGCACATTGCTGTTGACAGATGTGCTCCTGAAGGAGGAGGAAGGAGGAAGCAGGAACACGTCTGGTAGCCAGCCTGATACTTTCATTTCTAAAACACCACACCTGACCACCTCGAAAGCTACCTCTATGAGACCAGAAAAGTTCCACACTAGGGAATTTTCAGTTTGTCTTTGGGTGCAAATCAGATGGCCTACAGACAAAAATAATCTGAACCTTATTTTTCTCAGTTGTCTTGGCATTTGAATAACAAAGCACAGATCATAGAAACCGAAGAATCCATTTTAGCAAACAAGCCTAAGTTTCAAATTTGAACTCTACTTAACACTATATTTCAAGGCTGTTTATTGTTTTTTAGAAATTTTTCCTTGCTCAGGCTCAAAACTGAAGAATTTCACATCTATTTTTCATATGAATAAAGAGAACAATGCATCCTTTTAGGCTTTTGTGTAATAAAAGCAACTGGAAATATACTGAATACAGACTATTCTGGTGTTCATGTCAAAAAGAACTTTTGAGCTCTTAATAAGTGAACTGATCCAGCTTTACAATGAAACCTCTATCTTAGTTTATAAGTTTGAAAACACAATGGTTCTTGCTGATGAAAGATGTGGGGGTGGTCTAAAGTTCTTCTAGTTGGACTATGGAACAAAAGCTGACAGAAGCTTATTTTTTTTTAATCAGCTGTCTTTCAGAATTTTCATTACAAATTGCCCAAATTGGTAAAGGAAGAAAATGGACTCATACAGAGTATTTTCCAGGAGATTTTTTTTAATAACATTTTTTACTTCTGAAATAACCAATACATTGGAAATGCAACAGTCTATAAGAAAGACTTTTTGCAGGTTCCATTTACACCTTCCTTTGCTGATCAACTGGATCAATGTCAAACCACACTGAAGTCTGTCTCTGTGAGTTCCATTGACATAGCATGTCTAGCTTTCTCCTTTTGAATGTGATAGCTTCATGCACAAGGGATTTCCGCACCCCTGCACTATCCTTTTTTATAAAGATGAAAAGTAATTTTGCACTTTGAAAAGTGCATTTTGCTAAATCTTCACACAGGGGTGGTTTTTCAAAAAGGTGCCAGTCCATTGTCTTCAGTTAACACTCTCTGTGTGTTTCTTGTTATGTTGTTCCAAATGAACAACAGGGTCCAGCTACTAATAGTCATCACCTTTATATGGCTTCATGGCATTCATGTCATCCATGAGAATTTCATTTTTTCTCCACCTTACAGAAGTTTGGACAATAAATCCTGCAGATTATCTTCAGGGCAGGATGGTTTCACTTAACCAATACTATTCAAGCATCAGGGTAAATGTTAAGAATCTTAAACACGTCAACAAAAAAATTGAAATATAGGCTCAATAGCGCAGTCAGCAACTCACAAAGATCTCGTGATCTCTGTGGCATGGATCTTTCCTTACCTGATGTCAGTTTGAATCTAGTGTTAAGTTGAGGGGGTTATCAGGCGTCCAGCAACATTGATGTCTTCAAGCGGGGTAAACAGCCAATCACATACAAGTATTCTCACAGACATCAACCAAGAACGAAAATGCACTGAGTATCCTTCGCTTTTATTTAAACTTTACAGCGAGCGAAATAAATAATTGAGACAAACACGCGGGATTAAGGTAGAAATATCAAACTTTATTTTTAAAAATATGATTTTTAAATCATAATATTTTATCATAAATTTGACATTGCACAAATATAAAATTAGCTTTTTTTAGGGCCAATTATGCTACTCTGCAGTAATTATGAACTTAGCACTCCGGTAAACATTCAGTTACACCTCATTCATCAAGGTTTAACTTTTTCAAGGGTTTTTGCAGCCAGACCAAAAGCATAATCAGGCAGGATCTCATCTTTTCAGTGATTTCTATTTAATTGCAATCTGGGGGAACTTGAACAGTGCACCTTATGGAGAAGCATAGCATCACTGACAGCAATTTCTGGATTTCCCCATTTAACTGGGCATGTGCGGACTTCACGAGTTGCTGTCAGTTTCAGAGAAGTAATGACAGAGATCACTGACAGTTTTAGAGTCATTACTATTGTATATGAATTGCATTACAGACAACATCTCTTGGGAAAACATTGCAGCTAACTGGTCCATGTGCAGGCAAGCATTGAAATTTGATTCAGCATGTTTCAAGGATCATCTACACCAAACTCACAACATCCGAAGTGACCAAAGGAAGGCCAGAAGGGGTGCAGCTGCAGAAGTTCCCCAAGCACCAATGACAATCATATAAATTGCCAGCTGTATGGACATCCAGGCCAATCTTGTATCTACGAGCCATAGATTGTGGTAGACTCTTCATTTGAATATGCCCAAGCTATAAACAATTTCATCATCTTCTGTGTTCTTCTCATGACTAAAGAGTCCAATACGATCGACATAGCGGTCCAGAGAACTGGCCTTCCTTTGGTCACATGGGATGTTACGAGTTTCGCGTAGATGGTCCTTGAAATGTTGAATCAAATTTCAGTGCTTCCCTCCACAGGGACCTTTCAATTGCAGTGTTTTCCCCAGAGAAGTGGTCTGTAATGCAGTTTGCAAGCCTTTTTTTTAGGGTGTTCTTATATCGCTTGTATTGACCATCTTGATGTTGTTTGCCTTGATTGCTTTCTGGATGCCTGCACAGATATCTTCAATATTGGCATCCTTAGAGCACACTAACAAGGTACGAGAAGTAAGATCTGGGTGCAGTTTGGAAAAATGAATGCTGAATTCAAAGCTCAAGCTAAACAGTACCAGAAACCCTATTACAGTCACTTAAATCTTCTGTCCACATCAGGGGAGAAATTCCAGGGCTTATGGTTTCAGTGATACCTGGGCCAGGATTTCCCAGTCGGTGAGCGGGTGGGGGGGCCCGCTCACTGACGTGTAAAATGATGCGGGTTGATGTCGGGCGGAACTCCTAATGTCACTCCACCTCATTTCAATTTTCAGGTCGGCAGGGGCTCAGCCAAATCAGCTGTGCACCCGCTGACCTGTCAATGGCCTATTGACAAAGTAATTAACGTAATTAGTGGACCAGCCCTTAAGGTTGGCGGGCAGGCCAGGAGCCTGCTTAAGGAAAAGCATGAAACCTCATCCATGGGTGGGATGAGGTTTCACGTAGGTTTTTTAATTTTTAATAAAAGTGTAACTAAAAGTGATGTCCCAACTCATGTGACAGCATCACATGAGGGGACATGTCAGGGAAATTTTGTTTTCTATTTTTAACATTTTTTAATGTAGAGCCAATCTCCCTGAGGCAGCACTTAGCCTCAGGGAGATGAGTGTGCTCTTTCACACGCCTGCTTGGCGGATGTCATGCTGGATGGGTCTTAATTGGTCCGCCCACATAAAATGGCAGCGTGCCCCCAATTGGGGGTGCTGATCGGAGACAAACCTCCAAGCGCCCGCTCCTGAACATCCAACCCAACAGGGGGGGAAATTCTGCCCCTGGTGATGGTTTGAACCAATGACTTCATATGATATAAAATTTCTAACTTTTGAACACTGACATTTTGTTTTTAATATCTTTATAGTGGATATATTTCCCTACTATTAGTCTTAGAGCTCACCTAGATCTTTGCTCCAATTTGTTGCAATTTTACCTGGAGAGATATGGGGCAGAATTTTATGGACCCCCAATGCAGATTGGGGGTGTTTGGCATGGGGGGAATATAAAACTCCCTTGGTGGCCTTCTTGCTGCCTATCTGCTCGCCCATTCCCGATCTGTCTGCCATTGTACAAAGGTGGAGGGGCATGGGGAGGGCAATGAGGCCTGGGGCAGCCCACCTTCCCTTGCCCCCATTGAAGCCCTTAAACAGCCAATTAATGGCCACTTAAAGGCTACTTCCCACCTGGCCACAATTCTGAGGCTGGCAGGAAGAGGTCAAGGACCTGGGGTTGGGAGGAGTATATCTGGTGGGGAAGCCTATGTTGGCCTACATAGATCTCAGGCAGGAAAGCATGGGAGAGGCACCTCTTCATGGGCCCTTCTCCTGATAGCACCCCCAGCCATCCCCAAGCCCCCTGGATGCTCCTTACTCTCGTGGCCTTTCCATCTGACCCCCCTTGTCCCACCCATCCTCCAGGGCCTTCCCTCTAGTGCCCGCCTTGAGACCCCATACCTACCAGCTCCAAGTGGCGCTGCTGGGAATATGGAGCTGTTGGCCAATCGGATTGGCTGGCAACTCTCCAAGGAATGATTTCTTCCTGAATGAGGGGCAGAGGTCTCGTCTCCAGCCAATTAATGCTCCACGGAGTGTTAAATGGCTCCAGGGCTGCATTCCTGCTGACTTTTTTGGCCACTCAAAAAATACTGCCCCTGTGTATGTATTTTACTTGGGGTTGTTTTACCCATCTGATCTGAAATGCAAGTTATATAGGTGCATAATAAATCTTTCATTTCTACATTGATGAAATAAAAATATGTATTTCTAGTCAGTCCTCTGCAGTAATAAAATTACAGGTAAATTAATAAAGGAAAGCTCCCTCAGAGTGTATTTTGTTTCATTATTCAGTTTTCAAAGAATGAATTATTTATAAGCCACAAGCTCTTGGGAAAATATTAATAATTAACACTGATGTTAATTTAATAATAAGATAGAACATTTTTCAGTCCATTGATACGCATCATTACTTTTTAAGGACCATATGATTTTCATTTGGTTAGTCTTAATAGAAATTCTGAAGTAATGTTTGTCCATTGCCCCCCACGACGAATTAGATTTCAATTCCACTCTCCGATCTTGATATTGCCTGGTTGCCAATCACCACCACCTCCTCTCTGCCCAACAATCTACTTGCTGCAGTTACTTCTCACAGGCTATCCCTACCCTACTCTATTTCTGCAATGACAGTGAACCCCTCAATTGCATTTCCCACCCACACAACACCCCTCCCCTCAATGGTTGTACTTTTCCTCTTTAAAGGCTGGCTGTTGGGTACTATAATCTCTCTGCTCCCAATTCACAATTTCTTTCCTCAGCTATCCATTCCTCCCTCCACGTCTTCCTTCTGCATCCCTCTCATGAAACACCTCCCCATTCCCTTCCTCACCCCTTCCCCTCACCTTCCACTAGTGTCTTGCACCATTCCTGTACCCTTTCCTTCCCAAGTTCCATTTCCCCCCTGCATCTCCATCTTCCACTCCCCTCCCACCTACCCTCTTTCTCTCCTCTTCTCTCCCCTTTCCTATTTACTGCTTCCTCTCACATTCCCCACATTGATCCATTATTGCCCATATCTCTAGCTTTGCTCCATCTGAAAAGTTCACATTAGTTTTAACTACTCATGTCCAACTCTATGATTCAACTAATTCTTGTAAAAATGGCAATTGCTACAAAGAGAAACAGACAAGCACAAAGGTAGAGGCTACATTTGCAGAGAAAAAAATATGTTGTTGGTGGGGAGGGTGCGGGGGTGGGTGCTGATGGGGGACGATAAGAAAACAGATTAATTAGCAAACAGATCCACCAAAGGGAAAAAAGTCACAGGCGCAGAAAGCTGAAACAGAACACGCTGTGTATAATATACATTTTGAAAAAATAACAACACAATGGCAAATCCTGGATCACTTATGAATAATTCCTAAATTCTCTAAAGTGAAGTTTTAGTATATTTTTGGTACTAAATAATTAAGTATTAAAGTGTGTATGTATTTTAAATTTTGCTGGATAATGTAATACTGATTGCGAATCTTCAGTAGATTCCAAATTACTTATTACCATTTAAATAGTACAATTAATAACCAATTAAGCTTAGTATTTTGATTGTCCTTATTATATTACTACATGATTTTTGGCAAACTCAGTGTAAGTTTTAGTCCAATTGTTGTATAAATCAAAATGTTTTTTTAAGAACTGCTCATCTACTCATACTTTAGAAGTATTACTGCACACAAAAGCTATTACACATTGTTGTTACTCAAACCTGAAAGACACGTCACTACTTGTGAAACAAATAATTGCAGAAACTGTTTTATTGTTGTTCTTGGCTTGAAATCAGTGCCACTAAGTTCCAATATATTTGACATATCAACCATTGTTGGTTCAATGGCCCTTTGGCAACAAAAATGCCATTTTATGCCAGAATTGTTGCACCTTTATAAATGTGTTTATTTCTCCATTGGCAAAGAATTATAATTCATAAATTTTGTTAAAGTATTCTGTTCTGCAACACACATACATTTATATTTCCAGCACATCATTTATGTTGGATTTCAGCAGATTCTGTGCGAAACTGTTAGGGGAACCTACAGGTTTAGAAAATGTCAAGTTGCTGTATGGTCTCTTGAATGATGGCTTGAGTGAATTGGAGTGTGCTGCATTTTTCAATAGGAAACCAACATGAAAGACTAAGCCTCATATTGCAAGATATCAGGAAACAGTGAAGAGATGATGCCAAACTTGGATTCTAAAAGCTTGAGTATAGCAGGAGGAAATAAAGACTGAGGGAAGGAGCTTTATCGCTGTTATGTACTGCTAATGAATGAGTTAGTGTCACAGATTGCATAAAGAATCTAGATTTCAACAGAGCGAGGACAAAGGCAGGATGAAAAACATGTAGGACAACATATTTTGCAGCTGATGAGCAACAAAAGAGGAATGCTCAAAGGTGCATTGGTCATAGTTATGTCAACAAAATAAAGAAAGACAAGAAATGACGTGACAAGGAGAGACTGGTTGGAGAGTGGAGTTTCATCTACCAGATGACAATTTCTTTTTACTTATATCCTATCTGAGTGCAAGGGTAATACAGTGCACAGCAAGAGTAATGATTGATATTTTCAAATACTGATGTGCAATGCTAATGGATTGTCCACCATAATCTCAATCCAGAAACATTGGGTGGAATTTTCTGAGCCTGCGGGTGTGATAGGTGGCATGAGCGGAAAATATGGTGTGACTTGCTTCACTATGGTGTGAAGGCAGATTGTGATCATCTGCTCAGCCCGTCAATGGGGGTGGTGGGGGGGGAGGGGGGTGCTGCGTTTCCCGCCATTGGTTGGCGGGGAGCTAATTGTAATACATTAGCTTATAATTAAAAGGCCATTCCGCCAGGCTCTTGGAACCCCGCCGCATCGTCCATCCACATTGGCAGGAAAGCACGCCAACATTTTCACAACAGCATGCAGGTGACATGCACTTGGTGGCCTTCACTTTGGGGGAACTGAGGTGAGTGAGCAGCAGCATTCTCCACAGATCATCTATTGTTTACAGGCCTCAGAGGCACTGGGGATCAGGGGCAACTGATGCCTGGCCCCAGAGGCAACTGCTGAGAGGGTGGGATGGTGTCCAGGGGCAAGTGCTGGCCAACCTCGGAGGCGATTACTGACGGGGTGGGATGGTGTCCAGGGGCAAGTGCTGGCCAGCCTCAGAGGCGACTGCTGCAGGAGGTGGTGGTCAAGTGCTGCCCTGGCACTGCATCCCATGTACAGGCAATCGAAGTGGGGGTCAGGATAAGCGAGGGAAGTGGCCACGCATTAGGGACACCTGTATAAACTGACCATGCCTCTGTAACTAAGACAGATCAGGTGCTCCTAGCCTGCCCGCCACTGCAAGAAACGCGGAAGCACCAAAGGGTCACCAAACACTCCTCCCCCTCCTTACCCCCCCTCCCCCCCCCCCCCCCCCACCCCACCCACTGCCCCCTACCCCTTGGCACAGCCTTTGAGTCCGCCACCACTTTATTGGACAGCGGAGCAGTTGGACTGCACATGTTGTACAATCTCCTTGACAATGCTGGCAATGTAGCAGTCACTGCTGGAGATGCTCACAGCCCCTTGCAATCTCACCATCCTGGTTTGGACCAGTTTCTCCCATGTTGCAGGTTGATAGGGCAGCTCTGCAGCGCACTCACCTCCGGCCATCCAAGGGGGAACAGCACTCTCTGGGAAGCATTAAGGGGCGGTCATACAGGGCAAGGAAAGGTGCTAAGTACACCCATGATAATCGCATCTCTCTCTCTCTTTCATGCTGCAGAAGGACCATGGCAAGATCATGGATCCTGGTGACCTAGCTGTATGTCTGATAGCCTACAGAGACCGTAAAAGATGGAGGAGAGAGTGACTGAGATGCCTGACTGAGCAAAGGCAGCAGCTTCATGAAGAAAGGGCAGCAGGAGCTCCCACACATGCTGCCCAGGAGCGACAGCGAGCCTTGGCTGGTTGGCGCCTAGTGACATCCAGGGTCTATAGATGCCGCCTGCCATTCCTGCAGATGACTGAGAACCAGTGTTGTTGACGACTGCGGATGTCTAGGGACCTGGTGGCTCACATCTGCCACTTACTGCAGGACTTGGTGCCAAGGGGACATGGAGGGCATCCACTGCCATTGGCTGTGAAAGTGACCATGGCACACAATTTCTATGCCAGTGGCTGCTTTCAGGGTTCCACCACTGACCCCTGTGGGATTTCACAATCAGCCACCCACAGATGTACCCATGAGGTCACGGATGCCATCTTTTACATGGCACATAAATTTGTGCATTTCGCCCGGAATCTGGATAGCCAGGATGCAGGGACCATTGGATTTGCCCTGATATCAGGATTCCCACATGTGCAGGGTGCGACTGATTGCACTCATGTGGCACTCAGGTCTCCATTGCTACACTCAGTGGACTTCATCAACCACAAGGGCTTCCACTCATTGAACGTGCAGCTGGTATGCGACCACCAGAAACACATCCTGCAAGTATGCACACGCTTTCCGGGCAGAATGTCTACATCCTGAGCTGCTTGCAGATCTCTGCAGTCCTCCAGGGTCCACAGATGCTGCAGTGTTGGCTTGTCAGAGACAAGGGCTACCCACAGAAGTTGTGGCTGATGACACCCATGCAGCACCCTCAGACTGCAGCAGAGCAACAGTATAATGAGGTTCATGAGGCAGCTCACAACTTGGTGGAGCAGACCATTGGGATGCTGAAGATGCAGTTCCAATGCCTGGACCAGTCTAGTGGAGCCCTGCAATACAGTCCCCAGAGGGTGTCATGCATCGTCATCGTCTGCTGCGCCCTTTAAAACCTGCTGCTGCAACAGGGAAAGGAATTGGCTGAGGAGGATTTGGAGGAGCTGCACGTCTCCTCTGATGAGGAGGACACTGATGGGGATGAGGGTGAGGAGGACCTCAAAGGTGACGATGACAGGGATGAGGCCCTCGCACTGGCTAGACAAGGCAGGCGTACTCGGGAGACCTTTATAGCTCGCAGATTTGGAGGATGATGACAACATGCAGTGAGCTGTCCCCATAGATGTTCATATAGCAGTTGTGAATGTTTGACCCCAGTCTGGCTTATCTCAGTGCCAATACCCTCTGTGAGAATGGTCCTGTCATGGAGATGCAGTGGAGGCCCTAACAGTCACTCAATTGCAGGAGGATGATGACAACATGCAGTAAGGACACTCCATAGATCTTCATATAGCCTCTGAGATTGTCTGACTCCTGTCTGGCCGAGGACAACTCACTTGCGCTCCATGATCAGGTCCATCTCAGAGACACAGCCATGAAACTTTAGACGCATCTGATGCTGTGTCTGCCTTCAGCACCTCAGCCCTTCAGGAGTTGGTGTACAGCATCGCTGGTCGCAGATGCTGCTGTGATGGGGGCCAGCCCCACCTTGAAGGTGCTGAGAGCATACAGAGAGTATGAGAGAACTCTGTGGCCCCTGCCCAGGACATTCTGGCAGCAATGACCAGCATTGCTGAGGTGCAGGCATCAGTAATGTTTCCAGGGAGTGTGAGGCTGGACCATTATTGTGGTTTGAGGGCTACACAGAGCACAGGGAGGCCCTGGACTGAGACACCTTTTATCTTGTGCAGAAAGGTTGCAATTCTGAGTGACAAGAACACTGCTCAGCAGAACAAGGAGCCACAGGCAGGGTAACAGTCTTAGGAGTTTATTGACAATAGTGAACAGTATGTACGATTGATCAAAACCCATGGTCAGGCGGTATAACTACTTTTATCTAACTTTCCTAACCCTGCTGCTATGTCTTGGTGCTGCCTGGACATCCACAGCTGAGGTGGGGGCAGCCTGCTGACTGTGATGCCCTGTCTGTGATGACTTTGGCGGGTGTCCTCTGGAGGGCTGAGACTTGGAGGGCCCAGGCCTGCTTTCGGGGTCCTGCTGTGTGGCAGTAGCACTCTCCTCAGCCTGTGAAGCTGGGTTGGTGGAGATCACAAGAAGATAGGATTTGGATGAGTCAGACTCTCCCAGAGTCACCTGGGTGGATGGCCCCGGAGTGTGCACCTGCTGATCCTCCTCTCCATGGGTGTCCGAGGGCCCCTGGCTGACTCTGTGAGTGGAAGGGGTACCTGCACTGAGATCAAGCTGCTCGGCACCCCTCCCCCGTACACACTGTTGGAGGCCAACTATGGCATCAGCGATGGAGTTAACTCTATGCAGCACTGCAGGAGTGACATCCTGGACCATGATCTCCATGGTGGCCGCCATCCTGCCAGTGTTGACCTCGGTGCATCGCAATTCCGGCGCTATCACCTCAGCCTGAAGACGGATGGACTCCTCCATTGTGCCTTGCAATCTGAGGAGTGCAGCGGACATCCCTTCCTGATGTTCCCGAGCTTGCCTTTGCAGCTCCAGCAACTGAGATATGACGGAGTCCAGAGGCTGGTCATCTGACTCAGGATCAGCAACATTCTGGCCTCCAGCAGTCCTCTGAGTGTCGGGGAGCTGGGAAGTCACTGCCTCCGCCTGCTGTGGATCAGAAAGTGTGGTGTGCTTACTAGATTGTGATCCCAAAGCTAGTCTAAAGCTAGGTCCCACCAAAGTGTGTGTCTCTGCATTGCTGGAGGGTGTGGGTAAGCACTGTACGGGACTTCAGGGAGGGTGCCTTCAAATTCCTCTTCAGAGGTTTCTTCAGAGCTTGATTGGAAGCCCTGGGTCATGGACTCTGTCGGTCGTTTGGCAGATGTGCCTGCGGAAGCAAAGGGAGATAATTGGTGCATGGCAGTGGCCTGTGAAAGAGGACACATCACTCACGGCATGGTTGTCTAATAGATGTTGCAATGCTGGATCCTCACTTGGTAGAGCAGCGCCGACCTCAACATCAGCACAGGACCGGTCCCGGTCATCACTAGCCAGTTGGATGGCTTTGTTTTGGAATTCTGTCAGAACTTTGATTTCCGGCATCCCTCCGCCTGTCTGCGACCTTTCCCTCCTGTTGTGAGCCAGTCTGTCCTGCATGGATAAAGATGGGGAGAGTGTACCAGGATTCCTGCTGGGCCAGGTGATAAGTATACCTGGCCTGTGTGGATGCTGAGTGGTCCCATGGACGGGATGAAGACAATGACAATGTGTGTGAAAGAGTGAATGGTGAGTCCTTTGCACTGGCTGTGAGCGAGGGCCCTGTGGATGTGTGATAGGTTTGTGAGTATGTGAGTTGGGGGTAATGAAAAAAGTGACTTATCCAGGCGGAATGGAGGTACTGGGTGGCCGTCGTCCCCTGCAGGGCGTTGGCACTGACCACCACTGCCACCACCTCCCAAGCCGGGTTGGTGACATTGCTACCCATCCTTTGGCCAGAGCAGGGGTAGAGCACATTCTGGCAGGCCTCCACAGCATCCAGCAATCACTCAAGGGACCCCTCAATGAAGCTAGGGGGCTGCAGTCTTTTTGCCTTTGCTGGCCATGTCTCCCGGACAGTGGTGGTGAGCTGGTGGCAATGAGTGCTTTGTCGGCGGCTGCCTTTTAAAGATGGCGGCCGGCATGATGCAACAGCGGGGTGATGGCAAGCAGGCAAATGAGAGCCTGCCCACCATGGAAACAGCGTGTTTCCTGGGAATGAATAAATAATGAGGTGGGCTCGGGAAGATGCGACGTGAAAACCCATTGTTCTCATTGGTGGGTGGAACTCCATTTTACCCGCCCCCTGCCTATTGTTTTGTTTCCCTAAAGATTAAGATGTACAGAAAGTCTTTGTTATGGAAATAGATGGTGTAAATATTTTGAAAGCAAAGTGTCAACAGCAATGAAAGTATAATGAATAGATAATAAGGACTTGAATATAGGGTATTGGAAGAGTGGCGAAAATCAGACTGGCAGTGAAATGAGCTGCCAATTTGATAATGTTTGTTTTGAGCTATACACCCAACACAAAAATTGTACAACAACGTTTTAGCATTACTATTTTGTGCAATGAAACTGAAGGTTTTACTGCATATGAACAGAGATTGAATGCTTTTCTCCCAGCAAACGCTTTTCACTCTTTTAGATTTTTACTGTTGTACTCATTGAAAAAAATTCCTCAAGGTCAGAAATCCTAAAAGTAGGTTTCCATATCCAAAATTTCATAATGGGTTCTGAGGCACTTTGGCTCTTAGAGATACTTTCCAGTTAAATTGGCAGTGATGAATTGATCTCAAGATTATAAATTGAATACTCTGGCTGAGAGAGAGTTCCATGCTTGGTATAGATGAAAATATTTAAGGCCCTTCATCATGAATCTAATTGTTCCCTCTATATTTCTTTTCCATTCATGGGAAGTGGGTGTTGCTGCCAAGGTCAAAATTTATCATCTATCTTTAATGGCCCTTGGACAGGTTGTGATGCCTTCTTGAACCTTGGCAATCCGAGCAGTGAAGGTACTCTCACAGTGCTGTTAAGTAGGGAGTTCCAGGATCTTGACCTAAAGGAACGATGATCTATTTCCAAATCTTGGAGGAATATGAATGTAGCTGAATTCCCATGTGTCTGCTCCCTTGTCTTACTAGGTAGCAGTTAACATCGAAAATGGGAGGTATTGTTGATGAAGCCTTGATGAGTTGATACATTGCATCTTGCCGAGGTACACAATTTAGTCACATTGTGTGGTGATGGAGAGACTGAATGTTTAAAGTGGTGCCAATCAAGTGCGCTGCTTTGCTCTGGATAATGTCAAGCTTCTTGAGTGTTGTTGAAGTTGCACACATCCATGTAAGTGAAAAACATTTCATCACACCCCTAACTAGCGTCTTGTAGATAGTAGAAAAGCTTTGGGGAGTCCCTCATCACAGCAGATCAAGACTCTGATCTGCCCTTGTAGCCACAATATTTATGTTGCTTGTCCAGTTATATGTCTGGTCAAAGATGATCCCCAGGATGTTGATGGTGGGGAATACATTGATGGTAATGCCTTCAGAAAGCAAAAGCATGTGATTAGCCTCTCTTTTGTTGGAGATTGCCATCGCCTGAAACTTGTGTAGTGGAAATGTTTAGCTCAGTCTATAGCATGCCGCTTTCACTGTTTAACAAGCATGTAGTCATGTTTTTTGCTCTAGCAGGTTGCCACCTTATTTTTTGGTATAAAAACAAAAACAAAAAAACTGCGGATGCTGGAAATACAAAACAAAAACAGAATTACCTGGAAAAACTCAGCAGGTCTGGCAGCATCGGCGGAGAAGAAAAGAGTTGACGTTTCGAGTCCTCATGACCCTTCGACAGATCTTGAAATGTTCTGTCGAAGGGTCATGAGGACTCGAAACGTCAACTCTTTTCTTCTCCGCCGATGCTGCCAGACCTGCTTATTTTTTGGTATGCCTGGTGCTGTTTCTGGCATGTTCTTCTATGTTTATTGAACTAGATTCAATCATCTGGTTTGATGGTAATAGTAGAATAAGGGATATGCTAAGCCTTGAGGTTACAGATTGTAGTAGAATACAATTCAACCTCTGCTTTTGGCTCATAGTGCTTCATGGATGGCCTTTTTAAGCTGCTATTCCTACGAACATATGAAATAGGAGCAGAAGTAGACAATTCGGCCCCTCAAGCCTGCTCTGCCGTTCAATGAAACCCTGGCTGATCTATGTTTTGAATTTCAGATTCCCATCTACCCCCGATAACCTTTGATTCCCTTGTCTAATATGAATCTATCTAGCCCCGCCTTAAAAATATTGTGACCCCATCTCCGTCGCATATTGATGCAGAGAGTCAAAGTCGCACAATCTCTAAGAGAAAATAATTCTCCTCATCTCCGTCCTAAAACAGCAAACCCTCATTTTAAAACAGTGCCCCCTAGTTCTGAACTCACCTGCAAGAGGAAACATCCATTCCACATACACCTTGTCAAAACCATTCAGGATCTGATGTACTTCAATCAAGTCACCACTCACTCTTCTAAACTCCAGCGGACACAAACCCAGTCTGTCATTGCAGGTATCAGTCTAGTAAACCTCCTCCGCACCGCCTCCGACTCATTTACATCCTTCCTTAAATAAGAAGACCAAATCTGCACAGAGTACTCGAAATGTGGTTTCATAATGCCCTGTACAATTAAAGCATAACATCCTTACTTTTATGTTCAATTCCTCTCATAATCAAGAATAGCATTCTATTAGCCTTCTTAATTACTTGCTGTACCTGAACACTAACCTTTTGTGACTCCTGCATTAGAACACCTGGATGCATATGCACCTTGGAATTCTGCAGCCATTCTCTGTTTAAGTAATACTTTGCTTTTTTTATTCTTCCTGCCAAAGTGAACAACTTTAAATTTTCCTACATTATATTCCATCTGCCAGATTTTTGCCCACTCACTCAACCTATCTATATTTGCCTGCAACCTCTTTATGCCCTCTTCACAACATACTTTCTAACCTATCTTTGTGTCACCTCCAAATTTAGCTACCATGCCTTTGTTCCATTTGTCTAAGTCATTGATATAAATTGTAAAATGTTGATGCCCCAGCACAGACCACTGCGGGACTCCACTCGTCACATCCTGCCAATCAGAAAAATAGCCATTTATGCATACTCTCTGTTTTCTGCCATGCTGATTCTTCCTGATTATCTTGAGTTTTTCTAAGTGCCCAGTTCCTCAATGATCAATTCCAACACCTTCCCCATGGCATATGCCAAGTTAACTGGTCTATGGTTTCCTATTTTCTGCCTCCCTTCCTACTTCTGATGGAACCTTTCCAGAATCTAGTGAATTTTGGAAAATTAACACCAACACAACTACTATCTCATTAGCCACCTGTTTTAAGACCTTAGGATAAAGTTCATTAGGATCCGGAGACTTGTCAGCCCGCAGCTCCCATCAGTTTGCTCAGTCTTGCTTCCTTAGTGCCTGTAATTTCACCAAGTTCCTCTCTCCCTTCCACTGCTGATTTACAGCTATTACTGATGTTTTTGTCTCTTCTATAGTGAAGGCAGAAGCCAATGGTACAGCCCCTACTTTCCCAGTACTGATGCCAGTGCCTCCCCTCCCATCTCAAACCTGAACCCACTTCTCCCACACCAGTCTTTGAGCCACGCATTCATTTCCCCAATCTTATTTGCCCTATATCAATTTTCATGTGGCTCAGGTAATAATCCAGAGATTATTACCTTGGAGATTCTGCTTCTTAATTTGGTGCTTAGCTCTTCATACTGACTATTCAGAACCTCTTTCCTTGTCCTGCATATGTCATTGGTACCTACATGTACCACGACAGCTGGATCCTCCCCCTCCCACTGTAAGTTCCTCTCCAGGAAACAGCTGTCTGGACCCTATTACAACTACATTCCTGTTTGGTTCCCCCCACTTGAATGTCTTTCTGTACTATGGTGCCATGGCCAGCCTGCTCATCCACATTGCTGACCTCGCTTTCATCCACACAGGTTGTGGGCACCTCAAACGTATTTGACAATTGCAAGGTCTGAATCTCTCAGTACTGTCTGCTCGGTCCCTTTACCTGCCTCACTCATGGGCACATCCTCCTGTCCCTCACCACTGACCAAGATGACCCTATTCTAAGAGGTGTGATGATCTTCTGGAACAAAGTGTCCACATATTCCCGTCGCCACCCCCTTCAAAGTGTCTGAAGTTCGGCTTCCAGATCAATAATCCTTATCCGGAATTCCTCTAGCTACTTACACTCTCTGCAGATTTGCTTGTCCTGGATCACTTTGCTGTTCAAAAGATACCACATTCCACAGCTGTGACATAACACCCAACCTGCCATTGTTTCTTATGTTATTTAGTTAATTTAATTTACTTACTTTCTTAATTAACTTAGAGTAATTCATTTGTATGCCACCACTTTACTGTGCTTATTAGATGCTAGTACTGCTGACAACTAAAAGTTAGATGTTTCTTAACGTGTTTTAGGTATGTGTTTTAGGTGTTTATTTTAACTATTCAATTTTATTTTAATTTTAAAGTTTTAGTAGAACCAATCCTACATGGTGAAAAACTTAGGAAAAAGCAAAGAAGCTCCGCCCTCCTCTCCTCACCGAACGTCCTCAACTCCCCAAACTACCAGCACTTTGTTCAGGTCGCACTTCATTTCTGTTCTGAATTTTCATCATTCCATTTTCATGTGGAATTTCTAATCTGCGTACACACTCGTAAACTCCTACTATCTCTATTTTTGTGTCACCTTGTCCTACAATAGAGAGGGAACTGTGTTAGTGAGTGTCGTGCAATCTGTTTGGCTGATGTGGCTGTCATGGTTGAATAGTTCACAGTGCATGTAAGTTGTGAGATATGGGTGTGTGCTTTGCAAAAGTGTTGCGCTGATGGTGCAGTGTGGCATATGAATGTGAGGTATGAGGCCTGATGATAGAGATCGTTGGTTGGTGAGTGATTTGGGTGTGGTGGATTGAGGAGTGTCTGAGGTGAGTGGTGTGATCGGCAGGATAAGGTATTTGAAGATTTGTTATGATGGGTTTGTCTTGAGATTCATTAGCTTCTTACTGCAGAAGAGATCTTGCTGGAGTCAATTGTCTTTGTTCAAAAAATATTTATTTACATGCTAACTATTTACAAAATTAAATAAGACTAACATATAGCTGGAGCTGCCCTCTGAGATGCTACACAGGCATGCTCTCAGTGACTGACATCACTGTGACCTAGCTTCTTTTGCACGTGATCAGTATACTCTTATTAAACTAACCCTTTACTCTGCAGAAGATCCATTCATGAAGTTTGTGCGCTGCCTGGGTTGCAGTCAATGTGCATGAGTTAATTACACAGTACAATCCTCAGGCTGGATTTCAGGACTATTGAATTTAGCCCCAGTTGTGTGATATCTCTTTTTTGGAGGTATTAACCCATTTAAGATAAACAAGTTAATGTCATATCAGAATAACAAACATATGGATGCATTGAGCATTTATCTGCTCATTGCTAGCATTCATTTCTTGGAGTAAGCAGTCGTATACTGAGGATCCTGATCCACATCTGCTAACCAGGATTCAATTATGTCATTGAACCTAACAGCAGTACTAATCTCTATGTGTCAGGGACAAATGAGAGGTTATAAAGTAAATCATACGGAAAGTGAGGCAGAATAATTATATTGCAAAGACAGCATAAATTATATTTGAAATTTGTTGCTGATCACCAAGTCAGAACAAGAAGTGGGGTGTTCTATACTTTAAGGAAATAAAGGACTTATAAAAACATGAAGGTTCTACTAAAGGAGAATTGCAAATCTTATACATGATTGCTTTATAACTCAATTCATAAGTGAAACTCTAAGAAGCTGCTCTCAGTTTGATTTGATATTGGTAAGCATGATATCATTCAGAGAACGGTGGTTTTTGCACCATGTGGGTGATAGTGACCACAGCATGATAAAGTTTAATATGAACTAAAATTCATCATTATTGAGGGCCAACAACTCATAATGCAGTTTTAGGATGCATTCACATTACAACTATAGCATTGCTGAGGTTTTGCTTCCCACTGACACTGCAGTTGTTGTATGTAAATGCAACCCGACTATGCAGTCAGGATCTGATCTGACAATGGAAAAAACTGGAGTGAGATTCACTGCACAAGAAAAACTTCAAGATCATTAGGAAATAATTAGAAATTGACTTAAGGAAATTGTTTACTAACAAGACAGCAGAGAATAAAACAATACCTTTCAAAGCATTTTGAAGAATTTCTAGGGCAAATATACATCTGACACTAGCAAGTTGAAGCTAAATAGGCATAGCCTAAATAAATGCATTTGAAGTAAAATTCTTCTTCTTCCAGGTTCCTTCCTCTTGCCAACGGTTGGATGCAATGTTGCAGCAGTCGTTTTCTACTGTAAACAACATCGTTTTTGTGACTAGGTTTCATTGCAAACTATGGAATGATACTCAGTAAGGTCCCAATCTTTTCTGAGGTGGCTGGCTACAAGGCCACTTCATCAGGTGAGTGTCCTGGATGTATCACACATCATGCTTGTGTCTGCTTTCTGCTCTATTGTCCTCTTGCTAAGATAACCTGCCTCTTCTATTGTGCTAGCCTATCTACACCAGAAAAAGTTGATGATGCCCTCACTTAGTTTAGCTCGTCAGCCAAGGCAAAGTATATTTCACAGTGATGTCATTCACTGAGAGAGGATGCCTGTGTAGCATCTCAGATGGCAGCTCCAGCTATATATTGGTCTTAAGCCAGCTGGTGTGCATTACCTGCTGCTGGAGGCATAAGTAAGAGCTGAGCAATTGTGGACACCAATGCCTTACCCATATTCAAAACCAGAGTGTGTGGCTGGCAATGACTCTGAGGTACTGCTCGTCATGTCAGAGAAATACCCCCTATATCTCAAAATAAGAAAGAATAATAAGCTTTATTAAGGCTAGGAGAAAAGTGAAAGGGTTCAATGGGAAGAATATGGGATCCTTGTTAAAATGTTAACATGAATTTAACGTGTTAAAATGTTAGTCAAGGGAACAGTGAGGAATAGAAACATGGGAACAAAATAGTCACAAAGGCTAATCACAATGGCAAAAAGTCTTCCAAGGCAATCAGGAAGGAGGTGAGATATTCTTAAGGTTGCAAACAGAGAGAAAACTGCAAGCAGATAAAAAACAAAGTACTTAACCAAAGGACTTCAAAGAATGAAATCAGATGGACCACCCGGGATCGACCAACGCACCAGAAACGACAATGGCAAACTCAGCCCTGTCGACCTTGCAAAGGCCTCCTTATTAACAGCTGGGGGCTAGTGTCAAAATTGGGAGAGTTGTCCCATAGACTAGTCAAGCAACAGGCTGACACAGTCATCCTCACAGAATCATATCTTACAGATAATGTCCGGATGCTACCACCACCATCCCTGGGTATGTCCTGTCCTGGGTATGTCCTGTCCCACTGACAGGACAGACCCAGCATAGGTGGCAGCAGAGTGATATACAATTGGGAGGGAGTTGTTCTGGGAGCCCTCAACATCAACTCTGGACCCCATGAAGTCTCATGGCATCAGGTCAAACATGGACAAGGAAACCGCCTGCTGATTACCATATACTGCTCCGCACCTGCCCCCAAGCAGATGAATCACTATTCCTCCACTTGGAGGAAGTACTGAGGGTGGCAAAGGCATAAGAGTGCCTCGGTAGCACCATACTGACCAAGCTGGCTGAGTCCTAAAGGACATACCTGCTAGACTGGGTCTGTGGCAGGCGGTGAGGGAACCAACAAGTAAAGAAAAGATACTTGACCTCATCCTCACCAACATGCCGGCTGCAGATGCATCTGTCCATGACAGTACCGGTAGGAGTGACCACTGCACAGTCCTTGTGGTGACGGAGTCCTGCCTTCACAGTGAGGATACCCTCCATCATGTTGTGTGGCACTACCAACGTGCTAAATGGGATAGATTTTGAACAGATCTAGCAACTCAAGACTTGGCATTAATGAGGCGCTGTGGGCCATCAGCAGCAGCAGAATTGTACTTGATCACAATCTGTAACCTTATGACTGGGCATATGCCCCCACTCTGCCTTTACCATCAAGCCAGCGGATTAACCCTAGTTCAATGAAGACTGCAGGATGGCATGCCAGGAGCAGGCATACATAAAAATGAGGTGAAGCTATAACACTGGACTACTTGCGTGCCGAACAGCATAAGCAGCAAGTGATAAGACAGAGCTAACCGATCCCACAACCAACGGGTCAGATCTAAGCTCTGCAGTCCTGCCACATCCAGTCATGAATAGCGGTGGACAATTAAACAACTCACTGGAGGAGGAGGATTCACAAATATCCTCATCCTCAATAATGGGGGAGCCCAGGACATCAGTGCAAAAGATAATGCTGAAGCGTTTGCACCAATTTTCAGCCAGAAGTGTCAAGTGGATGATCCATCTTGGCCTCCACAAGAGGACCCCAGCATCACAGATGCCAGTCTTCAACCAATTCAATTCACTCCACGTGATATCAAGAAATGGCTGAAGGCACTGGATACTGCAAAGACTATGGGGCCTGACAATATTCTGGCAATAGAACTAAGACTTGCGCTCCAGAACTTGCTGCGCCCCTAGCCAAGCTGTTCCAGTACAGCTACAATACTGGCATCTACATGGCTGTGTGGAAATTTGCCCAAGTATGTCCTGTACAGAAAAAGCAGGACAATTCCAACCCAGCCAATTACCGCCCCATCAGTTTACTCTCGATCATGAGTAAAGTAATGGAAGGGGTCATCAACAGTACTATCAAGCAGCACTTGTTTAGCAATGACCTGTTTACTGACACCCAGTCTGGGTTCCGCCAGAGCCAATCAGCTCCTGTCCTTATTACAGCCTTGGTTCAAAAATGGACAAAAAAGCTGCACACCTGAGGTGAGGTGAGAGTGACTGCCCTTGATATCAAGGCCGCATTTGACTGAGTGTGGCATCAAGGAGCCCTAGCAAAACTGGAGTCAATGGGAATCAGGGGGGAAACTCTCCACTGGTTGGAGTCATACCTAGCGCAGAGGAAGATGGTTGTGGTTGTTGGAGGTCAGTCATCTCAGCTTCAGGGCATCACAGCATGAGTTCCTCAGGATAGCGTCCTCAGCCCAACCATCTTCAGCTGCTGCATCAATGACCTTCCTTCCATCATAAGGTCAGAAGTGGGGATGTTTGCTGATGATTGCACAATGTTCAGCACCATTCGTGACTCCTCAGATACTGAAGCAGTCCATGTCCAAATGCAGCAAGGCCTGGACAATATCCAGTGTTGGGCTGACAAGTGGCAATTAACATTTGTGCCAGGCAATGATCATCTCCAACAAGAGAGAATCTAACCATCACTCCCTGATGTTCAATAGCATTATGATCACTGAATCCCCCACTATCAACATCCCAGGGGTTACCATTAACCAGAAACTGAACTGGACTAGCCGTATAAATACTGTGCCTACAAGTGCAGGTCAGAGGCTAGGAATCCTGCGACAAGTAACTCACCTCCTGGATCCTCAAATCGTGTCTACCATCTATAAGGCACAAGTCAGGAATGTGATGGAATACTCCCGACTTGCCTGGAAAAGTGCAGCTCCCACAACATTCAAGAATCTTGACACTGTCCAGGACCAAGCAGCCTGCTTGATTGGCACCCCTTCCACAAACATTCGCTCCCTCCACCACCGACGCACAGTAGTAGCAGTGTGTACCATCTACAAGATGCACTGCAGGAAGTCACCAAGGCTCCTTAGACAGCACCTTCCAAACCCATGACCATTACCATCTAGAAGGACAAGGGCAGCAGATAGTTGGGAACACCGCCGCCTGGAAGTTCCTCTCCAAGCCACTCACCATCCTGACTTGGAAATATATTGCTGTTCCTTCACTGTCGCTGGATTAAAATCCTGGAACTCCCCCCTCCTAACAGCACTGTGGGTGCACCTACATCACATAGACTGCAGCAGTTCAAGAAGGCAGCTCACCACCACCTTCTCAAGGGCAACTACGGATAGGCAATAAATGCTGGCCCAGCCAGCGAAGCCTACATCCCGTGAATGAATAAAATAAAGGTCACCTCCTGTGGATGTGTCTTGTGAGGAGTTGACAATGAAATACCGCAAATTAAGTTGAATTATATTTTGTGGTTATCTGCCCCATTTGGCATAATTTTTGATTCATTTTTACTCACTTACATAATCCTTTGTTGCCAATTACTATGAAGAAGATACAAAGGAGATTTAAAAAAACCTTATAACTACTTTCATTGCATCCTATTTACAAATAATTGCTGGTGTGGTTTTTAAAAGTTCTTTTCTGTAGCCTTTGTGCATTTGCTATGGTGTTGTCATGTTTCTCCCATCAGTTCACACCAGACATGATGGATTTCCCATTGGGAATTCTTTTGCATCTTTGCTTTTTGAAAATAATGGGGAGATAGCAAGCTGGGGAGACAGCACCAAAGATACGTATCATCCACCCACAGGGTACTTGACATGAGAATTTTCAGGCATATGTGCAGAGGCTTTGCTTTACAAAGAAAGGCATGACTGAGTTATGCCCCATGCTGGATTCTGACCTATGGCCCACCTTCGCCTCAGGAACTGTACCACCACTCCCTCCCCCACCCTCACCCACCGCCCACTGCACACACACCATTCGTTTTATAACTTTTCTCCTTGCTGACCATTTTTTCAAGTTGGAACTATTTTCCCAGTTCCCCATTTAACAACACCATGTATCAATACATATGCACAATAGTCTGTATTTTCCCTCATGAAATGAGGGTCAAGCCCTACAATTTTTGTCACAATCAACAATACTAGTGCAGGAATGCTTGGTCCTGGTGCATCATAATGACAAGCCTACACTCATCTGCATTTTCAGAGCAACTGCAAATCATACAAAGATATTCTGGGCTATTTTTGAGTTAAAATCAGAACGCGTTGAAATGTTAACCTGAAATGTTAACTTTTTCCCCCCACAGTTGCTGCCTGACTTTTTGTGTAAAGCATTGTTTTTTTTTTTCCAGATTTCCAACATCTGTATATGTTGCCATTGTTTTACTGTATTGTTTTTGAGTTGTCACCATTTCATAATTTTCCAGGTTGGCCTGTTCGATTTGATCCCAAATTCCTCAGATGAGCACTGCTTTGGTCCAATTCCATTAGAGTATGTTCAACTCTATCCCTGACATCTGAGTCAGAAGTTCCAGGCTCAAGTCCAATCCAAGGACATGATGGCCAATTAAGGGGTGCTCATATCATGGCCAAACAGGTTGAAAATCAACTTGCAAATCCCTCCAGTTAACATACGTCAATAGCAGATGGTAAGAGGGAGAGATTCCTGGTGGTGGAAAGAAGATTGGAGTCACTACCATCTACAGTTCCAGCTACAAAAACAGAATTACCTGGAAAAACCCAGCAGGTCTGGCAGCTTCGGCGGAGAAAAGAGTTAAAAACAAAAAAACTGCGGATGCTGGAAATCCAAAACAAAAACAGAATTACCTGGAAAAACTCAGCAGGTCTGGCAGCATCGGCGGAGAAGAAAAGAGTTGACGTTTCGAGTCCTCATGACCCCTTCGACAGAACCAAGTTCTGTCGAAGGGTCATGAGGACTCGAAACGTCAACTCTTTTCTTCTCCGCCGATGCTGCCAGACCCGGAGAAAAGAGTTGACGTTTCGAGTCCTCATGACCCTTCTTACAACATGCAGGTAAAAGTGCATATTGCCACAGCATCGTGGGCTCCCTGAGTGAACTGTAACACAGACACACACTCAATTCAGGCCAAGAATGGGATTTCCAATTTTTCCTACATTACGGTACTGGTGGTTTTTCTACCAAGTGCTTGCAGTACCATTTTGTTCTGGAAGTGGGGGGGGTGTAAACTACAATCTCCAGAGGCCTTTGCGCGGGGCAGCTGACGTCAGATCCGGCGATCTCTGGTGCTGTTTGACCCGGAAATGGAGCGTGAGAATTTGGCAGTGGGCAGTTTGGCTGGTGGTTTGGTGATTGGAGCTCGCTCGGCGGGGGAGCGTCGTTAAACCGGGGCCGCTCTCTTCATTCTTTCCCCACGGGTGAGTATGACAGCAGCCGGGCCTGCGGCTCCGGGCTCAGGCGGGCTGGTGAGCCGCACCGAGCGGGTTTGGGTCTGGTGGCGGTGGTTGCTTGTTTTCGTTGAGGGTGCTCCCGGTCTGAGTTGTTAATTCTCGAGCTGGGGGCGAGAGACGCAGCTTCGGCCTTTCACACCCTGGCGGGCGGCTGTCTTTTCCCATTTACTCCAAACCCGAGCTCCCCAGCCGCTCTCTCGCCCAGGGAATGTGGTGCTGGAGAGCTGCCGCTCACACCTTCTCCACAGCACCGAAATCACAACCTGCACCAGCAAATAACCCCCACAAAAGAGGTGTTCAGTCCAAGAACGCTGCTGGGGACTGGGGGGATGTTTGCTTATTTCTAGGATATTTCTATCTTGCTGTATTTACTTAGCTGAGGAAAGTACAGACAGGTGGTTTGTCACTTTTTTCTGTTCTTCAACTGTATATTTTTCCGCCACAGGGTTTATTGGTTATTAGTGACATTGTTAAATCTTGCCCCAAATGGATATTAGGACCTGAGCTACCTTGGATTAGTTTGCCAGGTTCATATATCGAATTCAACACTGCCTCACTGGCTGAGTTTTTTCCCCAGCATTTTGTTTTTAGTTCAAATTTTCAGCATCTGTGGTACAGTATTCTCTTTTTTAGGAGCTTTATACTTGTCTAAGCATTATAAGTGAAGGGCTTTAACAAAGTTTTTTAAAAAAAATTGTACCAAATCTGATTAAGGGAATTAATTTTTAGGGGGATAGATGATAATGGATGGAACAAAACAAAATACTGGAAGCCCACAACAGGCTAGGCAGTGTTTGTGGATATAACAGAAGAATTAATGTTTCTGGTGCAAAACCTTTATCAGACTAAATCCGTTCTGATGAAGAGTCATACAGACTCAAAACAATGTTTAACTGCGTTCTTCTCCGCAGATGCTGTCAGACTTGTTGAGTTTTTCCAGCTATTTTTGTTTTTGTATCAGACTAAGTTCTCCAGAGATGCTGCTTGACTTGTCAAGAACTTGGAGACCTGGATTTAAAAGCGTAAAAAGGACAAGAGTGGATGATTTAGCCCTTTGGGTCTGTTCTGCTGTTCAGTGAGGTCATGGCTGATCTGTGACTGAATTGCATATACTTGCCTTTGCCCTATAACTTTTGTTAACAGAAATCTATTGGTCTCTGATTTAAAACTTAACAATTAATCTCAGCATCAACTGCCATTTGTGGAAGAGAGTTCCAAACTTCTGCCTCCCTTTGTAGGAAGGTTTCATAATTTCATTCCTGAAAGGCCTGGCTCTAATTTTTAGACTATATCCCCTGAGTTCTCAAATCTACCCACCCCATCTGTTTCCCTTTATCTCTCAAAATTTGATCAAATCATCCCTTAACCCTCTAAATTCCAGAGAATACAACCCTAGCTTGGATAATTGCTCCTTACAGTTTATTCCTTGAAATTCAAGTATCATTCTAGTAATTAAAAAAAAAATTAAACAAAAGTGGGGAGGACAGTAGTTTTGATGTGCATTCTCCGTGCCAGCATCTTGACCAGTTGGAGTTGACTTGCCAACACCCATTTTTCATGCAAAATTTTTTGTTGCTCTCTTTGAGATTTGGTATTCTTGTGAATCTGGCCTGATGAGTGCAAAAGAAAAAGCTTCAACAGCAGTTTCTCTTTTTCAGGCAACACTGAAGTACAAGTTTTGCAGTACCAAGTAAATATTCTAGTAAATCTATGCTGCACTTCCTCCAAGGCCTTCCTCAGATTTGGTACTCAGACCTAAAAACAAGTCTCTTTGGACAGCAAAATTTTTCTAATGTTTTACTATTTAGAAATCTATTTTAGGTCCAAAGTGAATGATCTCCAACATGCTGACATTGCGATCCATTTGCTGCAGTTTTTCCTATTCATGTAATTTATTAATATACCTGTAATTTTATGCTTCCAACTGCGCTACTTGCAATGCTGTCTATCGGCGTGTGATCAGCATACTTTGATATGTTTGTCTCTACCTTGCAATCTAAGAAATTAATAAATACGGTGAATATTTGAGGCTCCAACACAGATCCCTGTGGGACGTCTCATCCTGCCAACTAGAGTACCTACCCATTATCCTGACTGTATCTTGCCACACTCCGACAGTTTTAAATGAGTGGGCAAAACCATGACGGATGGAATTCATTGTGTGGAAGTATGAGATCATCTACTTTAGATCAGAGAAAGATAAGTTGGGGTATTAATGATTAGAAGGGCTGTTATGTGTCAATGTACACAAATCAGTTTGCACAGGTACAAAAGTAATTAAAAAAGGTTAATGGAATGTTGCACATTATCTGAAGAGGAGTGGAATTTGAAAGTGAAGATATAACGTTTCACATGTATGGAGCTTTGACCAGACTCCATCAGGAATACGTTTTTTTCCCAGCCAAGAGGTGGTGGTGAGGTGTGGTTGGGGGAGGTAGTGCCGTGGTGCATAAAACTCCAGAAAAGAGTTATTGACCTTGCAAGAAATACAGTTTCATCAGAATGATACCAGTTGTTAAAAGTTGCATAAACCTGTCTTGTATTCCTTTTACCTTAGAAGGCTGAGGTGTGATCTAATTGAGGTATTTCAAACAATGAAGGATTCAGTCAGACAGATACGGCGAAACTATTTTCTGTACTGGTGCAACCCAGAACAAAGGGACTTAAAATTGAAGATAGGTCATCTAGTGGTGTATTGAGAGCGTTTTTTTGCACATGAAGGCTGGTGGGAAATTTGGAACTTGCACCATAGCCTTTTTAAGGAATGAGAGGCTAATTGAAATTTTCAAGAATAAGTTTCACAAATTTTAAATTTTAAGGGAATTGAAGGACGGACAGAAGTCACCTAATGGAGTTGACCTGGAAATTAGCCTTGATCTAATTAATGGTGGAACCAGTTTGAGGGTTGAATGTCTTTTCCTGTTCCTAAGTTCCCAGCCGCTGCAGTTTTCTTTCATTGCAAGCTAACAAGGTATTACCAATTTACAAAGTGTTTAGTTAGGATGAGAAAAACAGGCTCGGCTGATGGCTTTGTAGTTTACTAATTTATGTATTTTTCTTGAGCCTGTAATTAAAGGGGGTGTACAGTTGTCAGACACCTATCCATTTGGGCATGTTTGTGATGCGTTACTCTGCAGGACACTCTGACAAGAGGTGGAGGAAGAAGTGACATAAGCAGTTTCATTTTGTAGGAGGTATGTTTGTTACGTAAGGATCTTACCAGAGATTTGAGATGGGCTATTGTAGTTCTTGATGTGTTAAAGCGCAATAACCTTTAGCTCAATTGTTGAGAAGCTATCATTAAAATCTTCTGGTTGAACCCCAGATTTCTGGAAAGTATTGTTATTTCTTGTAATTGTAAGTGATGGCGGTATCTGTAATCAGTTTATATTCCTTGCTGGATGGAAAGAATATTCTGTAGGTGAGAAGCTGCATGTTAAATGAATGAATGTGATTATATGAGGTAGAGGAACAAAAGGTGGTGATGGTTTCTGATATGCTTGTTTACAGTAAGTAAACATGGAAGTGTGCTTGAAATATGGTTATGTACAAGTATGGCTTACCAATATAAATAATTCCAGTTACAAGGTCGGGAGTAGCAGCTGCAGTGCTTGCTTTTGCAGTTTTCTGTTCAACTCATGCCACTGACTTCATCTGTCTTTACCCAGACCGCTAGATAGCACATTCTCTTTTGAGGAGAAGCTTGATGATGTGAAAATGGACCTCTGCATGGTGCATCTTACAGTAGTATGACTATCAGAAAGTGTGTGCACTTGCTAGTTTATGTACTAAATTAGGGAAATTTATGTTTGAATGTAACATTTCCCCCCCCCCTCTTCATTTTCTACAAAATCCACTCCATTGAAACTTCATTGACAAAATGCTAGGTGTACAAGTTTCAAATTTTGCAATGATATACTTTTGGCGCGTTGAATTCTAGCAACTATGCAATGACTAGTTTTCAAATTGTAGAGCAAGTAATATACAACTCTAGTTCACAGCAGATACTGTTCTGTCAGCACTAGTCAAACTGTAGATATGTTTGCTGACTTGTTTGTTTATTGTACTTGTATTTAGCCTGGTTTGCAACCACTTTGTTGGAGAAACTTTCTGTATATTGTATTTGATGAGTCTATCTTCATTTGCCTCTGAGGTACATTTGATAAGTTAAACGCTCATTGTCAATGGCTTGTCTTGACACATAGAATGCCAGACCAGATTTATATTTAGGCCTGGTTTGTATATTTTCAATTGAAATTATTGACAGTGTTCTTATAAATGCCATTAGATGTAACTTAAGCATTTTATTACATTTTAAATTCCGTTTTACAGGAAGGTTGTGGTTAGAGAAACATGCACCCACTTGTTGAAATCCGTTTCTTTTAAGATTTTTGTGGGACCATTGACCCTCGGTGAACATTCTGGCTGAAAAATAAAACCCAAACGAGCTTGGACTTGTTTAAGCTATTTCCTAGTTAAGTAACATCTTGTGCAGTCTTGGAATATGAAACTATCCCAAATTCAGTAAATTATTTCAGGAAGGTAATATTTTGTTACAGAAATAATTAGTGCTTTTAAATAAAAGTATGTACAGCAGTATTTTTGGGTTCTCTTATGTGAATTGTGCTTATTCTATATTAACCATTATTAAAGTGCATCGCCTATTGCAAATGTGTTTGCAAGGGTGTGTCATATTGATAACCTAAGTTGACTGTTCTTTAAAAAAAAATACTGCACAAAAATGCCTCCATCAGAAAACGGAGGCAAAACTTGCATTTATATAGTGCCTTTCATGACCTTAGGACCTCCCAAGGTACTTTCCAGCCATTGAAGTATTTTATAAGCATAGTCATTTTTATTATAAATGTGGCAGGCAACTTGCACAGAACAATCCCACAAGCAGCAATGTGATAATGACCAGATAATCTGTGTGGTGTTAATGAAGGGATACATAGTGGCTTTGATACCATACATAGCTTTCATGTCCACCTGAGAGGGCAGATGGGGCCTCAGGCCACCTGCCTCATCTCAAAGATAACAACTAAAGGTACCACACTCAGCACTGGACTGGAATATTAACCTAGAATTTTGTGCTCAAGTCCTGGAGTCGGACTTGAAGCCAAAACTTTGACTCAAGAGGCAAGAGTGCTACCAACTAAACCTTGGCTGAGAGAAATAGTACCACACTAATTTAACTAAAAAGCTCCTTTCATGAATTCTTAAATTTAAATAGTTATGGAAGCATTGTTAAGTGTTTGCCAAACCCCTCTTTTACATTTAGACAATGTAAACCATACCTGTTTGCATTTTAAAAACACAAAGAAATGCATGTAACTTCTCTTTAGGTGACTAAGCTAGTTCCTAAGACAAATTGTGTTGGAAAGTGAATATTAAAATTGGTGCCATAAAAATGCTTCAATCCTCCTGACATAGCATAACATAAGCAGGAGTAGGCCATCCGGCCCCTTGAGCCTGCTCTGCCATTCAGTTAGATCATGGCTGATCTGACTGTGGCCCCAACTCCACTTTCCTGCCTGGCCTCCATAACCCTTGGCACCCTGGTAGATCAAAAATCTGCCTAGCTCAACCTTAAATATATTTAATGACCCAGTCTGCACTGGGCTCTAAGGTAGATTCCTGGAGATACATAAGTTTGTAAAAGAATGGTGCTAGAGTGTTAACAGTACACCAGGGGATAGTGAAATTAAATGCCTCGAAAAATTGGTTATTTCTGTGGAAAGAATTGCAACCTGAAAGTAGTCCTCTTTATCATTGATTTTAATCTAATTTTTTTTAATGTATGATATTTCAGTCCTTTTTGAATCATCCATATTTGAAGATGTGCTTCGTTAAAGCTTACTGCCCCTTTTGAAATTGCTAGAATGTTTTAACGCGTTCAGTTGAATATAGCATGTAAAAAAAATCCAAATTCGATTTTTAAAAAAATTAAATGATGGGGCAGAGCAGAATTTAATATGTAATGCCACATTCTCTGGGTTTAATTAATTTTCTACTTCTGAATTTTCACAAACTAGAACTCCCATGGTATTCTTCAGTAAGTTAAGGATGTACCTGGTTGAAACGAAGGCAAGCAAGAAGATTTAGTGAAATTCAGTGCTCATTTTGGGGGAATAGGAGCATTTGGACCCCAACAATCTAATCGATTGGAGGGATTGTACAGCAATAGAGCATACACACGCATGCAAAAATAAGCAGTTAATAATATAAATCCAGATAAAATATTGGGAATTTAATTGTGCCTTCACCTAAGGCATTTGGTTAACGTATAAAGCCAATAAAACAGAAACTGCAGTTTTTGTAAAGTGAGTAAAGGGTGATATTTCAAGTAGAGCCCCTTCCTCAGAACTGGAATACAATACAGATTAACTGCATTTAGAAAGGCACAGAATAGTGAATGGAAGGAAATGTACCGACAATGGAGCACACAACGGAAAGGGGAGGTGATGGCGTAGTGGTATTGTCACTAGACTAGCAATCCAGAGACCCAGGGTAATGCTCTGGGCATTCAGGTTCGAATCCCACCATGGCAAATGGTGGAATTTGAAGTTAATAAAATATCTGGAATTAAGAGTGAAAACCATGAAACCATTGCGGATTGTCATAAAAACTCATCTGGTTCACTAATGTCCTCTAGGTAAGGAAATCTGCCGTCCTTATCTGGTCTGGCCTACTCTTAAAATGCCACTCAGTTGTATCAAACTGCTAAATACAAGTCAATGAATGAACCCACTATTGCTGGGTCAAAATCCTAGAACTCCCTCCCTATCAGCACTGTGGGTGTACCCATACCATGGGGACTGTAGTAGTTCAGGAAGGCAGCTCACCACCACCTCCTCAAGGGCAATGAGGGATGGGCAATAAATGCTGGCTAAAAGAAGTTTTAAAACCCGAAGCAGATTAATGTGTGACACACAGACGTCCACATCCCATGAATAAATAAAAAAAAGGCAGGCCCCTTTAACCATCTTTTGTTCTCTCGTCACCAAGATATTCTACCACATCTGGTGGTAGACCTCTGTTTTTGTTGGCCCTTTTTTGTTTTTCTCCAACTCTGGTTTATTGTGAATCCCCTACTTATTTCACTCCTCCATTCATGCCATGCTGTCAGCATTCGAGGTTCTGAGCTCTAGAATTAAAAAGTATTTAGATAGCACTTGAAACACCACAGCATACAGGGCTACGGGCCAAGTGCTGGAAAATGGGATTAGAATAGATAGATGCTTGATGGCCGGCATGGACATGATGAGTTGAAGGGCCTGTTTCTGTACTGTTTAACTCTATAACTGTGACTCTAATTCCCTCCTTAAAATTTCCACCTCTTACTCCCTCTCCTTTTTAAAAGCGACCTCTTCAGACAAGTTTTCAGCCACCCGTTGGCTCAGTGATGATTTTTGCCTGATGAGCTCAAAGCACATTTTGCAGGAGCTATACTCCCACCTTAAAGGCACTATATAAATGCCAGTTGTTGTTATAGATTGCAAGTTATGCTGGCGTGAAGTTCTGTGATAGAGTATGTGCTCCAAAAGTAAATATTTGCTGTGCAAGTTTCCTAGCTAAAGAAGTTTTAAAACCTGAAGCAGATTAATATGTGATACACAGACAAGTGGAGCATGCTCTGACTAAATGAGTAACTGTTTGATTCCTGACTTTAACTGAAAGAAAACAATTAAACAACACCAGAGCAAAAATACTGAAAACGTGTTTGTGGGGGGGCTGAAAATGAAACACTTGAGGGTAAAAGCAGAATGTATGATTGACTACAAAATCATTTTTATGACAAAGTGTTATACTACTTTGAAAGAGTTTCCGTTTCCTTTATATCTCAGTGCTTATTTTGGTAGACTGCATAAGATTTGGCTTGTAATCGATGCAGTATCAATAACCTTGCAACTAGTTGCATTTACAGCGGGAGTAGAATGCTTTAACCACTGACGGCAGGAGCCAAACAGGTGGTGGATAGGATTTCTTCATTTGCTGCTTGAGAAAGCCAGAGGTAAAATTATTCTGGCTCGTAAGGTTTGTCAAATTCCACTTGCACTTGCAGGGATAGTCAGTTTGAAAATTTTATTACTTGGCTACATGGATTAAATGTAAACTGAAGAATTTTGCAGAAATAATGCTGGCAAGGCTCTTAACCGTGCCAATCCCATTTTTTTGCACTTCACTTCTCACTTCTTGACCTCCTCCCCAGAATGGAGATAGGGTCCCCCTTGTTCTTACATTGCACCCCTCTAGCCTCCACATTCAACAGATCTTTCTGTGCCTTTCAGCCATCTCCAGCATGATTCCTCCACCAAGGACATTTTCCCCACCCCTTTCAACATTTTGATGGGGGTGGTTGCCTTCGTTCACTCTGGTTCCCTCCCCATCTCTCAGTACCTTCTCATGCAAGTGCAGAATGTGCTACACCTGCCTTTTTTAACTCTTTCCTTTCCACCATCCAGGGCCCCAATCATTCCTTTCAGGTGAAACACTGATCTGGTTGTATTTTCGGCTTAGTATACTGTATCCGCTGTTCATAATGCGTTCTTCTCTAATTGGGGAGACGAAATGCAGATTGGTGACCGTTTTGCGGAACACTAAGCTTCCACTCACTAGTGATTTTAATCCTTTGCCTCAATCTACTCTGACCTTTCTATCCTTGGCCTCTTGTAATGTTGTAATGAAAGTGAAAGGACAGCACCTCATCTTTCAGTTCAGCACTTCTCAGGCTTCCAGACTCAACATTGAGTTTAACAATTTTAAATCGTAACCTCTGCCTGAATTTTTTGGGGAGAGTGTTGCAATCCCCATGCGGGAACTATAAGCCAAATTTACCAAACGACTCCCAAATGAAGTCTTTTTTCAACATTCTTAAAACAAATTAAAGATTCCATTAACATTTTAAATAACTTACAAATTTTCCTGACTGCACCGCTTTCAGGTCAAAAATGGTCTCAACAGTAGCTCCTGGTAAAGGCCCTCATCATTTTCAGCTCCTTCCAACTCATATCTTTTATTGCCCCATTACAACTCCTTTTTGCTTTGTACTGTTATCTTGTTTGTCATTTAATCATTACTGCCTTCCAATTTATCACAGACCTTTCCTTCTTTCTTTTCCTCCCGCTCCCTCCCCTCCCTTCTGCCTCCGCCTTTTCCCTACCTCTACTTGCTTAAAACCTGCTCCACCTCAGACTCTCTTTCCCGGGTTCTGATGAAAAGACACCAACCTTAAATATTAACTGTTTTTCTTTCCACAGATGAGACTCACTAAAATAATTAAATCTGTTTGTTTTGTGATTAACATTCATCTCTATGCTGATTGAGTTACTTGAGTTCCATATGACCTTTGCGCCACAACAGTAAGTTTTACTGATTTTATTTTATGGCTGTCTACTAACTGACGCATAATTAAATTTGGGCAGGGCCAACCAATCTAATCTCTGACTGTTCTGCATTGAAGCATTGCAGTATACTCTGCTATTCTTATAGTAAACAGCCAAAATAATTTTGGAACAGTTTTTAGCACATGTTACGTTGTATTTGCAAACATTATAAATACATGGGTAGAATATGATGTTAAACCTTTAAAAGATTTATACCAAATCAGATTCTTAGGATGCATGGGAATGTTTGTGTTTTGATCTACGTTCTCCAATTGTGTGTTGTTGGGCTAATAGAGACTAATAAAGTTAAATATCCTAATTGACGCATAAAATGTTGGTTTTAAAGGAAACTTTAATTGAAAGTATTGCTAAAATTTGTCAATTTAAAACTTCAACAGGCACTCTGTATAGAGCACTAAATTAGTGCTCCAGTTCCTTTCTTTCCACATAGTGATATGTTGTAAAGTTTCATCCAGGACTTTTCATGTGGCAGGTGTTTGATCCTGGCTCTGTTGACGAGGACTTGAGTAGAAGCCAAGAGCTTTGCCACAAGTGGAGAGAGAAAATCAGAGTGCTGCTCTTGCACTCCTAATAGCTGGTTTAGTGCTACTATTTTAATTTATTTTTGGAATGTGGACTATGCTGGCAAACTGCACTTATTGCCCATCCTCAGTTGCTTTGACAAGGGGATGAACTGCTGTAATCCTTGTGATGGTGTTCCCACAGGATAAAGGATTTGAATTACCTCATAAAACAACCATGACATTATATTAAGTACCTTGTTTATGAACTTGAATTGCTGTACTTCAATTTCTCTGTTCACTTGCATGTGCATATTGGAAGCATAACCTCTCTAACCTCCTTCTCTTGGTTGTTTCTGGATCCATTTTGTTCTCTCTTCATTTCACTTGCTTATGGCCAAACCCTTCCTCCTTGAACCCAGTGTCTCTTTTGATCCTTCCAAATGGTACTGTTTTTCTCACCTGCTTAAATTTCTTGAATGAACCTTCTGCCTCTCTTGGCCCTCTTCCCCATATTACTGTTGCCTCTACAGCAATAAGTCAAGTTGTCTCATCTTCAGTTCTTAGCAACTATTTTGCCCCATTCATTCTGTATGGGTGAATCAACTGCTGTAAATGGTGAAATTTGAATTCAATAAAAATCTGGAATTAGAAGTCTAATAGTAACCGTGAAACTATTGTCGATTGTCGTAAAAACCTATCTGGTTCACTAATGTCATTTAGGGAAGAAAATCTGCTGTCCTTACCTGGTCTGGCCTACATGAAAATCCAGACCCACAGCAATATGGTTGACTCTTCACTGCTCTCTGAAATGGCCTAACAAGCCACTCAGTTGTATCAATCCGCAAAAAAGCCTAAAAGGAATGGAACTGGGCAGACAGCCCGGCATTGACCTAGGCACAGGAAACGAAACGGCAAACTCAGTGCGGTTGATCCTGCAAAGTCCTCCTTACTAAAATCTGGGGGCTAGTGCCAAAATTGGGAGACGTGTCCCACAGACTAGTCAAGCAACAGCCTGATATAGTCATACTTATGGAAACATACCTTACAGACAATGTCTCAGAAGCCACCGTCACCATCCGTGGGCATGCCCTGTCCCACCAGCAGAACAGACCCAGCAGAGGTGGTGGCACAGTGGTATACAGTTGGGAGGAACTTGCCCTGGGAAACCTCAACATCGACTCCGGACCCCCATGACGTCTCATGGCATCAGGTCAAACATGGGCCTGCTGATTACCACATATTGCCACACACACACACACACACACACACACACACACACACACACCCCCCCCCCCCACCAACCCATCATGTGTGGTACAACCACTGTGCTAAATCGGATACTTTGAACAGGTCGAGCAACCCATGACTGGGCAACCATGAGGCGCTGTGGGCCATCAACTGCAGCATAATTGTACTCGATCATGATCTGTAACCTCATGGCCTGGCATATTCCCAACTCTACCATTACTACCTAGCCAGGGGATCACCCCTGGTTCAGTGAAGACTGTGGGAGGGCATGCCAGGTGCAACACCAGGCATACCTGGAAAGGAGGTGCCAACTTGCTGAAGCTACAACACAGGACTATTTGCAAGCCCAACAGCATAGGCACCAAGTGATAGACAGAGCTAAGTGATTCCATAATCAACGTATCAGATCTGAGCTCTGCAGTCCCGCCACATCCAGTCCTGAATGGTGGTGGACAATTAAACAACTCATTTGAGGAGGTGGCTCCACAAATGTCTTCATCCTCAATCAAGGTGAGGCCCAGCACGTCAGTGCAAAAGGTAAAGCTAAAGCATTTGCAACAATCTTCAGCCAGAAGTGCCAAGTGGATGATCCATCTTGGCCTCCTCTGGAGTTCCCCAGCATCACGGATGCCAGTCTTCGGCCAATTCGAGTCATTCCATGTGACATCAAAAAATGGCTGAAGGCACTGGATACTGTAAAGGCTATGGGCCTTGATAACATTCTGACAATAGTACTGAAGACTTATACTGCAGAACTTGCCGCGCCCATAGTCAAGCTGTTCCAGTACAGCTACAATATTGGCATCTACCCGCAATGTGGAAATTTGCCCAGGTATGCCTGTACACAAATCAACCCTGCCAATTAACACCCCACCAGCCTACTCTCGATCATTAGTTAAGTGATGGAAGGGGTCATCAATAATGTCATCACGTCACACTTGCTTAGCAATAACCTGCTCACTGACCCTCAGTTTGGGTTCTGCCAGGCGTCAGTTCGTGACCTCATTACAGCCTTGGGTCAAGCATGGACAAAAGAGCTGAACTCGAGGTGAGAGTGAATGCCCTTGACATCAAGGCTGCATTTGACCGGGTGAGGCATCAAGAAGCCCTGGCAAAACTGGAGTCAATGGGAATCAGGGAAAACTCTCTGCTGGTTAGAGTCATACCTTGCACAAAGGAAGATCGTTGTGGTTGTTGGAGGTCAATCATCTCAGCTCCAGGACATCACTGAAGGAGTTCTTCGGAGTAGTGTCGTAGGTCCAACCACCTTCAGCTGCTTCATCAATGACCTTTGTTCCGTTGTAAAGTGGGGATGTTCACTGATCATTGGTGCTGCACATTGCACATTCGCGACGACTCAAATACTGAAGCAGTTTTTGTCCAACTGCAATAAGACTTGGACAATATCCAGGCTTGGGCTGACAAGTGGCAAATAACATTAGTGCCACACGAGTGCCAGGCAATGACCATCTCCAACAAGAGAGAACTTAAACATTGCCCTTGACATTCAATGGCATCAGCATCACTGAATTCCCCATATCAGCATCCTGGGGGTTACCGTTGACCAGAAACTGAACGGGACTAGCCATATAAATACTGTGGCTACAAGAGCAGGTCAGAGACTAGGATCCCTGTGGTGAGTAACTCACCTGACTCCCTAAAGTCTGTCCACTATATACAAGGCACAAGTCAGGAGTGTGATGGAATACTCTCCACTTGCCTGGATGAGTGCAGCTCCAACAACACTCAAGAAGCTAGATACCATTCAGGACAAAGCAGCCTGCTTGATTGACACCCCATCCACAAACATTCCTTCTCTCCACCACCAACGTACAGTGGCAGCAGTGCATACCATCTACAAGATGCAGTGCAAAGACTCACCAAGCTTCCTTAGACAGCACCTTCCAAACTTAACTACTACCATCTAGAAGGGCAAGGGGAGCAGATATATGGAAACACCACGACCTGGAGGTTCCCCTCCAAGCCATTCGCCATCCTGACTTGGAAATATATCGCCATTCCTTCACTGTCGCTGGGTCCTGGAACTCCCTCCATAACAGGACTGTGGGTGTCCCTACACCACATGGACTGCAGCAGTTCAAGAAGGCAGCTCACCACCGCTTTCTCAAGGGTAATTAGGGATGAGCAATAAATGCTGGCCTAGCCAGTGATGCCCACATCCCATGAATAGATTAGATAAATAATTTAAAAAAACTACCTAGCAGGTCAGAGAAGCAATTAACATTTCAGGGCAATGACTGTTTGTCAGGACTTGTCAGCGTCTGCAGTAGTTTGCTTTTGTACATATTCCACTGCTTGCCCAAATTACAATTGTTTCCAAAGCCCTTAATGCCAAGCCATATTTTGAGCCTTCCCCACCCCGCCTCTACCACAGCTTCAGTACTTCAGACTCTGACCCTGTTTGTGTCCTTGTGTCTCCTTTTGTCCCACCATTGCTGGCTTTCAAACCCCCTGCTTAAACTCTTACTCACCTTCAAACATTTTCTCAAAGCATTTCTATTTGACCAATCATTACATCCTCATATCTTTCCTTTCAAGGCTTGGCATCTGTTGTTTTATCCCTATCCGTGAAGTGTCTTGAAATTTTTATCTGAAAAGTTGCATATAAATTTAAGCAATTGTCTCGTTTCTTAGGTATCTTGAAAATAAATTCCTTCTAATAAGCTGATTATACCATTTAAAGTTAATTGATTGTGATGTAGTTCTGGGTAGTAGAGCTTGATAACTGGAAATTATTTGATTTGTTGTTGGCCTTTGATATTATTCTCTGGGCTTTAAAGCACTTATATGACCTGGGGTAATGAGATGTGAGCAGGTTGCATCATGGGACTGATTGAGAGCATTTGGAAAGCATGACGAAGATAAAGGAACACTGGTAGATTACCAAGCTGCAATATATGCTAATTCTCTTAAATCATAAGTTGTAATTGAATTGTTGAATGCCATAACAAATTCAGAAAAGTGAACAAACTGCTTTTCAGTTTCAAACTACCTTTGCTGTGTTGACAGATTAGTAAAACAAAATACTTTGTACAAGAATACAGCGTTAACAGTTAGGAACAGTTTTGCATGAGTGCTTAGAGATTTTGGAAATGATGTTTTGATATTTCTTAATTGGAATTTACAGCATAGAAAAAAGCATTCCACTCAACTGGACAATGCTGCTGTTTATGTTCCACACGAGCCCTATCAGCATATCCTTCCATTCCTTTTTCTTTCCATGTGCTTAACTAGTTTCCAATTATCTGCATCTGTACAGGGTCTCAATTTACCTGAGAATGCCTTGCTTATAATCTATTGCATTTCAATTCAATTGGAATTCTAGGGCATAGGAGGAAGTAGCTAAGATACTGAAGATTGAGATTAATGGTCCATATAAAATTATATCTGGGTTCATAGGCATAGTTACTGGCTTCAATGAACAACAATAGAGAGTGATGAATATACAAGCTATTTATTTCTAAAATATTAATAAAAATTGTCAATATATTACTTTAGAAAGTACTATTCAAGGGTTGAAATATTTTGAATACTTATCAGCACTTTATTTGAAACAAAAGAAAATATGTAAAATAATGGAAAGAACTTGAATTTATTTAGTGTCTTTCCCTAACTCAGGACATCATAAAGCACTTTACAACCAATGATGTACTTTTGAGGTGTAATTCACTGTTGTAATAAAGAAAGGAGACTCAGCGACCAATTTGCACACAGCAAGCTTCCACTAATTTGATAATGACCAAATAATCTGTTCTTCAAATAGTGTTATGGGACCTTTTGCATCCAATGAGAGGGCAGGTGGTTTAATGTCTCTTCTGAAAGACGACAGACTCTTAATGCTGTATTGGAGTGTCAGCCTATATTTTTGTGCTCAGGTTTCTGGAGTAGGACATGAACCCACAGCCTTCTGACTCAGATGTGCTCCCCTGAGCTGGAGCTGACTGTTTAAATTTTAGGAGGAAAAGAAACTCTGATGTGAACCTCATACTTAAACTTTTTTTAAATCATGTAAGCGAATCCAATGCTTTCCCAGATATAAATGTGTCACTATTGCACAGAAGTATTACTAAAAGTTTTAAGAAGCCTGTAGGTACTTTGGAACCATTCCCTGTTGCATATGATTCTGAATGCCTTTGAAAAGTTCTGAAGATGATAAACTTATTGTAGACACTACAAAAAATGAATGCATGGCAAATGCTTTACTTGGAGCAATGTAAACAGCTTTATCAGGATTTAGTGGCTAAAAATATTATTCACCACCCTATTTTAATATTGAAGTTTTCATGGCTCTCTTAAGATCTATGCCTTGTGTGTTTTGTTTCTTGTTATTTATACTCTTGCAAGTTAAGTTTAAATCCTTAAGTTTTTACAGTCGTTTTAACCTGAATTGAAATTTTCACTTTACTTTTATTAACAGACTAAAAATCTGTTTGGATTATTGAAGTTTCTAAACATTTCTAGAAGCTGTATTTTTGCTGACTGCAACACAGTAAGCAAGCTGTTTCTGTGTTAAAAACAGAACATCACTATCTCCATTCAAGTAACTGATACAGACTTGTTTGCAATACAAAATAATACATGTTTTTGGAGAGCCTATAACACTTGTTCTTGCTATGTTTGTGATTATATAATGTTCTTGGACAAACTTTTTGGATATTAAAGCCATATGTGTGACGTATAAACAAACTAGGAAAACACCTTCAAGATTCATTTAGTTTTCAGAATAAACCAACTGAACTCCCAAATGTCGAACAAAGTTATTTTGGGAAGGGGAAAAAGATCTTCCTCACATTGTTGGTCACATTCCAAACCATTAATTCCCATTGGGGGAAGTTTGTGCACCTTGTGACTTAATTGCACATGCCATATTGTTATTCCAGATTTCCTTAATTCCTGACTTCTGCTTCCAGTGCTATATATAGTCCTGCCATATTGGCTTTCTTTACTATTTAAATACAATGCAAATTTTCTATGTAGAAAATGAGTGCATATTCAAACAGTGAATCTTCAAAGTAGTTTAAGCTTTATGACGATAATGTAAAATGGGCAATATTGAGTTACCTGCTGCTTATTCACCCTACCTTCCACTGGCTTCAATGTAAAGTAAGATTAGACACTGTATCATGGGCAGCCTATACGATAACTGTGGTATAAAATGTGCATGAAAATTTTAAAGAACCTGGGGTTAATTTTAATACAATGTGAAGAGTTGCTCAAAAATAATTACCATAATATAAAGCAGTCAGTCTTGTTGTTCATATATTTTGAAAATACTAAAGTTACAGTGCACTGGATGATGGAAGTAAGCAGAAGATTTATTTTCTTTAAATGTGGTGCAATCAGCTTGCCAGATCCAAATAATAGCACTAGAGTAACTGTACACAACTGCCTTGTGTAAAATTTTCAGTTTCCTCTGTAATACATGTCAATCTGCGCATCATTCTATTCTACTTCTGTTGGGTAGGATAAAAGTAAAGGATTTTGATCTGTAGTACATGAAAACAAAATAGAGCATTCATGTGGTGCCTTTTGAAGTGATATAGGAGGTTTTTCTAATGCAAGCTGAGCCAAAGAAGGAGACATTCTGGTGGGGAGACATGGTGGGGAAAATAGCTTGGTCAAAGAGATGGATTTGAAGGTGGATCTTGGAGGAGAGGGAGGGACCTCCAGACCACCGGGAGCTGGGTGGCTGAAGGCTCGGTCACAACTTGCGGAGCAAGAGAAGGGGAGGAGACTCAAAAGTAACCAGGAAAGCTGAGAGGTTGCAGAGTGGGTGGATTAAAGTAACAAGAATGTCAAAAACTGTTTCTTAAATCCTTTTTGGAAAGATTGTTGTCTAAATTTTTTTCCCCCTACTTGGTAATAGCCGTTATGCTTTAGAAATATTTGATTGACAATGAAGTGTGTTAGGATATTCTGAGCTTCTGGAAGAGCAGGGTTTTTTTTTCTCTTTGCAAAATCTAGTCCGCTATAAATCAATCAGTGCTGTTTGTTGCACTTGGCTCTTTTATCTCTCAATCTCATTTCTCTATATTTCACATTCTGTACATTGTTTGACATCAAATGAACTATTCTAACTTATACTTCCTGGTTTTGATTCTGCTTGTCTCACTGAGGATTCTTCAATCTGATAGTCTGAAGAGACACACTGTTGCTTGTCCTGCTCATTTAGATTGCAGATCCCCTGTAGATAGTGCCATGCTGAAATGGTTATGTAATTACCTCACTGTAAATGATTCTCTAGTGATCAAAACATGATAGAATTTCACATTCAGTTTCAGGGTGAGAAATGTGGGTCTGAAATTAGCGTCTTAAACTTAAGTAATGGCAATTACAAACATATGAAAACAGTTTGCTAAAGTGGAATCAGAAAATATGTTAAAAGGTTAGATGGTAAAGAAGCAGTGGCAGACATTTAAGGAGATATTTCAGAACTCTCAATAAAGACATATTCCACTGAGAAAGTAGGACATCATGAGAGGGATGCACCATCCATGACTAACTGAGGAAGTTGCGGATGGTACCAAATTGACACAAAAGATGTACAATACTGCAAAGATTAGTGGTAGCCAAGAAGATTGGGAACATTTTAGAAACCAGCAAAGGATGACTTAAACAAAAATAGAGGGAGAAATTGAAGTGTTAGGGTAAATTTGCAAGAAATATAAAAACAAGCAGTAAAAGCTCCTACAAGTATATAAAAAGGAAGATAGCTGAAGTAAGTATTGGTCCTGTAGAGGGTGAGACTGAGGAATCGATAATGGGAAACCAGGAAATGGCAGAGATTTTGAACAAGTATTTTGTACCTGTCTTCACTGTAGAAGACATAGAAAGCATCCCAAGAGTAGTAGAAAATGAAGAGGCAAAAAGAACAGAGTAATTTAAAACAATTATGAGCCCTGGAGAAAAAGTACTAGGAAAACAATGGGACTAAATGCTGTTAAGCACCCTGGACCTGGTGTCTTGCATCCTGGGGACTTAAAAGAAGTGACGGCTAAGACAGTAGATGCATTGGTTGTAATCTTCCAAAATTCCCTAGACTCTTGAAAGGTCATGGCATATTGTAAAACCGCAAGTGTAACACCACTATTCAAGGAAAGAGGGAGAAAGAAAAACTTTGTTACTTTTATGCTCCATCTCCCTCATAATAAATCCCTTAACAACTGGTAACTTTAAAAAAAATTTGAAGTCCCAGCGACCAACTTAAAGGAATTGCATGACAGGGTTTCACATTTGAAGACTTTTACTGTAACAGACTAAAAAGCAACATCACTGAGTTGGCAAGTAATACTCTAAACTACCAAAAAAAATCCCCTATCAATGTTTTACCACACCGAATAGCCCCAAGCTGCATTTACTTAACACCACGCTCTCCATAGAATTGCAGTCTTTTCAGGAAATAGTCCAAAGTTACTCTCTGCTTCCAACAGGTTCACTTCTCTCTGCTTCGTTTAATTGTAATATCCAGCATCTGTCAAAAACCATTTCCTTCCAAGAAATCCCAAAATGACCTCCAGCAGCACCGCTCACCCTGATGATTCTTTCCCCCGGCCACTGCAGGATGAATCTTTGCTTAAATTCTTGCCAAGTTCCTCTCCTCGACCAGAGGACCAGATGCCATCAGCATTCCACTGACGGCTATCACAGAACAGCTTTTTCCCTGCTGCTTGCAGCAACTGTTGTCTCTGTCTCTTTTTCCCAGACACCACCGTTCTTCACCCCCCCCCCCCAAAAACCCCTTTTTCTTTCCCTTTAAAGTAGCCACAAAAAAGTCTGCAATATTAAGAGCATCTGCTTCTATCTTTGTTTTCAGGTCTTAGGTATTTGCATTTCACTCAACCTGGGTCCCCTTGGTCTCCATGGTAACAAGTCACACAGGCTTGTTGTTGGGCAGAACACATGATTCTTCGTTACTCCATTTTACCTTCAATTAAAGAGACCATTTAAAATATAACCATCTTATAAAACCTTGCACTTGTGACAATAGTTAAGTAAGACTTTTAAAAACAGTGGAACTAAAACCGAGGAACATAAAAGCTAATATATTAAATGGTTACTTCGTGCCTTTACCAGGAAAGGCATGGACAGTGTTGCTGGTGATGATTTTAAGATTTTCATGTACATGAGATTGATGCCCTAGATGGGCTTAAAAAAAGCTTTAAAAAAATACTCATTCTATGAAGAATAGAAAGGGAAGTTAAAGATATGAAGTGCTATGTCTGGGGCGACCCTACTGGATAAATATTGGTATTGATTATCAAAAGTAATGCTGAAAAAAAGAGATGTGTCAAAGCATTTTGTCTTGCACTCATCAGGCCACTTTGCAAGAACACCAATGTAATGGGAAAACAACAATTTATGGTGTATGTGAAAAGAGTGCTGATTGGTTGGCAAGTGCACTCTAGGAGAGACATTGCTTTGGAGAAGGCACCAGTGATGGTGGCTGACAGTTAACTGCCAAGCAGTACATGCAAATACACCACGCTGCGAGCCTGGCTGACAATCTTAAGTTGCTTGTCAGCGTAATTATTAGCACACTGAGGATTATTCTGCAAATGTCCAATCATGGAATCACATGGTAAAGGACACCTTCACATTTACGAAGACCATACAGGACTTGCATATTGATAGCAAGAGATAAAAACAAAAAATTGCGGATGCTGGAAATCCAAAACAAAAACAGAATTACCTGGAAAAACTCAGCAGGTCTGGCAGCATCAGCGGAGAAGAAAAGAGTTGACGTTTCGAGTCCTCATGACCCTTCAACAGAACTGGGTGAATCCAAGGAGAGGGGTGAAATATAAGCTGGTTTTGGGGTTGGGGGTGGGGGGGGGTAGAGAGGTTGGGAGGGGGGAGAGAAGTGGAGGGGGTTGGTGTAGTTGTAGGGACAAGCAAGCAGTGATAGGAGCAGGTCATCAAAAGATGTCACAGACAGAAGAACACAGGTGTTGAAGTTGGTGATAATATCTAAACGTATGTGCTAAGTAAGAATGGATGGTAGGGCACTCAAGGTACCGCTCTAGTGGGGGTGGGGGGGGCATAAAAGATTTAAAAATAATGGAAATAGGTGGGAAAAGAAAAATCTGTATAAATTATTGGAAAAAACAAAAGGAAGGGGGAAGAAACAGAAAGGGGGTGGGGATGGAGGAGGGAGTCCAAGATCTAAAGTTGATGAATTCAATATTCAGTCCGGAAGGCTGTAAAGTGCCTAGTCGGAAGATGAGGTGTTGAGACCGAGAGGTCAAAGAAGGGTAGGGAAGTATCAGAGATGGACCGCGTGAAAATGATGGAGGCGTGGAGATTGGAAGCAAAATTAATAAATTTTTCCAAGTCCCGACGAGAGCATGAAGCAGCACCGAAGCAATCGATGTACCGGAGAAAGAGTTTTGGAAGGGGGCCGGAGTAGGACTGGAACAAGGAATGTTCCACATACCCCATAAAGAGACAGGCATATCTGGGGGCCATGCGGATACCCATAGCCACACCTTTTATTTGGAGGAAGTGAGAGAAGTTGAAGGAGAAATTGTTCAGTGTGAGAACAAGTTCAGCCAGACGGAGGAGAGTAGTGGTGGATGGGGATTGTTCGGGCCTCTGTTCGAGGAAGAAGCTAAGGGCCCTCAGACCATCCTGATGGGGGATGGAGGTTTAGAGGGATTGGATGTCCATGGTGAAGAGGAAGCGGTTTGGGCCAGGGAACTGGAAATTGTTGATGTGATGCAAGGTGTCAGAGGATTCACGGATGTAGGTGGGAAGGGACTGGACAAGGGGAGAGAGAAGGGAGTCAAGATAACGAGAAATGAGTTCCGTGGGGCAGAGGCAAGCTGACACAATCGGTCTACCGGGACAGTTCTGTTTGTGGATTTTGGGTAGGAGGTAGAAGCGGGCCGTCTGAGGTTGGGCGACTATCAGGTTGGAAGCTGTGGGAGGAAGATCTCCAGAGGAGATGAGGTCAGCAACAGTCCTGGAAACAATGGTTTGATGTTCAGTGGTGTGGTCATGGTCCAGGGAGAGGTAGGAGGAAGTGTCTGCGAGTTGACGCTTGGCCTCCGCAAAGTAGAGGTCAGTGAATAAAAGGTGTGGCTATGGGTACCCACATGGGCCCCAGCTATGCCTGTCTCTTTATGGGGTATGTGAAACATTCCTTGTTCCAGTCCTACTCCGGCCCCCTTCCACAACTCTTTCTCCGGTACATCGATGATTACTTCGGTGCTGCTTCATGCTCTCGTTGGGACTTGGAAAAATTTATTAATTTTTCTTCCAATCTCCACCCCTCCATCATTTTCACGTGGTCCATCTCTGACACTTCCCTTCCCTTCCTTGACCTCTCGGTCTCAATCTTTGGTGATAGACTGTCCACCAATATCCATTACAAGCCTACTGACTCCCACAGCTACCTCGGCTACAGCTCCTCACACCCCGCTTCCTGTAAGGACTCCATCCCATTCTCTCAGTTCCTTCGCCTCCGTCGCATCTGTTCTGATGATGCTACCTTCAAAAACAGTTCCTCTGACATGTCCTCCTTCCTTAACCGAGGTTTTCCACCCACGGTCGTTGACAGGGCCCTCAACCGTGTCCGGCCCATCTCCCGCGCATCCGCCCTCACGTCTTCTCCCTCCCAGAAACATGATAGGGTCCCCCTTGTCCTCACTTATTACCCCACCAGCCTCCGCATTCAAAGGATCATCCTCCGCCATTTCTGCCAACTCCAGCATGATGCCACCACCAAATATATCTTCCCTTCACCCCCCCCCCGGTGGCATTCCGTAGGGATCGCTCCCTCCGGGACACCCTGGTCCACTCCTCCATCACCCCCTACTCCTCAACCCCCACCTATGGAACCTCCCTATGCCCACGCAAAAGATGCAGCACCTGCCCTTTCACTTCCTCACTCCTCACCGTCCAAGGGCCCAAACACTCCTTTCAAGTGAAGCAGCATTTCACTTGCATTTCCCCCAACTTAGTCTACTGCATTCGTTGTTCCCAGTGCGGTCTCCTCTACATTGGAGAGACCAAACGTAAACTGGGCGACCACTTTGCAGAACGCCTGCAGTCTGTCCGCAAGATTGACCCAAACCTCCCTGTCGCTTGCCATTTTAACACTCCACCCTGCTCTTTTGCCCACATGTCTGTCCTTGGCTTGCTGTATTGTTCCAGTGAAGCCAAACGCAAACTGGAGGAACAGCACCTCATCTTCCGACTAGGCACTTTACAGCCTTCTGGACTGAATATTGAATTCAACAACTTTAGATCTTGAACTCCATCTTCCATCCCCACCCCCTTTCTGTTTCTTCCCCCTTCCTTTTGTTTTTTCCAATAATTTATATAGATTTTTCTTTTCCCACCTATTTCCATTATTTTTAAATCTTTTATGCCCCCCACCCCCACTAGAGCTGTACCTTGAGTGCCCTACCATCCATTCTTAATTAGCAGATTCGTTTAGATATTATCACCAACTTCAACGCCTCTGTGTTCTTTTGTCTGTGACATCTTTTGATGATCTGCTCCTATCTCTGCTTGCTTGTCCCTACAACCACACCACCCCCCTCCACTTCTCTCCCCCCACCCAACCACAATACACCCCCCACCTTAAACCAGCTTATATTTCACCCCTCTCCTTGGATTCACCCAGTTCTGTTGAAGGGTCATGAGGACTCGAAACGTTAACTCTTTTCTTCTCCGCCGATGCTGCCAGACCCGCTGAGTTTTTCCAGGTAATTTTGTTTTTGATATTGATAGCAATGCCGTGTTTATGTGCTCATTTGACATTGCTAACCGATTCATTAATGTTCCACTTAAGGAAGCCATACATAATTTGTGCGGCAGTACTATTTCATGGTGTTCGCCACCATTGCGCAAATCAGTATTAATTGAACTCAATTATGCAAGTTGCCAAATTCATGAGTTCAGTTTTAATGACAGCAAGTACACTGAAATAGATGATGTTGCCATGGGATCCCCTCTAGGCCCAGCTCTTGCAAACATCTTTGTTGGGTTCCATGAGGAACATGTCTTCGATGGAATGACATCGAACCTCCTACCTCTTGCATATTTCTGATATGTAGATGATTTGTTTGCTATATTTACATCTGAAGTGCTTGTAATAATTCCTTACATGCCTTAATGGGCTCCATCCTGTGCTTAAATTCACCTTTGAAATGGAGCAGTCAAATGAACTCCCCTTCCTTGACGTACTAGTTGAGAAATCCACCAGGAGTTTCTCTACCACAGTCTATTGCAATCCTGCCTTCACTGGTCAATACATGTGTTGGGATCCTTACGGTTCCACACGCTATAAGATTGGTCTTATCGGCAACCTTGTAAATAGGGCCCGAGCCATTTGCTCACCATGCAAGCTTGATGCTGAAGTAGGTCGCATCAAAGGCATCCAGCAGGATAATGGTACCCTGATCAGATCATTTCACGCTGTGTATCACGCAAACTCATGAAATGGCCTAATGCCGCCTCTTCAGCCCCTGAAAAGTACCCAGTCTACCTCAGATTACCCTGGAAGGGCACGGCATCTCAAAAATTTGAGCAACAGGTGAAGCTAGCTGTTTCATGCTGCTGCTATGTAGTAGCAACACGAATGGTATTCGCCACAAACAGGATGCTGTTGTCAAGCCAAAAAGACGTTCTGTCTATCTCACAGATGAGTAATGTGGTATATGAATTTAAGTGCCAGTTTGATGCTAGGTATGTAGGCCATATGCCCCAAAGACTGGTGGATCGTATCAAACAGTGTGTCCCAGCCGCTGTTCATAGTGGGCAAGATACAGATCGTACCCAACCAGCCCATGCTTGCAAAACTCAAAATACAGTGTCCAACATTAAAAATGATTTGGACGACATTTGCTAAATAATCCTTATTGTGCTAAGAATTAGGCTGACAACCAATTTAAGATTCAGTCGTGGCTCACAGTTTGGCACATTTGTGTGTACTGGAAGCTACATATATTAATACACAGGGCCCTATTCTTTTCAGACAGAAAGAATACGTACACACATTGCACCTGTTTCAGCTAAACAAATTAAGTGACAGCCATTTGCTGACTCATTGCTCAGGACAATGACTTGACCAATCAGGGTCAAAATGCCTGGTTTAAATTTCAAGCAATGCTTGGCTGTTAACTGTCAGTCACCATCACTGGTGCATTCTCCATGTTAATACCTCTACCAATCAGAGTTCACTTGCCAACTAATCAGTACTCTCTTCACATACAGTATAAATTGTTGTTTTTCCCTTATATTGGTATTCTTGCATAGTGTCCTGATAAGTACAAGGTGAAAAGTCTTGACATGATCCTTTTGATCAGCAACACTGAAGTTTTGGACCACCAAATAACTATTTATCCAAAGTAGCTGGAAGGATTAGCTGTGTGTTAACCCAGTAAAAGCATCAAATGTCGATTTGGAAGACCAACTTCGCGAATCTTTTGGGCACAATACATTTTTAGCTTGAGATGCACTTTTCTCAGGAGACATGTTTCTCCAGTTCAGAGTTTCAGATTCACTGGGGGAGTCCCCAGTCCCAGTGTCTGAGAATGTGTCTCCTTGCTCACTAGGTAAGTTGTAGCATGCCTGTTCATTAGATTGGTTTCTGGGATAAAAGGGTTGCCATATGAAGTGCATAACTTGGGGGGAATAATAGTACCATATTTCAACTGACCCACATGTCACAATTGTCAGTGCTTTCTAAGGTGGACTGAATTAAAAGATGAGGCAGAGTTTGGTTTGAATTGTAAGTTTCCTTATTTTACAAGGGGAATCACAACACATTAGGTATAATGGGAGTCACTTAGTTCAATCAGCACAACAGCTCTCTTGATATAATGCCTTTAAAGTAATAAAGCATTTCAAGTGCTTCACAGGAGCATTATAAACAAATATGACCGAGTCACATAATATATTAGATCAGATGACCAAAAGCCTAGTCAGAGGTAGGTTTGAAGGAGTGTCTTAAAGGAGAAAAGTGAGGTAGAGAGACAGAAGTGTAGGGAGGGAATTCCAGAGTTTAGGGCAGAAGCAGCTGAAGACATGGTCACCAGTGGTGGAGCAATTAAAATTGGGTGTGTTTAAGAGGACAGAATTAGATAAGGGCAGATATTTGAGGGGTTTGGGCTGGAGAAGATTAAAGAGATTGGGAGAGGCGGGGCCAGGGAGGGGGTTTGCAAACCAGGATGAGAATTTTAAAATGAAGACTTTGCTTGAATGGGATCTTTTGTTGGTCAGCAAGCACAGGGTTGATGGATGACCGACACTTGGTGAGAGTCAAGATACCAGCAGCAGAGTTTTGGATGACCTCAAGTTTACGGAGAGTGGAATGTGGGAGACCATTGGTTTACTAGGAAGTACATTGGAATAGTCAAGTCTAGAAGTAAAAGAGGCATGAATGAGTGTACCTTTATATTTAAATTTTGTTTCGAAATTAAAGTTATGCTATTCAGCTTTGGTGTCTTGCCTTTCTTAAACAGCATAATCCCTTTGCATTTTGTGTCTCACTTCTCTGCAACATTTTGCTGTCTACCTAAGGAGTGTGGCAGATTGCCGCCTTCCTGTCTAAATCTCTCTTTGGGACAAGCCATCCCTCCTTGCCTGCTAGTCAAAGCAGATGCCCAAGTGGAGCAGCCTAACTTGATAATGATCCCTGCTGAGTTCAAATGACAGATTGTTGCAGCAGCAATGAGTGCGACTGGTCACCAGAATATCATTATCCTTATCATCCGCAGAATACTGGTTTCAAATGCTCCATTTGAAATCTAATGCATGCTTAGCAACCTTGCCATCATGTTATTTGAACCCCGCTAAAGCAAGCTTTCACTTTTAAGTGTATTTAAATATAACCCATATCTGGAGCCTTTATGTGGAAAAATGATTAAAAGTTCAGAACCTGTCAGTCTGACTACATCTCAGAATGGTTTAGGCTATTAAATCTCATGTATCATGACAGAAATATCTTGATACAAAAAAATTCTGAGTATCTGTTGATGTATCAAATGTCAAGAAGACTACAAAACTGTAAAATATGGTGGACTATGTCATTGAATGAATCTTAGAAAGCCCCAAGAGAGGAGGAACGATGGCTTGGATTTTGCTTTCTCAATAGTGGTGAGTGCTGTCAAGTTTGCCTTTATTGTGGAAGGCAATGGCACACTACTTGCAGGGATCTCATTTGCACTGAAATCTGGAAGTTGCGATGTGCCTGAATGTGCTCTGGAGGCATCCACACCAACAATGCTGCCATTCCTATTCTTAAAGCGGCAGGGACCATCAGTTCAAAAACTGCCTGTTTGCCTTCAACTTGCATGGATTTCCTGTTCAAAAAGTTAGGGCTGATCATCACAGACATAAATCAGGGATTCAGCCCTCAAATGCTTCTGTTATCATTCACAAAATAAGTAGATGGTTGGCAATTATGAATAAAAATGACTTTCATGATTCCCCCTGCAATATCTGCTCCTCTACATTTTCCCTTTTTCCCCTCCATTGCTTCTTGTTCAAGCGATCAGCCCTGCTGGAAGAAGAGGAAGCTTTCACTGCAGCCTACGGACAAGGTATAAACCGATTTCTTTGGGCAGTCAATGGTAAGCGTTGAAGTTTTGCTGCGGAGGAGGAAATCTAGGCCATGGTTGTGAAAATATTGACTGTAATGAACCCGTATCAGTTGAAAAACACACATGGCTCACCCATACCATTATATCTTGAAGCTATGCTCTTCCATCATACCCCATGCATGAAAACCCAATTAAAGTTTGAAAGGGGATTTGGAATCGCACTTAATCAGCCTGCACTGGACACTTCCAAATTGCAAGAGAAAAATATAGATCTTTAGTCTTCACCTTGCACCTACTAAGTGGAAGATGTTACAGTATCTTGGTTCAGTTTAAATTGTAACTTTTTCCAGAATTGTCTCCATGTAAAAACAGTCATTTAACTAAGCGTTCTTTTGTTAGGTAAAACTTTTAAAGCTACTAAAGTTTAAGTCAAGGTAGAACACAGCAATGGATAAGAAATTGGTTGAAGCAACAGTTACTTGTTGAGTGTAGAGTGGGAGTGGGAGGGTGAGGTGGGGTGGGGGGAGAGAAAGAAGAGAGTACTGAATGGAGTGCCCTAGGGCTGATGTTGGGACTTTTTAATTTTTTTAAACATGTGTTAATGGCTTCAGAAGCAAGAAGACAAGTGGTCTCATTTACAGATGACATTAAGCTAGAGAATATTTGTGTTGAACTGGTAACCAGGGAAATAAATAAGCTAGATATGTAAGTGAATGGAATAGAGTAAGTGATAACCCACAATGTGGACTGTGAAACTGGTGTGGGAAATTGAACAACGATACTCCCCCATTCAACCCTCCATTGAGATGTTCTTTCCAACTCCATGCCACAGAATACTGTTTCCCCCAAACCAGTTCATTAAAGCTGATGGTACTCTTTCACTCCTCCCATTCCCAGTTTGGGAATGAATACTATCAAATAACTGAAGAATTGTCAGGAGTGCTCCATGTGGTGTTCTAGTGTGCCACCTCAAATGTCAATCAAGGAATTACATGAGCGAGCCTATGGGAGTGTATTTTGATTAGAAAGCTTTGTTTTGGTCCTTGAAATGTGTTTGTAAAGCAACCTGTATCCCAGGATCTCCTGTGGGTAATGCTTGGACTATCTCTTGTTATGCTTGCCCCATTTCCAATCATTTATTTGTCCTTAATAACCTTCAGACAAAATAAGAAGTAGTTTCTTCACCCTAGTCATCAGCCCTAATCCATCTGCTGTCAAGAATTGAATCCCTAAACCTCTGCGCCTTTTGCTATCTCTCTCCATTTTAAAGCCTACATCTTCGACCAAGATTTTGGCCTGATGCAATCTCTTCTTATGTGGCTCAGTGTCAAACTCTGTTTTTGAAATACCATGGGAAATTTTACCACATTGAAGGCGCTATATAAATGCAAGTTTTTGTTGAGCCAGCATGGGACTGACCTAATATTCTCTACTCTACAAATTCTTGAACATTGCTGATTTTTGATCATGTGAATCCATAAGACGAAGGAGCAGAAGTAGGCCATTTGGCCAGTTGAATTTGCTCTGCCATTCAATGAAATCATGGCTGATCTGATAATCTTCAACTCCACTTTTCACCCTTTTTCCCATAACTTTTGATTCCCTTCTGGTTATAAATCTGTCTATCTCCAGTGTCCATATGTGTATCAATAACTGACACCTTTGTGCATAGCCCATGTTGTTTCCATTTGTGTGTTATCTATATGAATTTATGCACGTATGAATTTAGGATTACATATGTAATTACAACTGAGGGGCATTTGGTAAAAAAGTGACTTCTGAGGCCAGCTGCTGCCAGAACTCATTAAATGCTGATGGCCAGCATTGATAAATACTGTTTTCCTCATACTTACTGAACACAATACATTTGCAAAATTTTTTTTAGGTACCTCTTTTTTTTAATGTAAGTCCCAAGCATTCTGGATACATTTTGAACTCTGATTTGGGTTGAGGGATTGTCACTTGATTTGTAAACTTCTCATCGCCATGCGTTTTAATTTTCATTATTATTCAGATTTAACTCCTATCATCATCTTCAAACACAGTTCATTCTGATAATGCAATTGTATGAAACAGCTGTGTGAAGTGATGCAATTTTAAAATTGTCATTTCTGGTAAGCCCCTTTGTTGAAACCCTTATCAACTTACTGTAACTATAATTTATTACAATGTGGAATCTGCATGAAAAGAAGCAATAAAAAAAATTTAGAGACAAAAAAATACAAATTAGTCAGCATGTATTCTAAAAGGCCAAGTCATGCTTAACTAACTTGATAGAATTGTCTTTAAAATACCTCACAGCAAGCTAACGAATGAAGCTTAGGTCATTTGGAGTTGTGTGAGCAAAATGGCTGTACAGCAAATTGGCTAAAAATAGAACGCAGAAAGTAGGGGTGAAGGTTAGTAATTCAGATTGGAGAAAAGTAAAATGGCTGTAAACCAAGAGGATCAGTGCTAGGACCATCATTTACATTTATGGTTTGGACAAGGTAATAAGTAACTAGATCAAAATTTGCAGATAATACCAAATTGGAGGGTATATTGATAATTCTCTACCCCAGAGAGCTGTGGATGCTCAGCCTTGATTTTTGTGTTCAAGCCCTGGAGTGAGACTTGACCTCAGAACCTTAGACTCAAGAGGTGAGTGTGCTCCCAGCTGAGCCACGGCTGATGGTTGACGGATCCCTTTTTAAATGGGTTAGTGATCTCTGACCACCATCTAAGTTTCAATATTATATAATACTCAAAATGAGCAAGTGCTGCATGTAAAGTGTGTTTTAATAATGCTTTTTAATAAACCAGGAACCTGCTTCTCACTAGAGTCCGCCGTTTTTTTGATTGAGGATGACACTCGTAAATTATTCTCCACTTCAAGACAGGATCTGCACTTTGTCTTCATTGCTGCCATAGCAGAAAATGATGTTTCATAAACATATGTTGTTGGGAAAGGTAGAAGTACTTTAATTGCTTCTTTTACCAATTTTGGGTACTCTGTAAGAACAGATTTCCAAAATGTCAGTTTCTAGAACTTAATTTTCAGCAGATGGTTGCTGGAGTTTCACCAGCTCCTCTTCTGTTTATCCACTCAAATTATGGATTTAAATCTATTGACAATGGACTTTTGAAATATTTCATGGAAGAACATGTAAAATCTTAAATTACTATTCTATCAGAACAGGCCGTAGTACCATTGATATACCAGTTAGGTGAACTGTGATCAGAAATATTAAAGTAATGGCTAAGATTTGATGCAATACAAAATACAGCACTGTCAAACAATCAGTGCAAATGTGAAGAAGAGTGTTTGTTGGCAGTGTTCCCTTTAATTTCCTGTCACTCTGTGCAATCCATTTGTTGCACTTTGCGGCCCCTTGAAGATTGGCACACGGCTGTTCTTGTGTGTATCTTAAAGGGACCGCTGCTTATCTGCTGCCTGTTTGTTCTGTGCAGTAACGCACCCATGCAGCTTCGACAGAACATTGGTCCTGGGATTTGGGAAATTCATCAATAAAACTTTTGTCAACAGTGTTTAGAAACAAAGGGATATCAGCTCCCACATGTCAAACCCGGGCTCTTGAGGGAAGTAGCAGTGATAGTGGAGGTTGATGTGTGGCCCAGCAGCTTGTTCTTGTGTGCGCACTCAGCAATATTTGACAGTTCCAGGGAGGAAGGGAGGGATGATTGTCGCTGATTTGTGTTTGATGCAAACTGAAACTGCAGAAGCCAGCACCAGAACTTTCAGCCTGAATGCTTCCAGCATTGTTCACGGCATCTGCAATCACCAATATTGCTCCTCCTCATCATACCCAAAGCATCCTAGCTTTGCTCTGGCTCACGGGAGACCCATTGCCCCAGTGGCCATTCATTAGCCCGGCTACCAATGGCTCCCATTACTTGGGCATTTTAGTTGTGGACTGAACCTTATTTCACAGACCCCCCAGAAAATGGACTCCCAGGTGTCTGTGGACCCCAGTTTGAGAACCAAACAAAGTATAAACGCTAACACAAACTAGTTGGTCTGGGCTGTATATTTTACTTTAATAAGGCATACTTTTGTTTTAGTCCTCTTATCATTTCTCCAGGCATGCAATTGCATTTTTATAGGTTATTTGAATGCTTTACGAGGAGATTTAGTATTCAAAGCTCACTGAATGACTGACTAACAAAGTAATTTATTATTTCCTTTCGATGTGTATAGAGCAATGCCACATTTTTTTAAAAATGTCAGCAGTGATTATTACTGGAAACTATTCTAGTTGGCTTAAAATTAGTCACAGAATTCCCGTAAAGTTTAAATAAATAAGGCCCTGGTTAACCCTTGGAGAGTTCGGAAGGCTTTCACACACAACTTCAAGCTTGCAGTTTAATTTTGTAAGGGAATGTGGATCTATAAATAAGCAGAGCTGGTAATTTACAGTACTTTTTAAATGGTAAAACACAGTTTTTAAAATTTACAAAGGAAATTTGAAGCTTTGTACATTAATCTTTGCTGGAAAATTGTGCATTTGTTATAATGGTATTTCCATTAATCCTTCTGTAAAATAGGTTTAGCTGAATATCATTGTATACCTAATAAACATTTGGATGTTTCAGCTTTTCTCAAAGCAGTTGTGAATACAGCAACTAGAGTAGCTTTGTCTTTTAATAACACGATTAGCCTGAATTTAATGAGACTGAACCGTTCCTGCATGTGCAGAATCCAATCTCAGTAGAAACATTGTACTTCAGGAAATGGTTGCTTTAAGTATTTTATATATGTAGCACATTACCATCTATTGTATAACTTGGGTTGGTACCAGGTTCTACAACCTGCAAAACCATGAATGTGATTTGATAATTTTATGTGGATGCATTTTTTATACTAGTATAAAGTACAGTGCATACAGCTTCTCTCTCCTCCCCCAATCTCAAAATGCAAACTAGCCAAGAAGTACTGACCAGATGAAGAATTTTCAGATAAGATTTTTTTATAGAATGCATGTAAAAACAAAATTGTTTTTAGTTTTAGTTGATACATGGCAGCTGGAATAAAATATGTTTATTGTTTGGCCTTGTATATAGTGAGACTCAGGTTTTTGAGTTTGAATCTCTGACTGTAGTAATTTACAATGCATGTTGGTAACCTATAGCAAGCATTCTTTGTCATTAAGCAAGGTTGAAATGAAAAATGAATTGGTAGTCAGGCATGTGAAATAAGATTCAGTCTATCAAGTTTTACTTGGTGAGCAAGATTAAAATCCAGTATTGATGCACAAACTCTCTGGGACCCTGTACTGGAACCTCGGTGACTTCAAGACACTAACTATGACCAGAATTGAGCAGATTTTCTGAATGTGACTGGTGGAAGGGTGGTGCAGTACAAATATTTCTTGGATTCTACTGAGTTGGTGTTATTTACTTGAAATATTTTAACCTTCTACTACAAATAGCTCAAAACTTAATTTGTATAACATTTGGCAATGACATTCATGTTAGATGATTTTAAGTGCTGAATTACAGTTTTGAAAAGCTTATGATGCACTGTAAAAGTTGTCATCTTAAGCTATTAAAATTATCTGTACAAGATCATTTGCAAGATCTTGTACACATTCGCTTTAATATTTTGCCTGAATTTATATACTACTACAGTAACATCAATATTGAGGACCAGGAGTTTCCTTTGCCTTGCATTAAGGCATAACTATGCCCTTTGGTGATTTCTTTCTTCAGGCTGGTAGAATGGGAAAATACGAATGTTCATCTGCTGGAGCACCAGTGTGGTGTATATGGAATGGTGGGCTGTGGTTTTACTTTAATTCTATTTAAGCTCCCAAAGTTATGCTATTTGATATGAGGAATTGCTGAGCCGAACCCCTAGTGCTTCTCTGGGCATGTGAGGAGGGGGAACAATGGGGAGAACAAGTCTTCTTTGCACTCCCCTGAACTGTCCAACCGATAGTGCAGAGAAATATTAGCTCACTTGACCACTCAATCGAGGGTACAGAATTCACAAAAGACATAGTGCAAAGATTAGATAGGGGTGCTGTTCACCTTTAGTTTTCTTAATATGTGTGTGTCCCCTTTCTCATGAAAAGAGGAAGCTAGATTAAATCAAGAGGGAGAAATGGATAGAATGAAAGTTTAATAGGGTGAGATGAAGTAAGGCAGGAAATGTTTTTGCGAAGTATAAACAGCAGCAGTGGCATGTTTCTGTGCTGTAAGTACTATGTCACCCCCTCGGAACTTGGCTAACTCGGGGAAAAGAAATCTTCCAGTGCATGCTTTATGGTGGGATTGTAATCTCATTCATGTTCTTGCATATGTAAATATTAAATACTATACCAAAAGAATCAATCATATGGTTTTATGCCAGCTCTATCGTTTTATTGCAAATGTGCTTTCATAGTAGTTCCAAGGGGAGGTGGTGGCATAGTGGTATTGTCACTGGTTACCCAGGTTAATGCCCTGGCAACCTGGGTTCGAATCCCCGGGCTGAAATTTGAATTCGATAAAAATCTGGAATTAAAAGTCTGATGACGATAATGAAACCGCTGTCGATTGTTGTAAAAACCGATCTGGTTCACTAATGTCTCTTTAGGGAGGGAAATCTGCCGTCCTTACCTGGTCTGACCTACATGCAACTCCAGACCCACAACAATATGGTTGATTCTTTAAAAAATGCCCTCTGAACAAGGGCAGCTGGGGATAGGCAGTTAGCCAGTGCCCACATCCCATGAACAAATAAAAAAAAATAGTCTAACAAATCATTGCACACTGAGAATTGCATTGCTCAACTTTTGAGAAATTCAATGCTGGACTCCACAACTGAGACATTTACCTTTGAGGTCAAAACATTTTACTAAAGGGAAAAACAAAGTCATTTTGAATTCCAAATTATGCCAGTTTATGTGAGACATTAGTTGAGACAAATTTATTTCTCTTGCAGTGTGATGTGGAGCATCAGAAATGCCTTATGTGGATCGACAGAATCGCATTTGTGGATTCCTCGACATTGAAGAAAATGAAAACAGTGGAAAATTTCTACGTCGATACTTTATACTGGACACTCGGGCAGACAGTTTGCTATGGTATATGGACAATCCACAGGTCAGTGTTTGATATTGCATTGTTAGCAACTCCGTTAAAGTCCTATGGTTACCATACCGTGTAACTTGCAGCTGTTGTATATTGGAAGTGGTTCTGCGCTGGATATTAAAATTGAGTAAAATTTAATGTAAATTGCTGATATGGTACTATTCTGGATTATATTTTAATGGTGAGTGAGTATGCATTAACAATTCATTACTGATTCGTGAACCTAAAGATAGCAATTGTTCAGTACTAGAAACAAAGCTAATTATATAAACTCGGCTGTCATTCTATGCAAATTTTATCAAAGTATGTTTTTCAATAATGGCAAAGAATACTTTACTCATGCACAATTCATATTTTAATGAGGCTTGACACCATTTTGAAATTATTGTATAAAACCTATCTTAATTTGTTTCATGTCATGAAATGTAATGAGAACATTATATTTATTTGTTGATCAGTGATTTAAAAATGGTATGGTCTCTATTCACATTAGCTTGTGTATTGGAAAATGCTGATTCACTTCATTAATTTGATTTCTAGTAGATCATACATTAGTAGCTGATTGAAGGAAATCTTGTTAGAAAAGGGTTTAATAACTGGATGCAGTAGACCTCTTTTTAATACCAGATAAAGTTATTATCTGAAGGCTAATGTTGCAGCTGCTCTCATTTTTACTGTTGCATCTTTATTTGCTTAATTTTTAGAATCTGCCGTCAGGAGCATCACACGTTGGGGCACTTAAGCTTACATACATTTCGAAGGTAATTATTGGTTTGGTGGGATTTGTTTGCCCTAATAAATGGAAAAATCAAAATGGTAGCGTTTCACAGTGCAGAAAAAATGGAGACGAAATTAGGGTACCTGACAGGTAACTCAAGGTTGCATTCCGTGTGTCAATGAAGTGCTTTGGTATCAGCGATTGTTGTATATCTCTGCAAAAGTACTTCTCTGGCTAGGTACAAACCCACAGATTTAAATCTACTTTGTGATGTAACCCAGCCTTAAAATAAGAAATTGCTTCAGAAAAGTGTTTTTGAAGACAGTATTGACCAAGGTTTACGAACATTCACGGAGAGCCATCAACCTGTCTCTCTGGAAAGAACCACCTCCTGACATCTAGCCTACATCTGGCATAAGATTCTGATCCATGATCCTCCCTACCCCATTCAATTGGAACAAATTGTCAGCTGGAACAAAATGGCCAGGATTTTCCAGCCCCATCGCAGGCAGGACCCGCTGCAGGTGAGGAGGTGCCCCAGCCAGAAGTTCATTGACTTGCGGCAGGAAGATTGTGGTGGGTGGGTGTGGAAAATCCCACCCAATGTGTTCCTTCATGATGTTATAGACCTCAATCAGATTAGTCCTCAGTTTATGCTTCTCTAAAGTGCAGAGTCCCAACTCTTAGCCTACCTTGATAACCTAAGAAACTTAGATACTGGTAATTAGTCTGGAGGCCATCCTTTGCACCCTTTTCAAAACCTCAATACCACACACCATATCTGGACACTGAGCTGGGCACAGTATTTGATGTGAGGCCTGATCAAGATCCTGTACGAGGACAAAATAGTATGTCTCATCTTGTAGTGTATTGATCTATGAATTCAGCTTTATGGCATTATTTGTATACCTTTAAAGATCTGTGCACTTCAACTAGAATTAGAATAAAACTCAGAACTTCCTATTGGATATCAGTGTGGCATATTCAAGTGAATAATTGAAATCAACTTTGTATGCTAACCTTTTATTTAGTAAGTCATTTCTACAACTGATTATTTATATTTATTAATTTATCTTAAAATTCTAACATTTTTGTATGTTTAGAATAGCATTGATTTATTTCTTCAATTCTTAATGAACTCCAATTTAGGTGCTTCCCTATCTGCCTGCCTTCTTATCTGACTTCTGTGCCATTTTGTGACTTGCCATTCTGTGAATGCCAGTGTTGCTTGTTGAGCAAGTGTTTTTAGTGACTTTCCATTCTGATTTATTTTAATTCATCTTTGTTCTTTGTGGCAGCCGAATTACACACATCAAAATGTCACAAACAACACATGAATGAATGACAGCATAATGTGTTTTTGTTTTGGTTGAGACAGGGGTTTTGGTTAGAACTCTAGAAGTCCCTCCTCTTTTTCAAACTTTGGATCTTTTATGACTGCCAAAGCAAGTAGATGGGACTGGGGTTGAAAGGTGGTGCCTTTGCCAGTGCAGCAGTTCTTCAGTTCTGCACTAGTGTCAAGTCTGCTTTTATATGCTGAAGTCTCAGTGGGCCTTGAAACCACAGTTTTCTATCTCAGATACAAGCATTCTACCAACTGAGTCAAAAAAAAGTTAGAGAAAGATATCTGTGTACTTTGTCTAATGAAGTTCATTTTTGCATAGTCCTAATTTTCCTTCTAATTTCTAATTATCAATATCTATCAGTGTCCAATTGTAATAACAATCATATCTGGAATCCAGTGCAGCAGGAAAGAAGCACATGATTATATTGTAAAGTTATTTTCTGAGTTTAAACAGATTAATTTTGTCATAGTGTTATGTTCTAGATACTCATTCTGAGGGCACTTATATCTAAATTTATTTCCCTGCATTTGATTAGTATCTGACGGTGCCTGTTTAAAACTAAATTTATGGAAAGTAGAACGTGTAACATTTCACATGCATGTTGACTTACTACTTGTGATTTACTAGGTCAGTGATGCAACAAAGCAACGACCAAAAGCAGAGTACTGTTTTGGTAAGTCTCTTCCAAAACTGATTTTATTTGGCTTAAATGATTATTAATTGGTGCCACGAATGATTTCATTATGCTTTAGGTAGGTGTATTTACTGAATTATATAACACTCCTGAAGCATTCAATGAAAATAATGTACTAACTGTACATTATCACAGCATCAAAACATTCCATACCTTCCAAGCATAGTCAGTGTTAAAAGAAAACTTATATTTTCATGACCTCAGGATATCCCAAAACACTTTACAGCCAGCAAAGTACTTTGGCAGTGAAGTTGCTGTAGTGTTGTAGGAAACAGGGAAGCCAACTTGGACACAGCAAGGTCTGAGAAATAGCTATGTGACAGTGACCAGATTGTTTTTTTTCTTAAGTGATGTTTTTTGTTTTAATTGCCCTTGGTGACCTCTAGTGGTATCACTTATGGATCCTCCATATAATGCCTTGTAAATGTGCAAAGTGACAAATTTATGTTTTTTATGGAAGCAATGGATTGAATCGTAATGGCACACAAAAACGCACAAATTCGAATTGATTTTGACTTGCTCATTTTTCACAAATATCCCAAGTTTTTGAGTTTGTATGTGTATACGGGAATGTGGAGCTGACAAATTGGAAACTAAGATAACAGTTATGGCAGCCATACAGACAAACTAAGATAAAGCTGGGGGGATGGATTTACCCTGAGACTCAAAGACCGCTGTTAGACTTTGTGGATTTTTACACTATATAATTGTTCTGGTTCAGTGCCTCAGACCACTTCAGAGAAAGCTTTTACTTGCCCAAGTTTTCAGGAAGTTGTAGTATAGTCAGAGTTCCAACTAAGAGCATTCTTCACTGTATTTCAGTTTTTTTTAAATCATGTCCTTTACTCTATTAGACAATGACTTAAGTGAAATTGGAAAACGTGGGCAGCAGCAGAAACACAATCTCCTTGAGGAAGTAGAAAACTATATCTTTGTCACTATTTTCCTAAACTATAATGTACATTCATCTTGAAGTTTTTTTTCTCTCTCAGGCTCCTGGAACCTTTCTGGCCTGGCCTGACTCTGGAAAGTTTCATATGGGCTCCCTGATTTGACTGGCTGAGACGTACTTTGCAAAAAATGCCGAGAACCAAACTAATTTAAATCGCACCAGATGCAAAGAGCTGCCAATAAAACATATTCAAATCTTACGATCACCCTTGAGACTGATAACTTTTCAAAAGATATTGAATTCCCAGTGACTGACTTAAAGGAATCTCGTGACAGGATTTAAAATTTCAAGACTTTTAATGTAACAAACTAAAATCAACATTACTTAGTAGGTAACTAAAACTCTAAACTACAAAAAAGTTATCTTTTGTTAGTTTCTTATTATGACTGACAACCTCGCACCATGTTTATACATTATGCCTTACTCTCTGCACAATAACAATCTTTCTAGAAATCAGTCCAAAGTCATTCCCAGCTTCCAGTGGGCTCGATTGTCCCTGTTTCACTCAAGTCCAAAGTGATTTCCCTCAACCTTAGCATTCCTGAACATTCTTTCGCTCTCTCTCTCTAGGCTGTTTTTCAAACAGGCTGCCTGAGTGTCTGTACATCTATCCATGACTATGGTAAAGCCCACTACTCTGTCATTTGTTTTCAGGTGTTGAACCTGGCAGGTGCAATTCAGTACCACTTCACCTGGCTCCTGTCCACACAGTCATCAGGCCACATCGGCTTATTGCCGGGCAGAACTAGCAGGAAGCCACATGCTCTTGCGTTTAAAAAAAGACAATTAAAATATAAGCACCTTATAAAACCTCATATTCTTAACACAAATGAATCCTATAATATGCTTGTATTTGGGTTCAGTGGCATGGTCTCTATTTTGTAGGCCAAAGGAAGAAGAATTCTATAACTATTATATTAAAATAAACTAGGACGTATTTTTCTGAGATCGAGCTATGACAGAAAGAAAATGGCACCTAACTAGATTAAACAGAAATGTTTCATTTTCTATCTACAACCTTTTCAGCCATATGTTGCATTTCAGAATAGTAACTAACACACATCTGTTCTGGATGTTCAGTCAGCTTGTATGCATTTTCTTTTAGAAATTGGAATCTTGCCTTTTCAAATATTCAAGCCTTGATTTGCCAAGCATTCATTCAAATTTCTTAATAATTCCACTCCATTTTTTTTTGCATTTTTTGTCTTATTATTGGCTACTTGTAGCCAATATGGGAACCTGACTAACCCAATTGCAATGACGATATGAGGTGTGACATAAGGACATTATTGCAGTATGCTTGCGGGAACTAAGTACACTTGAAAAATTTAGCATCTCATTCTTCTAGCTCTGGAAATTATAATGAACATTGGACTCTAAGAGCTATAAATATAGCTGTAAGCTACCAGCAAATAAAGTATGTAATTAGCAAAATTACAATGGTAAAATGTTACACAGTTGTCTTGTTATGGAAACTCATAGCTATCTTTTTTTTATTCATTCCTGGGATGTGGGCTTCGCTGGCTGGGCCAGCATTTATTGCCCATACTTAGTTGCCCTTGAGAAGGTGGTGGTGACAACTGAGTGGCTTGCTAGGCCATTGCTGTGGGTCTGCAGTCACATGTAGGACCAGAGCAGGTAAGGACACCAGATAGGTTTTTACAGTCATCTTTGAATTCAAATTTCACCATCTGCCATGGTGGGATTCGAACCCGAGCCCCCAGATCATTACTCTGGGTCTCTGGATTGCTAGCCCAGAAACTATACCACCAGGCCATTGCCTTCCCTGTACTGTATGAAGCTGTGCAGTCTACTTTTTCTGAAGCAGAATTTACCCATTGGATGTTATAATTGCTAATCTTCGCTCTAAAATTGAAAAGCATCAAATTTGATCAGTATTTCATAATTTTGGAACTTTTAGCCACTGACTTGAAACTGTGAAATTTAGGAATACCTTTTCTAATCTGTCACTCCTTTCAAACAGCTGACACTCTGAAAAAAGATGTTTTTTTCTGAAACTTGAACTGCAATTACTAGGAAATTTGGAGAAATTTATATAGTGAAATTAACATGCAGTTTAAATTTTACAAATAGTGATTATAGAAATAAAACTCATTCTGAGCAATTAGTTACTAATATTGATAAATGCAAATTTTTTGGATGTTCTGATTCTTGAAATTGAACAATTTAAAAATATTTTGGGATGAAATTCCTGTCCCCGACCATGTGAGACCTTGTGTGCATTATGGTGTGTTATGAGGATTTGACCTGTGCTTGAGTAGAGTATCTGGTATGAGTAAACAACTAAGTCATAAAGGCAATGTTGGTGTCCAATAAATAGTTTGTATTTTGCTAAACTAAGTTTTGGAAGTATTCTTCTGATAGCAAAGGGTTTCAGATTTTCCACTTAATCTTATTTTTGGCCAAATCGTTGCTAACTTGCTCCCATGCCACCAATGATGATGATCTGAAACTGATGACTACGATGTGCAAGAGCGACCCTTAGTAAGACTTGCAAATGTTTAAGTTGTCTCCCGCCAATACTGATAATTTGAGCTCAGGCACGTTTGGAGGATCGCAAAAACAAGCCTGCAGTGGGCTGCTTAGAGATGTAATATGTTGGTGTAGCAGTATGATCTGTATGAGATATATATCTACAACCTATGTAAGTGTATGTATGTATGTATGTATATGTAAATGGTGCATATTTTGGTGTGGAGGATGAACTCCTCAGGATGTGTCTGGTAGCATTCAAGGACAGAATGTAGACAAGTAATAGGTTGATAGTGGGTAGGGGAGCAGAAATGACTAGCTGTCACGAGATCTATGGCTGCATTGAACAGTGATGATTCATAGATGTAACAGAAGCCCTATAAATTGTGCAAGTATCATGTTTTGCCTGCAATTATAGGAGTTCAATTAGATGGCTCAGTCTGTAATAATGACTAACTCCTGAGTGGGAATCTTCAGTTGTTAAAATATTCAGAATGTTTTATTTTCGCTTGGTGGAATTGATATAAACAGCCTTGCAATTTGTATGTCAAGTACCACAGGATGAATCTAGGAAGAACTAATTAAGTCAAGTTTTATAATTTTTTGCATCAAGAAATCTCCCAACATCTAACTGGATGCCAGGTTAACATTCAAAAATTATTTTGCAGCATAGTCTGAGTTAGAAGTACTTAATAATAAAAACATTATTCGCTCTTGCATAAATGCCAGGACATCATCAATCTCCAATGTCAATCCTAAACTCTCCTAGTCTTTTATTGCCAGCCACTCCATGTATGTACAGAATTGTCAGGAAAGGTTTATGATGTCAAGTGATTTGCTTTCAACATTCTGGAGGATTATTATATGAAGAAAAGTGCATATAGGTCAGAAATTGCCATAGAATCACTGGATGTTTCTAATATGATTTGTGACTGCATACATATGCCTCATGTTTACGAGGTACTTTAGGTGGGAAGTCTTGGACTCCATGATTCCATATGAATCATTCTACTTGCCTTTTTAAGGTTAACACTGATGTCAGAACACCGTAAAGTTGTAAGCAGGTGGGTTGCAAATGTATTTGCAATTTTTTATGAAGGATGGTAAAATTAACTGTACGTATCTAATTGGCCGATGATGCACGATGGTTCCTTTTTGGTTATAAACAATTCAGAGACAAGCCTGACAGAAACGCACATTTAACATAAGTTCTCAGCCAGCAATCAGGAACAGGAATTCTGGCTGCAGCACGTAGTTCTCTTTCCCACTTGCTCTCCGTTTCCAGGGGATTTTGAGGTCACATTTTTCTCCCCATATCCTAGTTGAGATCCATTAGCTCAAAAAGACCAGAGATGAAACATGTTTGGGTCCTCCTTGCATTTTAAAACTCAACACATCACATGTTGTATTGGCTTATCTCAGTCATTGAGGGAACTGCAATGATGGGCTCTCAACAACAATAACTTGTGTTTAAATAGCACCTTAAATGTAAAAAATATCAAGATGCTTCACAGGAGTGTTACAAAGTTTGACACTGAACTACATAAAAGGAAGATGTAGGATGAGCTATTTGGGAAGATGGCCTGAAAACTTGATCAGAGAGGTAAGAATTAAGAAATGTCTTAAAGGAGGAATATAAGAATATAATATATGAAATAAGAACAGGAAATGATCATTCGGCCTCTGGAGCTTGCTGCGCTTTTTAGTTTGATCACGGCTGATCATGTGCCTGAGCTCCATTTTCCTGCCTGCTTTGATTCCCTGAGAAATCAAAAATCTATTCCATCCTTTAATATACTCAGTGATGAACCACAACACTTTGGGGTAGACAATTTCAGATTCACAACCCTCCAAATGAAGAAATTTCTCTTCATTTCAGTCCTAAATGATCAACCTTAATGATTTGACCTTTATCTTGAGTGCATGTGCCTCTGTGTTCTAGATTCTTCAGCCAGGGGAAGCAACTCAATGTCCACCTTGTCAAGCCACTCCAGAATCTTGTATGACAGAGTTAGAGGAGCTTAGGGAGGGAATTCCAGAGTTTTGGTCTAGGCAGATGAAGACATGACTACCAGTGGTGGAGCAACTAAAATTGTATACTCAAAGCCTGTATTAGATGAATGGAGATATCTTTGGATTGTGGGCCTAAGGCGATTGGAGATAGGGAGGGGCATAGCTTTGAAAGGATTTGAAAACAAGGATGAGAATTTTTAAAATTGAGGCATTGCAGGTCAGAGACCATTGGAGTGACTGGTAAATGGAACATAGTTTGAGTCATAACTTGGGCAGCAAAGTTTTGGATGACCAGGTTTAGATAAAGAACAAAGTGGGAGGCTGGACAGGAGGAACATAGGAACATGAGTAGGCCATTCAGCCCATTTTGTCTCCTCCACTATTTAAGTAGATCATGGCTGATCATCTACCTCGATGCCACTTCCCACATTATCTCCATATCTCTTGATGTCATTAGTCTCCAGAAATCTATCAATTTCAGTTTTGAACATGCTCAGCTCTCTGAGTAGAGAATTTCAAAGATTCACCATCCTCCGAGTGAAAATTCCTCCTCGTCTCAGTCTTGAGTGGTCTACCCCTTATCCTAAAGTTATGCCCCCAGGTTTTAGACTCACCAGCCAGAGGAAACATCTACATCTACATCCAGCTGGTCGTGCCATGTAAGACTAATTATTAGGTCACCCCTCATTCTTCAAAACTCTAGGGACGACAGATCTAGTCTCCTCAATCTCTCCTCTGGACAATCCTGCTGTCCCAGGGACTAATCTGGTGAACCTCTGTTGCAGTCTATCTACTATATCCTTCCTTAGATAAGGGGACCAAAACTGTGCCTGATACTCCTCCAGGTTAGGCCTCACCAAGGCTCTATTTAACAGCAGCAAGACACCCTTGTTCCTGTAACTCTTTCGAGTACAAACACGTTTTCATCTGTTCCTATTCAGATGAAGTTACATTGTTTCATAGTTTGCCATTGTGAGATTTGAACTCTTGATAATCTTTTAAACTCTTTCGAGTACAAACCCATTTCCATCTGTTTCAGATGAAGTTACATTGCTTCATAGTTTGCCATTGTGAGATTTGAACTCTTGATCTTGGGGTTACAAACCCAGTACCATAACCACTTGGCTGTTTAGGCCAAGCTCCCCTTGTTCCTGTACTCAAATCCCCTCACGATGAAGGCCAACGTACCACTTGCCTTTGTAATTGTTTGCACCTACATGCTAACTTTGAGACTCATGAACAATGAGTATGTTGGAATAGCAAGTTTAGAGATAAAGGCATGCATAAGAGCTCTGTCAGCCAGTGAAGTGATGCAGGAGCAGAATCAGGTAATATTATGAAGTTTTTAGTGATGGTGCAGATATATGGTTGTAGCCTTATCTTGGGGTCCAGGAGGACACCAAGGTTGCGAATGGTCTGGTTCAGTTTTGAATAATTACCAAGGGAGGGATGGAGTCAGAAGCTAGGGCATGGAGTTTGTAGTGGTAAGATGATGTCCAGCAAGATGACCTAAAATGTTCTGTTCAGAGTTTACCAAGATCTCTTCATTATGTAATGGAGGTATTTACTGTGATTGTGTAAGAGAATGGCCTATATGGTAATATCAGTCTCTGAATTATGTCTAACTTGGTCACACATCTATCAACTCCAAAGTGCACATTTCCTTGAGCAATTTTTTTAAAAATATGTACTTGCAGATAGATGGATACTCATTAGATATTACTCTCCGAGACAAAAAAGTTATGCTTTTTAAAATGAAATGCATTTGGTCAGTAGTTAATGTTTTAATAATTGTGGTGCTTCATTAATGGGTCTAAAATCATGATCCTGACTTGTGTCTTAACAGTCATTAATGCAGGAATGAGAAAATACTTCCTGCAAGCCAATGATCAGCAGGACTTGGTTGAGTGGGTCAATATACTGAACAAAGCTACCAAGATCACAGTAAGTAAAGCTCGTTCAGGTGTTTGTGTGATGCAGAGGAACAAATATAAACTGATGTTTACATATTCTGTTTTAACCTCAATTCTTTTCTTTCATTGCTATGTTAGAATTTCAAGTAATTTCCAATTGTGTTAAGAATATATTTTTTAAAAATGTATTTTTTATTTGTCCTTGCTATCGTTTGCATGAGTGTTCTCTTAATTAAAATAATTACTGCATACATGAGGCATTAAATTTGGCGTCATGTAACAGCTCAGTAGCATGCAATTTAAGTACTAACTAGGTGATTCATTTGTTTAAACATGTCCTTTGCAGCTTCAGCAATATTCACGTCAAGGTGAAGTAATATATAGTTTAAAAATACAAATTTGTGATAGAAAAATAATTATTTTTGCCTTTGAGCGACATAAATAAAATTGTTAACTGGCATGCAATGTACTATTTCAGACCTACCCTGAAACCACTTTTAAAGATGGTTTCACCATTATGATCTGTAAATTTAGATCATTGGAAGACTGAAGGATTTTAGCTTATCTTATTTGCCTTCTAAAATCTGGGAATGGAAATCATCTCAGTGAGTGCTATTCTGAGGTTAGGGTGCATTATTGAGGAGAGTAGCAAAAAATCTTTCTTGTGTCTGACAATGTTAAACCTGATACTTGTATAGGATGATTAAATGAGAAAATGCTTTTTGGCCCGATGATCAAATAAAAAATCCACAAAACAAGTCAATAGAGTTTTGAAGACTTAGTTTTATAAGTCATCAGTAAAATGAAAGTCTTGTTCAAGGCATTTAAAGAGCAAATAATGTCTAGAAAAAAAAAGTTAGTTCATAATATCCAGCTTTATCTGGGGGTGATGGGGAAGAGAGAATGTATTCTCGGGAATTTGTCAGTGTTTTTTTAATGAAAACAATTCCAATTTTATCCTTGAGTTAAAAAAACCTTCAGTCAGGTCCTGTTCTCAGCTAGGGCATTCAGATGATGTCAATTATGTTGCTGCTCAGAAATGTAATTGGACAATTTTCAGTTTTTGCAAACAAACTGGAATGGTCAGATGCATAACATTTTGGCTTTCCAGTTCAATTTAGTGTTTACCTTTAGGAAATATCTATCTTTGGCATTCGCAAGGGTTGGGCAAGTTAGAACATTATTGTCTTACTACTTAGTTTGAATCCTGCCAAGAGTATTGGGGTGAAAGTGATAATTCTCATATTTCTCTGATTTGTACAGCTTATGTATTGGCTGATATCCTTTTTGTAATATTGAATATTTCAAGTCAGTGAAGTTAGATTTTGTTGAGTTTTGCTGTTTCTCCTTTTTTTTTCAAATAAAAACTCACAATTCAAGTTAAACTAATTTAAGTGGATAATTAGAAGTGATTAGAACTTAAAGCTTTGTGGGCATTAGAATAAATTTATCCTGATCAGTTTTATAATGCCTCACAATTTGCTGTAGGGATTTATTTTAGAGAGGTGGCAATTTTTCACTAAACGTTGTTTTTGGAAATGTATTCATTTTCTGCATTTTTTTCTCTGAAATTTTGAATTACAGAGGAGTTTGCTGAATTTATGGCAGTTTTGCCAATGTTACGTTAATGTTGGAAAAAACTGGTGGGATATATATTCAAAATAACAGAATAAAAGTGATTTGAAATTTTGTCACGCGTGTGGAAAAATAGAGGCACTTTGTCTCAACAGAAAAAAAGCAACACCCACACACTTGAATTTTGGAATTAGTTGAATATAATACATTCTCTTTATCCCTGAAGTTGTTGACTTACATTGTCTCATTTCCCGTTTGTTCAAAATTAGGAACAGATTTCTCAGATACATCGTAGCTGTCAGTTTCCTGACATATGCCATCTGAGTGAGCTAGCTGGGAAGGAGACCTGACTTAAGTTCCAACTTGGAGATAAAAGTGATTTTTCTTCCATTTTTGAAAAAAAAGCAACTGGAATTTTTTTCTTTGTCTTTGCTAAGTGATTGGGATTTTCAAGATTAACAAAATCAATTTCAGCTAATGACCTTGATTTTGTGTTTGAGCTCGAGAATTCAGCTCTTGGAGGGAAGAGTTGACGTTCTATTTTACTAGTTTCAACTGTCAATATTATTGCTTAAGTTATGTAGATTTCTGATTTCTAAAATTTGTACTTTGTGAACACATACAATGATTCTGAAATCCCTGACCCAAACTCTCAAGATTCCTTAGGGATTCAAACAGCTGGCACAGTGAACAATTCCCAAATGAATTTGTGTAGTTCGGCATCCAAGGACTCCATTATAGATTGTATTCTCATTAAAATATGGAGCATCATAGGTTATGGGTTAGCAAAATCATACTGCCACTCTTCGCTAGTAATGCTCTTTTGACATCTAAGACTGCTGTAAAATGACATACAAATTAGGAGCAGGAGTAGGCTGCTCAGCCCTTCGAGCCTGTTCTGCCATTTAATAAGACCATGGTGGATCCTGCTGCCTACCCCGGTAACCTTTCACCCTTTGTTTATCAAGAATCTATCTACCTCTGCCTTGAAAACATTCAAAGACCCTGTTTCCAATGCTTTTTGAGGAAGGGAATTCCAAAGAACACTCTACCCTCAGAAAAAATTCTTCTCATATTTCTTATTCTTCGCATACTTCTTAATCCAATTGTTTCTCGGTTTGTTTTTATTATTTTACTTTTTAATTTCATTTTCTATTTAGTTATTTTATCCTTCCCCCACCCCCCCAACCCAACCACCACCACCCACCACCCTCCCCTCTCCCCCAGTCCCCAACAAGGCCATCTGTCACCTTGTTTCTATGTGGTGTTTTCACAGAGCACTGACCCATGTTCTGCTTTTAACGTGGAAAATTGAACAAATTTCAAATTTTGCTAACAAACCAGAATAGTCAGATGCACAACATTTTGGCTTTCCAGTTCAATTCAGCGTTTATCTTTAAACACTTATCTTTATGCCACTGTCAGCACCTTCCTTAGTCTTTACCATTGCCGTTAACACTCCCTTTGTCTTGTGTCCGTGGCACCTTTGTCAATCTCTCTCCTTAGCATCCACCTATCCCTGACCTTCTATCTTGCTCCACCTGCTCCCCTACCTTTTTAAACAGTATAAAATCCATCATATTTCTACTTTGGCTCTGAAGAAGAGTCATACGTACTCGAAACATTAACTCTGTTTCTCTGTTCTCAGATGCTGCCAGACCTGCTGAGTTTTTCCAGCATTTTTTGTTTTCATTACTTAAATTACTGACTTGCTTCCTGAATTGCACTGCCACTTTTGTGTTGAAAATCACCTAAATTGCTTCACACTGACCCAAAACATGACACAAAATGTAAACCGAATTCTGCAAACGCTGGAAATCTAATAACTAAAACAGAAAAGACTGGAGCCTGTGGAGAAGTAGAAGTCAGCCACTTGCTATAGGTTTAAGGCTTTTTATCAGGACTGGAAAATATTATTGGTGAACAGCATTTGCCACCTCTAAAATTCAGCTTACCCAAAGCTCTGCTATCTGTATTTTATCCATTGCCAGGTTCCGCTCACATTCCACCCCAGAAATTGCTGGTGTACAATTGGCTCCTGATTCCACAATTGCTCAAAGCAGGCAACAAATCTCTTTCAGACATTGTAACTAGTAATGTCCTTGCTTTCTTAGTTTAACTAGCAAGAGAAGCAGTGAACATTGAAATAATGCAAGTTTGAAATTACTGTTCTCTTACAAGTTAAAATGCTCATTCTCATATTTGATTCACTTCATGGCCTCACCCCACAATATCTCTGCAGCCTCCTCAAGCACTTTCAAACTCTCCCCAATCCTTTTGCTATGTTGACTCTGGCCTTTCATGCCACCATTGACAAATGGTGATAATCCAGAGAAAAAAATGTGTTCAAATACCTGTGGAGAAATAGAAGTTAGCCACTTGCTATTGTGGCTCTAATAATATTTTCCAGACCTGATAAAAAGTCTTACACCTATAGAAGTTTGCGAAATTAAATTGTCTTTTTTAAAGCCTCAAAAATCTGTAAAAATGACAATGAGTTTGTTGGATTGTTGTTTAAAACCCCATCTAAGCCACTAATATTCTTTAGCAATGGAATTCTGAGGCTTCTACTGTGTCTCACCTACATGTGACTGCAGACCTACAGCAATCTGGTTGATACTTAACTATTTTTTGAAGTGGCCTAGAGTGGAGTTTTATTTGAGCTTTTGGGATATGTTTCTGCTGTGAATGAAATTTTGCTTTCAAAATTAACTGCAGGCATGTTGCGGAACACTGGTGTTGACACCCTATTTATTTGGGTATTAGGATTGGTAATGAAATATTGCAAATTGATCTTTTATGAATATGACCTCATTAATAAATTCGGTGTTAAAAAACATACTGAAATACATTTATATGCTATTTAATTCTGTTAACAATTTATTATTTCCTAGTGAGGTTTCCCTGCACAACATTTAGTGACTAGTAAGAGGTCACATAGTCATCTGAGAATATTTAGATTAATTGTTTTTCTGAAAAGGTTTAATTTAAAAAAAATCATGTTAATGCAACTGCCTTGGATAATCTTGCTGGTAATTTCTTAAGTACCAGGTAAAAAAAAAACTGTAATATGTGAGTCATGCAATGCACTTGTTACTAATTGTATTGCTATCACAATTGTTTGTTTTAAAATAGGTACCAAAACCATCAGATGTTCAACTGAACACAGATAACCAAAATTGTCTAATGGAGGGGCCATGTGGAAGAAAGCCAGGGCCATACAAGACAGAGATAATTGGTGGTGTTCCAATTATTACACAGACTAATCAGGTGAAAAACAAAATGATATGCTAACATACCTGGCAAATTATAGTGGTAGTGAAGCAAAATGTATTAGTGCCTGATCTTATTGAATGATGGAACAGGCTCAAAGGACAGAATGACCTACTGTTGCTGCTATTCCCTGTACACTTATGTTCTCTGATTAGAAGATTTATTTCTGTCACATCAGCAAAAACACCATAATATCTCCATGTGCTATTTATATGTAACTAACTCTCTTGAAACTTAAAAACATGTAAACTGTCTCATGATTAAAAACTGTTCTTTGATTTTGAGTGATGCTGGTAAGATGACAGTCATGTCCATGTCAATCTTACAGCTGGCTAAAAGTTCAGACTTTATTAAAAGAATGGGAAGGAATATATGTTAAAATTTTTAAAAAAGTTATACAATATACTTTTGACTAAACTAATTGGATACTGAATCCTTGGCTATAAATGGAATTAATTTTGCCACGTCGCAACACAAAGCTGTTATAATTTCAATGAAAATGATCCATATTCCAATAAGTTAATGCAATAGTGATGTGGGAAATAGACTAGGGAGGTAAAGGTGATCATCTAACTGAAGTTGAGGAATATTGTTGAGGGCCAGGAAAACAAGGGATTTATATTATATTTATACTTATATTAAGTTTCTGCTCAGTATTTTTGATTTCAACCACTCTATCTCCACCCCTCACTGTCCTTTCTTGAACGTATGATACGGTATCCAACAGGCTGTTCATGTTGAAGTATTCATTCATCATACATGAACCTCCAGGCATTCCCTCACTGGATACAATTGACAGTGGGGTCTCACTTACTCAACCTAATCTCAAAACATGGGCGTTGAAACTAATTTAGTGCTCCTGCTGAATAACTTATAATTCATCTGGGATTGAGCCAGGGGCCCCTGTGGATTGCATAACTTTCAGCAACTGCCTGATGCACTTGCCATCAGAGTTGTTACTTAATTTTCCCTTCTTAAAGTCTAGGATAACAAAATTGAATTCTACGGCCCAAATTTAGCAGTCAGCAGCGAAGCGATGTTTGCTGTGAACTGCAAAGAAGGTTGCTTAGCAAAGACATAGCAACCTCTGTGGCATGGATTTTCCCTACTGAAACATATCAAACTCTTCAAGAAGTTGACAGGGTGGATTATGGGAGAATGTTTCCCTGACTGGTGAGTCTAGGATTAAGGGTCAGAGTTTTAGAATAAGGAGTCAGCCACTTAGGACTGGGATGAGAAATTTTTCGCTGAAAAAGTTGTGGTTGCTCAGCCATTGAGTATATTTAAGAGAGTGATAAATTTTTAGTTACTAAGAGATTGTGTGGGAAGGTGGGGTTGAGGTAGAAGATCAGCCTGATCTTATTGAATGATGGAACAGGCTCAAAGAACAGAATGACCTACTGTTGCTCCTATTCCCTGTACACTTATGTTCTCTGATTAGAAGATTTATTTCTGTCACATCAGCAAAAACACCATAATATCTCCACGTGCTATTTATGTGTAACTAACTCTCTTGAAACTTAAAAACATGTAAACTGTCTCATGATTAAAAACTGTTCTTTGATTTTGAGTGATGCTGGTAAGATGACAATCATGTCCATGTGGTCTCAATTGTCTTGAGCATTGCAGCCCTTGTGGTGGTGATGATCTGTTTTCAAATATAAGTGAGTAAAAATTGATTTAGAATCATTTTAAAACACAATTGAGAAATAATGGGTGCAATTTTGCGGTAGAAATATCAGTGATGCTAACAGAGCTTCCCATTATTTATGTAGAAATCGTACAGCAACTTCTGGTGATTTCAAATTTATAGTCAGATATGGAAATTGTTATCCAACATGGGATGTTCCACCAAAAGCTTCCCGAAAACTGAGTCAGGCCATCTAGCTTCCCATTCAATTACAGTACTGACCACAAAGGTGAATACTGAACTTGCCAGAAAAAAGCTGGGGTTTGCCCATTGCATTGTAAATACCCTTGTAATAATGTGGTAAATCTTAATTACTGTCAAACAGCCTGTCCGGCATTGAAAATTAATTTTCAAATTATGGCTGGAGATTTAAGAAAATTAAGCAATTGCTTTCTTTTTTACACTCCTCTCTCAACCTAATCTTCCTCCCCTCTCTATTTCATTTCCTCTAACGAATTTGACACTGAATTAAATACTCTGACATTTAGTGGTTCAAATTCTGCACTGCTCATTTATGATTCTTCAGTTTAATTGGTTAAGGAGATAGACAGTTGTTTTCCTTGTTCGCACAGGTCTCAGTAGCTCTCTAGAGGGTGCTGTACATTTTGGATTGTTGGTATGACCAGTGCAAATACCATAAAAAGCCTATGGGCAGGTACAATTCAAATGATTGGCTCATACTGTTCGTTAGCTACTGACTGCAAAATCTAGCCATTTTAAGAAGTAAAAACAAAGAACTCTGTGGCATACTGTGTGATTGCTAAACTTTTACACTGAATGGAAAATTGGGTTAATGTCCTTACCTTTACACACTTTTTAAGTTCATATTTAATTTTTCCTTGGATAGTTGGGGGAAAAAAACGCAGAAAATAGATTTTTCCTTCTGTGAACTTGTTGGTTAAGATTTTCCCTTTTTCTGCTTTTCCATGTTTATACTGCCTGCCTTGTCTGATATTTGAAAAGCCAGTTTCTAACCCTTCCCCCAGGCAATTACAGATGTTTCCTGCAGCTAGATGCTATGGGCATGTTAGAACTACTTGAGTATTATTATCCTCCCTCTCTTTGCTGGGAACTGCTGCTGTTTCTAGTGTATTAATTAAATTAATCTTAGTCAATTTGCAAACTGAAGCATCTATAATATTTTAGTTATAGAATTGAAGTAACGATTTGGTATATATATATATATATATATTATGGATTTAAATGATCTATGCACATCTATGAGTTTGACTTAAGCATTATATGTGACATCCTGTGGGTGTTGAAATAGCAATTACATTTGAGGGTGGATCTGTTTTTGCATTTGGATTACTACAGTTATGCTCACTATTATTCAGAAGTTTTCAGAAATGGCCTTGCTTCAAACCTTTCCATTTTTGTCGCTTGAAAACATATGGAAGTAATTCCTATTACCACAAGTTATGTCACTGTTATTGATGTGAACCTTGATGGTTCATTCTGATTTTTTTTTTGTAATCAAAATTATGTTCCTCCCAACAAATAAAACATTGCTATCTATGTTGCTAATTTACAGAAATAAACATGTTCCTTGAAATGTTGAACAACCTGTATAATTATGTTAATAGTTCTGGTCAGACCAGTCTTGGAGTCTAGACTCACAATTTATTCAAGCCAATCTAGTCTGGAAGGTGGCTTTCAAATGCTGACCAAATATTCTTAATCTGTTAACTCTTAAATATGTCAAATGTTTTATGCAAGTATGACCAATCAGCTGTCTAGAAAGTGCCTTGTATTTTGAAAGGCTCTACCTAATGTCTCATAATGTTAGAATGGACTTTAGTACTGATTCCTTATGCCTTTAATGACTTTAAATCATTGTTTAACAGGAGGGGATGGAATATCTTGAAGGAATTGAGAAAAGTAATTTGAAGCGTTCGCAAAGTCAGTTAGCATATTTTATTGGCAAATCTACACCTGATCAAGCAGTCATTAAAAGTGGTTACTGTGTTAAACAAGGAGCAGTGGTGAGTAACCGGCATCTGGAAAAGTGCTCACCATATTAGAAGCTTTAAGATATTATTTGGAGCTTACATACTGTTTTATAGAAATATTTATCAAGTGCATACCCTGTTGTTTTTTTTCCCCGCTGCAAGTCTTCCATTACGCTTTTGATAAATGTTCTTCATTTGAGAGATTAAAAACTGTACATGAACTAACTTAGCCTTTTTCTTTCTTTTGTTGATAGTTATAAAGCTGAGACATGTCAGTGCTTGTGAGTAGAACAATTAGACACACATTGAGCATCCTGTCTCCCCAATAAATTTGCTTAGATTAGGTATAGCATGGCTCGTGTATACTGTGCATCAATAGGATGTGACATATCAACCTTGGGGTTCCGCAAATCAGCAATCCTATAGCCTCTCTAAATGAAGTTCTGACTTCTGATTCATATTTAGCCTTATCCGTCTTATCCTTCCTGTTATATAGGACTTCTGCATCAGAGGAACGACATTTTAATTGTAGGTGCTGGAGGTATTCAGCAGGTTTGGCAGTATCTGTGGAGAGCAAAACAGTTAACATTTCGAGTCGAAAATGACTCCTCATCAGAACTGAAGTTCAGAAGCAGTTCTGAAGGGTAACATTTGACTTAAATTTGGTTTCTCTCTACAGATGCTGCCAGATCTGCTGAGTATTTTCAGAAGATTTTTATTTCAGATGCTCCTCAGTATTTTGCTTTTATAACATTTTAATTGCCTGTGCTGGATTTAAGCTAAATGCAGATATAAGGACAGTTTACCATGCCCCCTTTGCCATCTTACAAAGTTTGTATACTAGGGACTTTATTGCATATAGAATGAGCTTGTCCCTTACATTAATCGGAGAAATTCCTCCTCTTCATATGGTATGTGAAATTTGTCAGGATACAGGAATTAAAAAGGAATTTTTTTTTTACAGAGCTTTGGTACTAGGTAGTGCTTTCACATCAACTGAGAAAAAAAACTGTTCAGATATTTCCTAAGTTCCTTCTCCTGAATTCTTCCTTGCCTTTTGGAACTAGGGAAAACAGAAATAGCCAACAACAATTTGCATTGAATTTAATGGCTTTCATGTTGAAATATGTTCCAAGGTGCATCACAGAGATGTATTCAAGCGAAAAGTGGACTCAAGGAGATTTAGGAGGAATAACTAATAGTTTAGTCAGAGGTGGGCTTCAAGGAAGGTAAGGAAGGGTTTACAGAAGAAGTTGAAGGCCCAACCACACTTGTGGAATGCGGGAATGTATAGGAGGCCAGTGTCAGGAGCAGAAAGGTCAGGGGTATTGTGGAGCTGGAGAAAGTTACTGGATGGATTGGAACAAGATCTTGCAGGAATTCAAAAACAAGGTTGAGAATTTTAAATTTGAGGCATTGCTGGACCAGAAGCCAAAGTAAACAACAGCAGGAAAGGGGTGATGGATCTACAGGATTTGATCCAGGTTAGAATTCAGGGAGCAGAGTTTTGGGTAAGCTAAACTTTATGGACCGTGAGGATAGATGAATGGTTAGGAGAGAATTAAAATAGCCAGATAGCATAGATCAGAGTTTTAGCAGCAAACAAAAGCAGAAACAGAGGAGGGTGATGTTAGCAGTGGAGGAACTGGGCAGTTCTTGTAATGGAGAGGAATTGGTGAAAATTGATGAAGTTTGTGGCAGAGCTGGAGATGAAGGGTTTTAGTTTTACTGTTTAATTGGAGAAAATTGTGGCTTGTCAAATATCAGATGAGCAATTTAGATCACAGAGACTGTGGAGGAGTTGAGAAAGATGATGCAGCAGATGATGCAGGTATAAGGACAGTGTACCATGCCTCCTTACAAAGCTTGTATGCTAGGGACCTGATTGTCAACCAACATGTGAGACCTGACCAAAGTCTGCATGTGATATCGCCTATGGGCAGCATGTAGGTAAGAAAGAGGAGATTCTGAAGGATAAGTTTCTTTTGAGGTTTCAATTTACTTCGAGTGGCATGAGAAGCCATTGTTGGAAATACTCTGGGTATAATTGGGTAGGCAAAATTGGTACCAAATGAAGGTAATCCTACTGAGGACACGACAGGAGAGGCTTTGGAGGTGGATGGTGTGGTCAATCATGCCAAACACTTCACAGGGGATGAGGAAGGACAAAGCCCCTTGGCACAGAGGATGTAATTTATGACTGATCGTGACCATTTTGGTGCTGTGGTGAGAAATTTTATTGAGAGATTCAGAAAGGTGGTTGCAGAAAAGATAAATATGGATTTGATAAATTCATGGTCATTTTAAGTTGGGTGGCAATTTGCAAGGAACAGAGGGTTCAGAAATGGATCCTTTAAGGTGGTATTGGTAGAATCTTTGAAAGCGAGAGGGACAGAACAGTGACAGGAAACCATTCAGTGGCACTGTTGGCTTTGGCGAAAACCTGGCTACTGCAACCAACAAATGCTACATTTTCAGAACTGAATAAATACACAGGTCTATTTCTGGCTTTAACACATTAATTGTATGCCATTTTTTCTGCCTTTATGCAGCAGGGTGCATCCACCATGGAACAGTGGATTGGGAGGTTAAAAAATGGAGGTGTTAGCAACCACAATCTGTGCCAACTTTGGATATTTTTCAACTCCACCTGTACATAGGAAAATACATAAGAATTAGGAGCAGGAGTAGGCCATTTGGCCCCTTGAGCCTGCGCTGCCATTCCAAAAGATCATGGCTTATCTGATTGTGGCCTCAATGCCACTATCCTGCCTACCCCCGATATCCTCTGACTCCCTTGTTAGCCAAGAATCTGTCTACCTATACTTTAAAAATATTTAATAACCCTGCCTCTACCACTGGGAAGAGTTCCACAGACTCATGACCCTCAGAGATGAGGAGAAATATTTTCTCTTGGCCTTAAAGGGAGACTTCTTATTTTTAAGCTGTCCTTTGCTAATTCTGGTTTTCCCACAAAGGGGAAACTCTGTCAAGCCCCCTCAGGATTTTATGTTTTAATAAGATTAATTCTCATTCTTCTAAACACCAGTGGATACAGGCCCAACCTTTCCTCATAAGATAGCCCCCTCATCCCAGGAATTAGTTGAGTGAACCTTCTTTGAACTGCTTCCAATGCAATGTTCTTTTTTAAATAGGGAGACCAAAATTGTGCACAGTACCCCAGATGTGGCCTAACATTGCCCTGTAAAACTCTAGTGAAAGCTCCTTACTTTCATATACTTTTATACCATATAAATGCAGTGGCTACAAAAGCAGGTCAGAGGCTAGGAATCTGGTGGCAAGTAACTCACCTCCTGACGCCCCAAAGCCTGTCCACCATCTACAAGGCACAAATGAGGAGTGTGATGGAATACTCTCAACTTGCCAGGATGAGTGCAGCTCCAACAATACTCAAGAAGCTGGACACCATCCAGGACAAAGCAGCCTGCTTGATTTGGCACCCTATCCACAAACATTTACTCCCCCCACTATTGACGCATAGTAGCAACAGTGTGTACCATCTACAAGATGCACTGCAGAAACTCACCAAGGCTCGTGAGAGAGCATCTTCTAAACCCACAACCACTACCACCTAGAAGGACAAGGAGAGCAGACACATGAAAATACCACCACCTGGAAGTTCCCCTCCAAGCCACTCACCATCCTGACTTGGAAATATTTTGCTGTTCCTTTGCTGCTGGTTCAAAATCCTGGAACTCCCTCCCTAATAGCACTCTGGGTGTACCTACATCACATGGACTACAGCAGGTGAAGAAGGCAGCTCACTACTACCTTCTCAAGGGCAAGTAGGGATGGGCAATAAATGCTGGTCTAGCCAGTGATGCCCACATCCCAAGAATGATTTTTTTTTTAAAAATCCTTTCGCCTTGCAATAAATAACAATTTATTTGCCTTCCTCACCACTTGCTGTACCTGTTTACTAACTTTTTGTAATTCATGTAACAGTACATGATCTCTCTGGCATGAAAGAGTTCTGCAGTCTCTCCCCATTTAGATCTTATCTTCCTGCTAAAGTGGACAAGCTCAGTTTTCCTACATTATACTCCATCTGCTAATTTTTTGCCTGCTCACTTAACCGATCTATATTCCTTTGCAGACCCCTTATGCCCTCTTCACAACTTACTTCCATACCTATCTTTGTGTCATTAGTGATTTTAGCAAGTATACATTCGATCCCTTCATCCAGATCGTTGATATAGATTATAAATGATTGGAGCCCAGCACTGATTCCTGTGGCACTCCACGCATTACATCTTGCCAACCCAAAAATGATCCATTTATCTCCACTATGCTTCCTTTAACTAACCAATCCTCTGTCCATGCTAATATGTTATCCTCTACACCATGAGCTCGCTGTTGTGTAGTAATCTTTGATGAGACGCCTTGTCAAATGCCTTCTGGAATTCTAAATACAGCACATCCACAGGTTCCCCATTATCCAAGTTGCTAGTTACTTCCTCAAACAACTCTTAATAAATTAGTCACACACGATTTCCCTATCAGAAAACCATGTTGACTCTGCCTGATTTCATTGAAGTTTAAGTCCCCAGTAATAACTGATAATGCATTCCAGCATTTTCCCTATGACAAATGTCACACTAACTTGCGTGTTGTTTCCTTCTCTCTGTCTCCCTTCTTTCTTGAATAGAGGAGTTACATTAATTAACTTCTAATCTAGGGAATTTTTAGAAAATTAAAACCAATGCATCCATCATCTCAGCAGCGACTTATTTTAAGACCTTAGTACGAAGTCCATCAGGACCTGGGGACTTGTCAGCTTTTAGTTCTAATAATTTTCTCAGTACCCTTTCCCTGGTGATTGTAATTGTTTTAAGTTCCTCCATCCCTTTCATCTCTTGACTGATTATTTCTGGGGTGTTATTTGTATCCTTTACAATGAAGACTGATGCAAAATATCTGTTCAATTTATCCGCCATTTCCTTATTTTCCAATATTAATTCCCCTGACACTCTATCTGAAGGACCAAGACACACTACTTTTTTCCTTTTTAAATACCTGTAGAAACTCTTATTATCTATTTTTATATTTCTAGCTAGCTTTCTCTTGTACTCTAATTTCTCCCTCCTTATTATTCTTTTAGTCATTCTTTGCTGTTTTTAATATTCTGTCCAGTCTTCTAACCAGCCACTAATATTCTCTGAATTGTACGCTTTTTTGCAATTTGTTATTATCTTTAACTTTCTCAGATAGCTAAGGCTGATGCATCCTTCTCCTAGAGTCTTTATTTCTCATCGGAATGTATCTTTGCTGAGTGTTATGAAATACCTCCTTAAATGTTTGGCACTGCATCTCAATTCTATCCTTTAACCTAATTTCCCAGATCACTTTAGGTATCTCTGTCTTCATACCCTCATAATTGCCCTTATTTAAGTTTAAAACACTAGTCTTAGACCCACTCTTCTCTCCCCCAAACTGAATGTGAAATTCAGTCATGTTATGCTCACAGCTGCCTAGGGGCTCCCTTCCTATGAGACCATTAATTAATCCTGTTTCATTGCACATTACCAGATATAGAATAGCCTGCTCTCTGGTTGGCTATAGAATGTGCTGCTTTAAGAACCCGTCCCACAAAAAACCTCTATGAATTCATCATCCAGACTACCTTAGCCAATCTGATTCATCCAATCCATACGTAGATAGATATCACCCATGATTATCGCCATACCTTTGTTGCAAGCCCACTTTATGTTTTCCTGTATATCCTGTCCTATGCTATGGTTACTGTTAGGGAGGCCTATAAAAGGGCTCCAAGTGACTTCCTACGTTTACTATTTCTTATCTCTACCCAAACTGATTCAACATCTTGATCTTTAGAACTAAGGTCAGCTCTCTCCATTGTACACCACCATTAATTAACAGAGCCACCCCTCCACCTTTTCCTAGCTTCCTGTCCTTCTGAAATATCATGTACTTGTGAATATTCAGGCTATTGCCATCTTTCAGTCATGTCTCTGCAATGACTATCAGATGTTAACTGCATCCACACTGGTTGGTGAAGTTAAAACTAAGATAGCAATTTTCTTTACTGGGGAGAGTTTATTGACTTAGTTCACAGTCAACACTACTCCAAATCCCCCAGTGTATCAGCTATCCCCGTTGGTAGGTGTACAAATACCCATCACCTGCTTAACAATATAATTGCCATTTAAACCTTAACAATGTAACAGCCATTAAACCGCAACAGTGTAATTAATAAGACATTGACATCGGATCATACATATTTATTTGCAGTCTCAATTCACCCATCTTGTTATGAATGCTACATGTATTTAGACCCAGAGCTTTTAGTCCTGTCATTTCACTATTTTCTCAACCGCTAGACTTATCTGCACTCTTATGTTTATATGCTCTGTCCGTCCTGCCACATTCTGATTATCACTTCCTTTATTGCTACTTTGCCCTCTTGCCTTGTCTTCTCTCTTTAATTTATCACATCCTCCCACACTTGATCTCTCACCCTCACTATTTAGTTTAAAGCCCTCTCTACTGTCCTGGTTATGTGACTTGCCAGAACACTGGCCCCATAACAATTCAGGTGGAGAACGTCCCAACGGTACACCTAGATTTTCCCTAGTACTTGTGTCAGTGCCCCATAAATTGAAACCCATTTCTCCCACACCAATCTTTGAGCCACGCATTTAACTCTTGAATTTTATTTGCCCTACACCAATTTGCCTGTGGTTCAGATAATCCAAAGATTATTTCCTTTGAGGTTCTGCTTTTTAATTTAGCTACTGATACTTTCTAAGCAGAAGCTCTTTCCAAGTCCTGCCTATTTATTGGCACCAACACGGACCATGACCACTGGATCCTCCCCCTCTCACTGCAAGTTCCTCTTCAGCCCTGATCACATGGCCTGAACCCTGGTACCGAGCAGGCAACACTGCCTTCTGGACTCTTGCTCTTGGCTGCAGAGAACTGTGTCTATACCTCTGTCTATCCTGTCCCCTAATATCACTACACTCCTATTAACTCCTTTTGCTTGAATGGCTTCCTGAACCGCAGTGCCATGATCAGCATCATTCAGCAGACCTCGCTTTGTCTATACAGGCTGCAAGAACCTTGAACCTGTTGGGCAATTGCAAATGTTGAGGCCCCTCCACTCCTACTTTCTCGACCCCCATACCTGCCTCACTTGTCAGGGATAGGAAGGTGTTACTGCCATTGACCAGATCAGGAAACCCTATCCTAAGGGGTGTGACCACCACCTGGATTTAAGTGTCCAGGTAACTTTCCCCCTCCCTGATGCATTGTAATGTGCGCAGCTCAGACCCTAGCTCAGTCACTGACCTGAAGCTCCTCAAGCTGCAGGCACGTTTGCCCTGGATCACACTGATGCCGAGGAGCTCCCACATCTGTTTGTAGATCATTGCCATAATAACATAGTCATGTATTATCTTTTATACTTTGGTTAGGCAGTTTTGTGTTTGGCTTCATCTTTAAAACCTTTCGTATGTTTTATTCGCTCAGGATGTTTGTTAGGTTCTATTTAAGAACTTAGCTCCATAACTTCATACAACAAGCTTTTACAGACAAAGGCAACAAAGATTTATGTATTACTGCAAGTTTTTGTGCCTTTTTTATTTGCATGTTACTCCCCTCTACCCTTCACTTTTCACATTTTATTTCTAGACAATTCAAACTCTGAATTATGATGACAAAATAATTGGTACTTAGTTGTTATTACAGGAGAATACAATGTATTAAAGGAAGTGTAACCTGGTCAACAATTTGGGCCAGTTATTAAATATAATCCAAATGTAGAGAAAGAGGTTTGCTGCCCTATTTGTAAGACTACATGTAACTGTTTGCAAGTGATTATTCAATCCACTAAAGGTGACTATTTAGCCAAAATTGTTAGTTAGCTGAACATTACCTAAATGATTGCCTTTTGTGATAACTTAATTGCTTTATTTTTAATTATTGTTTTTATCTTTACAGATGAAAAACTGGAAAAGACGACACTTCATACTAGATGAAAATTCTATAAGCTATTACAAATCTGATCTGGTACATCACTTTTATTTTTGATTAATTTATGTGATCACTAGACTCCCTGGTAAAGGGTGTTCACATAGTTACAAAATTAACTTGTATGGAATCACTGACATGGCTGTATTGATCAATTCTCTTATAAAGTTGCATAAAATATTGCATCAGGAAACATGCTGGCTAACACAGGTTTTCCTTGCTTTGCCCACCTTCAGGTTTCATGAGGGTTATTTCTAAAATAAGGTAGTTGTAACGCTAAGTGCTTTTCCACAGTGTGCAAAGGAGCATTTGTTGGTATCTATGTTCTTAATAAAAGAGAGCCCATATAAATAACATACAGTAGTTAAAAGTGATCTTACTCTCATTGGCATCAATAAACCAATTTTACATTGATTTATTTCCCTGATAAGAATCGCTTGAGCTCCTTGGTGCCCTATTAAAAATATTATTGTCACTTTTAAAGCCATTGTTAACAAGTGAGGGAGAAAACACATGTCCTATTTAAATAAGCAATCTATAGTTAGCTTTAAAAAGACTGTTTTGATAACTGTTTGAATATATTAAGATACATTTTTAACTACAACATAATTGAATCTGTAGTTGATCTAAAGCTTATAAAGCTTCTGAATATGATACAATCTAGAATTTGCTGGCTTTTTTTGCAGCAACAGCCATGAGTACTTAAATGAGAAAGTAATGTTCAGTGTCCAAAAGCTTTCTGTAGTTCCTTTGGAGAAAAAATTATTTTAAGATGCTGGCATGTTACCCATGTTTTAAATAGTGTTTCTGGTTAGATGAACCTAATAAGGGAGTTCTTCCTGTGTCCTGACCAACATTTTATCCCTCGATCAACATAAAAGCATGTTATCTAATGGCCTGTATCGTTACTTTTTGTGGTACCTTGCCTTGTGCAATTTGGCTGCTATGTTTCCTATATTACAACAATGACTATACGTTAAAAGTGCTACTGTGATCCATGTTGGGACATTTAAGGTTGTGGAATGCAATATATAAATGTAAGCCTTTCCTTTTAATATTGGTAATCTCTGTAGAAACAAGCTACATGTAAGTGTAGCTTTTAAAAAGCAATTTAGCAGCAAAAGCAGAGTTTTTCTGCCACTTGGGGAAGTTAGTTTGAATTTATGGTCATCCCTATCTTCAATTTGTAACAAACTGCTTGATTGTTTAATTTCAGCATGAAATAATGCAAATAAAGCTATTAGTACTCTCTAGAGTTTGGCACACAACTGCTGGAAGATGTTTAGCTGTGGGAGAAAAAATCCTATTTTCTTTACACATGAAACATTAAACTGCTGCCCCAGATTGCCTCAACCAGTTCAAACCTTTTGGGTTTCTGATAAAATTCATCTGATTTAGACAGAAAAAAATGAAGTGTTATTTGTTTTGCATGGTAAAATCATAAATTAATGCAGTATTTTTGAAGAAGCCAACTAGTAAATTAATTAAAAATTAAATTATGATTAAAATTTCTAAAATATTTACATTCTATTTTGACAAATCTCTTTACCTTGGGCAGAGATGAAATTATAATTGAGTTTAGCAGCAGCTTAGTGGGATTCTCCATCGCACACATACAGAGCAGCTAAAAAGAATTATGATAGAAGCTGCTTCATTTTCTAATTCATTTAAGTTTCTATTTCAAACATGTGCCTTTCTGATTTCAGTAATAAGTCTAAAAGAATGAGAGATGAACCAAATTAAATCATTGTGGGTTACTATCTGCAGTTGTACTGTTGTTCACCTTAGTGATGTTGCACCAGTTCCTCAAGATGCCACCAGAGCTCTGCAAAAATATTAAGATAAAACTGTACATAGATGTGCAAAAGGCATGCTGAAGTTAATTCTAATTTTGGTACTTTTAAACAAAAATGTTGATCATGATGTGTCTTTTTTCAAACCCTGTAAATCTGCAGTTACCCGGAATGGGTTGCAGCTCGGATGTTTCATGACCTATTTCTCAAGTGTAATTGCTGCAGAATTGCTTGGATTAATAGTTTTCTGACTTTTTCACTGATGTCACCATCAAGTTAATTTTGTATTTACTAGATATATAAATGGAACAATTTGCTTTGCAAGTTTGCACAGTCCCTTTACTTGACTATTCTAGTTTGCACTATGCATTGAATCAAGGCTGCTAATCTAACCACTTCCTGGCACCTGAAAGCTGTGAAACACACCTGTTTTTTGATTGCTAATTACAAATCTATTGACTTGTTCTTTAATTTTGGAATTTTAGAAAAGATTACAGAAGCCTTTATTCAACAGTAATTGTTACATCTGTAAATGATGGTTTGTTTCCTTAAAAATTATTCTGAAATTTTTGAATGCATGATAGGTGGGCAAGATGGTTTACATCTTCATGAAACAATTTTTTTCTTTTCTCGCAGGATAAGGAGCCGCTTCGTAGTATACCACTTAAAGAAGTTATTAAGGTTCAGGAGTGTAAACAAAGGTTAGAATTATCCTTTTGCTTTAGACCAGGAAGTAGCCTGTGTTTGATGAAGCAGTTGTGTTCATTACAGCTTGATTGCTCATTCATACATTGAGTGATTGCCAAACCTTTTTAAATTTAAAGTAGTGCACATTCTTGGTGGATTCTACTTTGTTGGCAGATCATGTGAAATACCCTTAAACCACAGCCAACAAGGCAGTTAGTGTAGGGATGAGGCCAAGACAATTGCAAAGGAAAAATACTCACTTTGGAGAAAGACATCTTGGATTGGAAGATTTTCTTAGTAAAGAGCAGAGAAGAAATCAAGTGGGAATAATAATGGCATAACCTTTAGGTGCAGTGGTCGGGCATTGGGAAATTCTGAAAATTAAATTCAAGTTACAATCTAACTTCATGCAGTTACATGCCATACATGGTGTTATAGCTAGCCAACCACTTTGCTCTACAAGATCAAAAGCTGAAGTTTCAATTTAAGCATTTAATGACCTAGTTTTGAAATCTAGCATTAGCTGATCTTTCTAAATATATATGATTCAGTGAGTCTTCAGAAGTGACTTGTGTAGTATTTGGTGGTAGAACTAATGTTAAATGATAACTCATTTAGTATTACCTCTGCAGTATGCATAGACATACATAATGCAGTGGAACCTCCCAATTGAAGAATACAACTAAATATTGTCCTTCAGTTTTCACTTGTGCACATATGCAGACGTTGCTGCTACTTTGTTCCTGTGTGCATTCTGAGTAAAATTAAACTAGCACAAGTTAAATAAGGAAAACTAAATGAATTTTTACTGCTTTCCTTTTGACTTGTATTGAAAAACAATTGAAACTGCAGTAGAGATACCTAGTTGGAGAGGGGAAGGTTCTGTATTAGGAATCTATAAACCAGTTAAGTTATATTGGCAGTTCTAGTCTGAGTTCTGTGTTGAAGAGTGGATGTAATATAATAGAAATTTGTAAAATTCTAGATGAGTAACAAGTCTTATTTTGAGAGTTTTCTTGGAGATTATTTCTACCATTCTTCTTTATTGTCCAACTTGCACATTGAAATTCATCCACATATCAACTCATTGTTGCTCTAGCATTTTGCTCAGGTGATCTTCACTCAATTTGTGTTCAAGGTCTTTCTCAAAATTAAATCCTAGTTCTTCTGTCATCGATATCAGCCTTATTTTTTTTGTTGCTCAAACACAAAAAAAACACATTTTTCCAAACAAATCCATGTATTGTAATTGAATGATGCAGCACTAGTTTAATAGCTTATGTTAAATGCCATGGATCTTTTCCATTGACCTGAAGCCATGATGTCTATTTAGTGCTTCCTGATATTGCATGACTTTGAGATCTGATGCTACATTTTGTTCAGTGCAGTCTGCCTTGATGACCAAGATTTAGCCTCAGGCTTAACTTTTCGGTTGTAGATACCCCATTTTCTAGCATGAGACCAACTTCAGATCTGACATAGAATTAAGTGCAACGTTGAGGAAAATGAACCAACTCTGCACCATTCTGTTCTGTTGATGGTCAGGGAATCACATTCTTTTGGCAATAAAAGCAAAATATTGCAAAATCTGAAAGAAAAACAAAGTTCTGGAAATACTCAACGGGTCTGGCAGCATCGGTGGTGTGCGAGACAGAGTTAACCTTTCAAGTTGAATATGACTTCAGAATTGATGGAAGATAGAAATGTGATGGGGTTTATGCTGTTGAAAGTGGGAGGGGGAAGAAGAACAAAAGGGAAGGTCTGGGACAGAGTATATGATAGGAGAGATTAAATGACAAATATGTCTTAGGTGAAGAGACATAGTAATATATCAAGATGGCAGATGGAGTATAATTTAGGGAAGTGTGAGGTTATTCACTTTGGTCATAAGAATAGCAAAGCATATTTTTTAAAAGCTGTGAAACTTGTAAGTGTTGACGTTCAGAGATTTGGGTGTGCTTGTACAAGGAATGTAGAAAGTTAGCAATTGGAAAGGCAAGTAGTATGTTGGCCTTTATTGCAAGGGGATTGGAGTACAGGAATAAAGAAGTCTTGCTATAGTTATACAGGGTTTTGTTTAGACCACACCTGGAATAGTTTGTGCAGTTTTGGTTTCCACATTTAAGAAAGGATATACTTGCATTGAGGTGGTGCAGCGAAGGTTCACTTGAGTGGTTCCTGGGATGAGGGGGTTGTCCTATGATAGGCTGAGTAAATTGGGCTTATATTCTCTGGAGTTTTGAAGAATGAGAGACTGTCAGTGAAACCTACAAAATTCTGATGGGGCAAGATTGTCACCCAATCTCCCACTGGTCTGCCAATGTAGAGGAAACAACATTATGAGCAGTAAACACAATGGACTAAATTGGATGAAGTATAAGTAAACTGCTGCTTCACCTAAGAGGACTATTTGAGTCCTTGGACAGTGACAAGAGAGGAGGTAAAAGGCAGGTATTATACTTTCTGCGATTGCGTGGGAAGGGGACGAAGTGTTGGGGGTGAGCTTCCCACCTCAACCTGAACAGCCTGCTTCTACCTTCTTCCCAAAATCCTTAAACAGGACTGTCCTGGTATGCCCATCATTTTAGCCTGTCCCTGTCCCATTGAACTTATTTCTTCCCTTCTTGACTCTTTTATTTTTCCCTTGTCTAGTCTTTCCGCACCTACATTTTGCTTCTTCTGACATCCTCCATCTGTTTCTCTCTCCACAGATGTGCTGGACTTGCTGAGTATTTTCAGCACTTTGGGTTTTATTTTGTGTTCCCCTAGCTTTTGCTCCATCATCTGATTTGCTTAATGACAGTATTGTGTGTAAAAGTTAAGCAAATAAGAAAAAAAACAAGTCACCCACAAGATCTGTTATAACGTAAGCAAATTTAATTATATTCAGTTAATTTAAAATGTGTTTTTGTGCTTAAAAATATGGTGCAGAGCAGCAGTATGGTGTAGGTTTGTACGAAGTTCTGAATTACGACTGTGGTTGGAAAAGGGGAAGCTGGGTACTTACCCTCAAGGAGGGGGAAGTAATAATGAATAATTTCATGCATCAGCTGACGTTGGTAAATGTCTTGGAGTAGGCTAATTTGCCTATTTTCTCATCTAAAGAATGATATAGATGGAAAAATGAAACCTGATTACTTAAAACAATATTTTTCTGTTACAGAGAAATCCTGTTACGTGATAACTTGTTTGAAATAGTTACTAATTTTAGAACGTTTTATGTCCAGGTAGGTGTATTATTCACATTGAATAAAAATTAAAGCATATTTTTAAGTGAACAATTAGCTTAAGCCTGTTTCAGTTGAAATTAAAATATATTTGAGGGAAAGATCACATCACCATAGGATGAAATTGTGATCTAAAGTTGTATGTAATATATGATTTTATTGCTTCATGAAGGATAATAATTAACTGCAACTTTTGAATACTGTACATTTTAAGTTTTAACTACTATTCTATATGTGCAGAGTGCAATATTGAAGCTCCTTTTGAAGATTGTGTTTTGAGACCACACAGTACAATAATTATTATAATGCCCATTTCGGCATTACACTGATGTATCATTACTTTTTCCATCACCAATTACCTGCAATTTTCTGCATTCAGGATCCTCTTTCAGCCTATTGATCCAGAAACCTGGAAGATTAACTGATTCTTTTGAACAGTTATCTCAGTTGTATGTTTTACAAGCAGCCAACTGTATAATATTTCAATTACGTTTCTGTTTTGGCAAGTATTTTTATTTGAGAGTAAATGTGCCATGGTGGGAAGTGAACCTACAGTCTCTTGAATTGTTTGTCTTGTACCATAGCTTCTACATGATCATACCCATACACCTAGCCACAGACTGGTAGATGCTCAGTTACCAGACCTCTTTTCTCACGAGGTATTCATTAAAAGATGAATGCCATATTTGTGGTCAGACTAATTCTCATCTTCAAATTCTGTTTTTATAGTCTTTTTGGGAATTGAGGAAAATCGTAATCATACTGACCTATCCCACATAGTTCACTGGGGCCTGGTGCCAACATTCGCCAATAGTCACTGGCAGCAGCAGCATAAAGTTTTTTCAGATTAATGTACATGTGAATGGGACCCAGGAACACTTATAAATCTGAACTGTTGATGGTGTCAGCATTGGAATTGTTGCAGCTCTTGGGCACTAATTGTGCCAAATATTGACCTGTTATGGTTGAAGGAAAGAGGTGGAAAAGGCCAAAGTTAATTACATTTTGGAGATTGTTAGACTTGGTAGATATATTTGGCTAAATATGATCAATTTCAATGGTTGATTGTGTATTTACCCAACATGGTAGTTCCTTCTGTGCTGGTGAGAAAAACCAGATCTAGTCACTTTTGGCAAAAGAAAATCCTCTAGCACTATCTGTGCCATCTGTAGAAACACATTTTCATACTATATTAACTTGCATCACCCAAGACAATCAAAAAACATAACATGATACATTTTCCATTGTAGGTTTAGGTTTCTCTCGATCACCAAATTCATCCAAATTGAGTAATGGAAAGCTGTTATTAGTTCGGGTCTACTTGCAGATACCTTCTCCTGTTCAGTGATGTCTGTTACTCACATATTGTTCTGAGCATTTTGGTGGGAATTCATTCACTGCTCACTATCAATTTGTATGATAGTAGCATGGATCTTCCGAGGAGCAGCAGTCATCATCGGATTGCCGCTCTACTCGAAAATTCCCCCGACTCGATGTTGCTCCGCATTTCTTCCGGGACCTTCTGAGCCCAGCTTGGCCAGAAATGCGGAGCGCTGCATCCCTCAGAAAGCTTCGATGGAGTGGAGTAGAATCGGCAGGGAAGACATGATACACCCCCTTTTTACAGTACCAGCTGCCATATGGTAAGTTTAAATGTCCAGTTTGAATGTTAGCAAAAGGGTGAGTGGATGAGGTGGCTGGTGGGTCTGGGGGTGTAGTTGGGTAGGGCTAGGAAGATATCCAGGTTGGGGGGGTTTAGCTGGGTGGTTGGGTAGGCTAGTTAGTCAGGGGGATGGTTGGGTCGGGGATAGTCGGGTCGTCTGATTTGTGGTGTGGGGCAGGGGGGAGATGGGCAGGGGAGGTTCATCGGGGAAGGTGGCAAGGTAGTTGAGTAGGCTAGTCAGGGAGATGGAGGGGAGGGGTCAGTAAGAGTGATTTTTGGTTTGGTGGTCAGATGTTAGACTAGGTTTTAATCTGTCCAACATTTTCCTGAGTAACTATCCAGGTAAGTATATTGGAACTGTCCGAAGTCTCTGACTTTAACCAAGAGTTGGAGACCTTTATGGACGGCCTCGGAAAGATTGGAAATTGAAACTTAGGAAATTTTCACTTAGGTCAGTGTGTCAGAAAATTCATGGGGTCCCCATCTGCATCTCCGTCATGCGTCTGGTCTCCAACAATCAGACTGGAAAAGATTTGGGCCTGTGTGTATTGGGCTTGTGATTTTCCCATTTGTATCTTTTCAGTCTCTCCAAAGGCAGAGTTTGAGACAAAGCATGAGATGATGCAATTCGCAGCTTTATTTCACACATAAATATGCAGAGCAGTAGTTACGATTAGTTCCACTTAATTCAATCATCAAGAGTTATCTTTGCAAAATTACCAAAAACCACATTTTCTGGCATAAATTGGTGATCTTATTGAAACAAAGTAATTTCTAACTCTCCGTTGCACTCCAACTTTCTTGCACTTTGCATGCCCAACTTTCTCTTTGTAGCCTGACCGCCTCAGTATTCTGTTTCAAAAACTTCCCTGCCATGTCCCTGTTTTATCAGTTGCCATTTAGTATTGGAAAAGGGTTGAGAGATTTTTGATTGTTCTGGCAGTCTTGATGAATTATTTTTGCAGTATGGGGAAACATCACCATTATATCATGAGCATCTTGCCTACTTAGTGTCTTGAATCTCTTTTGTAAAGCAGTGCTATTGAAAATATTCTTTTTCAAAATCCTTTCTGGAAATTTGGTCAAATTATTCTAAAACGTGACAAAACCTAAATAGCTTATCTGAGGCTGTTTGCAAAATACATCACAAACTCTCTGGCGTTCAGTTAGGCACTAACTAGAATTGGAAAATGTCCATATAAAAGTAACCCCATTCTGTGTCACTTGATAATTATCCCTGAATGCAGGGATAATGTAGTCTCTAATTTGGAAGTAAACTCTAGCTATTGAATGGTTTATAATGATAAGATGGTGAATGCTGCAGGGTGCTGCTTTGCTCACAATATAGTATAAATACATTTTTTTTCTTAAAGTCTGCTGTGACTTTTAATTGTGTTTCAGACCGACAGTCCTGAAGATATGCACAACTGGATCAAGGCAATATCTGGGGCAATAGTAGCACAGCGAGGCCCTGGAAGATCAGCAGCTTCTGTATGTCTATATGTTAATATCTTGCACAGATGCTTACAATCGCTAGCATTAGCAAGATTACTTTTTTTTTAAAGTGAATGATTTTATAATTTATTTGACGATGGCTTTCCTTTCATTCCCTCTGCCCCTCCCCACCACAAACAACAAAGTTATTACACAATCAGACATTTCTTTGTTTCTGCCATGTATATCTATTTTGTTCTGTTTAGCAATAATTTATAATGTCTGGAAAGCTAGTACCAATTATATAAATCCACAGCAGATTATTTTTATGTTCATCCTGATTTACTCTGTACCCTTTATCCTTCATTAGAATATATAATAGTGAATAAAAATCCCCAGTTATTATGGTTAGTCAAGCACATTTAAAATAAAATTACAAATAAGTTGCTGTTTAGAGAATGTGGTTGCTATTAAAATTGACATTTGTGTAAAATGAGAAATTCAAGATTTAAAGGAGTGGCTAGAAAAAGTTTGATAAATATCAGTTTAGATTTTGCTATGGACACTTTTAATAATAGGTTAAATAACAGTTTCTGTTCACGTTGAAACCACAAATCTATATCCTAACTGATTGAATGTGATTCTTCCAGCATGCATTGTATATTCTAAATGGGCAGTTGTCAGTTTACACCATTTTAACATTGAATGTTCAGCTGTTTTGCCAGAAAAGCTTAAGTGGTTGAAGTTGCTTTTGCAAGTTTGTTTCATGTAAACAAACTATGCTGTACATGGATTACAGTATTTCTTCCTATTATTTCTTTACTCAAGGTAGCTTTCTTGGTTTTACTTTCCTCTACAGATTACACAGTCATGTGTCTCTGTTTATCTGTTTCCAGATTCTAAAAGAAATATAATATAAAAGTGCAGAACATTTAAAATGCAATTAATTTAAGTTGGAGAATTCACAAGGTTGGAACTGGGAAATATGTTGATTTGATTGGCTATTAAAGACATATTTTAATCTGTAATTAAATGACTGTGTTTTCTATTATTTCTCTGCTCTCTTTATATGAGTGTAGGATACTCTAATCTGAGCTTTGCACTGTTCTTCCAGATGCGGCAAGCCAGAAGGCTGTCGAATCCTTGTATACAGAGGTATACATCAAGAACTGGTGAATGCGGCACGTATGTGAGCTCTCATGTAAAGCAAGCTTTTTAAGGAGGATTAGAATCTAGCAATTGCTGAATGTGCTGGAAGCAATTTTATCATATGGTTGGCATTAAATAGTGAACATTAAACTATTGATTCAGTTGCTGATTCATGATCACAAATTTAAACTAATACTTTTATCCCTTGCTGGGCAAAGTGTATAAGTTTAACTGGCTCCTACTGCTACAAATTAATTGAAATATCTCTTGTTGATTTGAAATCCATGTAATTCATTTCTACCATTATGATTCCTTTCTAACATGTGCCACAAGTAGAACTAGGAATGTGCCATCAAATTTAAATAGTTTAATATTGTGTTTCCGTGGCCAAGCAAAGTTGCACAGTCAGATAGCCAATGGGGTTGGTTATGTGATTACCTTCATTTCAATCTACTAGCAAGGGGTCAAGGTAGAGTTCGGTACAATGGAAGAATATTTCATCTGACAAGGAAGAAGCAAGAAACATTAGAGAAATATGATTTGACTTTTGCCTCTTTATGACTTAACATATTCGTGACTTAGCAAGGCTTGCATATATGTTGTATTCATCATGGTGAGGATGGGGTGGTGGGGGGGAGGTGGAATTAATTGACACAGAAGAATGGAGAAAAATATTCTATAGTTCACATCTTAAAACAAATTTATAAATCTTGGCAAGTGTTAGAACATACTCAGAATTGATACTATGGATGGGTATAAAAGTCCCTTCACTATGATTATAGAAACAGAAACAAAAATGGTAGTCCACTTTATCGGGAACACATAACCAACAAGAAAAAGATAGGGATTTTCTTTGCCTATAATCCTCCGTGGTGTGTTGCCATTTTGATTAATTTGCATGAGAGTTCATATTTCCTCATTTTTATTTATGGCACAGCTGATCTTTGACCTCTGCAATAGCACAGACTATATGTTAATGCTTTGTTAACGATTCTTGTAACAGATTGATCATTGACCTTAAGTACAATTTGTATTCAAGTCTTTGCATGTTAAATGTGTCCAGAATGTGTGAGTCTGACGCATGAGACCATAGTGGTAGAACTGCATTGCATGAGCACACTTTGTGTGGGTGTGTAATGTGTGGAAATGTATCTTTATGTATAAGATGGCCAGTTTGAATTTTACTTCAAGTGCAGAATTTTTGGATTTGGTTAGATCTGCTTATTTTGTTTGCTGATTTCAAGAGAATGTATAGGAGAATTTGATTTGTACTTTTGAACTGCTTTATCTGAGCAGATTCATTTTAAGATGCAAAATATTTGAGGCTTGCTTTTGTTTCCATTTCTCTCAGTTGTCTGACATTCCTGCATCATTCTCGCTTCATGACAATGTTGCATCCCACTCTTAGTTAATACCTAACAGATACAAAAAAAGTTACCATATGTGTCATGATACACACTTTAAAGACTTTACATAACCACCTGCTGGTTTCACTGAATTTTTGCATCTTTTGGTCAGATAGTGGTGCTTTGTGAGTTTTGAAACCAATTTTACAGAACTGGTATGCTGCTGTGTTTTAACATGGCAAATGGTATGTTGGCATTTATTGCAAGGGGAGTGGAATATAAAAGTAGGGAAGTTTTACTGGAGCTGTGCAGGGCTTTGGTGAGATCACACCTGGAGTACTGTGTGTACTTTTGGCCATCTCATTTAAAATATGATATAATTGCATTAGAAGCAGTTCAGAGAAGGTCCACTTAACTCATTCCTGGGTTGAAGGACTTATGAAGAAAGGTTGAATGGGTTGGTCCTGTGTCCATTGGAATTGAGACAAATGAGAGGTGATCTTACTGAAACACATATGATCCTGGACTTGATAGAGTAAATACCACGGAGATGTTTCCTTGTTTTGGGAAGACTAGAACTAGGGGACATGGTTTAAAAATAAGAAGTCTCCCTTTTAAGACTGAGATGAGAATTTTTTTCTGAGGGTCGTTCGTCTGTGCAATTCTCTTCCCCAGAAAACAGTGGAGGTTGGGTCATTATTCAAGGCTGAGTTAGATAGATTTTTGAATAACAAGGGAGTCAAGGGCTTTAGCGGGCACGGACATGCAAGAGGTGCTGAGACTGCAATCAAATCAATTAAGGCCTTATTGAATGGCTGAGGAGGTTTGAAGGGCTGAATGGCCTTCTCCTGTTCCTCAGTTCCTATGTAATAATGTTCCAAACACAGTCTACCTCAAAATAAACAGATTCAAAGCTCTCTTTAGGCCTTCATTAAAGGCTACAAAATGCTTTTTATACTGATAGTATTAGCTTTCTTTTAAAATAATTGACATAGTTATCTGAGGTTTTGTAAGCTTTGTTTGTGATAATGTATTTTATTCAATACAAATGTGGTAATTCAGTATTGTATATTTTTCTGAATGTTGTCTCAGATGTGTTATCAAATCACATAATTGATAGTGAAGTAGTTTCTTTTGAAGCATGGTCTGCAAGGACAAATTCTACAAAAAAATCTATGCTGCTGCTGCTTAAGGGTTTTCTTTGCTTCATCTGGTTAACATATTGATTAGGTGAACACTAGATGAGTTGATGCTGCACTGTTCCCAATTTCCTGATAGCATTTGAGCACATTAGCAGTCTATCTTGAATTTGAAATTACATTTTTTTTGTTTATTTAGTTGTAAAGACGTGCTCTATTCTGTACGTTTGAATAGGCTTTACAGGTTATAGTAATTGGTGATTCTTTCTGAAACTTAATGTAAAACTGCCTTACAAAAACATTTAAATGCGAACTGTGAGAGAGAGAAATGTTAGCATATTTACGTATATTATCAGCCTGTTTCTAATTGTTTAGTGCTATTGCCATTATCCACAAGTGCCTCAAAGTTTCAATCTAAGTGTGCTTCTTATGAGACAAAATTAATAAGTATTTCATGTTATTAGACTGTTGAAAGTGCTTACATAAACACTAATTAACCTGTTAATAATGGATTACCAAATATTGAAGAGTTTCATCTGTGCCTGTCAACCTGGTATAAAAAGCTCATCAAAACCAAGTATCTTAAAAAATACAATTTAGCTGAATTCCATTGAAATACATACAATATTGATTTATAAAATATAACAAAAGTGAGGCTGATATATGTTCAAATTTTTTAAAATCCTTTTTGAGAAGCATTCAGAATGTTATTTACATTCTCAAGGTTTATATTTGGAAGAACAGTTTTATTCTGGGAGATATTATTGATAAAATTGCTGAAAGGACACATCGAAGCTTTTTACTTTGCACTCATCAGGACACTTCTCAAGAATACCAATATAAGAGGAAAGCAATTTATACTGCATGTGAAGATAGTGCTGATTGGTTGGTAAGTGGCATTGCCATGGAGAATGCACCAGTGATGGTTACTGACAGTTAAATGACAGCCATTCGCTGACTCATTCCTCAGGCCAATGCCTTGACCAATCAGAGTCAAGCTTCCTAGGTTAAATTTAAAACAATGCTTGGCAGCTAACTGTCAGTCACTGGTGCAGTCTCCATAGCAACGCCACTTGCAAACCAATCAGCACTCTCTTGTATAGTATAAATTGTTGTTTTCCTCTTATATTGGTATCCTTGCGAAGTGCCCTGATGAGTGCAAGACGAAAAGCTTAGACATGTCTCTTTTTTGGTGGTACAGAACTTGAGTATTGTTCAAACGACAATATGATCATAAAATGTTGTACTTGGAAGGTTGTCATTTTTTAAGAAAAATCGGATTCTCAAACTGAAATAATTTGAATAGAGTTTATTATCAACATGAGTAAATTTGAAAATTAAACTTTATTCAAAATGTATTTGCAAGTTTTATCTGCAGTACTAAAATGTACTTTGAAAGTTAGTTAGTTTGTTACTTGCTATCAAAAAGTTCAGTTGCATCTGTTCACATTAAGTCTCATTTCTATGTTCGCTATGTTCTATCCAAATTAATTTCATACTCCACATGTTGCATCTAAATAGTTTACTTCAACATTGCTGTATGCCATGTGATAAAAAATAAGCATTTCTGTTCATGGTGTATTGTTTATCAGATTAATTCTTGATAGTCACAATACGTGCAGAATTAAAATTGAACTCTGTTAGTTGATTTATCATGCTACCCTGTTTTGGGTCCCACATCGGACCACTCCTTGTGGCAAGCCCCAGAGAACATTTGACTTGCTCAGATATTTAGGTGATCTGTCGTGTGCCCAGGCATCATACAAAGAACTTTCTTCCCTTTATTCTAGTTTATTGATTTTATTATTTGTTTTCACGTGATTTACCTTGTTGCCGAAGGCCAAATTGTACTTTATTCAACTATGACTTGAGATTTAACTGCTAATAAATTGTTGCGACCTCTGTAGTTACCGACAACTTTAAACAAAAGATTTGAATTCCCAGTGACTAACTTAAAGGAATTGCACAATGAAATTTCAAGTTTTAAGACTTTCAGTGTAACAAACCAACTAAAAGCAATAGCGACTAAACATTACTTAGGCAAATAATACAATAAAGTACAGAAAAGCTATGTCCGACTGAAAACCCCACACCACAGTTGTATTTCATTGCCTGCTATCCACAGAATGGCAGTTTTTACAGAAACCAGTACAACATCGCTCCCAACTTCAGTACCTGATTTTGGCATTGAATTCATCCACCCTTCTTTCTCAGTCCTTGCACTGTCAATTTCACAATCTTGTGATTTTTCTGTTCATTTAAGGTACTTTTAAAGAAAAAAAAACTTGCAGACAATCTAATTGCTTATTAAGTTGTTTGCCCTGTTCACTTGGGTCCCAGTTGCCCAGTTTCCTTCAGCTTGCACTTCAGCAACTTGCCACTCAAAATTTCAAAACCTGAACATGCCTGACTAACAGCGGACCCTGTTCATTTCACTCTTGCAGCAAATGATGGCCTATTATTTATGTGTGGCAGTTCATTTTCAAGAAGAACTTTGGATGACTGTCTTTCTTTGAAGGCCTCAAATGAACTCTTCAGTTTGAACCAGACAGGTTGAGAAATAAAAGCAAAAACTGCGGATGCTGGAAATTGAAAACAAAAACAAAAATACCAGGAAAAACTCAGCAGGTCTGGCGGCATCTGTGGAAGAGAGCACAGTTAACGTTTCGAGTCTGCATGACTCTTCAACAGAACTAAGGAAAAATAGAAAAGGGGTGAAATATAAGCTGGTTTAAGAAATACTTTGCAATAAACAACTGGGACCAAGCAAATTTCAGGTACTGTCTTAAATTGCAAAGGAGCTGCCATTTCAATATACATTCATATTATGTTTGTATTGAATTGAGTGACATGGCTCTCTTGGATTCCTGGTAAACAACAATTGATGGTTGCAAAATAACTATTAAACTAAATAAAATAAGTATTCTAACAAAATAGTTATTTTATTTTCATTAGTGAAGCATTTTTATCCTTTGGATCTATGAAAGAGAGGAGCCAATATCATGATAAATTAGACAAAATGTTTAATTTTTGGCTGTTGTATGCTAGAAATTTTGAGAAATCTTTGAACCAGTTTGACAGGTCAGGTGAAAGCATGAATTGCATGGCATGTCACTTCTTTTGCAAAATTAGCATCCCAGTTCAACATAAATTTTGGGGCCCTGGCTTTCTTTACAATCTTTAACAATAGCTTTATCTTAGCATTGCCATAGCACATACAAGTTTATGTACCATCTAGCTTATTGTATCACTTGTTATAGGCACTGGCCGCCTTTTGCTGCTTAAAATACTTTGCTGCTTCTTTGGACAGCATATATGCTAATTAACATCTTTGCTGATGCTTTGCTTTGTGGTTTTTTTCTGCTTTTGTTTTACAGAGAGTAAAATCTGACTCTGAAATACTGACATGCCACTAATGACCTTGTGTGTCTGACCAACAATCCTCTTTACAGGAGCCTTCTGACACTTCCACAGCAGAATCCAGTACTGTCTCATCTTCCTCAAAAGCACCAGCCATCTATAATCCCCTCATTGCCTCCGCCAGCAGCACTGCAGACTACAATCCCCAACATAACCAGGAGAAGCGAGGACTTCACAAGCCTTCTGCCGTGGCTCAGCCAGGGCAGCACAAGATCCCGGCTGTCTCTACCCGAAAACCAGCTCCCAAAATGACAAAGGAAGATTCAGTCCCTCAAGGTAAAAATGGTATGCAGGAGAGTTATCCTGCTCCTTTGGATCTGGATGATGTCAGTCTTCCTGTCAGTGACATCTAAAGGTTGAATTTGAAGGTAAAAGTCTTGTCATCCAAATCAGTAATTGCAGGGGACCTCTGATGGGAATAGATAAGACAGGAAGAGGATTATCCTATTGTTGCATTCAAAACTTTGCTTTGAGATTCACCTCATTAGTGTACTTAGTGAAGTGTGTCTGCTAAATCCCTGTAGAAAATTCCTTGCTGTGGCATCTATAGAGAAATCTGGATTGATTTGGTATTCAATTATCTGCCTACTTTCTTAAAAAAAATTGTGCCTAAAGGACACAGTGTGGTGTACTGTCCTGGTCCCAAAGATTGTACCTTGTCACTAAATGTACAGGTGTGTCTTTTTATATATTCAGAACAATGAGGGTTTCCATTGTTAAAATCTTGAACCTTGTTTTGCTTAGCCTTGACAGCTCTAGGTTGTACTGTGTATGATCCTTAACTTGTGGCCTGTATGTGTGTTAATGCAACAAAATCCCATATTGCTTAAAGTGCCTGTCCTTAAACTCTGGAACCAAGTTGTTTTCATATGTATCAATATTTTATCTGTGCAGCGTTACATTTTTTTCTTAAGCTCTTAATCTTTTGAATTCTCGATTGAGGAAGTAGTAAATGTAATTGTTTTGACGTAATTCAAGTTTAAATTGTTAGAATATTACGGATCTTTTAATGGTTTCCTGTGCAATATATATTTCACTAATTGTGAACTGCAGAAGTTACTGGAGGCTTTTTATACTGACACTGGGTGTAACCAGAGCAGTGCTACATTAAATTTTAGTTTTTTTTAATATGTACACAAGATATAGATGTATTTTTCAGTTGTGTATCCACCAAATGTATTTCACCTGAAAATCTTTGTGTATGAGACATTCTGTCTCTCTCCCTTCCTCCCAGAGAACATTCAGTTTAACTGGTGAAAGCTTCGAAGTAAAGCTTGAATAGCTTTTAAAGTCTTGAAAGGACCCTTGGTCTGAGCATTGATGGAGAGAGTGCAAAGGTTGAGCTCATAAAAAAAATTAATTTAAGGTGAAAATGTGGTGGTTACTTGCAGAAATGAATTAGACTGCATCTGTTAAATTCTATTTTATTAGTATGTATAGAAATCTAAAGTTTTCACACTTATTAAGCCCATAGTATTTCTGCAGTTTTTACCTTTATAGGATATACTTAACATAATTTCCATCAATATATTTGGTTTAAAATATTTATTTCACAAATATTGTATACATATTCATACTTTTTAAAAGTTGGCATTAATTTTCATTATTTTCTATGGAAAATTAGCTTTGTTTTTGTATTGGTAGCTTTTTTCTACACTTGCATCTGTTTCTTACCAGTTTGCTTATTTGTGCCTAATATTGATGAGCAACCTGTTTATGAATCAGTTGAACCTAATGTCCTTTGGATAGCACAGCTGTCCCTCCTTTGCATGATCCTCCAATGTCATACTCTTGTGCACTTGTGTAAAATAGCTTGTGTTCAATTTGGGGTCACCATTGTTGAGGCTTGGGTGCTGAAATGTGATTATTTTCTAATTTGCCTTCCACTACCACCACTTGCTGTGAGAAGCGAGTGAACTCCTGGATGCCAAGGCTGAACTAAGAAACATTATTTTTCAAGAATCCAGCCTGGAAATTGGGAAGGTGGCAGCCCTGGTGGAAGGCTGACTAATTGTAACTTTTGATATAAAAAAAATGATTACAGTTTATGGAGGGTACTTTCTATGTTACAAGTTCTTGAAGATAAGGCATTGATGGACTTATTCTACAATGTTCCCTTAAAATCAATCAAGTAACTTTCTAGTGTATTTTGATAATAATGGTAACTTGAATAATTTTAATACCATAATTGGCTGCATTTAGTTACTATAGTTTTTAAACAAAGTACATAATAGAATTAAATTGTTTAAAAGGTTTATGTAGAGGGCCATTAATAATGGAGGATTTCTATAGAATGTTAGGTTTTGCCTAATTCAAACAGCTGATTTAATTGTTTTGATAACTGTGATGTTACGACACTTGAGGAAAAAAATACTGACATGGATAGTTTCAAATGCAGCAGCTTTATTTTGTTTGCCTAATTATATATTGGGTTTTTCATGCTTTAGTTTGGCAGTTTGCTTGTCTTAAAGTTCGTTTTGCAAAAAAAACATTTGATGCAAGCTTTGGCTTGAATATCAATCAGACTGTGTAGTTTTGTCTGTATAGTAGTAGCAAATATTTTCTGTTCATGGTCATTTGTAGTTTGTGTTGCTGAATAAATAACTCAACTGCAAATAATTGTTTTGTTAATAAGAGTCATCAAAACTTGTTGCACAGTTTGAATTTCGCAGATTTTTTAAAACTGAGAATGAAAACACTCCTAACATTATCTTTTGAATACACTAAAGTCTCTTTCTCCTATGTCTTTTCACTGTGACACTGAAATCAAGTAATTTTTAAATCCCAATTTTTCACCAAAAAGGAACAAAATTAAATAGAAAGAAAAGCTATGTGATTTCTTATCTGATTTTCTTTCCACATTAAGGATGTTTATTGTGTATTAGTAATTAGAACTATTTGAAAAACCTGTGGGAGAAATTACCTGTAGAACTTGTAAAATCTTGATATATTTAGTTCAATATTTTATTTTTGTAATTGTAAATTTGCTAAGCTTATTGGCACTGGTACTGCTTTTGAAATCGCATGTGCTACTGCTGTGTACTTGAAAATATTCTTTACAAATATATGAATTGGGTGAAAGTCTTGTTTTGCATTTACACTATTGTGGGGGACTATATTCAACTACTGGTGAACTGAAAATATCTAATTTGTCGAGTTGGAAAAATGTGTATTAGTCTGCTAACAGAAGCTTTTATTTATCTTTGCTGAACTTTTTATATAATTCTATAAAAATGTTTAAATTATTTTTGAAGGTTATGTAAAGACTGTCCTGAATGATGTTTGTTCATCTAGACAATAAAGAACTATGTGATGATTTTTATATCCTTGTTGTCTTTCTAAACCAGGCATTGGAAATTACTTAGCAGTTAATCATTCTATTTATATCTAAAGCCCATATGTTGCAGGGTATAGATGCATGATTTGTCACAATGAGACACATTTTTGGCACTGATTTAAGAGCTGCAAAGTATCATTTACCTTGCCACCTATTTGAAGTTTGAGATAATAGTATTAATTCCCCGCCCTTCCCATTTGTTCCAGCTAGGAATGTTGAAAATTTTGCCTTTTTTTTTTGAAAACCATTTATTAATGTACAAATATGTAGTGAAATTGAGCATATCGAGTGGATGATATTCATACAGCCCATTTTCAGAAGGCTCCTCGATTATTTGTCCCCTGTGCTGCAAAGAGAAATTAGAAGGTTAAGTGAATGGTTGGGCGCATTCCACAAGGAAGAAACCCAACAACTGATTACATAGCATATCACCTGTTCCATGCCTGCAGCCAGGACATTTCTTAATCAGATTTTAGTTGGTGGTATTAAGCCTCCATTCATTATTGCCTAGATTTGACTGCAGCAAATTATTAAATCTTTGGCAGATATGTCTGGCCGATGGTGTTAGGACTCCCCCTGCAGGAACCTACCCCTCCCTAAATTCTACCACTTTGGTTTGCTCCTGTGTTACCTGGGGAATTATGTTCCCCACACCACGGTCCCATCCAACTATTTGTGCAGGCCCTGTAACTTCACTAATCTATTAATTTAGGTCAAATTGAACTGGTGCAATGAAGCATGTAGTGTGATTTCATATGAAACTAGAATGAAGATTGAGGTGCCATCTATCTATATGTTGTACTAAGAATGTGGTTTTTGAAAAAACTAACAGCTAGTCTTCAGTTCTTGTGGGGCAAATGCATATTATTCAAAAACTGATCTTACAATATGCACGCATGCCATGTAAATTATTAGGTGAAGCACAGTGATACGTTAAGAAGCTTAACCATAGAGTGAGAAATATTCAAGGAATCTCAGTAAATCGGTATCACAGTCTGAGTTTCAAGCTTGTCATTTGGAGGTAGAATATAGTCAAACCAATAATGGAAGCTAGAGGCAAGTTTCTGAATAAGTGATATTTACTGTCAACTTGGCATATGGTCTACTGCAATAGACCACAGCTTGTCTGTGTTGCACGGCAGCAGCTTTCTCCCCACAATGTGAACTGCTGAGTATAATGACAGTCTGCACAAATCTGTCCCACATCAAGATGGATTTTTCAGCTACTGGTTGAAATTTTTTGACCTTTTTAATCAATACACAGATACTTATTGTTGATAAATGGAATTAAAGAGAACTCTGCTGTGTTCAACAGATCAAGATGAATAAAACAGGAGCTTAGAATCGACTTGAAAAATAACGATAATGTTAATTAAGTTAATAATTAAAACATTTATAAAAGTTATCGTTGCAAAACTAGTGCTAAATTGTAGTAAGGAAACTGAAGCCTAGATAACTATTTTCATATTTAATCTAAATAAGCTTTAGCTTGAAAAGCAGAATTAAAGTAGACTCCAAAATGTACCAAATAGTTCCAATATCACAGAATCAGAGCAGAAGAGGCCCTTCGGCCCATTGAGTCTGCACCGACACATGAGAAATACCTGATCTACCTACCTAATCTCATTTACCAGCACTTAGCCCATAGCCTTGAATGTTATGACGTACCACGTGCCCGTCCAAGTACTTTTTAAAGGATGTGAGGCACCGGCCTCCACCACCCTCCCCAGGCACCTCTGGGTAAAAATATTTTCCCTCACACCCCCCCCTAAACTTCCTGCCCCTCACCTTGAACTTATGCCCCCTTGTGACTGACCCTTGAACTAAGGGGAAAAGCTGCTCCCAATCCACCCTGTCCATGCCCCTCATAATCTTGTACACCTCGATCAGGTTGCCCCTTGGTCTTCTCTGCTCCAATAAAAACAGCCCAAGTCTATCCAACCTCTCTTCATAACTTAAATGTTTCATCCCAGGCAACATTCTGGTGAATCTCCTCTGCACCCCCTCCAGTGCAATCATATCTTCCTATAATGTGGTAACCAGAACTGCACACACTATTCCAGCTGTGGCTTCACTAAGGTTCTATGCAACTCCAACATGACCTCCCTACTTTTGTAATCTATGCCTCGATTGATAAAGGCAAGCGTCGCATATGCCTTTTTCACCACCCCACCAACATGCCCCTCTGCCTTCAGAGATCTATGGACACACATGCCAAGGTCCCTTTGTTCCTCAGAACTTCCTAGTGTCATGCCTTTCATTGAATACTTCCTTGTCAAATTACTCCTTCCAAAGTATATCACCTGACACTTTTCAGTGTTAAAAATTCCATCTGACCATCCCGTCTCTATGTTCCTATAGCCCAAGACACTCAACCTCACTGTTAACCATCCGGCCAATCTTTGCGTCATCCACAAACTTATTAATCCCACCCCCCACATAGTCATTTATGTCATTTATATAAATGACAAATAATAGGGGACCGAGCAATAGTCTTAGGTTTTATAAGGGAGGATGATGACATACCCTAGAAAATAAATTTTTACCTTTAGTAGCATCGTCTTTTGGGTTTCCATGTACCCTTGGCTTCTTTCTGGAGTAAAAGTAACGGATTGTCAGGTATGCATCAAACTTAAGTTAGGGTAAGCTTGGATCCATGGCACTGATTTTGTCATCTTCAGAACATTAAGTCTGCGCATGTCCAGTTCACATCTGTAACTTGTCAGTACAGCAGGGATGGCGGTCAATGCTGAATTTTGCAAAGGGAATTCTTCCTTTTAATTTTAAGGAGGTTACTGACAGTAAAAGCTTGCCTAAAAGATCAACCTGTGGCACACAGTTTGGAGAGAGCCAATCCAGTGAGGCATCATCTCTTAAAAGCTGCAGCTCACTCTAAAATTCAAGCCATGAGGGCAAAAAGGTGCAGTAGTTAATCATAATGGCATAGCAGAGACACGGGCAACACTACTCCCTTTGAAGATGATGTGGAGATTTTGTTGCTGGAGGTGTATTGGAGGATTTGGAACTGAAGACCACTCCAATAAAAGCACAGGTTTTAGCTGAATGGAGGCAAGTCATTGACTTGAGTCAATGATATAACCAGGTCCTTAACTGGATACAAATGAAGAGGTTTGAAGGTATTAGGGAAAAAGCAAAGGTGAGTGTACTTTTCACTTGTGCCTTAATTACTTGCAAGTTCATCAACTATGGCATTAATGTTCTATTTGAAGAACTGTGCACAGCCATTGTTGTTTTGCATACAAGCTCTCTTTTTACCTAAGTTCAATTTTTGATAGTGTTCTTTGTTGGCATGTATTTTTACTTCCTCAGCAGCAGTATAAATTGTGCATGGTCTGTGGGGAGAGGTTGCCCAATAGGCCTATTGGCATTCTTACCACATACATCATATTTATGTTCTAAATAAAAACAAAAAACTGCGGATGCTGGAAATCCAAAACAAAAACAGAATTACCTGGAAAAACTCAGCAGATCTGGCAGCATCGGCGGAGAAGAAAAGACATATAAACGTCAACTCTTTTCTTCTCCGCCGATGCTGCCAGACCTGCTGATATTTATGTTCTGTTGCCTTCTATAGTTTCAGAAACTTGCACCAAGTCAGTTCTGCATTGAGGGTATTTTCAGCTGTTTTTAAAACGCAAGATGAGTAATGATTCAAGTGTTAAGGTGTTAAAAATGAACAGTAAAGATGCACCAAGCCATGGGTTGAAATTAAAATGGATGTATCGATTGCATGTTTGGTTTGTCCTTGCAGCACTTAGTGTTAAAAGTAAGCAGCAGTGACATCGTGTGGTTAGACAAGGAACATCTTAACTTTGACTTGATTATTCCTTATTTTTTTCAATTATGTTTGCATCGCACAGCTCTTAGTACATTGTCTTCTCCTTAAATTCTAGCAACAGAGGTTGGGATTGGAATACTAATTCAAATATTTTCTAATTTGGACAAGCTATTAAATCATATGGAAGACACGACTAAAATCAAAAATGTATCTATTTGGATATAACTATTATGAGACATATTGGGATTTATCATTTAAGTATCCATTGAAACCTGAAGTGGTCCTGTATAAACCCACTCAAAAATGAGCAAAGTCTATGTTAATATGACTGAAGTAGAGTATTACTGTGTTATAAACAGTAGGATTGGTATCTGTTACATAATATTTGCAACATTATAAGATTTTGCCAAATGATTTTTGGTAGCAATGTTAAACACTGGTAGTTGGGTAGCTAGCCCTGTGTTGGAGAATTACTGCCATTTAAACTGATATTTTAAACAAACATTATTAGTGCCTGAGCAAAACTATTCACAAAATATGTATAAAATCATTATGGTATAATGTTACCAGTTCTTACTGCTAACTAGACTGGATTATTATTTAACAATTTATGCCTTTTAAACTTGTACCTATATAGTCATCTTTTGTTTGCAATATAAACTAACTATTATTGGCCTTTGAAATACAGTGGAGCAACCTTTATTCGTGTACTGCCAACAGGAAATTCAAATGTGGCCATTTGGTTGTGATTTATAAGACTGCTGAAGACTTGTTCTACTTCATAGTTGGATGTAGCTATCTTTGTTTTATTCACTACAAAATTCTATAGACTCTGGAGCAGTTCCTACAGATTGGAGGGTGGCAAATGTAACCCCACTATTTAAAAAAGGGGTGAGATAAAACAGAATTACAGACTATTAAGTCTAACATCAGTAGTGGGGAAAATGCTAGAGCCTATTATAAAAGACGCAGTAACAGAATACTTGGAAAGCAAGCATTAATGGGATTAGACAAAGTCAGCATGGGGTTATGAAAGGGAAATCGTGCTTAACTTATCTACTGGAGTTTTTTAAGGATGTAACTAGTAGAATAGATAAGGGAGAACTAGTGAATTTGGTGTGTTTGGATTTCAAGAATTTTTGATAAGCTTTTGATAAGGTCCCACATAAGAGGCTAGTGGGGAAAATTAAAGCACATGGGTTTGGGGGTAATGTACTGGCATGGATTGCGAATTGATTGACCGATTGGAAACAGAGAGTGGGAATAAATGGGTCTTTTTCCGTGTGTATATATGATGACACAAAGCTGGGCGGGGTTGTGAGTTGAGGAGGATGCAAGAAGGCTTCAGGGTGGTTTAGACAAGTGTGCGTGGGCAAACATGTGGCAAATGCAGTATAACGTGGATAAATATGAAGTTGTACACTTTGGTGTGAAAAATCGAAAGGCAGGGTATTAGTTAAATGGTGCTATATTGGAAAATATGAATATAAAAAGGGATCTGGGTGTCCTTGTACACCTGTCAATGAAAGTAAATAGGCAGGTGCAGCAAGCAATTAGGAAGGCAAATGGTATGTTGGCCTTCATCGCAAGAGGATTTGACTTCAGAAGTGGGGATGTCTTACTGCGGTTAAACGGGGCCTTGATGAGACCACACCTGGAATATTACGTGCAGTTTTGGTCTCCCTACCTAAGAATATACTTGCCATAGAGGGAGTGCAGCGAAGGTTCACTAGGCTGATACTGTGGATGGCCGGACTGTTGTATGAGGAGAGATTGGTTCGACTGGGCCTGTATTCACTAGAGTTTCGAAGAATGAGAGGGGATCTGATTGAAAAGTATAAAATTCTAACAGGGCTGGACAGGCTGGATGAAGGGAGGATGTTTCACCTGGTTGGGGAGTCTAGAAGTAGGGGCCACAGTCTCAGGATATGGGGCAAGCCCTTTAGGATTGATAAAGAAAAATTTCTTCACTCAGAGGGTGGTTAACCTGTACAATTCTCTACTACAGAAGGCTGTGGAGGCTGGGTCACTGAGTATATTCAAGAAAGAAATTGATAAATATTTGGATATTAGGGGCATTTGGGGTATGGAGAGAAAGAAGGAATATGGTATTGAGATAGAGGATCAGCCATGATCATATTGAATGGCAGAGCAGGCTCGAAGGGCTAAATGGCCAACTCCTCTTAGTTTCTAACTTTCTGCATGCACTTTTGTTTCAATGGATAATGAAACCATGCCCATCAATTTCAGATGATTGAACAGACTGCTTAAACTCTGCTTTTCAGGTAGTAGTGTTGGCACCAATACCAAGTTGACCAAATACATTGTGATTGGAAGCAGAAACCACCCATTCTTTCATGTCAGCTTAGTTCAATGGTAGCACTTCCTTGTGATTCAAGCTTCACAAAATTTAAGCACTATGTAGGCTATCAGTGCAGTACTGAGGGAGTAGTGCATTGACAGCTGTTGACTTCCCCATAAAATGCTAAATCAGTACCCTGTCTGCCTTTCAGCTAGAATCAAAAGATCCTGCTGTCTTGCCTAATGTTCTTCTTTCATGCAACAGTACTCAAAGCTGGTTCACAGGACTTTTTTATGTACAAACAGCCACATTTGTTGACATGACTAGTGACTACAAAAGTCACCCATTGCCAATGAAGCACTTTGACATGTGCTGAGGCACTGCATGCATGTAAGTTCTTCCTTCATAAATCACTTTAATTAGAGAAATACATATTTGTTTGAGGTATGTTAATGGCACTGTTGGGAATGGTAATGTTAAGGGTGGCTGAAAATCAGTAATCCTCCTGATACACTACTTAATCCTGGCAGGCTTGCACCAGAAGGGAAGGAAATTTTGATGGGACTCAGCTATGTTGGTTCCATCGAAGCATTTAAATTTCTCCAGTTGTCTGAGAGTGGAGTCTTCACCTGTCATAAACAAGGCTGTTGTTGCGTAGATGGATAGGGAATTTGTGTTTGGCATAGTCTGGTGAGACTAGACATTATAAGAACATGAGAACAGGAATAGGCCATTCAGGCCCTCAAGATTGCTCTGCCATTCAATGATATCATGACCTAACCTCATATACCCACATTTTCTTCATTTCTCTTTATGCCTTTGGCTAACAAAAATCAATCTATCTCAGCTTTAAAATGAACAATTAACCTAGCACAATTGCTGTTTGTGGAAGACAGTTCCAAACTTCAATCGTCCTTTTTGTGAAGAGTATTGTCTTAATTTCACTCCTGAGAGGTCTGGCTCTAGTTTTTAGACTTATGCACCCCAGTACTGAACTCGTCAACTAGCAGAAATAGTTTTTCTCAATCTACCCTATATGTTCTTAATAAATTGAAAACTTAAATCAAGTCACCCCTGAGCCATCTAAATTCCAGAGCATTCGGTCCTAGTTTGTTTAAGCTCTGCCCATGGCTTAACCCTTGGGATCAAGATATCATTCTAGTAAACCTGTGCTGCACTCTCTCCGAAGCCAATGCTTCCGTCCTAAGTAGATCTGCTCGCAGTACTTCAAGTGCGTTCTAACCAGGGCTTTGTATAGCTGCAATATGACTAACTTGTATATTCTAGGTCTCATATTTAATAAATCCCATTATCCTTTGATTTTTTTTCCTGCATCTTATATTGTCATGATCTGTGTATTTGACCTCCAAGCTTCTCTGGTCTTCTACTGTTTCTAACTTCTTGGCAATTAGTGCGCTGTTCTATGCTTTTTAAATCCAAAGTAGATGACCTCCCATTTGACTACATTGAAATCCATTTGTCACAGTTTTGCCCATCAGGCTAATCTGTGAATAATGTTAGGCTTCCATCTAAACTGCTTACAAAGCTGCCTATTTTTGTGTCATTGGCAAATTTGGTTATGTAGCTTTCTATCCCAACATCCAAGTTGTTAATATGGTGAATAGCTCAGGCCCCAATACATAATTGCGCAAAAGCAAAACATTGCAGATGCTGGAAATCTGAAATAAAAACAAAATGCTGGAGATATTCTGCAAGTCTTGGCAGCATCTGTGGAGAGAGAAACAAGGTTAACATTTCAGACCTGATGATAGGTCATAGACCTGAAACATTAACTTTGCTTTTTATCTCTATCGATTTTACCACACGTTCACTATTTCTAGCATTTTCTGAAAAGAAATTACAGATCTTTGAGGGACACCACTAGTAACATCCTACCAATCTGAGTTATCCCTATCCTGTTTCCTTCCTCTCAGCCAATTTCCTAACCAGGTCAATAATTTGCCTTCAATTTCATGGGCTTCAACTTTAGCTAACAGTCTCTTATGAGGAACTATATAAAGTGCCTTCTGGAGGTCTATATAAATAACATTTATAGCCATTCCCTTGTCCACTTCTTTAGTTACCGCTTCAAAGTAAACTTAATCAGATTTACAAGGCATTATCTACCCTGTACAAATCCATAATAATAATAATGAAATACTGCAGATGCTAAAATAAATAACAGCAAGTGCTGGAAGAACGCAGCAGGTCTGGCAGCATCTGTAGGGTTGCCAACCCTCCAAGGTTGGCCTGGAGCCTCCAGGAATTGAAGATCAAGCTCCGGCACATTGCTGCGTATAACTTTTTTTTGTCATTTTCTTTGAACATTTCTCTTTACCAGATATAAAATATTGAAAATGAGAGGAAAGAAAGGCTGTTTGGTTGACAGTCAAGCATCATCCAAATGGGTAATAAGTCTTTTTGCTTTCCAGTTGGTCTATGAAGGTTGTGTGGCACAAGGATGGATGTGTCAGATGATTAATAGCTGGAGAGTGGGGGCATGTCATGTGCTGAAACCTTCAGGAATATTTTTAATCACGGTTGGCAATCCTAAGCATCTGTAGAGAGAGAAACAGAGTTAATGTCTTGAGTCCAACTCCCTTTGGAAGGGAGTTACAAATCCATGCTGGATTAGTTGAAAAGTTTCAAGGTGTTCTGTCACCCTATCCGAAATTATGGATTCCAGCAATTTCCAACAGCAGATATTAGGATAAATAGTCTATAATTCCCTGGTTTCCCTGTGTCACCTTTCAGGCCACCAAATATTGGAGGACCTAGAACTCTAATCCTCGATCAGTTGTCATCCTGACCTGTGCAAATTAGGGGCATCCATTTGACCCATGAACTTAGCAGAGTTAACAGTGGAGGCTTCAGGTAGGCATCTGATATGGAGCTTTGGCCCCAAGATATTAAATTAAAAAATCAATAGCTGAAGATAATTGCAAGTTATGCATTTGCATAAACCAACTCCTGAAGTATGAATTTAGTACAAGGATTATACAAACAAGACATAAAATGGTATCAACTTTGTATTGAAGAAGCTTCTATTTCATTAAATGGGAGATTTGGTTTTTGGGGAAACAGCAAAATGTTAATTCCTATCACTGGAAATACTGCAGACAGAGTGGTGAGGCAGTCGTTTGGTGGAATGCATGCTCCTGACTATGCAAGTGGTGAAGTATTTTATTCTGTGAGGAATTTACGTATTTTTTTGTGTAAAAATGAGAGCTTTTCCACAAGACCCTTTTACTAAAGCAGGCAGTGAAAAGGTCAATTTGGTACCACAACATTTTATCCTCTTTTATTTCCTATAAAATTGGACTTTTATAATGTAATTTTAATACCTTTATCTTAGAATCTTAATCCTAAAAAAAACTCATTGGGCAGGAAAGAACCACAAACAGATCAGCCTTGATCTTATCCAATGGTGGAGTAGGCTTGAGGGGCCGAACAGTCTACTCTTCATCCACATGTCACGTTCCACCTACTCCTGTTATTTGTTATAAATGCATCATTTCATTATCCAGATTTGCGGCCCATTCAGACTTTGGAAAGCTGCCATGTGATTTTAAACTGCTGATCTCATATCAGTAACTTAATTTGGATATCATCTAGGCAATAGCTGGGCAAAGTTTCTACTCTGCTACCCAGGTGAAGTCTCAGCAGCTGTGGTTCTATGCATAGAGGAAGCTCCTGTTACAGCAGTTGCATTTTAAGGTCTAAATTTCCACAGATGTTCTCTTGTTAGTCTGCTTTAACTTCGGTTGAAGTGCTGAAGCAACCCCAAAAAGAATATATAAGTGGTAAGATCTTGTCAGTATAGCATTGCTGTATATTTTATGACACTCATGCTTATCTGGTTGAGCTTGGAGGTTGGGAACTTTAGTTCCCTACAGACCTAAGACTTTCTGCGCATGCGCAGGCCACCTAAAAGGAAGGAGCAGAGAAACAAATTTCAAATTAGTGAAACGAGCTGCAGGGAGCAGACTTTATTTGAAGTGGGCTCGGGAGAAACCCTGGTAATCTTAGAGGGCTGAGAGGTAGCCTTGAAGATCTGAGAAGGCAGCAGAAGGTTGGCGACTCTGTGCTGCAGGGCATTAGGGCTCAGGTACTCCTTTGGAGCAGTAGTGTTCTGCTTGGTGCGGCTGAAGAGCTGAAATTGCGCTTGTAAGTTGATGCTTGAATCCAGGGAAATGGAGTCTCAGAAAGTGGGATTGAAACGAAACCGTGTGAGGTGTGCTGAGGTTGAAGCCATCCAAACTGGAACGACTTTGAGGGAATTCCAAAGCGAGAGCTTTGAAGTTGAAGGTTGGAAACCCATGTGAGAGATACTGAGTCTGTGAGATTAGTTCACTCTCAGTGTGACTAACATCTGGGTGGATTGTTGAGAAATCCATGATATCTGTTTAGATCACATCTCTCACTTGTCTACAGTTTGCCTATAATGCATATGTATCTCATAATAACCCTGAATGTTAGAGTATAAGATAGATATTGTAAATTGTTTTATCTTTCTAACTTTGTATAGTAAACTTTATTTTTGTGTGTTCAAAACCCCTGGAATCTTGTAGCTTTCTTCACTGAGCAAGTGTCTTGAATCACGAACTTGGTCTACTTGAAACAAAATGTTATTGGTGCCTAACCAGACCTCACCAACAACTTGGGAGCCTGGCCAAGGTTTATAACAATTTCAAGTGAAAAGCTAGTGCTGCAGAATGATCAAATAGGCCGTTCATCTTTAATGTTACTTAGCACCACTTTGTATGTAATATCTGTTAAATTTACTTGTAGAACTTCCAATGCTGGGGGACGTATTAGCAGTGCCTCTCCACTGAATCCTTCCAGGGACTAACTATCTAACTTAGTTATTAGTTCATCCTTAGTTTCAACAAAATCTTCATCGTTAATGGATTTTTGTTAACCCTCTTACTATTACAATATTGCAATGGCACGTAATTTGCATAGTTATGCTTGTTTCTAGTTCCATTCTTGCCTATGTGAAGCCTTAATTATGGTTTTGTATGTTTTGGCATTCTTCCCAGTGACTTCCTTCATCTATCTTCCTACAGAGTTTGTAGAGATGGATTCCTGTTATTTCATTTTGTGTTGTCTTGTCCATGTTTAGTCTGTGCTTACTTGTCCTTAGTACTGAGCCTGCAGAATAAGTACATACTATGTCCTTTGTCTCCAGCTAAGAAATCCTTTATTCCTTGCAGTTCTTTGAAGGATAAATCTGCATCTGACTTTGCCTTTGAATGTTATCGAATGGGGCTGGATGAACTTAATTCAAGAACACTGAGGGAAGTGACAGCAGAAATTGCAGAGTCACTGGCCATAATTTTCCAGTCTTCCTTACACTCAGGGATGGTGTCAGAGGACTGGAGAAGTGCAACTGTTGCACCCTTGTTCAAAAAAAAGTTATAGAGATAAACCCAGTAACTGCAGGTCAATGTTTAAACTTGGTGGTGAGGAAGCTTCTAGAAAAGATAACTTGGGACAAAATTAATAATCACTTGGGAAAATGCAGATTCATTAAGAAAAGCCAGCTTGGATTTGTTCAGGGAAAATCGTGTTTAATTAACTTGCTCGAGCTTTTTGATGAGGTAACAGAGAGGGTTGATGAGGGTAATGTTGTTGATGTATGTGGACTTCCAAAAGACATTTATAAAGTGCTGCACAACAGACTTGTGAGCAAAGTTTTAGCTCATGGAATAAATGGGACAGTTGCAATGTGGATATGAAATTGGCTAAATGACAGGAAACAGAATGCAGTGGTTAATGGTTGTTTTTCGGACTGGAGGAAAGTTTGTAGTGGAATTCCCCAGGTGTTGATTTTAGGACCCTTGCTCTTCCAGATATATATTAATGACCTAGATCTTGATTTGCAGGATGCAATTTCAAATTTATGGACAATACAAAACTTGTAAGTATTATGAGCATTGTGGAGAATAGCATAGGACTTCAAAAGGCTCTAAAGAAGAGTCATACAGATTTGATGTTAACTCTGTTTCTCTCTCCACAGATGTTGCTAGATCTGAGTTTTTCCAGCATTTTCTGTTTTTATTTCAGAAAGATATAGACAGGTTGGTAGAATGGGCAGACAAGTGGCAGATGAAATTTAACGCAGAGAAGCATGAAGTGAATCATTTTGGTAGGAAGAACGCAGAGGGACAATATAAAACAAGGGGCACAATTTTAAAGGTGATACAGGAGCATAAAACACTGAAGGTGGCAGAACCAATTGAAAGTACGGTGGATAAAGCATACAGCATCGTAGGATTTATTGATAGGGGCATAGAGTACAAAAGCAAGGAGGTTATGTTAAACTTGTCTGTAACAATGGCTGGCCTCAACAGGAGTGTTGCGTTCAGTTCTGAGCATTAGAGCAAGTGCAGAAAAGATTCTCAAAAATGTTTCCGGGGATGAGGAAGTTCAATTATGCAGATAGATTGAAGAGGTTGGGATTGTTTTCCTTGGAGAAGAGATGGTTGAGAAGAGGTGGCCTTCTATCCAGCTTCACCTGCTCCAACCCCCTTAAACAGTATGAATTTCATCACATTTCCACTTCTCTTCAGCTTTGAAGAGGGGTCGTATGGATTTGAAATGTTAACTCTGTTTCTCTCTCTGCAGATGCTGCTAGACCTGAGTTTTTTCAGCATTTTCTGTTTTGATTGAGAGGAGGTTTGATAGAGGTATTCAAAATAATGAGGGTTCTGGACAGTAGTAGCAGGAAAAAACTGATTTCATTGGTGGAAGGATCGAGAACAACAGGCCACAGATTTAAGGTAATTGGCGAAAGAAGCAATGGAATCATGAGGAAAAGCTTTTTCATGCAGCGAGTGGTTGGTATCTGGAATGCACTGCCTTAGAGTGTGGTAGAGGTAGGCTCAATGAAGGCACTTAAGAAGGAATTGGATTATTATCTGAAAAGGAAGAATGTGCAGGGCTAGGGAGAAGGCTGAAGAGTGGTGCTAGGTAAATTAGCCAGCGCAGACACGAGAGGCCAAATGGCTGCCTCCTGTGCTGTAACCATGCTGTGATTCTGCTATTACACTTCCTTTGGTAGTTTCATTTACATAGTGCACATTCTTTATTCCTTTCAGATTACAATGACTGATGGTGTTTGGTTATGCAGCCGCCTTTTCCAGTTGTGATTTCCAAAATAGACTCCATCTTTCTATGATGAATTTAATTTCTCACTTCATGAAGTGGACACTTTATGTCCACTCGCCAGAATTTAAATTCCCATCCAAAATTTAAGACCAGATTTAAAACTGGGTGGAATCCAGGTAGAATGAGGATTTTATCTAATATAAAATCTTTAGATCTTATTTGCTTTGTTTTGATTGACATCAAGCATGTACCATTTCGAGTTAGTAGAGACTAGTTACCTAATTTTCAATTTAAACTGCTCAGCATAATTGGTCAGTCACGTAAATACCAATTTACCAGTCACAGAAAATTAAGCTATGAAAAATATAGTAAACTTTCACTAGCATTTGAGTATCTTGTGGAGGTAAATGTCCCTCAAGCAGCTGCACCAAAGAGACCTCCACCACATAATGCTTCATTCAAAATGCATCAAAATGTTTCAACACACTACACACAGTGAATTATATTCTGAAGTGGCTAATTTGATATATAGACAAATACAGAAACTATTCTGCATCAATAAATAATTCCCCACAAATAATCAGGTGCTGCTGACTTTTAGGTTGTATTGGTTAAAGCAGTTTTATTAACTTGGATATATGGAGAACTTTCTGCTCTTATTCAAATATTGTATGAAATCTTTAACATCCCTGGAAGGGAATCACTGCAACTTACCTAGTTACGTCTCTTTGATCCAAGAACTTTCTGTCCACTTGCCAGAATTTAAATTCCCATCCTAGATTCCAAAATTTAAGACCAGATTTAAAACCGGTAGAATGAGGATCCCCTCCACATACTGTACTAAACCCTTTCTGCAGATCTGCCCCTCTCCACAATTAGGTGCAGTTAGAATTCCAGTTCTCATTTGTTCAAGCCCAGGCAAGGGATTTTCTGAACCAGAGGTTAACTGAGCAGCATTTATGCCTGTATAGTGATGTTGAAGGTAATTGCTGATGTTTCACATTAGGGTACTGCAATATGATACCTTCGCTATGTGTTTGAGTGACTTCCAAGTAGGTCCTGCCTAAAGTTTGTTAAAAGTATAAGGAATTGGACACACAAAGCATCCTATGAGTGGTTAAAGGATGGAATGATTTTCTGTGCAGATAATTTAACGTAACCCTACTGACGGGGGAAAAAATCCATCCTGTTTAATTTAGGTGCATGAATCTTTCCTTAGTATAAACACCAAGGAACAAGCATAACAAAAACAGAATTACCTGGAAAAACTCAGCAGGTCTGGCAGCATCGACGGAGAAGAAAAGAGTTGACGTTTCGAGTCCTCATGACCCTTCGACAGAACTTGCGTTCGAATCCAAGAAAGAGTTGAAATATAAGCTGGTTTAAGGTGTGTGTGTGGGGGGCGGAGAGATAGAGAGACAAAGAGGTGGGGGGGGGGGTGGGGCGATGTGGTTGTAGGGACAAACAAGCAGTGATAGAAGCAGATCATCAAAAGATGTCAACGACAATAGTACAATAGAACACATAGGTGTTAAAATTAAAGTTGGTGATATTATCTAAACGAATGTGCTAATTAAGAATGGATGGTAGGGCACTCAAGGTATAGCTCTAGTGGGTTTTTTTTATATATAATGGAAATAGGTGGGAAAAGGAAAATCTTTATAATTTATTGGAAAAAAAAAGGGGAAGGGGGAAACAGAAAGGGGGTGGGGATGGGGGAGGGAGCTTACGACCTAAAGTTGTTGAATTCAATATTCAGTCCAGAAGGCTGTAAAGTCTTACACAAGCATAGCCTGGAGTGAAATAGAGTATGTTCCACAGAACTTTGTGGCTAAGTAAAATTTAACTACCAATAATGGCAGCTATAGAACTCATTAATTGTAACCAATTGACTCTTTTTACTTTATTTTGAGTTCTTTTTAGCTTCAAAAAGACACATGAAAACATTTTTTGGCCCTACCATTTATACTTAAAGCCGCCCACTGGTTGAAGGATTTCTGAGTACACCTTGAAGTCCTTTTTATCCTCAGAACTAGGAGCTGCACTTTACTATTAGTAATTTCAGTAGATTTGGTAGGTGCCCAAAGCTTGCAGATGCTCAGTCTGTATTTTGCTGCTGGCTGCCTTTGAACAATCAATGTCCATATACTATACTGTGGACTTTTTAAAAAAAGATTATTCTTTCATGGGATGTGGGTGTCACTGGCAAGGTCAACATATGTTGTCCTTGAATTGAATGGCTTGCTAGGATGTTTCAGAGGACATGTCAGTAAGGGAAGTGCAAGGAGACAGGCGACTATGCCAGAGTGAGACGGAGACCAAGTGAGTAATGAATTAGGCTCATGTGGGAATTCGGTGTACAGGGGAAGAGATGTCATATACATATAATAATTCCTATGTCAGGAACAGGAGCAGCTGAGCAGAAATGGGCGTGGGTGTATACCTCACCTTTGGAGCTGAGTTTGGAAAAAAAAAATCAAACACTGATATCATAGGAAAACCTTAAGTTCATTGGTTGGTAAGAAACTGTTGTTAGGGAGTCATTTTAAATGGCTGTAAATTAGAAAAGCATATTTTTAAAGAGGTATTTTCTTGGATTTAAGTAAGAAACATGAGGAATAAGGGGAAGTCAGGGCCAGTAACGTAAAGTAATATAAATAAACTGAAGTAAAATAAAGTTAACTAAGAGAAGTAAAATTAAGACATGGCAGGGCAGCTCGGTCATGTGGAATGTGTGTCCTGTAATATGTGGGAAGTTTTGGAGACTACTGGTCACCTAGATGACCACATGTGCAGGAAGTACTGCCAGCTGCACAAACTTCAGCTCCGGGTTTTAGAGCTAGAGTGGCAGCTGGAGCACTGTGGTGTACCAGAGAAGCTGAGAGCTATGTGGACCACATGTTCAGAGAGGTGGTCACACCACAGGTTAGGAGCATGGAGGCAGAAAGGGAATGAGTGACTGCCAGGTAGTCCCAAGAGAACCAAGCAGGCGGTGCAGGAGTCCCCTTGGATCCTGCTTGCTAATTGGTTTTCCGTTCTGGTGAGGGCATTGGTTCCTCAGAGGAGCGCAGTGAGAGCCAAGCTTGCGGCACCATGAGCAGCTTGGCTGTACGGGAGGGGAGGAAGAAGAAATTAACAGCAATAGTGATAGGGGATTTGTTAGTTAGGGGAACAGGCAGGTGTTTCTGCAGCCATAGACGTGACTCCAGTAAATGTATGTTGCCTATGTTGCCTCCCTGGTGCCAGAGTCAATGATGTCACCGAGTGGCTGCAGGGCATTCTTCTGGGTTAACAGACAGAGGTTGTGGTCCACGTTGGTACCAATGACTTGGATAGGAAGGAGGATGTTGTCCTGCAGACAGAATTTAGGGAGCTAGTTTGAAAATTAACGAGCAGGACCTCAAAAGTAATAATCTCCGGATTACTTCCGTGCCACGTGCTAGCGAGTAGAGAAGTAGAAGGATAAGGCAGATGAATGCATGGCTGGAAAGATGGTGTAGGATGGAGGGCTTTAGATTCCTGGGACACTGGGTTATGCTCTAGGGGAGATGGCACCTTTTTAAGTTGGATGGGTTGCACCTGAACAGAGCTGAGACTGAGTTCCTTGAGTGTTTTGCTACTGCTGCTGGAGGGGCTTTAAACTAACTCAGCAGGGGTTTAGAAAGCAGAAGAGATTATTGGAGACTAATAACAAGGGGTACAGAATACTGAGAGAGACAGATAGCACTAGAATAAAAAAAATAAGCTAATAGGTGGAGTCAGAGTAATGGAGAAAGTAATGAAATCTAAATCAGGGTTATCCTGCATGTATACTGCACTGCTTCTTTGGGCTGCATTAGAGCACTTCAGGTGGAGTTTAGTGAGAGAGGGACTTTTAAGGGTTAATTTCTATCTAAAGTCTAATCTTTAATTTAGCAACTAACCAAAAGTTGTTTTTCAGATTGGGAGGAAGTGAATTTTTACTCCATTTTAAAAATAGGAGTTATTCAGGCTCCACTTCCAGCTAGTTAATTAGTTAACTGGCTTAAACAGGTTTTCAGTAGCTAGATTCAGGCATCATAAAAGGAAGCCATCAACAGTGCTGAGTTTGTCTGCGCTAGAGCACTGCTCTGGGCTGCATTAGAGTACTTCAGTTGGAGATTGGTGAGAGAGGGAGTTTGGTGAAGAGGGAAGAAGGGATACTTTCGTTTTCTACCTTTTCTCAGTAAGAACAGTGGTGGCCTTGGTAAGTAGGACTTGGTGAGTATTTCTTCCGTCCTTAATCTCTAAACTAGAGGAAGTAAAAGTGAAAGAAGTAACTTAAGGGTACGTCATGACAGGGCAGCTTAGCCAAGTGGAATGCTCCTGTGCGATGTGTGAAGTCAGGGACATTTCCAGTGTCCAGGGTGACCATGTGTGCAGGAAGTGTCTCCAGCTGCAGCTATTCAAAATCTGCGTTTTGGAGCTGGAGCTGCGGCTGGAGTCGCAGTGGAGCATCTGCAGGGCTAAGATCCTTGTGGATAGCACTTACAGTGAAGTGGTCAAACTGCAGGTAAAGAGTGTGGGGGGTGGGGGGGGTGGGGGGGGGGGGGCGGTGGGATGCTTGGGAGGGGGCCATGAAAAATGAGTGGGAGAGTGGCAGTGTTAGGGGATTCTATTGTAAGGGGAACAGGTAGACGTTCCTATGGCCGCAGACATGACTCCAGGATGGTATGTTGCCTCCCTGGTGCCAGGGCCAAGGATGCCACTGAGCAGCTGCAGGACATTATGAAGGGTGGGGGATGAACAGGTTGTGGTCGTCGTCCATACCAGTACTAACAACAAAGGTAAAGAGGGATGAGGCCCTGAAAGCATAATATAGGGAGCTAGGAAATAAATTAAAAAGCAGGACCTCAAAGGTAGCAATTTCAGGATTACTCCCAGTGCTACAAGCTAGCGAGAGAAGGAAGAGGAGAATAGACCAGATGAATGTGGGGCTGGAGAGATGGTGTACGAAGGAGGAATTTGGATCCCTGAGGCATTGGGACTGATTCTAGGCAAGAATGGGACCTGTACAAAGTGGACAGGTTACACACAGCAGAACCGGGACCAATATCCTCGCAGGGGTATTTGCTAATACTGTGAGGGGGAAGGGTTTAAACTAGACTGGCAGGGAGATTGGGAACCTGAGGGGGGGTGGTTGGTGGGGTGGCTGTGCGGGGAACACATGAAAGGACACAAAGATTGCAAGACATAAGTAGAAGTCAAAAGGGGAAGGCAGAGGAAATGGTCTAGTAGCAAATAGGGCCATAGTACAAAAAAAATTTATAAAAATATTGAAAAGGCAAGTCTAAAGGCACTGTACCTGAATGCACAGAGCATTCATAATAAGGTAGACAAATTAACAGTGCAAATAGATGTAAACGGGTATAATATGATTCCGATTATGGAGACATGGCTGCAGTGTGACCAAGGCTGAGAACTGAATATCCAGGGGTGCTTTGTATTTAGGGTGGACAGGCAAAAAAGAAAAGGTGGTGGTGTGGAGTTGTTAGTTAAGGATGAAATCAATAGTGAGAGGGGATGTTGGGCAGAATTTTCCCAAATTTGCACTAAGTGCGGCAGTGGGTGGGAAAAATGCGGCATTCCAGCTGCTGATGGCGATGACAGGTTTTCACGCCGCATTGTCCCATTTCTTATTCATTCCTGGGAAACACACCATTTCCATGGTGGGCGGACTATCTTTCGCCCACCTACCATCACCCCGTCTTTGCATCATGTTAGCCGCCAGCCCCGCACTCATCGCTACCAGCTCACCACCGCTCCTGAAGGGCTCAGGTGCTGAAGGCGGGCAAAGATGCTTCTAAAGTTTCATGGCTGCATCTCTATGATGTGACCCTGATCAAGGGGGCAAGCGGGCTGCCCTCGGCCAGACAGGAGTCAGACATTCTCAGGGCTGTGTGAAGATCTATGGAGTGTCCTCACAGCACATCATCATTATCCTCATGCAATTGAGTGACTATTAGGGCCTCCACTGTGTCTCCATGACAGGAGCATTCTCGCAGGATATTGGCGCTGCCATAAGCCAGAATGGTATCAAATATTCACAAATGCAATGTGAGGAACTATGGGGTCACCTCACTGCATGTCATCATCATCCTCCACAAATCCAGCAGCATTGAGATCCTCCCAAGTGCACCTGCCTCGTCTAGCCAGTGCATGGGCCTCATCCCCGTCGTCGTTGCCTCTGAGGGCCTCCTCACCCTCATCCCCATTGGCATCCTCATCGGAAGAGATGTGCAGCTCATCCAACTCCCCCTCAGCCAGCTCATCTCCCTGTTGGAGTGGCAAGTTGTAAAGGGCACAGCAGATTATGACAATGCGTGACACCCTCTGCGGACTGTATTGCAGGGCTCCATCAGACTGGTTCAGGCACCAGAACCTCATCTTCATCCTGATGGTCTGCTCCATAAAGGTACCAGTTGCAGCATGAACCTCGTTATACCATTGCTGTGCTGCAGTCTGAGGCAGCCTCATGGGTGTCATCATCCATGGCCTCTGCAGGTACTCCTTGTTCCTGAGGAACCATCACTGTAGCTTCTGTGGACCCTGGAAGGCTGCAGGGATCTGTGACTGACTGAGGATGTAGGCATCATGCACACTCCCTGGAAACCGTGCACACACCTGCAGAATGCACACCAGCTCCATATTCAACGAATGGAAACCCTTGCGGTTGATGTAGCCCACCTTATTTTGCGATGGAGACCTGAGCGCCACATGAGTGCAGTCAATCGCACCCTGCACCTTTGGGAAACCCGAGATCTGGGTGAATCCAATCGCTCTTGCATTCTGACTGTCCTGGTCCAGGGTGAAATGCACAAAGCTGTGTGCCCTTGCAAAGATGGCATCTGTAACCTTATGGATGCATTTGTGGATGGAGGCTTGAGAGATCCCACTGAGGTCACCTGTGAGCTCTGAAAGGAGCCACTGGCATAGAAATTGAACACCGTGGTCACTTTCACAGCCACTGGCAGTGGATGCCCTCCATATCCTGGTAGTGCCAAATCCTGCAGCGGCTGGCAGATGTGAGTGAACCAGTTCCCTAGACATTCGCAGTCTTTGGTAACACTGGTTCTTGGTCATCTGCGGGAATGAAAGGCGGCGCCTATAGACCCTGGGTGTCACTAGGCACTGACCAGTGACGGCTCGCTATGGCTCTTGGGCGGCGTATGTGGGAGCCCCAGCTGCCCCTTCCTCCTGAGGTTGCTGCTTCTGCCTCTGCACAACCTGGAGTCTCGGTCTCTCCCCTCCATCATCTTCGTGCTCTGTAAGCCATAGGCATACAGCTAGTTCACCAGGCCCCATGATCCTGGTGTTGTACTCCTGCAGGATGAAAGAGACACATGGTTAGCGCGGATACACTAAGAACCTGCCCTGATTAAGTTTGATGACCTCATAACGCTTCCCGGAGAGTGCTGGCCACCACTTGGATGGCCAGAGATTAGTGCGCTACATGGCTGCCCTGTTAGCTTGAACCATGGGGGAGACTGGTCCAAACCGAGATGCTGATATTGCAAGGAGCTGTGAGCGCCTCCAGCAGTGAATGCTCCATGGTTAGCTTTAGCGAGGAGATTATACAACGTTTGCAGTCCAGCTGCTCTGCAGTCCACTAAAGTGCTCATGAATTTGCAGTCTGTGCTGGGTAGGGGGAGCTCTGGAGCACTTGGTGGCACTTTTATACCTCAGTGTTGCATGAGTGGGCAGATAACCGAGGAGCCTGATCCCAATCATATCAATGTGGCTGTGCCTGAACTGCCTCAGTTGCAGAGGAATGGTCACTTTCTACAGGTTTCCTGAATGTGTGACCACTTCTGTCACCCACTTTACCCTCCCCGCCCCAATGCTTGTGCACTATATTCAATGGCAGGGTTGCCCTGACTCCCCCCACCACGAGTTGCCTCAATGGCAAGGTTGCACTTGCCCCCACCGCTCCCCCTTAAAAGTCGCCTCTGAGGCAGGGCAGCATTCAACTCCATCCCCCCCCTCTCCCCCCAACAAACGCCCCTGAAACCTGCAAAGTAATAGGCGACCCTGGTCTCTCCAGTTGCTGTGCCCTCACCACCTGTTCACTCAAAATGTAGGCCGCTGAGTGCACGTCCGCCTGTGTGCTGTTGTGAAATACATCAGCAGGAAAGCACGCCGACGTGGATGGACGACCCAGCGGTGGTGCAAAAGCATATGCTGATGTTTTACAATGAGGTTCCCAACGACTGATGGCAGGAAACAGTGCCCACCATCAGCGACCTGTCTTCCTGCAGTCGCGAAACCAATTGCGCCATATTGTCCACTCACGCCACCTATCACGCCCGTCGCCCATTGGCTCAGAAAATCTAGATGTGAAATCAGCCTAGTTAGAGCTAACAAGCAACAGGAGCAGGTCAGAGGCTAGGAATCCTGTGCCGAGTAACTCATCTCCTGATTCCTCAGAACCTATCCACCTTCTACAAGGCACAAGTCAGGAGTGTGATGAAATACTCCCCACTTGCTTGGATGAGTGCAGCTCCCATCACACCCAAGAAGCTTGACACCATCCAGGACAAATTAGACACTTGATTGGCACCACATCCACAAACATTCACTCCCTCCACCATTGACGCACAGTAGCAGCAGTGTGAACAATCTAAAGATGCACTGAAGGAATTCACCAAGGCTCCTTGCACAGCACCTTCAAAACCTATGACCTTTACTGTCTAGAAGGACAAGGGCAACAGATAGATGAGAACACCTCCACCTGGAAGTTCCTCTCCAAGTTATTCACCATTCTGACTTGGAAATATATTGCCTTTTCTTCACTATTGCTGGGTCAAAATCATGGAACTCCATTCCTAACAGCACTGTGGGTGTACATACACCATATGGACTGCAGCAGTTCAAGAAGGCAGTTCACCACCACCTTTTCAAGGGTAACTAGGGATGGGCAATAAATGCTGTCCTAGCCGGTGAAGCCCACATTACATGAATTAATTTAAAAAAACGATGGAAAACGTTAGTGGGAGTTGTCTATAGGCCTCCAAAGAGTAATGGTAAATTTGGGGATGGCATTAAACTGGAAATTAGAGATGCATGTAACGGGACGCTACTGTAATCATGGGTGAATTTAACCTATATATAGACTGGACAAACCAAATTAGCAATAATACTGTGGCGGGTGAGTTCCTGGAGTGTGTATGAAATGACTTTTTTTAGACCAGTATGTCAAGGAACCAACCAGGGAACAGGCTATCCTAGATTTGGTATTGTGCAATGAGAATAATAATCTTGTGTGGGGTCCTTTAGGGAACAGTGACCATAATACAAAATTTTTCATTCGATGGAAAGTGAATTAGTCCGATCTGAAACTAGGGTCCTAAATCTAAACAAAGGAAACTATGAAGGTACAAGGCATAAGTTGGCTAAGATAGATTGGGGAGCTTCATTAAAAGGCATGATGATGGATAGGTAATGGCTAATATTTAAGGAATAAATGCATGTATTGCAACAGTTGTACATTCCTCTCTGGTGCAAAAATACAACAGGAAAAGTGGCCCAAAATAAATTAAAGACAGTGTTAGATCCAAAGAGGAGTCATACAAATGTGCTGGAGAAAGTAGCAAGCCTGAGGATTAAGAGCAGTTTAGGATTCGGTAAAGGAGGACCAAGAGATTGATTAAGAAGGGAAAAATAAAGCGTATGAGAGTAAACTTGCAAGGAACATAAAAGTGGACTGTAAAAGCTTCTATAAGTATGTAAAAAGAAAAGGATTAGTAAAAACAATTGTAGATCCTTACAGTCGGAAACAGGAGTATTTATAATAGAGAACAAGGAAATGGGAGAGCAATTAAACAACTATATAAAAACAAAAAAACTGCGGATGCTGGAAATCCAAAACAAAAACAGAATTACCTGGAAAAACTCAGCAGGTCTGGCAGCATCAACAACTTTAGGTCGTAAGCTCCCTCCCCCATCCCCACCCCCTTTCTGTTTCCCCCTTCCCTTTTTTTTCCAATAAATTATAAAGATTTTCCTTTTCCCACCTATTTCCATTATATATAAAAAAAAAACCCACTAGAGCTATACCTTGAGTGCCCTACCATCCATTCTTAATTAGCACATTCGTTTAGATAATATCACCAACTTTAATTTTAACACCTATGTGTTCTATTGTACTATTGTCGTTGACATCTTTTGATGATCTGCTTCTATCACTGCTTGTTTGTCCCTACAACCACACACCCCCACCACCCCCCCCTCCACCTCTTTGTCTCTCTATCTCTCCGCCCCCCACACACACACCTTAAACCAGCTTATATTTCAACTCTTTCTTGGACTCGAACGCAAGTTCTGTCGAAGGGTCATGAGGACTCGAAAGGTCAACTCTTTTCTTCTCCGCCGATGCTGCCAGACCTGCTGAGTTTTTCCAATTAAACAACTACTTTAGTTTTGTCTTCATGGAGGAAGACACAAATAACTTCCCAGAAATGCTAGGGAACCAAGGGTCTAGTGAGACAGAGGAATTGGTGGAGAAATGAATGGGGCTGAAAGCTGATAAATCCACAGGGCCTGATGATTTACATCCCAGGATACTAAAGGAGGTGGCCATGGAAATAGTGGATGCGTCGGTTGTCATTTTCCAAAATTCTGTAGATTCTGGTACAGTCCAGGCAGATTGAAGGGTGGCAAATGTAACCCCACCATTTAAAAAAGGAGGGAGGGAGAAAATGGAGAATCACAAACCGGTTAGACTAACATCAGTAGTAGGGAAAATACTAGAGTTATGGCACAGCCAATGGTAAATGCTGAGTTGTTGAAATCCCAAAGAGAAACTTGAAATAACTGCCACAACTTGTTTTGCAATTTGTATAAATTTCAGGATGCGTGCCTTGAATTCAATAGTAATAAGACTACCAAGTCTTACAGGTTTTTACAAAACTAGATTAAACATTTATTAATGTGAGAAATAATTTTAATCACATATATAGACCTATGAATTACTGCTATGATAACTTCTAAATCCCCTACTTAATCTGACGCCCAGTTACACTTTTGTTAAGGCAACAGTAAGATTTTAAAAGACCCAGGGAAAGTGAGACACAATATCCTGAACCAGTCGAATTCCAAGTCAGTTTTCTTAATTTCAGTTCTTTGAAAACAGCAACTTGAGGCATAAATGCTGAAGGCTTTTCACACTTGGTAGATCTTAAAAATGCCTGCCCTTACACACAGCCTTTGCTCCTCTATACATAAGAAAAGAGAAGCTTATGGCAGATAGTGAAGGCTCAATACAGCAAAGCCCTTAGAGGAGTATAAAAAGTGCAGAGGGGAACTTAAAAAGGAAATTAGGAAAGCTAGGAGAGTGCATGAGAAAGCATTGGTGGGTAGAATAAAGGAAAACCCAGAGGGGTTTTTTTAATATATAAAGAACAAGAGAATTACTAGGGAAAGAGTAGGGCCAATTAGGGATCATAGAGGTAATCTTTGTGTGGACCCAGAAGACATGGGTACAGTTCTCAATTAATAATTTGCATCGGTCTTCACAATGGTAAAGGGCGGCACAGGTATAGATATCAAGGTGGAGGACTGTAAAATATTAGAGGAAATTAACATAGAGAGAGGAGCTACTAGCGGGTTAGTGAACTTAAAAGTGGATAAATTCACAGGCCAGGATGAGATGTATCCCAGGCTGTTGAAGGAGGCAAGGGAAGATATATCAGCGGCCCTGCCAGTAATTTTCAAATCTTCCCTGGCCACAGGTGAGATGCTAGAAGACTGCTAACATCCTGAGGAAGGGATAGACCAGGAAATTACAGGCCAGTCCGTCTAACCTCAGTGGTGGCGAAGTTACTAAAAAGATTTCTGAGAGACAGAATTTATCTGCACTTGGAGAGACATGAATTAATCAGGGATAGTCAGCATAGATTTGTCAAGGGAAATTCATCTTTGACAAATTTGATTGAAGTTTTTGAAGAGGTAACCAGGAGGGTTGAGGGTAATGCATTTGATGTAGCCTGCATGCACTCTAGCAAGGCTTTTGATAAGGTCCCTCATGGCAGACTGATCAAGAAAGTAAGAGCCCAGGGGATCCAAGGCAAAGTGGCATGTTGGATTGAAAATTGGCTAAGAGGCAGGAAGCAGAGGGTGATGGTAGAGGGATGTTTCTGTGACTGGAAATGTTTCCAGTGGGGTTCTGCAGGGCTTGGTGCTGGGGCCCTTGCTGTTTGTGGTGCACATAAATGATTTAGACTTGAATGAGGGGGTATGATCAAGAGGTTTGTGGATGACACAAAAATTAGTAGGGTGATAAATAGTGAGGAGGATAACTGTAAACTGCAGGAGGATATCAATGAACTGGTCAGGTGGGCAGAGCAGTGGCATATGGAATTCAACCTGGAAAAGTGTGAGGTGATGCATTTGTGGAGGGCTAACAAGGCAAGGGGTTACACTATGAATGGTAGGACCCTGGAAAGTACTGAAGATCAGAGGGACCTTGGTGTGCATATCCACAGATCCCTGAAGGTAGCAAGGCTGGTAGATAAGGTGGTGAAGAAGGCCTATGGGATACTTGCTTTTATTGGCCAAGGCATAGAATACAAGAGCAGGGGGAGTCTGAGCTATGAGGAAAGATTGGACAGGCTGGGGTTGTTTTCCTTGGAGCAGTGAAGGCTGAGAGGGGATCTGGTAGAGGTGTATAATATTATAAGCGGCATAGATAGGGTGGATATGAAGGCACTTTTCCATTAGTAGAGGGGTCAATACCCAGGGGCATAGATTTAAGGTAAGAGGGGAGTTGGGAGAAATTTTTTCTCCCAGAGGGTCGTGGGAGTCTGGAACTCACTGCCTGAAAGAGTGGTTGAGTCAGAAACTCTGGTAACATTTAAGAAGCATTTAGACATTCACTTGTGTTGCCATAGCCTCCAGGGCTATGGGCTAAGCGCTGGAAAATGGAATTAGTGTAGTCAGATTTTTGGTGACCAGCATGGACACGATGGGCTGAATGGCCTCTTCCTGTGCTGTAAATGTCTGAGTCTATATTTTCCTCTTTGAATGCAAATTGCCATTGTTTCACCATGCCTTTGGACTTTATCTTTTTGATAAGTTTTACCAGTGATCTTTTGGAAAATAAACCTACTGTTTCTAAACTTCACTTGGCTAGGTGACACATTTCACTCCTCCTTCGGAAACAATCTAGTCTGGTTTATTTAAAAATGCAAATGTCCTTTTACATCTTACATTCTAAACTTCCCCCATGTTTACATCAAAGCCTTCAGACCAGCTGCCTTTAATCCAATTAAGTCTCTCACATACTGATACCACTATTTTACAATAAATTCCAATAACCTTATGAGAATTATTATATCTTATATCTGACATAGAGTGTATTAAAAAGGATGTGATAACAGGACACTTAGAAAATATCAACGGGATTAGACAAAGTAAATCTGGATTTATGAAAGGGAAATCATGTTTGACAAACTTATTGGAGGTTTTTTTGAGAACGTATCTAGTAGAACAGATAAAGGAGAACCAGTGGATGTGATGTATTTGGATCTTCAGAGAGCTTTTGATAAATTCCCATAAAAGAGGTTAGTGTGCAATATTAAAGCACATGGGATTGGAGGTAAAATGTTGGCATGAATTGAGAATTGGTTAGCCGATAGGAAACAGGGTAGGAGTAAACGGGTCTTTTTCAGAGTGGGAGGCAGTGACTAGTGGGGTATTGCAGGGATCAGTGCTTTGGCCCTAGCTATTCACAATATATATGAATGGTTTGGATAAGGGAACCAAATGTAATATTTCCAAATTTGCTGATGACACGAAATTTGGTGGGAATGAGAGTGTTGAGGAGGGTTTTAAGAGGCTTCAAGGCGATTTGGACAGGTTGAGTGAGTGGGCAAATCTATGGCAGATGCAGTATAATGTGGATAAGTGTGAAGTTATCCAATTTGGTAGGAAAAACAATGGCAGAGTATTATTTAAATGGTGATAGATTGGGAAATCTTGTTGTACAAAGGGACCTAGGTGTCCTTGTACATCAATCACTGAAAGCAAGCATGCAGGTGCAGCAAGCAGTTCAGAAGGCAAATGGCATGTTGGCCTTCATTACAAGAGGACTTGAGTACAAGAGCAAGGATTTCTTACTGCAGCTGTACAGGGCCTTGGTGAGACCACACCTAGAGTATTGTATGATTTTGGTCTCCTAACCTAAGAAAGGATATACTTACCATAGAGGGAGTGCAGCGAAGGTTCACCAGACTGATTACTGAGATAGCAGGATTATTGTGTGAGGAGAGAATGGGCCGACTAGGCCTGTATTCACCAGAGTTTAGAAGAATGAGAGGGGATCTAATTGAAACATATAAAATTCTGACTGGGCTGGACAGACTGGATGCAAGGATGATGTTTCCTCTAGCTGGGGGGTCTAGAACAAGGGGCTACAGTCTCAGGATATGGGGTAGGCCATTTAAGACTGAGATGAGAAATTTCTTCACTCAGAGGGTGGTGAACCTGTGATATTCTGTACCACAGAAGGCTGTGGAGGCCAAGTCACTGAATATATTTAAAGAGGAAATAGATTTTTAGACTCTAAAGGTGCCAAGGGGTGTGGGGAGAGAGAGCAGGAGTATAGTGTTGAGATAGAGGATCAGCCACGATCATAATGAATGGTGGAGTGAATGGTGGAGCAGGCCCAGAAGAGTTGAATGATCTACTCCTCCTGTTTTCTACATATATGAATGCACAGAGTACAGTAAATAAGTTTAGTGAGTTACAGGCTCAGATTGCCATGTGGAATTATGATGATGTGGTTATAACATAGACCTCGCTCAAGCAAGGGCAGGACTGGGTGTTAAGTATTCCTGGGTACAATGTGTTCAGGAAAGATAGGGCAGAAAGAAAAGGAGGTGGTGGTGGCTATATTGGTTAAGGAGAGTATTGCAGTGCTGGAGAAAGAGGATGCCCCTGAGAGTTCAAGGACAGAATCAATTTGGCTAGAGCTAAGGAACAAAAAGGGTGCAATTACATTGTTTGGTGTAGTATATAGGCCACCAAATAATGGGAAGGATGTAGAGGAACAAATCTGCAGTGAATTTAGAGTGTTGCAAACATTATAGAATAGTTACATTGGGGACTTAATTACCCAAATATAGACTGGGATAGTGGTAGTGTAAAGGACAGAGGGGCAAGAGTTCTGAGAGGGTGTTCAAGAGAATTTTCTACAGCAGTGTGCCCAGTCCAATGAGAAAGGAGGCACTGCTAGACTTGGTTCTTAGAAATGAGGTGTGGTAAGTAAATCAAGTGTCAATGGGGAAACATTTAGGAGACAGTGATCATTGTATCATAAGGTTGAGGATGGTGTTAGAAAAGGACAATGGGCAATCCAGAGTAAGAACGAGTAACTGGGGGAGAGCCAATTTCAATGCGGCAAGAATGGAGCTGAGTCAAATAGACCGGAACCAAAGGTTGGCAGAAAAAACTGTAGCGTAACAATAGGCTATCAAGAAGAAATGGTTCGGGCACAGTCCAGGCATATTCCATTGAAAGGGAAAGGTAGGGCAAACAGATCCAGAGCTCCCTGCATGAAAAAGAAGATAGAAATTAAGATAAAGAAGAAAAAGTATGCTTATCAATGGTGTTGGGTAGAAAATACAATTGAGAACCAAGCTGAATACAGAAGGTTCAGAGAAGTGAAGAAGCAAATAAGAGAAGAAATAGAGATTATGAAAAAAGACTGGTAGCCAACATAAAGGAGAATCCCAAAATCTTCTATAGACACATGTAGTAAAAGGGTGGTTAAAAAAAGGAGGGCTGATTTGGGACTAAAAAGTGGATTTACAGATGGAGGAAGTGTGCATTGCCAAGGTATTAAATAAATACTTTGCATCTGTCTTTACCAAGGCCATGGCGATGGGAGGAAACTCTGTCACTAGAAGAGTTCAAAATTGATGAGGAGGAGGTATTGGGTAAACTATCGGTACTTAAAGTTGACAAGGGACCGGATGAGATGCATCCAAGGATATTGAAGGAAATGAGAGTGGAAATTGCAGGGCCGCTGGCCATAACCTTTCAGACTCCCCTAGACTCAGGGGAGGTGCCAGAGAACTGGAGAATTTCAAACATTATGTCCTTATTTAAAAAAGGTTATAAGGATAAGCCCAGCAACTACAGATGAGTCAGTTTAACTTCGGTGGTGGGGAAGCTTCAAGGAACAATTATTCAGGACAGAAATAATAGTCACATGGAAAATGGGTTGATTCGGAAGAGCCAGCATGGATTTCTTATTGGAAAATCATGTTTAAGTAACTTGAAGTTTGCTGAAGAGGTAACAGAGGGTTGATGAGAGTAATGCTGTTGATGTGGTGTACATGGACTTCCAAAATGCATTTGTACAGTGCTGCACAACAGACTTGAGATAAGTTATGGCTTGTGAAATAAAAGGGACAGTAGCAACGTAGATACAAAACTGGCTGAGTAATAGGAAAGAGTGCGTAATGGTTCATGGATATTTTTAGGGCTAGGGGAAGGTTTGTAGCGGAGTTCCCCAGGCATTGGTATTGGGAACATTGCTTTTCCTGATATGTATTGATGATCTCGATCATGGTTTGCAATGAGGAATTTCAAGAATGATACAAAACTTAGAAGAATTGTAAACTGAGAGAAGGATAGTGTAGAACTTCAAAAGGACATAGATAAGTTGGTGGAGTGGACAGATAGGTGGTGGATGAAGTTCAATGCAGAAAGGTGTGAGGTGATTCATTTTGGTAGGAAAACATGGAGAGACAATATAAAATAAGGGGTACAACTCTAAAGGGTGTGCAGGAGCAGAGGGACCTGGGTGGAAATGTGCACAGATCATTGAAGGTGGCAGGACAGGTGGAGTGAGCAGTTAATAAAACATTAAGTATCCGAGACATTCCAGCTATTTTTATTTTGATTTTTGATTTTTTTTTTCAGATTTCCAGCATCCACAGTACTTTGCTTTTATTTAAGTATCCGGGCTTTATTAACAGGGGCATAGAGTACAAGAGCAAGGAGTTTATGCTGAACTTGAATAGGACACAAGTTAGACCTCAGCTGGAGTATTGTGAACAGTTCTGGGCACAAAACTTTAGGAAGGATGTGAACATATTGGAGAGAGTGCAGAAGAGGTTTATAAAAATTGTTCCAGGGATGAGCAACTGCAGTTATGAAGATAGATTGGAGAAGTTGAGACTGTGTTCTCCTGGCAGAGGAGAAGGCTAAGAGGAAATTTCATCAAAGTGCTCAAAATCATAAGGGGGATGGACAGAGTAGATGGGAAAATGAGAGGGCACAGATTTAAAGTGTTTTGCAAAAGAAGCAAATGCAATGTGAGAGAGAAAAAAAACTTTCACACAGTGAGTAGTTCAACTCTGCAATGCACTGCCTGGAAGTGAGGTGGAGGCAGGTTCAATTGAAACATTCAAGAGGGCATCGGATGATTATTTAAATAGAAACAATGTGCAGGGTTACAGGGAAAAAAGCAGGAAAATGGCACTGAGTCATAATGCTCATTTGGAGAGCCAGTGCAAACACGATGGACCGAATGGCCTCCTGCGCCATAACAATTCTATGATTCTGTGGCAACTGAGAGTTAACCATAAAGTTGTGGGTTTGGAGTCACATGTAGCCCAGACCAAGTAAGGATGGCAGATTTCCTCCCCTAAAGGATACCGGTGAGCCTGTTGGTTTCATGGTCATCATTACGGAGACCGGCTTCCAATTTCAGATTTAATAATTGAATTTAAATTCCACCAGCAGCTGCAGGGGGACTTGAACCTGGGTCCCCAGAGCATCAGCCTGGGCCTCTAGATTTCTAGTCCAGTGACATTACCACTACACTACCATCTGCTCATTTCTGAGAATTTTGCTGCCGCCATCTTTTCATCTCCAGTTCCTCATGGTATCTGGCAGGCCTGCCAACTGTTTTATGTGACAATGGAATCTGTGTACAATTGTGCACATCGTACAAATGGACATGGAAATGATTATTGGCTGAATTTTCGTCTCCCAGCACTGAGCAAATCCATGTTGGGAGGATCAAACGGGAGGTGTGTGAGGCCGCATTTTCATACTTATCAGATTCGCTCTACTCGCCAATTTCCCTGAGTCGGGAAATGTGATGGGTCCCGACCTGACGCTCACTTAGCAATAAAAGCAAAATACTGTGGATGCTGGAAATCTGAAACAAAAACAGCAAATGCTGGAAAAACTCAGCTGATCCAACAGCATCTATGGAGAGAAAAAAAAAGTTAAAGTTTGGAGTCCATATGACTCTCTTTCAGAGTCATACAGACTCGAAACGTTAACTATTTTTTTTCTCCACAGATACTGTTAGACCTGCTGAGTTTTTCCAGCGTTTGCTATTTTGGCTCATTTAGTGATGTGGGGTTTGCTATTTAAATGCTCCCTTAGGTTACTATTTTCCTGGAGGTGGGTGTGTTCCTGGAGGTGGGTGTGGAGGTTGTGAGAACCCAGGTAATTCAGTTTGTGAACCTTGAGGGAAGCCTGCTGTGGAGTCAGGAATCTTTTGGCCGGTATGTTTAAAAGCTCCTGCCAAATTCAAGTGTCATAATTGGATACTGTTTGGAATTAAGAGTCTAATGATGACCATGAAACCATTGTTGATTGTTGTAAAAACCCATCTGGCTTGCTAATGCTCTTGATGGAAGGAAATCTGCCATCCTCACCTGGTCTGGCTTACATGTTACTCCACGGCAATGCGGTTGACTCTTAAATGCCAAACTGCAAAATGTATCAAACTGCTAAAAAGTCAATAAAAAGGAATGAAACTGGACAAACCACCTGGCATTGACCAAGGCAATGGAAACCCAGCCCTATCGACCCTGCAAAGTCTCCCTCACTAACATCTGGGGGCTTGTGCCAATATTGTGAGAACTGTCTCACAGACCAGTCCAGCCTGACATAGTCATACTCATGAAATCATACCATATAGATCATGTCCCAGACACCACCATGATTATCCCTGGGTGTGTCCTGTCCCACCGGCAGGACAGACCCATTAGAGCTGATTTGAACCTGGGTCCCCAGAGCACCAATGGTAGGGAGTTGCACAGTCGAGAGGGAGTTGCCCTGGGAGTCCTCACCAGCAACTTTGGCTCCCAAGCCATCAGGTCAAACATGGGAAAGGAAACCTCCTGCTGATTACCACATTCTGCACCCCCTCAGCTGATGGGTCAGTGCTCCTCCATGTTGAACACCATTTGGAGGAAGCACTGAGGGTGGCAAGGGTGCAGAATGTACTCTGGGAGACCCCAATGTTCAGTACCAAAAGTAGCTTGGTAGCACCACCACAGACCGAGCTGGCCGAGTCCTAAAGGACATAACTGCTATACTGGCCGCAGTTGATGAGGGAAAAACATACTTGATCTCATCCTTACCAACCTGCCTGCCACAGATGTATCTGTCCATGATGGTACCAGTAGGAGTGACCACTGCCCAGTCCTTGTGGAGACGAAACCCATCTTCACATTGAGACGAAGTCATGCCTTCATATTGAGGATACCCTCCACTGTGTTGTGTGGCACTGCCACCATGCTAAGTGGGATAGATTTTGAACAGATTTAATAATTCAAGACTAGGTATCCATGAGGTGCTGTGGGCCATCAATAGCAGCAGAATTGTACTCAACCGCAACCTGTAACCTCATGGCTTGGAATATCCACCGCCCACCACAGCATCCCCTCCCCCCCCCCCCACCCCACTCCCATTACCACTAAACCAGTGGATCAACCCAGATTCAATGAAAAGTGCAGGAGGGCATGCCAGGAGCAGTACCAGGCATGGTACTAAAATGGGGGATCAATCTGGTGAAGTTATAACACAGGACTACTTGCCTACCAAATAGCATAGGCAGCAAGTGATAGAGCTAGCGATTCTACAGCAGCCAGGTCAGATCTAAGCTCTGCAGTTCTGCCACATCCAGTCGTGAATGGTGGTAGACAATTAAACAACTCACTGGAGGAGGATGCTTCACAAATGTCTCCATACTCCACGATGGGGGAGCTCAGCACATCAGTGCAAAAGATAAGGCTGAAGCATTTCCAACAATCTTCAGCTAGAATGATCCATCTTGGCCCCCTCCAGAGGTCCCCAGCATCATAGGTGCTAGTCTTCAGCCAATTCTGTTGACTCCACGTGATATCAAGAAATTGGATTCAGGGATAGAAGGTACTATAGCTAAATTTGCAGATGACACTAAAACAGTTGGGAAAGTAAGTTGCAATGAAGAAATACATTTACAAATGGATATGGAAAGGTTAGGTGAATGGGCCAAAATTTGGCAGATGGAATTTAACGTGGATAAGTGTGAAGTTATCCATTTTGGTCAGAAGAATAAAAAGGCAACTTATTATTTAAATGGAGAGAAACTTCAGAATGCTTCAGTGCAGAGGGATCTGGGTGTCCTTGTGCATGAATCACTGAAAGCTAGTATGTAAGTACAGCAGGTAATAAGGAAGGTAAATGGAATTTTGGCATTTATTGCTAAAGGAATAGAGTATAAAAATAGGGAAGTGTTGTTCCAACTGTACAAGGCATTGGTGAGACGGCACCTGGAGTACTGCGCACAGTTTTGTTCCCCTTATTTGAGGAAAGATGTAGTTGCATTGGAGGTGGTTCAGAGGAGGTTCACTAGATTGATTCCAGAGATGTGGGGCTTGTCTTATGAAGAGAGATTGAGCAGTTTAGGCCTATATTCGCTAGAGTTTAGAAGGATGAGAGGAGATGTAATTGAGGTATATAAGATGCTAAAGGGGATAGACAAAGTAGAGGTGGAGCAGATGTTTCACCTTGTGGGGCATTCTAGAACGAGAGGCCATAGTTTTAGGCTAAGTGATGGTAGATTTAAATCAGAGATGAGGAGGAATTACTTTTCTCAAAGGATAGTGAATCTGTGGAACTCACTACCTCAGAGTGCAGTGGTTGCCGGGACGCTGAATAAATTTAAGGAGAGACACAGATTTTTAATTAGTAATGGGTTGAAAGGTTATGGGGAGAGGGTGGGAAATTGGTGTTGAGGCCGAAATGAGATCAGCCATGATCATATTGAATGGCGGGGCAGGCTTGAGAGGCTGAATTGCCTACTGCTGCTTTAAGTTCTTGTGTTCTTAAATGGCTGAAGGTACTGGATACTGCAAAGGCTATGGGCCCTGACAATATTCCAACAATAGTATTGAAGACTTGTGCTCCAGAACTTGCCACACTCCTAACTAAGCTGTTCCAGTGCAGCTACAACACTGGCATCTACCCGGCAATGTGGAAAATTGCCCAGGGATGTCCTGTACACAAAAAGCAGAACAAATCCAACCCCACCAATTACCGCCCCATCAGTCTACTCTTGATCATCAGTAAAGTAATGGAAGGGGTCATCAACAGTGCTATCAAGTGGCACTTTCTTAGCAATAACCTGCTTACTGACACTCAGTTTGGGTTCCGCCAATGCCACTCAGCTCCTGACCTCATTACAGCCTTGGGTCAAACATTGGCAAAAGATCTGAATTCCCAAGGTGAGGTGAGAATGACTGCCCTTGATGTTAAGGCAGCACTTGATCGAATGTGGCATCAAGGAGCCCTAGCAAAACTGGAGTCAATAGGAATCAGGGGAAACTCTGCTGGTTGGAATGATGCCTAGCACAAAGGAAGATGGTTGTGGTTGTTGGAGGTCAATCATCTCAGTTCCAGGACATCATTGCAGGAGTTCCTCAGGGTAGTGTCCTTGGTCCAACCATCTTCAGCTGCTTCATTAATGACCTTCATTCCATCATAAGGGCAGAAGTGGGGATGTTCACTGATGATTACACAACGTTCAGCCCACCATTTACAATTCCTCAGATACTGAAGCAGTCCATGTCCAAATGCAGCAAGACCTGGACAATATCCAGACAAGTGGCAAGTAACATTTTCACCACACAAGTGCTAGGCAATGATGATCTCCAACAAGAGAGAATCTAAATATTGCCTCTTGACATTCAGCAGCATTACCATTGCTGAATCCCCCACTATCAACTTCCTGGGAGTTACCATTGACCAGAAACTCAACTGGACTAGCCATATAAATACTGTGGCTACAAAAGCAGGTCAGAGACTAGAAATTCTACAGTGAGTAACTCACCACCTGTCTCCCCAAAGCCTGTCCATCATCTACAAGGCACAAGTCAGGAGTGTGATGGAATACTCTCCCATTGCTTGGATGAATGCAGCTGCAACAACACTCAAGAAGCTTGATACCATCCAGGCCAAAGTAGCCTGCTTGATTGGCATTCCTTCCACAAACTTTCTCTCCTTCCATCATCAATGAATAGTGGCAGCAGTGTGTACCAGCCACAAGATGCACTACAGAAACTCACCAAGGCTCCTGAGGCAGCACCTTCCAAACCCACGACCACTACCAGCTAGAAGGACAAGGGCAACAGATACATGGGAATATCACCACCTGGAAGTTCCTCTCCAAGCCACTCACAACCCTGACTTGGAAATGTATCGCCATTCCTTCACTTTCATTGGATTAACATCCTGGAACTACTTCTGTAACAGCAACACCACTGTGGGTGTGCCTACACCACATGGACTGCAGCGGTTCAAGAAGGCAGCTCACCACTACCTCCTCAATGGTAATTAGGGATGGGCAATAAATACTGGCCTAGCCAGTGAAGTCCACATCCCATGAATGAATTTTTTAAAAAATCAACTAGGTTGCAAATAAGTTCATTCCAGCATTTATGTTGCCATTTAGAAAAAAATTTCCCTAGTTTGCATGTTTTTCTACAACAGACCAAGTCACAACTTTTTTAATCTAGAGAGGTGCCTGCAGTCAAAACTCTATCAGGCAAGATCAGACCAGTTTCAGCATAAAAAATTGCTAACTGAATAAACATCACATAGCTGCAATAACATTCATTTAATCTGAACATAATAAAAGGTAAATTCCTTCTCCCATGTGAGCAAAAAAAGGCATGTACAGTGAATGGAACCAATAAAAGCTTATTTATGTAGTACCTTTTAATGTAATTAAAATGTCCAAAGATGCTTCACAGGATCATTACAAAATAAAAGTGACAGCCACTCAAGGAGTTATTGGGTCAGATGACTAACGGCTTGGTCAAAGAGAGAGGTTGAGAGGAGTGTTTTAAAGGCAGAAAGCGAGGTAGAGTTTGGAAGAGGTGTACAGAGGGAATTCTAAAGCTTAGGTCCTAGGGATCTGAAGGCAAGTGGTGGAGTGATTAAAATCAGGGATGCTCAAAAGCTGAGAATTAGCTGAATGCAGATGTCGAGGATGGTTAGGGCCTGGAGGAAGTTAGAAAGCTAATGATGGGCCAGGCCATGGATGTATTTGAAAACATGAACGAGAATTTTAAAATCAACATGTTCCTTCACCAGGAGCCAATTTGGGTCAGCTAGCTCAAGGGAGTTTGATGGATGGAATGTGGTACGAGTTAAATCACAGGCCACAGAGTTTTGATGACCTCAAGTTTATGGAGGGTAGAATGTGGTAGACTAGCCATGAGTGCATTGGAATAATCAAACCTGGAGGTAACAAAAGCAGGAATAAGTGTTTTAGCGGCGGGTGAGCTAAGGCCAAGCTTGGTGATGTTGCAGAGGTGGAAATAGGCAGCCTTTGCAGTGAATGTGTGGTCAGAAGCTCATCTCGGGTTCAAATATGACACCAAGGTTGTGAACAGACTTGCCAGCGGGAGAGATGGAGTTGGTAGCTCAGGAACAGAGTTTCATGTGGGGACTGAAAACGATGGCTTCAGTCATCACATGCTTTCGGATGATGTCATTGAGGGGCCAGCAGTAAATGAGAAATAGGAGGGAGCCAAGGAGAGAGACACCAGAGGTGACTGTATGGGAGCAAGAAGAAAAACCATTGCAAATGATAGATAAGAATGGAACCAGGTGAGAACAATCCCAACCAGCTGGACAACAGTGGCAAAAGTGAAGGAAAATAGTGTATCAACTGTGTCACAGGCTTCAGACAGATGGAAAAAGATTAGGAGGAATAGTTTACTCTTATCGCAGTCACACACAAGTTCATTTGACGAACCATTTTTGTATTGTGGCATAGGTGGAAATCTGATTGGAGGGATTTAAATATGTATTCCAGGATAGATGGGCATGAATTTGGGAGGTGATAACATGCTGAATGACTTTGAGGAAGAAGGGAGGTTGGAGATGGAGTGGTGTTTTGCAAGGACAATGAGGTCAAGGGTTTTTTTTTAGAAGGGTGATGATGGCAAATTTAAAGGACAGAGGAGACCTGAGGAGAGAACCATCCACAATATCAGCTAACATGGGGGCCAACAGGGCAAGTTCAGCAATTTAATGAATAGAATACAACAGAATAGGGTTTGGGAGCAGGAGGCGAGTCTCATGAACAAGGTAAGTTTGGAAAGGGTATGAGGGGAGATGGGAGAAAAACTGAAGAAAGATGGGAGTTCAGGAGAGGGAGGGGGGATGCTGTAGAAGAGATTTAGCTCGGTCGGATAGTGGAAGGAAAGGGCATGGCAGAGGGCAGCTGATCGAGTGGTCTCGAACTTACCGACAAAGTAGTCCATGAGCTCCTCGCATTTATAGTTAGATCAGATACTAGCTGCATAGGCAGCAAGGGTTAATATTTCACAGCTTAGCTATTACAAATGATACGGACTGGCACTGCCATTTACATCCAGTTCTTTGGTGATTTTGAAATATGAGCATTCAGAAGAGGAAGCACAATAACTATTGTTAACTTGGTAAATAGGATAATAAAGGACCATTCATAGTAGGAGGCTGGTACAGTTGCTGCAACATGTTAGCACGTGGTGCAAGTTCTACTGCAAATATTCCAATCATTTTTAGGACGGATGACAATTTCTTTTAAAATACACTATACTGGAATTAGCCAAACATGCTGGAGTGAAGGTCACAACGTGAAATGTTAACTCAGTTTTCTCTGTCCACAGATGGTGCTGGATTTGGTGTCAGTATATTTTGTTTGTTTCAAATTTGCAGCATCTGCAATATTTTGATGCTGTGCAGAAGTGTTATGCAGTGATACCATGTTGTGGCACAAAAAGGGGTGAGATTATTTTTAGGAGAGCAGCCCAAAAAATGTACAGACATTTCTTGACATCTTATGTAATTAATTAATTTCCATCTATTAAAAAAAAGTTCTTGAATACTGTGTTACAGGGCTTCCTACTCTGTGCCTTGCGACCCCTAGTGGGATCACGGGATGAGATTTTGAGCTGAGGAGCTCAGACTGAATGCTAACAGCTGTGAGGCCTCTTTAAATCAGCATTTCTCCCCCCCCCACCGCCCCATGTTGGATGCGGCCTCACTGACTGATCTTTGAGGCCTGATCCCTGCTTCAAAGAAGCCAGTGAAAAGGCAGGTGACTTATTTTGTTGCAAAAGCTGGGGTTCTTTTACCAATTCCCCTTCTGCTCTCTCAGGTCTCCATCCCACCTGCCTCACTCTGGATTTACAGCAATTTTCAAGTTTCAGAATGGGATCACAGTGGGGAAAGGTTTGGGAAGGCTCAGCAGGGTCATGAGGACTCGAAACGTCAACTCTTTTCTTCTCCGCCGATGCTGCCAGACCTGCTGAGTTTTTCCAGGTAATTCTGTTTTTGTTTTGGATTTCCAGCATTCGCAGTTTTTTTTTATAGTACCGTTGTATTATTCACCCCCCACCCCCTCCCCCATTAAGACAAATTTATTTTACAAGTTGTTTTTCAAACTAAAGCTCAGCAATAAAATAAATGGAATTGCCTTCACAAAGTTACAAGATCAGACATCTAGTATTCTGTTGTGCAGTACAGGCTTCAGGAAGATTAATAGGATCATTTGGAGAGGAACTGCTATGCCCAAACTAGAAGGAAAAGATAAATGGCATAAAAGTTTAGTCACCAGTATACTGGGGCGATTTTAACACTTTCCATTTAACAGCATGTAGTAATAATTACAATAGTTAGTTATGTAAGGTGTCTTCAATTTTTAAGTTAATTGACGGGCAAGAAAGCTGGGATGCTGCGTCGAGGAGGGCGGATTGGGGCGGTGATTGAGAGGCAGAGCTCGTCACCCAGAGCAGACCAATGAATGCGGGCGGGTGTTGTGTTGTGCCTGGAGAGTTTGATCCCTCGGACTGTTATAAAGAAGCCACTCTCGCTGTTATGAAATTGGACCTCCGGGTAAAGTGGACGGTCCCTTGTTCGTTTCGCAGACAACGGAAAATAACATTTTTTCAGATCTTAATGCAAAAACTTTCCCCCCCCCAAATGGCGATGAGTTTTTGAGCTGCTTTTCGCTGTTGATTTCCAAGTTTCTGAAAAGTGTTGAGAAAGAAGCTGTATTAATAAGGAGCAGTTTTTACTGCACTTTGTCTTGCAGAGTTTGTGAAGTTGCTGTTGCTGAAGATGCTGCTAACTGCAGTGCTGTGTACCTGCTGGCTGCTGGTAGATGGCAGGATTACCAGGCGCTCCCCCAGCTGCTCCCAGATGTGCGATGTGTCCCAGTGCCCCGACCTGCCCCCGGTCTGCCAGGCAGGGCTGGTGCTGGACTCCTGCGGCTGTTGCCAGCTGTGCGGCGCCGCTGAGGGCGAGTCTTGCGGCGGCCGCTGGGACGAGGCCAGATGCGGAGAGGGGCTCCAGTGTTCGGTGCCGCCGGCGGCCAACCCGGCCAAGCGGCGGATCAAGGGCGTGTGCGTGTGTGCCAGCAGCGAGCCGGTGTGCGGCAGCGATGGCAGCACCTACCGCAACGTGTGCGAGCTGAAGGCGGCAAGCCGGCGGGCACAGACATTCAACCAACCGCCTGTCATCTTCATCCAGAGAGGAGCCTGCGGACTGGGTAAGAGAACCCACTGGGATGTGGACAATTGTGTTAATTTTCACTTGATAAGCATTTCCTTTTTCTTCATTAATGGGATGTGGGCTTCACTGCCTGGGCCAGCATTTATTGCCCACCCCTAGTTGCCCCTGAGAAGGTGGTGGTTAGCTGCCTTCTTGAACCACTGCAGTCCATGTGGTGTAGGTACACCCACAGTGCTGTTAGGGAAGGAGTTCCAGGATTTTGACGACAGTGAAGGAACGGAGATATATTTCCAAATCAGGATGGTGGCATTCCCATCTACCTGCTGCCCTTGACCTTCTGGATGGTAGTGGTCTTGGGTTTGGAAGTTGCTGTCGAAGGAGCCTTGGTAAAATCCTGACCATATATAACAAGATAAATATGTGGACTAGTGGACAATGTCTGCATATAAGTAAATAGTACATAGGCATATCCATATATTACTAGTGGGTTGACAACAGACTAATCTTTTATCATATATTTTATTTCATAGTTATGTTACACCTTGTGTTAGTGATTGTGCGTTCAGCATTCTTATCTACACATAAGAATAAGTCCACACTTTTTCTAGTGAGCCATAATCTGATATTCTATATATCATATTGGCCCAGAACTTCCATACCGGAGGGGCGGGTGGGGTGTAGTCAAACCTGGGAGGTAGCCCAGAAGATGCACTGGGGACTCCCGAAAGTTCCCAGGCAAGGACTATATACCAGTTGCCTGGGAAATTTAAATTTCTGATGGACAAATACCCTGCACCTGGAACCATCCGATGCTCCGATTTAAATCAGAGACTTCAGATGCTTCTGATTCTCTTAGCAGAATAGTTACCCAGGAAATGTTAGAAGGATTAAAACCACTTCTAATTCCTGGGTAACTATGGCACTGATAGCCCCTACCCTCCAACTCCTCCAGCTACACTCCTAGTCAGAAGAATAAAAGTGTAGTAAAAAGGGGCCGTGGGTTTACTTTCCCTGATGCTGCTGACCTGCACAGGAGAGTCCCAGGATCTGGTATGCTGCATATTTCTCACCAGGCCCGAGTCAGAAGGTCAGGTGAGAAATGTGCAGCTCCCGACTAAGGTAAGTAAAAATTCGACTGTGATTGCCACTCCTTGGAAGTTCTGCCCCATTGTGTTTAAACGTGTACTGTACTGTACTGTGATCAGTTTATGTGTGTATATGCCTGTAAAGGATTATGTTTGAGCATCAAATCCTAATGCTGTTGAAGAATGAAACTGTTTCAACTGTAGATTACTCCTGATAATTTAGTCCTTTTTTGCTAAAATTGAATTGTCCAAAAATTTGAATTAAATGTGGTTGAATTGAGAGGAGAGGCTGTGTTTGTGTGGATGTGTGTGTGTGTGAGTGTATGTATGTGTGGTCTTCATTTGCAAATCATTCAGGATGTTTTTGTTGCATTTCAAGATTTTTTCTAAGACTTGTTTTATTCACAAAGTCAAGTCCATAAATATTTTCTATGGCAATGGGCCTACTCTGTCTTCCAAATCCCAGCACTATACAATGCATAAATTGGTGAATAAGTGCTCTGGTACCACAATGAAATTTTGTTCCTTTACGGCTTATGAATTTTCCGCAAGTTTAATTGTGGCATTGTTGTAGAATGTTTGTGTTAAAGCTGATGGGAACCAAGATGATTGTGCACAAAAGACAGTAGGTTTTTTGTCCACTACTTGATGGTAAGTTGGCAGAATGCCTGCCCATTATATAACCTGCCTAAGGGGCAAGGTAGATACGTACATGAGAGTGAAAGGAATAGAAGGATCTGTTGACAAGGTGAGATTATGTAAGGTGGGAGGAGGCTCAGATGGAGCATAAAATCAGCATACAGAGCTGTTGGGCTGAATGGCTTGCTTCTGTGCTGTGCATTCTGTGTATTTGTTATTTTGTTCCACTAATTTCAATAGAATTATAACAGTGTGGATGATCCACTCTGCCAGATAACAGGAAGTCCTCACGTAACACCATCGTGCGCGACATCATTTTGCATTAATATCAATCTCCAACAATGACCTGTATTTGCATTGCACTGCTGCTGTTTCGCGTGAACGTCACTGTATGCCTGAATGTTCCCGTGTAACTCCCAAATTGAGCCTGCAAGAGCTGAATCTTGGGTGAGATGGGGAGCAGGCAATCTTGGGAAATGTTTGAGCTTCAGACAGATTAGAGCAGTCCAGATTTTTATTTGTGCTGGACCTAGGTTGTGCTGTCCAGCAGTGGTTTCCAGTTATCCTTTTAAAGACCATTGGCTAAACACTCACCTTCTTGTACAGTATGGGCGGGTGGAGTGTGCGCTGTGGAATTTTGTGAACTGTGCAAAACAACAGTTATCTCCCTAGCGCCATCTTGGTTGTCTTGAATTATGTGGTATTATTCATCAATCTTATGGTTACAAAACCATGTTTTATATTTTAAAAAATGACTTATGAATTCACTGGCTGGAAACCACTGATTGGCTTCCGTCTTTTTTTAAAATCCACATTCCAGTAACTTGAAACCATAGCTTCTAAGTTGATTGAAAGTTTGCATCACTGATCCTGATAAATTGCAAAGCCATTAATTGGAGCCAACCTGCCGAATACCCCAGCAGAGCCAATTACTGTGAAGGAGCGTAACTGGAATTATCTCCTAACTCACTAACAGAACATTTTGACAATCACCTGGGTGGAGTCTCTGCATTAGATGTAATCACCTTAAACAATGACCTCCGGCTGAGAAAGGAATCAACCCTAGTCATAATCTAATCAAGTTGAACCAATCCACCTGGAATTCTCTGGCCATGATCATATTTGGGTCATTGGCCTGTTGGAGTGAGAGGGGATCATGTGACAAGCCACCTAAATCTTTTTGTGTTTAAGAAGCAGTTTTATTTCCCTACCAGAAGCTGAAAAGACTCTGAAGTGGCAAAACCTTTGTCTAGGCTTTGTTCTCTCTCTCTCTCTCCCTCCATCTATCTTGCAAGCTCGAACCCTGTCTGCTGTTTGACTATCCATGTGCCGCAGACAGTGATTTTAAAAAGAACTCAACCCAGCAGCTGTTGTCTGCAGAACAGGTAAATTGTCCACCTTGACACGGAAACCAGAAGGACCACTGAGGACCTACAGGAACCTTATCACTTCAATCTTTATTGGACTCTAAAATTATCCCTTAATCTATCCTCCAACTTTGTAATCAATTTTTGTACTTGTAAACCTGTGTGTATGAGAGTGTGAAAATTTGAGTGTTTTTATTATTTTTCTTAGACAAGTTAAGTACAATGAATACAACTCTTTTTTGAAAAGAAAACTGAAGGAAACCTGTGCTTGTGTCTCTTATAGTCATAGTACATTACATTTAAGCACTAATTGAATTGGTTAGCATATCATTTATAAAAAATGTACTGTAGCCAAATTAGAGTAGGGAAAGAGAGGAGCCATTCAACCCTTCCTCACCTGATTGAAACAGAGATCTGGGGCCTGCATCCATAACGGAAACCATAGAAAAATGAGAAATTGGAAGCAGGAAATCAACTTGATCCCTAGAAGTATTTTAAAAACTTCCATACATGTTTTCTTGTGGTTTACAGTATTAGATACTTAAAATGTCTGCATAGAACAGAGTGAAATACTTGGGGCAGTGTACAAGCCTTATCCATTGAAGAGTTAGGGAGCACAGCCAAGCATTTAGAAACAGGTGCTTGCCCAAAGGCTAGAAAATCCAAAATCCTAAAACTTGTGACTGCCCGTTTTTCTATTGAATCTAAAGATCAGGAGATTAGGGCATGGAATCTGAAATGGACAGACTAGCATGGGCAAAGATAGAAGCAGTGGAGTTTGGAGTGAGAATTTCAAGTTTTAAAACACAATGGAAAGAGCAAGACAAGAAAAAAGGTAAAGATAATTCCAAAAAAAAGGGAAAAGAGAGAGAGGAAAGGAAGGAGGAAAGTGAATTCCAGGAAAGGGAGAGAGAGCAAGCTTTCCAGAGGGAAAAGCAAGAAAGGGAATTAAGGCAGCTGGAACTGAGTAGAGAAAGGTCCACTGTACCCAGTGAGGACATCACTAGTGAGGTAACTGCCCCTAGCTCAGGACTAAATGTTGAGCTCTTAAAGCACTTACAGCTGATAGCAATGTTTGATGACGGGCATGTGGAAGTATTTTTTGTCTCATCTGAAAAGCTTGTAAAGAAGTTCAAGTGGCCAACAGAGGTTTTGACCCTTCTACTGCAAAGTAAATTAATAGCAAAGGCCCATGAGGTTTATTCTCTATTGTCCAACAAGAGTTTGACAGACTGACATGACCAAAAATGCTATCCTGAGTGCATGCGAGCTGGTACAGGAGGATTACCAGTGAAAATTCTGAACTTGATGCAAACTTGCATCGAGTTCAAAAGTGTTACCCAACAGTCGAAAGCAAGTTGTTTATGAGATAGACTCCAACTATGAGAACCTCAGAGATGTGATTCTACTTGAGTTCAAAAATTAACTTCCCATTTCCATAACGGCCCATGTGGAGGGGTCCCTCAAAGCCAGACAACCAACCTCCATAGCATTGACTATATATTAACACTCAGACCCCCTAACTCAAAGTATATTTAGATCTGGTAATTCTTACAGGCTAGTGAGAGGTAGGAGGGGGGTAAATGAAGCCGAAATAGGCCTGAGAGTAAAGGGGAGTAGTGAAGAACAGATCAGTCCCCAGTTTTTAAAAGAAGGAACCAAGATGGTAAACCAGTAGTCGCCCACCCAGTGTGTTGTCAGTGCGGAAAGTCTGGACACCTGAGGGAGAATTGTTGGCATACCAAAACACCAATAGGGGGTGCTGCAAGATAGTGTCTATATCCATGAAGGTCATAAGCCTATGTTACAAAGTGTCAGAAGGCCAGAATACCTACCAGGACTTTTTGTTTCAAGGGAAATTGTTTAAAGAGAAATTGCCCCTCGTTCTTTTAAAAAGTCAGAAAAGGCAACACCTCAATCAATCAGAGTCCACTTGCCAACCAATCAGCACTCTCTTCTCATGCAGTATAAATTGTTGTTCCCTTTACATTGGTATTCTTATGAATCTGTCCTGAATCATGCAAGACGAAAAGCTTTGATGGCATGTCTCTCTTTTCAGCAATTATTAAAAACACTGATAAAGTAATAGAGTTTGGTAAGCTAACAACTCCTTTGGCTACTGTTAGATTAAGTAGAAATAAGCAGAGTGGAATTATGATGGACATGGAAAGACTGCTGGCAATTTGATTGAGCATCAAACTCAATGCCTCATGCATCTTAGTTTAATGCCTATTCAAGAAAAAGCTACAAGTTTATACATCTTAAGACAGAATATGGTGGAAGTTCAAACATACAGCCATTTAATGCTAGTTTTGGGTGGTTTGCAAGGTGCAACAAATGTTTAACTTGCATGATATTGTTGTAATTGGGGAAGATGCCAATGCTGATGATAAAGCAGCTGAATCTTTTGTTAAAACATTAAATGAAATCCATTGAGAAGGGTAGATACACTCCCCAACAAGTGTTTAATGTGAATGAAACCGGTTTATTCTGGAAAAGGATGCCTCCCAGGGCATACATTTTAAGAGAAGAAACAATTATACGAGGTTTAAAACAGTAAAGGATTGCCTGAACACCCAGTGCAATGAAAGGATATTCAAAGAACAAGATTTTTCTCTTAAGTAATCCATTGGGATTGAGGATGACTTGCTTCCACTCCAGGTTAATAGGTTCTGAGATGGCTGATAAGTCCAATGTGTGACTTGCAGACTCGCTACATATGGAGTAGGTGGTGCTTGAGAGGTTTGGTTGAAGGGTTGTTTGGAGGTTTGTGCTCTCTCCGGCTTGACTTCGCCTTTGCACATTTGTCATGAAGAGATATTAATGTATATAATGTTATTGGAATTTTTTTTAAATAGAGGTTTAGTCTGTGTGTATTAATTGGATTAAAGCCATCCAGTCTGGGTGCTTTGATGTCTAGTAGTTTTGAGATGTAAACAGTAAGGTAAAGGATGCATTTGCATTTTGTTACATAAATCATTCAAAGACTGGGGGCGGGGGGGTGGTGAAACCTTGCACCTAGCTAGGAGACACCAAGCAATGTTTATATTACTAATAAAATTGGTACTATGAAAGGGGTTCAAAGGGCCTGATGATACAATGAGAATTTACATTCAAAGGGACAGCTGGGTATAACAGAAAGGAATTTTGTGTGTGCAGGTCAAAGGCGTGTAAGATCGAAGCCTGTAAATCTACCACTTCGTAAGGTGAAAAATGCTTTGCCTGTTGTCTCTTTAATTCTATTGGTTATTGTTGCCTTGGTGGAGATTAGTTTGGGAATTGGTTAAAAATTCTGATAGGACTAGTTTGTAGCCATGTGTTTGTGTTTAATTTGTTGTAAATTAATAAATGTCTCATTTAGTTTGATATAAAAACCCCTTGAGAACTGGTGGCCTTATTCATGAATCTAGAGCTGGAACTCAAAACATACCAATTAAAAATATAGGTTACGATGGTTGTTTAAAGACCCCTTCTGAGGATTTTAAATAGCTCAGCCTTTACAAACTGCTGTGTCATAGCAATGTTCCCGACAAAGTCTCTCAATGTGTTTGGTGCCTCCCTAAATGAGCCTTCAGCTACCTGTTGTGTGGAGAGCAGCTAAGAAGGCATGGGTAACCCAAGCAATATTTGAGGATTGGTTAACATCCTACTCTTGTCCAGCTGTCGAGCGTTATTGTTCAGCAAATAATCTTGCCAGCAAAGCACTGCTCCTCCTGGGCATCCTACAGCTCTTGATGACCTCAGTGACAATGTTAAAGTGATCTTCCTACCAACCTACATTACCTCTATTTTCAGTGTGTGGATCAAGGGGTGATTGCAACCTTCAAGGCCTATTACCATAGAAAAGTATTTGGACAGGCCATCACGAAACTGAAGGTGATGATGATCTTGGTCTAAAGGAATTTTCAAAGAATTATAGCATTGTTAAAGCCATTGATAACATTTCTGTGGCATAATATGAGCCTAGAATTTCATTTAGTTTCAGAATAATCCATAGATCTGGGTCCTGTGGGCAGCATTGGTTGACACCACCTGAAAAGCAACTGGCCCCATCAAAATGAGGAAAACATTTACTTTATTCTCAGCGGCTGTTTTATTTGCTTTCAACCAAATGTGTAAGCTTCATTTGTAATTGTGCCAGTCCTTTTTGATAAATTTGAATTCCCCTACCAATGACATTTTTTCCAAGTATATACTGTGCACACTCCATTTTTATCTAAATATGATGTACTCATGGAGCAATCTTTCAAGTCGTTCAGCTTCCTCAAAATCAACTTTCGGTGTTCCAAAAATGTGTCACAACATTCTTCAATTCATCAATTCTTAATTTCTCAAATGAAGTGTGAAAGAGAATTCCACCCCAGCTTCATTGGTATCTTCCTGTTAAGAATTGCAATGATTAATACTGACACATTTTCAACTGCAGGCAGCCCTTATTGAACAGCCTCATGAACACATCCCCAGCAGTGAGGATAGTATAACAAAATGCTCAGCTATTGCACTATCTAACAGTCCCGTTTTCCAGGCTCCAATTAATTATGTTAAGTGAAGACTTCCTATACACCCCAGATGGTAAAAATGAAAATCTTTCAAGTGTATCAGAGTCAGAGCTATAAGTATCTGGCTGAAAATTATTGCGGCATCAATAAAGAAAACAATAAACTCCAATGAGTGGTTTTAGTGAGTAGATACTATTCAATCTTAACTTGACTTTTTAAAGCTGGACTTTGAAATAGTAAATTTACTGGAAGGATGAACTGAAACTTCTGACTATCGTTTGCATATCTTGCATTCAACTTCTGTCCAATTCATTAATTAACATGGTTAACATATAAAATGAAGTATCATTTATGCATGTATTTCCAATTTAATTGGGTTTTGTGTGTGAGAGAGAAGTTAGTGCCACTGAAATATAAATGCTGAACAAACAGATTGTGTATAGACTTGAGGTTTTGCCAACTATTTCTAACATGTTTTGTTAGAAATACCTAGATTGAAGTAGACACTCTGATATTAAATTTGGAAGTGCCTTGCCCTGATTAACTGTAGCCAATGAGGCACTCTATCCAAACTTTCTGGCCATGTCCCTGATTTGAATGATGGTGCTGGGGTTCTTAAAGCTCTCATATTCCTCTCAGTTCTTTCTCTACTTGTCCTCCTCCCAAAAAGAGGAAGTAACCTACTGACTTAGGACTCTATCAATAAGGATGACTTCATCAAATATGTTATAACCCAGCTTTTGGGTATATTGCCTGGGATATTTCCCAATCTGAGTGACACCGTGAGCTTCACATGGAATTAGGGAAGCATTATGATATATGACACCTTTCCAGAGACTCAGCCCACCATCCTTCCCATAATGCCATATGTGACTGGCAAGATACTATAATTTATAGTCTTTTGGTAGTACAGAACATGAGTATTGCTGAAAAGAGGGATTTTTTGCTGAAAATTTTTGTCTTGTAGTCATCAGGACAATTCGCAAGAAAATGCCAATGTCCAGGGAAACAACATATTTATACTGTATGAAAGGAGAATACTGATTGGTTGGCAAGTGGATTCTGGTGGTAGAGATAATACCATGGCGAATGCACCAGTTGACAGTGACTGACAGTTAACGGCCAAGCATTGTTTGAAATTTAAACCAGGCAGCTTGACCCTGATTGGTCAAGACATTGCCCAGGGGAATGAATCAGTGAATGCCTGTCACTTTTTTTGTTTAGGCACAATGTGCACACATGTTCTTTCTGTCTGCAAAGGCAGGGCCCTGTGTATTAACATAAATAGCTTCCAAAACACGCAAATGCACCACACTGGGAGCCCAAAGACTGGCGTTTTGCATCAAACAGAATGTTCCTTCCGCTGTTCGCAAGGAGCAAGGTATGGACTGTACCCAACCAGCCCGTGCTTTCAAAACTGAATACCCAACATTAGATATGATTCCACGATTGGGCAATATTTACTAAATATTCCTCAGTTTGCTAAGAGTTACGCTGACAACTAATTTAAGATTGTCAGTCAGGCTCGCAGGGTGGTGCATTTGTGTGTATTCAAAACTACATACATTAATACATAGGGCCCTGTTCTTTGCATACAGGAAGAATATGTACACACATTGAGCCTGTTTCAGCTGAACAAAATAAGTGACAGCCATTCACTGGTTCATTCCTTGTGGCAATGCCTTGACAAATCAGAGTCAAGCTGCCTGGTTTAAATTCCAAACAATGCTCGGCAGTTAATTGTCAGTCACCATCAACAGGTGCATTCTCCATGGCAATGCCTCTACCAATCAGAGTCCACTTGGCAACCAATCAGCACTCTCCTCTCATACAGTGTAAATATGTTGTTTCCCCTGACATTGGCATTTTGTTGCGAATTACCCTGATGAGTGCAACATGAAAAGCTTTGACAAGAAGTCTCTTTTTTCAGCAATATTATAATTTAGCAAAGTATGCAAAAATAATTTGATTGAATAAAAGCCTCTCTTCTCTGGGCCTGTTTTACAGCCTTATTTGTTATAATTTAGCGGAATGTTTTTTTCAAAGGCAATCATAACTGCCAAATTGTTGAGAGGACTATCTGCAGGTTTTCTTTACAGATATCTGATAAGCAGCTATGCAAAAACATAATATAACAAAATGCCAACCAGTTAGACAAGTCAATAGTATCCTGAAAATCTAGGGGAAGATCTTCTCTGTGCACTATGTTTGACATTGTAAGCCTGATCTGCATAAATAGTTTGATTTTGTTGCACCTCGTGGCACATGGACAATCATTACCCCAGTTTATAAATTAGTTGAATCATGTGGATTGAGCATGAAGGACCACTGACGTTTCCGATGCATTAGATAATATCAGAAATATTTCATGTTCAAGTTGCAATGGAAGTTAGTAGATTTGCCAAATACTAAATGACCATGAATTTTCTGCAGACTGATTCAACGGTATTCTAATTTATAATGACTACTGTTGAATAAGAATTGACGGAAAATGGCGGGATGGGTCAACCAAACAGACATTGAGAAAATACTTTTTTCTATGATTGGATTGAGGCTTAGTGCTATTTAAAAACATATTTTCGAGGCTAGTAAATGCTAACCTTCTGTGTCATAGTGTTGTTGAGCCAAACCTCACCCAGTGTTGGGCTACATTCTAGTACTTTTTTGGAAGAAAGTTATTATTTAATCTGAACAGTTGCATTATTGTTAAAGATCACGAGGAGCCTGCTTTGCAAAACCCCTCATTTAAAAAAAAATACTTCAAGCAATTTTATATCATTTTGAAGGTAATATCAGTATTTTGGCATGATGAACTTCTGTACTCAGCTCAAAGATCATGAGGATAATACAAGTTGAAACAAACCAAGCACCACAAATCTGGAGTAAATCAAAATACATTGGCTTGCATTTTCCTTTCCCAATAGCAGCGAATGCTGAGATGTTTGCCACTACTGAAGGCCACAATGTCACCATAATTTCTGGATGTCTCACAACTGAAACCCAGAGCCCGTATTGATGATTCTTCTGTTCTGATGCTTGAAGTGGACCATTATTTTGAGAATTTTGCCTATTTGACCTCAACTTGCGAGGATATTTTTACATGCAAAGAGTTAAGCCTCAATCATGGGTGTAAGTCAGCAAAGAAGGGCTAAAATATTCGTGAAGAATAAATTCCATGCAGGTTAGAAGAAAATATCCGACATTGTGTCCTGACATTGTCAGGACTGAGGAGCCGGGGTGGGTCAGTAGGTGTGGGGCGTGCAGGGAGAGGGGGGGGTGAGGAACTGGGCATCCAGAGTGGAGCCGGGGGAGTGGGGGAGGTGATGGTTGGAAGAAGAGCTGGGCTGGGAGGGAGAAGAGCTGGGTGACATTGATGCCTGAAGCACAGACCCCAGCAGACTTGTAAAAACGGTTATACAAGTGTTAAAAGTATTTAAAATTTTATATTAGTTTTAAAAAGTGTCAACTGTTTAAAATATATAAAATCATAATAAAATCTCACCTGTTGAGCTGAAGACTGTCCTCAAGGAGCATGTCTTCAGCTTGTGGTGTCACTAGGGAGCATGGCTTCGTTGGTAATGTGCTAACATTGGAAGACCTTGCTATTTTTCTGAGACTAGGCCCACTCCAGCAAGAAGAGGAAATTCTTGCCACAGACAATGAACCAGGTAAATTTGTATATATTTGTGCAGTGGCTGCACCAATGATGGGAAAAGCTGGGTCAGTAAGTGACAGTGTATGTGTAGTGGTTTCAGTAACAAATTTCATGCAGCTTTCGGTATAAGCATGATTTTTTTCTATTCAGGCTATAGCTGATAATGCTGTTGTTGAGATACGGCAGGCGGTATTTGCCAGGCTGATCAAATCCACAACAGAAACTTGGCCACACTATCACAACAGTTTTGCAATTTGTATTTATTACAAGAAGTTTTATGCACTGAATTCAGAAGTAATGAGCCCACTAATACCTTTTAGAGATTTTAAAAATTAAATTAAAACATTTATTAACAAAAGAAACGAATAAAACACAATTACACAGTTACTTAATATTACAACAATTCCCAAAACTCACAATTGACTAGACTCCAAACTACACATCCCCTTTTAAGGCAACAGTCCAAAATAGATTTTAAATTTATAGAGACAACCCAACAAGGTTACCACAAGCACCCACTCGACAGTGGAATTCCAAAGGCTTTTAACACAACTTTGGTTCCTGGAACAGCAGACTTCTGCAAAGTGATTAGAAGCTTTTCCCCCAAATCTGTTTCACACGGTGTATCTTTCAGATTTCACATGGCCACACACCACACTGCCTTCAACCCTTCTTTAAATATATCTCTCCTTGTTTGATTTGTAAATCCCATTGTTCCCCCATGTCTTTGGAATTTACTTTTCCAATAATATAAAAATATTTCATGTTATTATGTTCAGCACTTCTGGGAAAATTAGACAACACAACCTTGCCCTATTTATCTTGCTAGCCACAAAAACCTTTGAAAACCTTGTCTCTTTGAAAATCCAGCAATTTTTCCTGTTATCTAAAACTACAAATTCCCCTTTACTTAGCTTACCCATTAGCATTTCAAAAACATTTTTACAACTAACTCTTTTGATAATTTAAACCTTGCAACCTACCCATCTTAATTTAACTAAATCAGCCACACACAGAACCACGCACATGCACACATACAAACACGTAAAAAACACACACACATACAAGCCTACTTTACATTAACCCACAATAATATTATGAAAAATATGATAGCTTTGTGACACTGTGATGATTTTTGTGTTTTTAGTAGGTGAATGAAGTGCGCAGCTTTGGTGAAAAAGTCTGCTTACCACTTGATTGTATGTTTATTCCATGATTTGGAACAAATTACTTTATACTCCAGCTCTAGTGTAATCATGCATACCACATTATTTATAGTCCTCGCCACTACTGTTAGAACAGCAATGTGTATTTATATAGCACTTTTACTGCAGTAAATTGTCTGGCACTGTTTCACATATCTGTGCAGCGAGCTTGTTGATGTAAAGCGCATTTCTGCCTGACTTTGTTCTGTAAGCTAGTAAGCTTTTATTATGTTGCACTCAGGTTTCAAACTTACTGCTGCAAACAGACCAAAAGGCATGCATGTGGTTGATAAGGTATAAATTGTGCCCATCCATTCTGCATGCGAAGAGAAAATTCCCCAGTTGCTCTTGGTTTCATTAGGAATTTTGTTCTTGAAAAGAATTCAAACTGGGAAACATATTCCAAAGTTAAAACTCTGCAACAACAACAAAATTCACATTTCCAGTCCAAGCTCAAAACAATGCAGTAACTTGGAATACCGATTAAAAATTACGTTTTTTAGTTTTGCTGAGAAACTTCAAAGGGACCAAATTGACACTGTATTTTCCAGATTATTTTGTAAATTTTAAAATGAGTTGGTTCAAATGTCAAAATTTTCCTAAATTTTGGCCAAAACCCACCCCTATAGCTAAATAGCTGCATGCTGTGCAGTGTTAGGCAATTTAACAATAAGAGGGAGGCAGCACCTGTCGAAGTGCTGAACTCTCTTGGCAGTAAGATGAAGTCAGGATGATGATTGGATGCAAGGCCAGGCAGGGTGACAGCCAGAGAACTTTTTTGTCTGGGGAGAGATGGACTTTTTTTGAGAGGATAATAAACACAGCAATGGATGGAGATAATGCTTTTAATCAAAATGAATTAGGGAATGAGAGATTGGTAGAATTTCTTGGTATTACTAATGAATAGTAATGATAAATTACTTAATACATAATGTGGATTGGAAAAGGAAAGTTTCTTTTTAGAATTTGCCAATGGAGAGGTGAGTTGGTTTTGGATTCACCCAGATGTGGAATGTCTTTGCCTTGACTCAGGGGCACCACCCTCACTGCTGAGTCAGATTTGAACACACAATTTAGTGTGATGCATCTGCAGAGTACTGAGGGAGTGGTGCGTTGTGGGAGGGGCCCTTTTTTTTGGATAAGATGTTAAACCGATGCCCCATCTATTCTGTGATCACATGGCATGATTTGAAGGAGAGCTGTGGACTTGGAATCATAAAGCATAGAAAGAGACCATTTGATCTGTTGTGCCCATGCCGGGAAAGAGCTGTCTGAATAATCCCACTCTCCTGCTTCCTTCCATGTGACCCTGCAATTTTCTGCCCTTTTAAGTATTTATTCAATTGCCTTTTGAAAATTATTATTTAATCTGTTTCCAGCACTCTTTTCAGGCACTGCCATTCCAGGTTGTCATGATTTACTGCGTAAAAAAATTTTCAACTTCCTTCTGTATTTTCTGCCAATTATCTTAAATCTGCATCCTCTGGTTACTGCTCCTTCTGCCAGTGGAATCTGCTCAATTTTAAATGCCTCTATTAAATCTCCTCTTAACCTTCTGTCCTCGAAGGAGAACAACCCTAACTTCTTGCATATCTCTGCATAATCAAAGCCCTTCATCCCTGGTGCTGTTCTAGTAAATCCCCTCTGAACCCTCCCCAAGGCCTGGACATCCTTTGTTGTAAAGTCTGGTGTGCAGATTGTCACAATGCTCCAGCTGAGGCCTAACCAGTGTTTCATAAAGGGTGAGCATAACTTCTTTACTTTATATGCCTGATTTTAAAATTCTCACCTTTGTTTTCAAATCGCTCCATGGCCTTGCCCCTCCCTATCTCTATAATCTCTTCCAACTTCACAATCCTCCCAGGCACTGTTTGAATTGTGGCCTCCAGCACCCATGATTTTAATCAGAAGGGGAGGCGGTGGCGTAGTAGTATTGTCATTGGACTAGTGCTCCAGAGGCCCAGTATAATGCTTTGGGGACCCTGGTTTGCACCCCACCACAGCAGATGGTGAAATTTGAATTCAATAAAAAAAATCTGGAATTAAAAGTCTAATGGTAACCATTAAACCATTGTCGATTGATGTAAAAACCCATCTAGTTTAGCGATGGAAACCTGGTCTGGCCTACATGTGACTCCAGACCTACAGCATTCTTAAAGCCACTCAGTTTTCGAGGCCAATTAGGGTAATAAATGCCCCACCGCCACTCACATCCCATGAACAAATATAAAAAAAATCTCTCCACCATTGGTGGTTGTGCCCTTATTTGTCTAACCCTAAGCTCTGGATATCCTCCCTTCACCTCTCCGTCTTCCTGATCTCTCTTTCCTCCTTTTAGACAATCCTTAAAACCGACCTCTGTCATCTGACTTAGTATCTCCCTATGTGGCTCAATGTCATATTTTAGTTTATGCTTTTGTGAAGCACCTTAGGACATTTTATTATGTTTAGGTATTATGTTTAAGGCACTGTATAAATATAAGTTGTTGTTGCTTTTATGCTCTGTGGCCTCATGCAAGGCAAGGGCATTAAAAAATGAAGAAATGTAGAAATACCCCCAATCTGCAGCATATTACTGCTTTACGGTGATGGGTTTCATATCATGTGGGGCTCCTGCTGTCAAGAAGCGGGACACTTCATTAGCACATTAATATCAGGCTGCCATAGTGCAATTGGGAGGCTGATTTATTTCAATAGTTGCCACACGGTTGTCTAATTTGTTTGTTTAAATTTTTCTTGCAGGTCAGAATGACCCAAACAGCCTGCGACATAAATATAATTTTATTGCAGATGTGGTGGATAAGATTGCTCCTGCTGTGGTTCACATTGAACTTTTTCGTAGGTATGTAAGCCCTTTGTTGATTTGCTTTGTGTATTTGCTCTATAAGTCAGTTTGTTAATAAAATTTCTGCAGACAAGTGATGACTAGGAAATGATTTGCTGTCATTTATTGAGAAAATGTTTCTAAACCTAAGTTGTTGAGCTGTGACAATGCAGCAGAAGTGCAAAGATGTTTTCCTAAACTATTACTATACATAGATAACGTGCATGTTATCTGCACATTAATTAAACATTCAGTTCAAAGCTTTAATATCAGGTTAGATTCTTTATCATGTTTTTGCAGTTTCATTCCTTCTGGTTCCTTAATTGAATAGTTTCAAAACGTTGGTTGCTTCAGTTTCATTCTTTGCATGCAACAAGAAAACTAAAAATAATGGGCAATTTTTCCAGGAAATAAATTAGAACATATTGCCTACTGACTCATTCCTATAAAAAAGTGTAAAATTTACTTGCATGTCATCAAATTACAACTCTATTCCATCAAGCATAAAAAATCTGGTTTATTAATAAGTCCCCATACAATTCTTTCATTCAACTGTATACATTTTCCTTCCACAACATGCTGTCACTTGTCAATATCCATCACAGGGAAGGGTTTTGAAATTTAATCAGATAAGCGGTCGCAAGCAAAAGCAAACTTTGCAAAGAGATACTTTCTTTATCATTTCATTTCTGAAATCGAAAGAACAATTGTGCCAGCAGTGAGCATCCTTCATGGACGTTTTCCCCCCTATTCCTTCATGTCATGCTATACCCATACTCCAATCAGTGGGAAATAGCTAATCAATTAAGAAGCACTGACTTATACTGTCTAAAGTCTTCTGATATCAGTGGTATACCTCTCCTGGAGTAAGTGCCTTGAGTGTTATATAAACCCAAGTTGTTGTTGCCATTCCTTCCCACTAATCTAGATAGAGGCAGCAAACCAATAGAGCTCAAAATATTATAGGGAAAGTTTATATTGATTCAATGTTCAGTTGTAAGGCTGACTGCTGTGAATAATTTAATTGGTGGAAATCATACTTGCATGCAAATAAATGGATAAGAATCTATATCGAATATAAAAGATTATGTAAATAAAAGTTTTAAATAGTTAATTGCATTCAGTAAAGCAGAAGTAATTTGTGTGTGAAAAATGTCGAGCAAATTGGTAATTTCTGAGCTAAAGCAATTAATTAAGTTTTGCAGTCAAACATTATATTGTTATACTGGAACAAACAGTGACAAATTTAATGCCACTCTTGTCAAGTTTATGTCAGCAAATCCAGTAAAGTTCTGTAAGTAATTTGTTAATTCATTTATTTTAGGTCAACTTATTCAAACCGTGAACTATCTGTTGCAAGTGGCTCAGGCTTCATTGTGTCTGAAGATGGATTGATAGTGACCAATGCACATGTGGTTACAAACAAGCATAGAGTGAAAGTGGAGCTTAAGAGTGGAGCCACATACAATGCCAAAATAAAGGACATAGACGAAAAAGCTGATCTTGCTTTAATTAAAATAGACCCTCCGGTAAGTTATCTATTCTGTGGCATTTTAGTTAACACATAGACTAATGATGAATATTATTTACTATCTCTTACAGATCTTTTCACTATGAATAGAAGCTACTGATTCTCTCAGTATTGACCTACTATATCCTAAAAACTCTAATCTTTCACATTTTCAGAGTCAGATTTCTAAATTCAGTCTTATTGTTAGACTATGTTAGAAGTTCAGTGGAACTCCATAGAAAGTTGTTCTGTTTATAAATACAAATGACCTGCCAATATGATGCATAGCATTACATAGCAGGTTGGCACACTTAATAAAATTTAAATGCTGCTGAGGACATGACTTGCTGGCTGGTTTGCATAAATAATATGTTTCTGCTTTAGCTGCAATTAGGAAATTGCACCAAAAATACATTTGAAGAGGTTAGTGTGAAGTTTCGGTTAAAATTCATTTGCATAATCACAAACATCTGGGGCTGACTCTTCCACGGAGTGGCAGTCACCATTAGATTGCTATTCTGCTCCTATTTTCCTACCTTACGCTGCAGCTCCACATTTCTTGCCCGGATTGAAGTGGGCCTCCTGAGAAATGTGGAGTGTACCTGTTCTGGGAGTCCTCCCTTTATAGTGTAGGAGTGTTGGGGGAAGCCAAGCCATGCCCCCAGCACCAGCTGCCATATTCCGGTAAGTTTAAATGTCCGAACCCCTTTGACAAGCTAGGAGAAAAGGCAAATGGGTAAGGGGATAGGATAGGGTGGGGGATTAGGTGTTTGGAGGTGATCAGGTGGTGGCATAGTTGGGGTTGGTGGTAGTCAGGTGTTGGTCACACATTTAAACATTTACTATTGTGGTAAATTATCTTTTTAGTCATCACTTAGTTTCCTTAGTCAATTTATATTAATTTTATAATAATTTCTATCATTATCTGGTGTTATAACTTAGTTAATTGTGAGCCTTTAGTAACAAAATAGATTCTACTCTTGAGATCAGAAACATAAATATCAGTCTGCTGCCTCTGCATCACTCTGGAGACCCATTTAATTTTTAAATACAGCCTTCAGCCATTTTGAGCTTACCATCACCACCAATTCCTACAGCTTCAAGTATTTATTTATAAATTCAGTTAATATTACCCACAAATAATTCTGGATTTTGTCTTGATGTATTATGTAACAAGTTAAATTTCTTAAGGAAATGCTGGCCGATTTGGGAGGATATTGGTAGATTGTACTTCCTGCAGAACATGATTTAAGCATTGCTCCTGCAGGCATATGATGAAATGTAGTGCATTTGTAAACATTAAAAATGATTTAATAGAATTTGAGCTAATAAGTTAAACTGCAAGTATCATGTTTACTGAATGGACTAAAATTTCCTTTTCATCCAGGGAATTCTCCCTGATATCCTGGTCAATATCTATCCCTTAATCAACATTGTGAAATAAAGATCTCTCAAATTATCTGGTCATTATCATATTGCTGTTTGAGGGAGCTTATGCACAAATTGGTAGCTACATTTCTTACATTGCAACAATCAACCTACTTCAAAAAGTGCTTTATTGTCTACAAAGTGCTTTAGGACATGCTAGAATCTCAGGATGCGAGATAAAAGTGACTTTCCTTTTATTGTTTTTATTCTTTTGAGAGACTGTGAAACACCTGGTTAAATATCCACTTTAAGAGATATTAGAGGCTGATTAAACATGAATCTGAAAATGATCCTTTAATTACACATTGGTTTTGCACCTAGTTTTGTCAGTTGATTGATTATTATTGCAACAAAGAGTTGCATAACTCATTCCATAACTAACAAATATCTCCCTAAATTGAAATAGTCTTAATTGAACTTGTACAGTCGGGGCACATAGGGGAATTGCATTAGTTGTCCTTTATTTGCACGTCCTTTCAAAATGTCGTTTTATATAAACTGGATCAGCCAAATAGCCTGGAATTGGCTATATCTCCTGAAGTCTTCCTTTCCTCGCCCTAACCAGGGATTTGCTGGATCCTGGACTCCTGTTGGTGGATTTGAGTTCATTGAGTATCCCAGTTCACAGCCATCCCAAAATCCTTTTCCACTGAGGAGTGAATGTCCTGATCTTAAGGATTTACTGCTCTGGCAGCCTTTACAGGGCAAGGTGGCTGCTGCAGAGTTAGAGATCCCAGCCAGATATTGGCATGGGTGCAGGAGTGGGATTAATGTTTCACAGTCCCCATTCTGTGACTCTCCTGTGTGATGTAGCTGCTAATGTATGAAGTCCTTGGGATGGATAGGGGGATGTTAACTCATACCTGATGTACTGATGGTGAAAGATGTCTGGGGCTGCGAACTCTGGCATTTCTGGAGGCCTGACCATGTGACCCCTGACCATATGCCCTCATTACTCAATCTTGCCACTTCTTGCGGGCTCCGGAGGTGCTCCCACATCCCCGGGCTCTCCCTGACTACCAACTTTCAATTGTTCCTGACACCAACTTGTTATTCCACAGACTCCTGGACAATTGGTCTCAATTCTCTGCAATGAAGGGAATGACGCAATAGGTTGGAGGCAGGAAATTACACAGTTGAACCCAGTACAATGGGCACCTGTAGGCTGAATGTAGGGTAGAATGAAGAGTTCTTTACCCAGCCACCATATTGCAGAGAAACGACTCTATCCCAGGGATAAAGCTGTACAACCAGTCAGTCCCAGAAACAGAGTGGTTTTCCTATCACCATGATTGTTGGATGAAGATATCTCCGTTCCACAAAAGCTGTTTCTTTCACTTGCTGCCACCTTGTGCTTACTTGCATGTCACATGTTTTAATTGTTAGCAGACTTGGTGCATTGAAGGCTGCCTGAAGTTTGTAACTTGTGAGTTTCCATAATTTCAGGATGAAGCTTGTAATTATTACAATGCAAGGTATTTGGAACTGTCAGTAAATGCCCTTTTATTGCATTTGTCTTTTTGAGGGTGTCAGTTGTTTAGGGTTCACTATAATTAATCATATGGTAGTCCTTACTGAAATATATACAATGCTAAGTCTAAATGGAGGCATTTCAGGGCACCTCAATCCCATTTAGTGCACACCTTGTTCCACGTGGGAACTCCAGGATGCATCAAGTGTCCGGGCATCCACGAGTGCAGGAAGTGTCATCAGCTGGTGGAACCCGAGTAGCTTGCTCTTTGAATAACTCTTCATTGCCCTAGGTGTTTGGGAATAGTACACAAGCATGGCTTCACGTTAAAATCATCTGCAGTTTAACCAAGCAGCAATGTCCTTTGCTGCTTGCAAACCTGGCATTTCTTCTCTTGAAATGTGTGTCCTGGAAGGTATCCTTTTCCGGAATAAATGAGTCTCATCCCTATTAAACACTTGTTGAGGAGTATATCCACCTTTCTCAATGGTTTCACTAAATGTTTTATTGAAGGATTCATTTATCGGCATTGGCAACTTCACCACTTACAACAATGTTATGTGAGTTAGCAGATTTGTTAAACCTTGTAAACCACTCACAACTGACATTAAATGGTCCTATGTTTGAACTTTCACCAGAGCCTGTCTTATGATCATTGTGCAAACTCCTTCTTGAATAAGAATTGAACTTAGAGGTATGAGTTGTTGAGCTTGATGTTCAATTCAGATGGTTAGCAGCCTTTCCATGTCCATCATAATCCCACTCTGATGATTCCTACTTGATAAAACAGCAGGCAAAGGAGTTGTTAGTTCACCAAACACCTCTTTGCCCTTTTGTCTATGACATCTTTTGGCAATCTCCACCTATCACTGGCCCTCTATCCAGCTCTACCTGTCCACCACCCCCCCCCCACAACTTAAAGCAGCTTATATTTCACCTCTTTTCTATTTTTCCTTAGTTCCGATGAAAAGTCATTCGGACTCGAAACGTTAACTGTATTCCTCTCCGCAGATGCTGTCAGACCTGAGTTTTTCCAGGTACTTTTGTTTTTGTCCTATTACTTTATCAGTAGTTTTAATGATTGTTCTCACTGTTGCTGCTGGCCAGTCAAGAGCTCCAGCAATATCCCCTGCATGTTCACCAGTTTCAGAGCACTCATTTGAAGTGTAACTTGTTTTTGTTGTCCTTTCTCAGCAGAAAGCACTTCATAATCACTGGCTCTAGCTTATTATGAATGAATTTTATGGGTAAAATTAACAAATAATACCACAACAATTCGAGATAACTAAGATGGTGACAGGCGATATCTGTCATTTTGCATGATTCACAAAATGGTGTGGTGCACACTCCACCTGTCTGTACTGCACAAGGTGATGAATGTTTAACCAGTGATCTTTAAAAAGATCACTGGAGACGACTACTGGACAATGCAACCTGGGCCAGCACAAGTAAAAAATCTGGATGGCTTTCCTGTCTGAAGCTCATAACCACCTCCCAAGATTGCCTGCTCCCCACCTCAACCGAGCAGGCTCAATAAGGAAGTTACACGGCAAGGTCCAAACATACGGTGACATTAATGTGAAAAAGCAGTAATGCAATGCAAATGCAGAATATTAATTAGCGATCAATGTTAATGGGAAGCGACTTTGTGTGGCACAAAGCTCAACAAGGCCTTGTTGTATTATGTGCAATTCTGGGCATCGTTTTTTAGGAAAACTGAGAAGACTTCGGAGAGCGTGCAGAAAAGATTTACAAGAATGGTTCCATGGATGTGAGCTTCAGTTGCCAATGAAGTTTAGAAGCTGAGGCTCTACTTAAAGAAGAGAAGTATATGAGGAGATTTGATAAAGGTGTTCAAAATCATGAGGGGCTCAAACAGAGCAGACAGAGAGAAATTATCCCATTGGTGGAAATGTCAAGAACCAGGAATGCACTGCTTGAGAGTGTGGTGGAGCCAAGTTCAATCATGAGTTTCAAAAGGGAATTGGATGAGTACCCTGGAGAAATTTTGTAAGATTATGAGACAAGGGTAAGTTAGTGGGATCAGTAGAGTTGCTCTTGATAAGGACACAATGGGCCAAATTTGTGCTGCAACTATTCAGTGATTCTATATTAGTGTAAATTTGTGTACATTTATGAACTTGCCAAACCACAAAATTTTGATAAACATGATCCAAACATTTAACTTACAGAATATGATTAGAAATTTTCATTGTTGAAAATAGGATTCTGAAACTAAGATATCCAGATGGCACAAGCAACAAGGACCTATAATTTAGAAATTAGGACAGTGGTTGTGTAATTGAGGTAATCTTTTTGTATCACCATGATAAAAGTTATGTTGAAGGATTTGCTTGCGATATGTAACTTCTGATTGTTTTGCTGTGTTGCAGGCAGAGACAAGCATTTCCACAGTAAAATATGATAGATAATCATGCTGGCAAAACACTACACTTCAGTGGTGAATTTGTATTTATATAGCTCTTACTACATTACAAAAACACTTCAAAGCACTTTACATGTAAGCAGTTTGATTGAAGTGCAGTTAAAGTTCTCAGCCATTTGTTGACAATAAAGTTCCATAGACAGCAAAGCAACAGGTGGTGGAAGTGGTGGCGTGGTGGTATTGTCACTGGACTGGTAATCCAGAGACCCAAGGTGACCATGGCAGAATTTGAATTCAAGAAATATCTGGAATTAAAAGTCTAATGATGACTATAAAACCATTGTCAATTGTTGTAAAAACCCACCTGGTTCACCAATGTCCTTTAGGGAAGAAAATCTGCTGTCCTCACCTGATCTGGCCTACATGACCCACAGCAATGTGGTTGACTCTTAAAATGGCCCTCTGAACAAGGGAAATTAGGGATGGGCAATAAATGCTGGCCTAGCCAGTGACAGCCACATCCCACGAACAAATAAAAAAAAAACCAAATGGCTTGTTGGGTTGTTTAGGTTAGTATTAGCTATGGGAGAAATGTTGGCCAGGACAATTACTTTAATAGTACTATAGGATCTTTAAATGTTACCTGAATCATTGAAAGACAGATGTGCCTAAATTTGATAGCTTGCCCAAAGGTTGGCAACCCAGACAAAGCAGCGCTTTCAGAAATTGCGCAATTAATTTAAGTCAACACTTCAAAGCAATACGGAGAAAGAGCTTGAAAATGCAACCCTCTGACTTGAGTTTGCAAAACTGAAACTGACCCATTATTGAGAAATAATATAAAAATGATATTTCAAACAATTTGTAGGTACTTCTGCAAATTTGTAACTTGCTCTTAGATGATCAGGATTCCATTACTATCATACAAACATCCCCTTTAAAATACTCTGATATATAAACCGCAACTTAATACCCATTGTTTATAACGCTTCATTATTGTTGAGTCCTCCTTTATTGATGCATCTTTTAGCATGGTAAAGATAGGAAACTACTGTGTACCCACTGAAGTACAACCTCTGGCTTGGGTGGACAAAGAATTATATTGGAGGAACCAGTCAGCTTTCTACACAGATTGATGGGTTCTTGCAAGCCCTGAATGGTTGGTTAGATGGAACATTTCAAACATGTTCAGATGTGTTTGCTAGGTAATACATTTGGAATTTTTTAATTATCTTTTTTAAAAAAAAACAGTTAATAGAAATTTATTGTGTAACAGAAATAATTAAAAAAATCCCCTGTTGATTGATATTTTGCCAACTGAACCATCAGGGCAGCATCAATCATAAGAACTTTTAATATCAGAGACCACTGATTTGTCATATTAAGGAACACTAATATTAGTGATTGATAAACACCTATTTCTGTTTTTGAAATGTGATGCCTATAAATTAATACACGTGGCTTATTTGGACAATGTGTGAATTCCAAAATATTATTAAGTAGGAGCCAAAATTGGAGTTATGTGATTAGTCTTTGTGCTACTTGGCTTTATGTTTTCAGGATTGAGCATAATCTTTGCTTCTTTCTTGCCACTGTGCTGCTTCATGCTTGACTATGAAATAAGATAGATTTCCTATTAATGTACTGGCTGGATTGTTTTAGCCTCTATGTTTTGGCAACCTTGGTTTAAAAGCAGCTGAGACCATAGTGGTATAAAAGAACAGCACAAAGTTACCCCTGGAGCATTAGAACGCAATCCAACGTTCATTCAGCAGCCAGTGCACAATAATAGCACTTAACATCTGTGCAAATAAATTTGGAGCTGGCTAAGAAACCTCCGGTTCAACTATTTCTACTATCATTGAACAAGATCTATGTTGGGAAACAGTACACTGCCTTAGCTCAAATGTGTTTATTTGTGGTGAAACCTAACAGGTGCTCTTTCGTTAGAGACCCCATTATGGCTGATTTTACTGAAGTGATTATTTATGTGAATCCAGCTCACCCTCTGTTATTTGGCTATACTTCAAATTATGTTTGCAGTGTCACTTTGATACCCTCCTTGTTTCTTTTATATTCTTATTTGTAAAATGGCTGTGAAATTTTATGTGGTGGAAAGGGGGTTGGTGCAATGGGTAGGAATCCCCTCCCTTGAAAAACTCAGCAGGTCTGGCAGCACCGGCGGAGAAGAAAAGAGTTGACGTTTCGAGTCCTCATGACCCTTCGACAGAACTTGAGTTTGAATCCAAGAAAGAGTTGAAATATAAGCTGGTTTAAGGTGTGTGTGTGGGGGGCGGAGAGAGAGAGAGAGGTGGAGTGGGGGTGTGGTTGTAGGGACAAACAAGCAGTGATAGAAGCAGATCATCAAAGGATGTCAACAACAATAATACAAAAGAATACATAGGTGTTAAAGTTAAAGTTGGTGATATTATCTAAACGAATGTGCTAATTAAGAATGGATGGTAGGGCACTCAAGGTATACCTTGAGTGCCCTACCATCCATTCTTAATTAGCACATTCGTTTAGATAATATCACCAACTTTAACTTTAACACCTATGTATTCTTTTGTATTATTGTTGTTGACATCCTTTGATGATCTGCTTCTATCACTGCTTGTTTGTCCCTACAACCACACTCCCACTCCACCTCTCTCTCTCTCTCTCTCTCTCTCTCTCTTTCTCTCTCTCTCTCTCTCTCTCTCTCTCCGCCCCCCACACACACACCTTAAACCAGCTTATATTTCAACTCTTTCTTGGACTCGAACTCAAGTTCTGTCGAAGGGTCATGAGGACTCGAAACGTCAACTCTTTTCTTCTCCGCCGATGCTGCCAGACCTGCTGAGTTTTTCCAGGTAATTCTGTTTTTGTTTTTGTTTTGGATTTCCAGCATCCGCAGTTTTTTTGTTTTTATCCCCTCTCCCTTGTTGGAACACTGTGCTGGCCAGATCGCTGGAGTCCTTGATGTCAACCTACTTCTTTCTTCCATCAGTCTCCTGGTGGAAACTACTCTACTTTGCTAGTATTTCATGCTTCCCATGCCATTTCCTGAATCTTTTGAACATTTCTCACACTTTAGTGTCCTGATTACTTGGACTATTCGCGTTATCACTTCTGTCCTCCTACAATTTCTGATACCCACACTAACCCTGTACAGGTCAATCTATGTCTCTTCCTACATGTGGTCATTGTGTTTCTTTCCTTGTTCCTCCTTTCTCCTTCCTCTTGTCCTATTTCTTTTTTTAGGCGCTGTTCATCAGTGATACCCTTCGGTCCTGAGGAATGGTTTATACCAGAAAGGTCAGCTGACTTGTATTTTTTCAACAGCTGCTGCCTGACCTGCTGGCGTCCCCAACATTTCTGTTTTGTGAAGTTTCTATACCACTTTCTAATGCAGAGAAATTTCAATATTGTAATCTCTCTAACTTTGCATCTCCTTTTATTGTCATTTTGCAGTTGGCCCAGTTCTTATCCATAAATCAGTACCCAATTTTCATCCAACAAAGCATTATGTTTATGACACAGCCAAATTAAATGCTTTGAGTTACTGGGATAAAGCTGGTTTTGTTAATGCAGTAATGAAAAATGGCAAATGTAAGTACAACAAAACCAATGCCAGTTGCGCACATTTTTTTCCAATTCTCATTTTTTTTCAAGTTAACTAGTTACCCAAGGGCAAAAGGTTTAATGGGTGAATTAATTAGTAGCTGAAGTATTGTTTGGGAATTTTACATAATTTTTCTTAAGCATCTGAAGGAATTTGCAAATAAAAGCAGGTCACACAATTAACAGATCATAACTGATAAATGAATACAAAATAATATTTGAACTGTTAGATTTTTTTTATATAATGTAATCACATAAAGGCTGTACTTTGATTACAGTCTGAGCTAATTTAGGCTTTATAGATATTATTTATTACAACTAAAAATATACAAGCCACTTTTCTTCCATTCTCCCCAATAAAGGGAAAGGTTAAAAACAAAAACAAAATCTTGCAATACAAGAAATAAAATTAGAATATGTTGTAAAACATTCAGTGGGTCGGGCAGCATCTGTGGAGAGAGAACTAAAGTAAATGTTTCAGGTTGATGACCAAAACAGAAGAGCAAGATAATAACCGGAATAGTGCACATTTTCATGATGAGCTTTTCCTTTGAGTGGGAGTCATTAATTAGTATTAAATTTATCCAGAATTATTGCGCAACATAAGGCAGGTTTGATCATGTACACCTTTAAAAAAAATTGTTCAGCATTGAATCACCAAACCACAGTCTCGCATCTCTCACATGCCAGATTCTGATCATGTTCAGGGGCAGGTTGAGACAAATTGCATCCATGGAGTGGCTAAATAATGATAATTTTGTCATGATAACACTTTTGTGTATGGCTGAGAAATTTAGGGAGGGCTGAATTCAAAAGCTGCCTTTCACTAAAAGTGCAAGCAGTCTATTGGCAGACAAACTGTGTACTAGTTAGAGCTATACATTTGTATGTTAAATTAATTAAGTTGGCATTTGGAACTAATAGAGTTTACCATTTTTACAATCCGCAGACTAGCATTTCAGTAATTATAGCACAAAGCATGATCACTATTTAATTGCTATACAGAATTTACTGTAATACTCTCATTTCTGCTGGCTAAAAATAATAGATGTTTCACCTGGGTTGGTTACTTAAATTAACACATGGGGTGGAATTTAATGTCCTCCCCTGGGGTGGGTTTGGAAGTGGGAAGCATTTAATCAGATGAGAGGGTGGTGGGTGGGGATACTGTCGCCATCCTGCCTCTGCCCCAATTAAATATGGGATGGGAAGCCTCATGGACAGCCTTCACACCCTGCTGCCAATTGAGGCCATTAATTGGGCATTAATAGGTCTTCAACCAGCAGTGGGCAAGGCAGTCATCTTTGCTTGTGGGCTTCTAGGGACATCCTTCGCTGTCAGGTGCTAAGTACCGATGGAGAGACTGGGCATTGGAAAGGGGTAGCCCAATGAAAACCATCCCCCTGCCCTTGCTGCAGACCCCCATTGCGCTTTCGCACCTGTAGCCTCGTCCCTTGTGACCCTAAGCTACTCCCTAGTTGCATTGCTGGCAGCAGCCACAGCTCCCCTGGAGGTGCTACCTGCACAGCTGCTAACCTCTGATTGGCCAGCAGCTCTCAGGGAACAGGATTTCTGTCCCGGGAGTTCTTGATCTTGGGGAAAGCCTCTCGCTGTCCATTTAATGCATTAGGCCTCCCCCAAAGGAGGCAATGCGTGACTCTTATTGGGTCTCCAGCCATTGGCAAGATCCCTGTCGCCTGCATTAAATGCCACCCATGTTCACTGAACTACTTGATTCTGGATTAATTAAATACAGAATTAACTTTATTACTGATATGATGCAGTTTGTATCATCACCACCACAATGTGCACAGCTTTGACACAAGACCCCTCTGAGTATCAGCTTTGATAATTACGCATTCTATTTAGTTTTAAAGCTACTATTGTAAAAGGCAATTATTTAAAAATTCTCCTGGAGCTTACAGGGCTGTGCTGGAGTTACCCTCAAAATCTATTAAGAGTCTTGCTGCATTCTGACAGAGAGCTACCTTTTCATTTTCTGTTATAATGCTTTAATTGGTGATTTATTTGCTTTGATTAAATAGTCAAATCAAATTAATTGAAATAATTAAAATTTAAATTGCTATTTTTTTCTACAGTTTCAACACATCCAACATTTTCCAGGTTTCATTCATATCAAAAATGAACAATCCAGAAAATAGTAATGAAAATATGATGACTGGTGATAAAAATGTCTCGTCAATGTTTTACTACTTCACATCTTCCAAATACACCCACTTTAGTTTATGGTTAAGATGGCCAACCAGAGAACAGGCTTGTGTCACCGTGTTTGAGAGGGAATCTCCATTAGTAGAACTGTTGAAACACATGGAAATGCTGCTGTGATGTCAGCAGTATACCAATTCAAGATTACAGTGGAATTTTGGTTACCTCCATTCCAATTCTCTGCTGCTCTGAATATCTGCCAGGTTTTTCACAGCAGAAAATGTTGACCAAGCTGCTGCTTCATTGTGTTACATTATATTACACCAGATAACATAAAATTCTGACACAAATTAAGAGAAAAAAAGGGTGTTTCAATTTATGTTATTTGCATTGTCTTCATCTCTTGACCTAGGCTGTTGGCGTACCCTATGTGAAAGATTAAAGCTGTTATACTGCCAGCTCTTAATGGCCAAGTCGCATGCAGCTGGATACAAGCTAATTTTAACTCTGCTGGGATTTGCTAAGATTGGCCCTGAGTAAAGATGATCTTTAATGGATATTTATGGGTTCACAGAATTAAGGAGTCCCATCGGTTTTATAAGCCCCCAGTTAACTGCATGAGAACTGCATTTTGAAAACTGCAAGTGATCGCATAGCTCTTGAACAATATAAAAGAAGCTTCAAGCTTGGATATTCTTGATTATCCAATCTCTAAATCTGTTGCATTGTAACAGGTGCTGAAGTTTTTACTCTAATACAAACTAAAAATATATTGTGGAATTTAAATAACTAACATATTTTACCAAGGAATAACAAAAGATAAGGCCATTAAAGAGTCTTCCATTGGAATGTTCTTTCAATTGTTTTTTTTTCCCCAATTCTTTTCTAATTCCATTTAATCTTCTTCACCTGAACAGCATCAATCGCTGGCTGATGGATGTTCCACAGTTGCCAGTCACTATCCAGAATCTTACTCAAGTAGTCATACTTCATGTGTCCAAGCAGTGAATATTAGCAAGCTATTTGATTGTGGGATATGATATTTTAATTTATTCCCAAGCCAGTAGAAATATGAAGCTAGACACTAATACTTTTCTTGATAATGGGTTTATTCACAGAATGCAGAATTACATATGTCTGCTTCCTTCCTACCTACCAACCCAGTGCCCCAGAACTCGCTCATTGTATATGCCCTAAGTGCTTAAACTATGCCTTTCACCTGCCTATCTTAACATAATTAACATACCATTAACATGATACAGTCAAAGCTGATCTGTCCACACACAACATCTACACATATGTACTTTGAGCAGTAGTCACTCATAGCAACCAGGAGCAGGAGTTTTAGTCCATTTTCTCCATCGCAACAATGGAGCATAGAGGCCACTTATTGCACTCCCATTCACACCCTAATTGAAATTTGCTAACTCAACAGACTAAGGATTAAACCTGAAATCTCTCTGGGCTCTATACTTCAACCACTGACTGACTTAAACAGCTGTGCATCTTTCAATGTGTGTGTATATTGTACCAATAGCTTGAGCTCCAAGTCTACCTATTCTAGTCATTTTATATCCGCCATCTGGGCATAATAGAGATTAATTATGCTGCAACATTCTTCACAGTTTTATTAGCATTTTTAGAAAATTGTTTGATTCCTATGCACTTCTTTCAAATAATTATATATGAAGGATGACTGTAACCAAATTATGATTTTCTGCAGCGGAGATTTAATTGAAGTCAATTTATTCATTTAGTTGATGCTTAAGTTTAACTACAATCTGTTGGTGAAGGTTAAGTTTAATGGTCATTGATTCAGTTAGTATATAGAGCAAGTTGGAGCATGCTAAAAGTAAACTATTACAATGATTGTCTAATCATTATGTATTGTTATGTAGTTCTTTCGATTTAAGGCTGCATTTCTTTCTGTTTCCACGACTAAAATTCTATAGTGTTAGCCAAGTCCATTTCAAGGTCGGCTTTTCATACTCACTTTCTCTTAGTAATTGAAGCATGTCCTATCTTTGGTACCAAAAATCTATTTTGACAAATGATTTCAATGCACTCGCCAAACAGGCACTGAGCAATGACAATCCTGAATGTAATGGTAACTCCAGTTGGTCCTCTAATTGTTTTAACCTTTGTTATGCTGTCCTATGACATGACTCAGTATCTAGAGCATATTTATAATGTTTAGCTACTAAACTATCTCAACCCTTTAAGGTTTCTTCAGGTACTTTCTGTACCAAAGTGATGTATATTGTGGTGTTAATTCGTCCCATGCTCAATTATTGTTGAACATTTCTCCAGATTGCTTCCTTGGCACCTCTTCTTGTCATCCTATTGTTCTGTTATAGGATGGCATGACATACTGAAATAGGAAGAGAGCCAAAATGAAGAGAACAGAAGTGTCATAGTGAGACCACAAAATTAGACTAAAGTGATCAATACAAACGAGAAGGATTCAGGAAGTAAAGCATAGGTATTGCAGTTTTGCAGCCAATTATGGGCAGAGTTCGACCATATACATCAATAGTTAAAGTTACCTGTTAAATTAACAAATAGATGGTGAAACCTGGAACTAGCTTTAGAATGGCAGGTCAATTGTTTGCTATTATTCCTCATTTCCGTTACCGACAATAACCATTCTGAGTCATAACATCAAGAAACTTAGCAATTTTTTTTCACTTATTGCAGTTCGTTGGAAAGTATAGACGCAAGGGAATGATTTCATTTCTTTAGTTGCTAACTTTAGCGATAAAAAATCTCTGTACATGTAGAGGTGTTGTATGAGTTGGCATTTTTATTAAATCATCTGATCAAAGAATCTTTCCCTCCTGATGTTGGAGTTACAAAAGCCTAGGTTCTTATTGCTAAGTTAGATGATTGATAACATCATGAGGACAAAATTATAAAGTAAACCAGAAAGTGCCAGTTGTACTTTTTCCAGAGCCTGCCCAGCAGGCAGAAAATTCTGTCCAATAGAAACCCTGATCAACACCTGATTTGCAGTAAACAAAATTACCTGGAAAAACTCAGCAGGTCTGGCAGCATCGGTGGAGAAGAAAAGAGTTGACGTTTCGAGTCCTCATGACCCTTCAACTCGAACTGTCAACTCTTTTCTTCTCCACCGATGCTGCCAGACCTGCTGAGTTTTTCCAGGTAATTCTGTTTTTGTTTTGGATTTCCAGCACCCGCAGTTTTTTTATTTTTATCTCTATTATTATTGCAGTAAACAGGGATAGTTCTGAATACACAATTCTATTGTTTTAAGTCTGTGTATTTAATAAGGGAGATGTAGAATTTACTTTTCACACTCAGTGAGCTGACTTCGTCATTGCAGCAGCAATCCTGCCTTGGCTCTTTGCGAGGTTCCTGGCCGCATTTTACCTGTGTCAGTTAGTTGAAGTTGGGGCTGACATCCCTTTAGAGGATGGCTGCACAAACCCAGGTGCTGCTGGCCAATGAGAGGGTGGCAGCTGAGCATCTTGGCAACTCCACTGTAAATGCTGGCCACTGCTGGGGCTGCACCTTGAAGAAGAGGGCTGCCCTCCTAATCAGGTAAGTAGGGTTTGTGGGCCATTCAGGCAGGCCCACATGAGGGCGGGTGTGGTCTTTGCCTCCAGGAGGCCCTTGTGTGAGCTGCAGAAAGCCCGATTAGGACCTTCCTGACAACAAGCCCATGGGGAGACTACCAGGGTTCACCAGGCTCACCCCCATCTTTCCCACCACTGGTAAAATAATGTAGTGGTGGAAAGATGATGGTCTCCACCCCCCCCCACATTGCCATTTTGGAGGCCCCTTACCTCCCAGCTGATCTTTAGAGGGCTGGTAAAATACAGCTCAGTCTGACTTATTGTGTGCTTTAGATGATAGTTAACATCCTTTTCCTGTATCCCAACAATGTGCTTTGACTAAAACCTCAGAAAATCATTTTCTGTTGTACCAGAATAACATTCCAATTACCTGCATTATCCAATCTTGTGACCTTTCAAAATTTAGATGAGATTTTACTGTCAGTTTACTATCGAGTTATAAGCAGTTTTCTGTTGCTCTCTTGCACCAACAAGAAACTGAATTAAAACAACACAAGCTCACAAAGATTCTTCGCAGCTGTCCGAGACAAGATTATCCAGTCCACAAATGAAAAGAAAAATATCTAACTACAGTACCTAGTTCCTGTACAGTGGATTTTTAGTTAAGGCAATAAAATCTGAGTAAGAAGTGTTCCATTTAATTTTGAGAAGTATTTTTCAATAAAAGAGAGAAGATTTTTTTCTCTGAGAGTTGCTAGCCTGTGACACCCTCTTTCCCAGAGAGCACTGGAGGCTGGGTCATTGAACTTATTCAAGGCTGAGTTAGGTTTTTGATAAGGGAGTTGAGGGTTATGGGGTAGAGAGGAAAGTGGAGTTGAGACCATAGTTGGATCAACCATGTTCTTAACAAATGGCGGAGCAAATTCAAAGGGCTGAATGGTCTACTCCTGCTCCTAAGTCCTATGATTCTATAAGTTGATCTTCTATTTCCCTGGTTTTCCTTGGCTTTATACTTCAGAAGTAAGTCTAGAAATACAGCATTTAATATTGTACATTAAAAAATCCTATTGCATATTTTAACCTTGTACTTTTTCACATCCTCTCTGCGTGTCAGTTTAGATTTATACTTCACTATTCAAATTATTTGTGGACCTTTCCAAAATCAGGTGACCAAGTATGTAAAAGGCTTCAACTCAGATATTGCATGTGGACTTCCCATGCCAGCCCGAATTCCCCTTCACCATTCCTGGAAAGACATCCAGCCAAGAGGGCAGAGAGATGAACTGCATCCCAGCTTTTGCCTTTTTGCCACTTGTACGCAGACCACTAATAGCTGAATGAAGTTGGTTTGAGTGATTTAGCTCTTAATTTTTATGCTCACATTACTGGGCCTCAACTCTGACACTGTGGGCAAAGTCAGGAGCTTACAATTTAGACAGGAACGTGTGCCCCGCCAGTCTGGACTTTGACAAATTCTCTTGGAGAAGTCCACCACTTTTTATAGTCATAATTAGTCATATTTTTCTCTCTTAATGGCATGTACTGTTTACATTGCAATGTAACCAAACAACCACCCTAATAATTTTATTGTCTGTTGCTAGGGTAAACTGCCAGTGCTGCTGCTAGGTCGCTCCACAGACCTGAGACCAGGCGAGTTTGTGGTTGCCATTGGAAGTCCATTTTCCCTACAAAACACAGTGACCACAGGAATAGTGAGCACAGCTCAGCGAGGTGGAAAGGAACTGGGCCTACGAAACTCCGATATTGATTACATTCAGACGGATGCTATTATCAATGTATGTTTGACACAGATGCATTTGTTGTGAGTTAAGGTGTTTTTTTCATAAACATTGCCATAGTCCAAATTTTGATCTGAAAATTATTTCTGTTTTTTTCATAGTATGGAAACTCAGGGGGTCCACTGGTGAATTTGGTAAGAACGGTTTTTCTTTTTTCTGTGAAAGTAGCCTAATCTTCATTTAAGTTTAATTATTTTTCTCTTTATCTTTAGTTTTACATTAATTTTATCCACAAGTAGTTCTGTTTAATAAACACTGGGATTCCAAGCCCAATCCCATGCTAACACACCAACAGCAGAATGTGCCTGAGCGCTGCCTCTTCACAGCTACAGTTTGAGCCTGAAGGGTTGGTACTTTCATATCTTATGAATGTTGCATGTAGATACTCAGTGCTGTGCATTCTGAGTGTTCTCACTTTCAATAAATCTAATTGTGTTCCAATAACACAAAAGGAAAAATCTATCATACCACTCCACATTTTTCACTTTATATGGATTTCTGTGAAATGCAAATTACGTTTAAACATCATGTCTTCCCTATCCTGACAAAGTGACCGGCTAATTGTACTTTTGTACACTGTTTTATTTAGGATGGTGAGGTTGTTGGAATTAACACCCTGAAGGTGACTGCTGGAATATCATTTGCAATTCCATCCGACAAAATTCGACAGTTTTTAGTTGAATCTCATGACCGACAAGCAAAAGGTATGTAGAGTATAGAGTTTTCGTTCTTTGCTTGATTTTAATAAATTAATTTTAATATAAAATAGTTTTAATAATTTAATAAATTGTAACAGGCCTTGTGTGCAGCAGTGCAGTGTCATTTTAAAATTTCTTTCAAATACTAGAAGTTGCAAAATCTGAATTCAATGTGGTTATAGCATTGAGTTCCAGTGAGATCATGCCCTGGCACTCTGTGCTGTGAAGTGGGTGGCAGATGAGATGCGCCATAAGGTGAACTCTCCTGAGGGAAACTTGGAAACAAGCATCGGCATGTGTTATTCCTGTCCACCAACTATTCGCAAACTGCCATTGATGGGATCTGGGAATCTCTCACTGCTAATCCAGTGGGTCAGAGAAGGGTACATTGAAGAAACCATTTTAAAGCATTGGAAAATATTAAGACAGTTCCACCTCCAGAAAGTACAACTTGGTTCTGAAATAGAATACTTACTGAAGCCTCAGTCAATTACACATTAGTTATTCCTGTCTGCGACCTGGATTCAAATCCAGCCTGGGCTGATGGGATTAAAACCATTTCTTTCCATCACTTGTGAGTTTCCTACATATAATGAGTTTGGCCATTCTCAAGTCAGTTCCCAGTGGCCACAAGGCTGCTCACGTTTGAGTAGCTAAGACAAAGACTTTTAAAGGAAAACAAGATAACCATTTGTAGCAGGGGAAGATACACGGGTATGGGCAGCTAGCAGGGAAGTGGGAATCATTTTAAATTTCTCTTTTAAAGAGCAGATGCTGATGCCTTGGCATGAATGGCTTCTAGGCCAGGATTTCCTGGTTGGCGAGTGGGGGGCGGGGCCCGCTCGCTGACACGTAAAATGATGTGGGATGATGTCGGGTGGAACTCCCAACGTCACCCCGCGTCATTTCAATTTTCAGCTCGGTGGGGGCTCAGCTGAATCAGCTGTGCGCTCGCCAATCTGTCAAAGGCCAATTGAGGATATCGACAAAGTAATTAAAGTAATTAATGGACCTGCCCGTCCAACCTTAAAGTTGGAGGACAGGCCGGGAGCCCTGGCGGGCTAAAGAAAACGGGCGAGATGAGGTTTCTTGTAGGTTTTAAAATTTTTAATAAAATAGTCAATGAAGGTGATGGACAGCATCACATGAGGGGACATGTCAGGGAAATTTATTTCTTCTGCTTTTAAAATTATTTCGGACAGGAGCCGACCTCCCTGAGGCAGCACTTAGCGCACTTCATATCCCTGAGGCTTTTGGGCACACGCGCAAAAAGAGTGCACTCCCGGCTCAGGGACAACACCCCTCCCCCGCCCACACAGGGAGCGCATAGCGCTTCCTTGCAGACACCATGCTGGGTGGGCCTTAAATAGCCCACCCATGTAAAATGGCGGCGCGCCCCCAGTTGGGCTGCCAATTGGAGGCATGCTTCCATGCGCTAGCTCCTAAACTTCCCCCCCAATAGGGGGAAAATTCTGCCTCAAGTCTTTTGGAGCAAAATTGGGACCAAATTGAAAACAGCACCAAATGGAATGCTTTGATATATTGTGTAAGAAAAGGAAAAAAAAATCCATTGGTGTCATCTCCGTGTTCATCAGTGTTTGAAATTGAGTCCTGGAGGTAGATGTTTCAACTCATCTTCTGCTTTAGCCTTGTTTTTGCAATTTTCTAATAGGATCTGGTGCATGTATATACATATATTTCATATATTGCTGGGGCAGAACGGAGCCAGTTTTGCTGTGTATTTGAGTGACACTTGTGGTTGATAGCCAAAATGGAAAACTTGTTTATTTGCAGAGCTAGTGAGAGTAATGGAGTTTAATTGCACAACGTTAGAATGCACGACCGAGAGAGGCCCATTTACCTTTTTCAGTTCAATTTCAAGTCGAGTTCCCGAATGGTGCTACGTTCATAGATTTTTTTTTATTTGGAGAAGCAATGTTGCTGTAATTAGGAATTTTACCCTTCCTGTGAATGACCAATTTAATTGAATCACCTACACTTCTTAAATTTCAAACATTGTGACTAGGGGTTTTCTACATGGACAAGAGTCCAAATATACATGGAATTGAATGATTTGAATTAAATATTTAATGAATTAAATGACAAAAATGATTTAGGATAACTTCACTTTTGGCAGGTGGGGGTGGAACTGACAGAGCACACCCTGTTCAATTTTACTATTGCTTGTTGTCCAGCATTGCCAGAAGAGTCTATCAACCCCAATGTTTGCCGAAAAAGCAGATTTTATTGGCATGTTGGGTTGTACCAAGGGTGAGCAATCCATCCTTCCAGCCAAGTTTACTGAAAATTATCCCACGCTGTTTATTAGAGAGCGCCAATGCTCGGAACAAAAGAGGTGTAACTGGGTGCTGATATAGGCAAGAATACGCCACCTAACTCAGTGCCTGTAGAAACTGTCTTTCCAGACTAGCACAAAGTTACAAAGTTATATTTACACACTGACGTAAAAGGGGAAACTGGGGGCTGGAGATTGTGTAAACTCGATTTGTGGTTTAAGCTGTAAACATCAGTGAATAAACATCAGGGCAGGCATTCCTGGGGCACTTCTGGGCTATGAATGGAGTTCTTTTTTATGTTAGATTCAGAGCTGACTGTAAATGTTTTTTCCCCTAAAAAGTAGCTTTTTGACGTTATTTTTGATGTATTAAAGGGATAAATCAGATTAATATAAAAATGGAAGCTATTAAGAGTTGTAATCTTGTTTGTCCTTCGGGGCAAAGATGACCATGCTTATCATCCGGGGTGTTTGGTAGGGTTGAAGTGGATATATAGGTGATTGATAAAGCCAATCTGTGCCCAGAAGGACCTGCAAATAAGACACGATACCGCAGACGATTGAGCTTTGGACAAGTTGCCGAACTCTCCCTGTGTTTTCCCTCTGCTTCTGATATGTGCTTGTTTTTGAAGGAGGCCATGCCACTTTTCATTTGATTGTGCCCCGGGTGTGGTGATCATGGACTCTTAAGTCAATGTCAACCTCCTGAGGGAAGCCTTCAGAGTGTCCTTGTAGAGGTTCCTTTGACCACCCCAGGCTTGAGCTCTCCATAGAAGATTCACTTTGATTAGTGGTTGTCAGGCATTCTGGCTACAAGACCAGTCTAACTCAGTTGTGACTGCCTCAATATGGTGTGGATGCTTGGCTTGCCAGCTTGGGTGAGCACCTCTGTGCCTGGTATTTAGTCCTGCGCCTGATTATAAGAAGTTTCCGGAAGCAGCTCAAATGAAAGTGGCTGAGCTTCTTGGCATGATGCTGGTACACAGTCCAAGCCTCCCATGCATAGTGCAGAGTGGGTAGGACTATTGCTCTATTACTTTCAATTTGATGGGCAGACTTACTGCTCTTTATTCCCAGATTGATGTTCAAAACCTGCCAAAGACTACACTTGCTTTGGCAATTCTTGCATGTATCTCGTCATTAATATAGACAGCTCGAGAGAGTGTACTGCTGAGATGAGTGAACTTATCTACTGTTCAGCAATGGACTGAAACCTTGGGCTCGATTTATAGGGCTATCCTGAGCAGGTGGTACATTTACTTCAGTTTTCTTTGTGCTGATCATAAGACTGAAGTTGCAAGCATTGGAAAACAATTCCATGCTACATTGTGTGTCTAACACTGAACTGGCAGCTGGTGCACAGTCATCGGCAAGCAGAAAATCAGAGGAACATGGGGCTTAAGAGCAGGAGTGGATCATTCAGCCCTTCTAGTCTGCTCTGGCATTTGATAAGATCATGGCTGATTTGGTTGTGGTGTCACTTCCACTTTCCTATCTGGCCCCAAACCCTTGACTCTCTTATTTATCAAAAATCTATCTGACTCAGCCTTGAATAAATTCAACAACCCAGCCTTCACTGCTTTCTGGGGAAAAGCATTCCACAGACCAACAACTCAAGTGAGAGAAAAATTTCTCTTCATCTCTGTCTTAAAAAGGACACCTCTTATTCTTAAACTGTGTCCCTTAGTTCTAGTCTCCCCCACAAGAGGAAACATCCTTCTGATATCCGTCGTATCAAACCCCCTCAGAATTTTATATGTTTCAGTAAGATCACCTCCCATTCTTTTAAGCTCCATTGGGTAAAGGCACAATTTGTTCAACCTTTCTTCATAAGATAAACCCTTCATCCCAGGAATGAGTTGAGTGAACCTTCTCTGAACTGCTTCTAATGCAATTATATTATTTTTCAAATAAAGAGACCAAAACTGTGCACAGTACTCCAGGTTCTCACCAAGGCCCTGTAAGCTGCAGTAAAAACTTCCCTATTTTTATATTCCATTCCCCTTGCAATAAACCCTAACATTCCATTTGCCTCCCTAGTCACTTGCTGTACCTGCATTCCAACTTTTTCAAGATTCATGTACCGGGATACCCAGATCCCTCTGTACAACCAAAAACTGTAATCACTCTCCATTTAAATAGTATACTGCTTTCCCCTTCTTCCTGTCAAAGTGGACAAATTCACATTTTCTCACATCATACTCCATCAGGCAAAATTTTGCCCACTCACTTAACCTATCTATGTCTCTTCGTAGACACTCTATCTCCTCTTGACAACGGACTTTCCTACCTATCTTGGTGTATTTGGCAAATTTTGCTACTATATATTTGGTCCCTTTGTCCAAGTCATTGATACAGATTATGAATAGTTGAGGCCCCAGCACTGATCCCTGTAGCCCTCCACTTGCCAACTCACAAAGGACCCATTTATCCCTGCTCTCGGCTTCCTGTTAGCTAACCGCTCATTTATTTATGCTAATATCTTAGCCCTGACACCATGTGCTCTTATCTTGTGTAGTAACCTTTGATGTGGTACCTTAGCAAATGTCTTTTGGAAATCCAAGTACACCACACTACGAAGTATGACCTTGGAGAGCTTGCCTGGAGTTATTTCAGATTGAGACAGTTGCAATACTTTGTTAGTAAAATGACAGTTATGAAGATTTGAAACCTGCTGTACTGTCTAGAAGGTATTACGGTGAAATGGTGGCAGAAATCATGTTAAGGATAGTCAAAATATAACAGTGAAGAGTGAACAGTAACAGTACAATAGAAAAGGAGACAACAGCAATGTGAAGGAAGCATAGACTGTAATAGTGGAACAGTGTAGTTGGTATTGTAACAGTGTAATGAGCACAGGTGTTTATGGTGCAACGGTGTAAAAGGGAGCTATAAGGTATCTTTTCAAAATCCTACTTACAGGAATGGATTAACACACAGATTCAAGGGACTCTATAACCAAGTGTGGGGCCATAGCCAGGGTCCCCAAACAAATACGTGGCTCCCAGTAAAACCCGCAGATGAAACACACAAATAATACAGAGAAACTGCATATATTCACTCGATCAAAACAACCTAGTGTTTAAAACACTGTCAGAAGAGGGTGAGTCAGAGTCTTGAGACTCATGTTTTAATGGATCATGGGGAGCTGTGCAGAGGGGCCCAGGGCCCCAGGAAATCATACACCTGCTCTGTACATTTTATCCTGTACTAGTTGGGAATTGCTGCAAAGCACCATTACTTGGGTTGAGTGGTTAGATTGCATCTAGAATTATATTAACAGTACATCAGAACATTAAATATACAGAGACTATTTGTCACTTACAATTTAATGCCAGTCAGCACTTGCATTTCATTTGGTGCAATTGTTGTTTGAAAACTGGGTTTACCTGAGATGTTGCTCTCAGATTTTGGGCTAGAGCTTACATTTTGTGTCAGAGTACAATAACCAATACTTAAGCGCAATGCTACTTCCTTTTGATAGGATACAATAAACTGAACTTGACCCCACTTTTAGTGGCATTATGCTACCTGTTGCCAATTTTTAAAAAGGTCTTCAAATAAATCTGGTTTCTAATGGCTCAGATTTCTAATGGGCTGAGACTTAGCTGCATTATAGATGGGGCTTTTGGCCATCTATAATACTTGTTGCCAGAAATCAGGATGCCACATTGTTCCCTATTTCATAAATGCAATAGTGGCACTAAAAGTGACTTAGAAATGTATTAAATAATAGCTTTGCAATCGAGAACATGTTGCTATCAGAGCCAGGTTTACCCTGTGAGGAAACTCCCAAGATATATTCTGACTCAGATCTTTTCATTGAGGGGTGTTTTTATAATGCTGGTCTTAAACAGAACAAACATCATCTTTTAATATTAATCCTAAAGATTTCCAAGTCTAAGCTGGAACAATAAGGGAAAAAGTTACATGATTCCTTTTGCATACTAAATATTGTTGTATTAGGATTCCTTCCGTTGCTGTGTGTAGCAACAACATAAATGTTCTTGTGAGAACTTCCTCTGCACAGTGTCTCTAGCGAAAATAAAAGCATGTTTTAAAATAGCATATTTATTTTCTGATGGCAACTGGTGCTTTGAAAATCCAGGCAGACACACAAGTCAAGTGAAATGTGTTCAGAAAAGCTAATTAAGTTCACCAGATGAATTTTCTTTCCCAAATAAGATGGATTTGTGTTTTTTTTTTTGCAGGACAAACTCCAACAAAAAAGAGATACCTGGGAGTTAGAATGATTACACTTACCCCTGCGTAAGTAAACCATAGACTTATATCTGTATAGAGGTAGAGATGTGGCGGTTTTTGAAGGGTGGTGATTGTGTCAGAGTTTCATAATATGAATCTTAAAGTATTTTGTACTGCTGCTGCCTCATTGTCAACAAGACATAGTACAATTGTCTCCTGGAAAATGCAGCTGCACATCACATAACATTTTAATGGTTGGTGTAATATGAATATTTGTCATTGTTGGGCTATTTTCTTTCAGCAACGTGGTGAGCTTGTAACTATTGGGTCAAACAGCCATGAAGCATCCTGTCATTCTGACAGGATTTCACCTCCTAGCAGTGACTGACACTGAAGTCTACTAGTTTGATTGTGCATTTGAGTTTTGTTGCTTCACCCCTTGCCCTGTTCTATAAACAGTCACACCATAGGGTTTGCATAACACAACTGCAATCAACTGTAGGATGTTAGGATGTCATGAATGCTTGCAGTTGAATGAACATTAGTTTCAAAATAGGTTTTGTGGGGTTAAATAATGGAGAGATTGCCTTATGCTTTGCAGTTGCTAAGCTGTCTAATTTATATTGGTGGCTGACGGGAAACAGAAAATTATGTAACAGAATGTAAAATTGATGAAAATTTATTAGCTGACTGCTGGTGGTAATTCCCACGGATCTTGAGCAGGCTTGTGATGTTGAGTTGCTAAGATGGCTGGTCCTTTCGAATAAAAAAGACTTTTAGGTGGCACTTGCAGGAAAAAGCTACATAAGACCATCTAAATATAAGCTTTACCTGGGAAATCCTGGCTTGTACTTTTGGGGTGCAGTCAGTTTATAAAAGTCAGGAAAGAAAGGAAGTGACTGACTTTTTCAATGCATTTTTAATGTATATTGTAATGGTTTGTAACGGGCATTCATTAGATGCATGACTTCCTCCTTTTTGTGCAGATCTTCAATGGCGGTAGGTGGGCTTGCAGCATTAGAGAAGATTATAGAGATGTCAAGGCAGTGCAAGGATCTAAGCAGAAGAATGAGGGTTTCAGTAGATGACATGAGGGAGGGGCAGAACCAGATGATGTTATGAAGATGAAAGTAAGCAATCTTTGTAATGGAGATGATATGGGACCAAAAACTCACTCAGAACTGAATAGGATGCCAAGGTTGTGAACCATCTGGTTCAACCCGAGACAGTGGCCAGGGAGGAGGAGAGGAGTCCATTCCAAAGATGATGGCTTCAATCTTCCCCATGTTCAATGATGAGTTTGCAGCTTTTCCAAATTTGGATGTCCAATCAGAAGGGGTAGGGGGTGGGGGGGATAGAAATTTTGTGTCATTAACTTATATGTGGAAGCTGACCCTGTGCCTGTAGATGACAGTGCCATCTAGCTGAAGAAGAGGAGAGAGCCAAGGGTGGATTGGAAGCAACAATATAGGAATAAGAAGAGCAGTCATTACTAGGTATTCCTTGTCTTTGATTGAATAGAACCAAGTGACTAACCAGGGAAGTTAACATAGCTGACCAATCAAAATTAAAGGTATGTTGATAGCAAGTATAAAATCATTAGTATGATATTCAATGGCTCTTCACTTCAAAATTTAAGGAATAAATTGATGCAGATTGTTACCACAATTTAATGCATAGCATACAGACAATAACTTCAAGCATATTATCCGTCCATCTTGGCATCTGGATTGGGTATCTCATAATGGTGGAAAATTATTTTGTGGTCATGGAAAGATAACGTTGTCACTAAGTTCAAGAAATTTGGTGCAGATTTCTATTTGCATTCATACAAGTATTGCTGAGTCTTGTTTGTTTTTCAGCCTTGCAAAAGAACTGAAGGAGCGGCAGAAAGATTTCCCTAATGTCAATGCTGGAGCCTATATCATTGAGGTCATTCCACGAACACCAGCTTTCAAGTAAGAGAAAGAAATAACTTCCATGTGTTTTACATTTGGTACTTCTAAGACCCCATTTCAATTCCATGGACATCTTGCTGCGGCTTCAGGTTGTTGGCTCTTCCATTAGCCAACAAAAAAACCTTCCCCTTTAAAATGCTGCAGATCCTTAAGAAGCTGCAGGATTGCCCAATTTTTCTTCCCAATTGGCTAACTACCTTGGGGATCATGTTAAGTGTTGGCTGCACACCTCCACCGGGTTAAATCACTTCTACCTTCAGCTCATTCATTGTCAGCTACCCCTCTGGTTTGGTATTGTTTGTAAATTTGCCTTCAGCTTCTCAATCCTGGTCATTAATGTAAATTAGATGCAGGTTCAAACTAGGCAAAGAAGCAGAAATTCATTTTCAATACTATCAATGTGGAACTGATGCCTGGAAGTTCTCACTAATGCAATGGGTGGTCAACATTCAGAATGAATTTCACAATTGAGGAGTGAAGTTTAAAATAAAAACTTCTAATTTTTTAAGGAACAATTAGAAGTCATGATGGGTAGAGATTTAGAAACTCTTGAGAATGGAAGAGCTAAGATAGGCTGAATGGTCTTCTTCATCTATATGAGTCTTATCCATCTCCTCCTTTCACTGGCTGGAGAAAGATTGTGTGGCATAAGAAGATAACAAAAACATGTATCAAAGATGGTAAAATGTCACTGAGGCTGTATGTATATAAAATGCATCAGGAATAATGAACTTTCTTATTTCTTCCCAGTGGAGGCCTGAAGGACAATGATGTGATTATTAGTATTAATAATCAATTGGTAACTTCATCCAGTGATGTCAGCGAAGCCATTAGAAAGGACCCATCCCTGTCCATATTGGTCCGCCGAAGCAATGAAGATGTGATAATAAATGTTGTGACTGAAGAAATTGAACCTTAAAGTGAGCTGGGTCTCCTTGCCTATGTGAATAAAATAACAAAGAATTTGATGTTTACTGGATGAACGCAGTCCTTAGAAAATAGCTTATAGTCCTGTTGATATTTCTATTGCACAACACCATCAGGAGATATCTGCAGCTTGGATATATTTCTGCATAGAGTTACAAGCTGAGATGCTCTAGAATCTATTGTAAATTAAAATCTGTTTCCCCCATGCATTTCCTTAATTCATCTTTTTTTCAATTTCATTTTATTGTAATCTACTTTCCTTAAAATGTCAGTGTGAACAATTCACTCAGTGAGAATTTCTACTTTATAAGATTGGGGATTATCATTATTGATATTGGCACCGAATCTCTTAATATGCAGTTACTTAGCTTTCACCATGTGAAGGTAAATGAGATCCATGACATTGCTGGTGTGGGCCTAGCAGGATTTAAGTGTTGGCACAACTTTTTCTTGCCTCAAGATATCAGAATGCTTTCGTCAGGCTGTCCACCAAATGGGTGAGTCTAATGTGAAATAATTGTGGGGATATATGTGAAAAAATTTTTATTCCCCTTCCTCAATCCCCAGTCTTTTTTTCTCCAGACCAGAATTTCATGAGGCTGAGATATAAAGGAGCCAATTTGCTCCAGGGCTTCACCAAAGCCAGTTTTAGCAATTTTCATGGTAGGGGCTTGAGGATGAACTTTCCTCTGATTTTCTCTTCCATTTTAAATTATCACTTTTCCTTTCCCCAGTGGGTGTCAACAGTACACTTCACACATATTGCAATATTGTTCTGCAGGGGCTATGTTCAGATGGGGATGGAGAATGGGGATGTCCATCCAATGGGCCTGATTTATAGCCACTTCATGGTTTTATGCCCCAATTCCTACTTCTGCTGGGAGACTCCCTGAGCCTGGATGGCATGTGTGCACACTGCTAATTCCTAGTTAAAGAAAGTTTTAAGTGAAGTTTGATGCACAGATTCGGAGAACGACCAGTGCTAAGACCAGGAGTAACTAGGAATAACTGGGCTTTATATTGGTTTTTTGCCAGAAAATATTTTAAAGTAAAACATTTTCTACCAGTGTATATTTTTACTCTGTCCTGCTTACAACTAGCATCTTAAAAATGCATGCAACACAGGAAAAATATATACTCATCCTTTTCCACATATTGTCCAAAACCATGCTGAAACTGATTTTCCCTGCTGGTGTTTCAGGTTGCTGAACTTGACTATGTCTCAGAAGTGTGCAGAAATGTGAATTGGCTATAAATTAATTTCGTCAAGTTCTGCTCAAAAATCTTTCTCTCTAATTGTACTGGGAACAGATCGGGGACCACTTTCCCATTTAAAAACAGGTGCTACTGCCTCTTGATTTGTTGTTTCTATGATGTCTGACTTAAGGGCCATACTTGTATTGCCAAGAAAGGTCTTTATTGTTAAATAAATATTTTTTCTGTTTCAATGCTTATTGCAGACTGTTGTTTGTCATTTGCACTTGGTGCTGGAGACAGTGTTCAGTACTCTGCAAAAAGAGAAGCTTCACATTCAATCAAGAAGCTTCCTTCTGTTCCTGTGCTCCATCATCCATCATGCTTTCCCTTTTTCAGCACCTGTGGCTTGGCATTATGCTATTAACTAATGTCCTTTAGGGAAGGGAATTTGCTGTCCTTATCTAGACTGGCCTACATGTGACTCCAGACACACAGCAATGTGGTTGACTCTTAACTGCCCCCTGGAATGGCCTAACAAGTCACTCAGTTCAAGGACAATTAGGGATGGGCAACCTGCTGGCCTTGCCAGCTATGCCCACATCCCATGAAAGGATAAAGAAAAAAAATGCTGCTGCCCTTTCCCCAACCCCCTTTAAAGCCAACCACAGGAGAATTTGGGCTGTGTTGCTGTCTTAGCACGCAGTTTTTAACCTCCAATGGGCTTCACCTCTGCCTGTTGTCAGGGAGGAATGCCTGCTGTCACTTGGTGAATCTTCAGTGAATCTCCACTGGGTCCTGACTGAGGGCTGGGATGTGAGAGTTCTCTACTTGGAAGAGTTTCTTGCCTTGTATGAGTGAGTGGAGGCTCCAGACCCAAAGCCCCATTCTAAACGTGTCAGCTCAAAGTGTCCCAGCCAAACTTGTGATCACTCTTGTCGACAAGTTTTCATCGTTAGGTTTTAATATTATGCTGCTTTTGCTTGGATTCAAATCAAACTTGGAGTAATCTTAAAATGTTCAATGTGCTATCCCACTTTTATATTTAAGTAGTTGAGCTGAATTTCTGTTAAATTAACAGATTAATCAAGGGCAGCAAATTTCAAAGAACCCTATTTCGCATTAGGCTATATAAGCATGACGCTGATATATTAAGCCCAAAGATTTTCAGTCTGCATGGTTAAAATAGCTTATCACCTGCATTTCCAACTTGAATCCTGCTTGCTGACATGTTAACCGACATCATTCCTCTAGGTAGTGTCACAACTCACCGGAGATGTCCACTGCAATATCAAGCCCCACTGCTCCCTTATACATATGTGAAAAAGTTTGATCAACCCACCTATCTATTTAATTTAGGTTAACAGAATACAAGCACCAGGTTTGTAAACTTAATAAGTAAATAACTGTTTATTGAACAAATTGTCTTTAACCAGTGGCAAAAGAAAGAAATATGAACTGCTAATTTCTAACCCTATAACCTAAACTTCTTAAATCCCTATACACACACATACAAGATACATTAGACACACAAAAACATGGATTTTAAGGATGGGATAAAACAGTTCAATAGCACCAATTCCGGAGTACAGGATTCAATGGGTTGATTTTGATCGATGTCTTCAAAATTCCTTTCAGTTCTTTGCTGATGACACATGGTAGGCTTCCAGCACTTTTCAGTCTTTAGTTCACTAGTTGAGTACTTGCCTTTCAATGTCTCTAATGATGATTTTCCCCTTTGCCTATTGACAGGGGTTTTCCGAGAGAGAGAGCAGGTTATAGAGATATGAGGGAAAAAAAGCCAGCTAGCTATTATTGTAGAATTACTGGAATTTTATACACGCACAAGAGAGGTTTTAAGTATTTTTCCTTTCAGGCTAAAAGGAGCTACTCTACTGCACTGCTCTCTCGCAAACCCTGATCACATGATCAGGAGCCAATTAAAATATTGTTGCCAGACAGTTCCCCATTAGACCAGAGTCCTCCTTGACACCATCCTGTCTTTCATGGCATACTCTTTTCCAGGGCAGCAACCGTGCATATATCTCTCTCACTGTTCCAGTAGACATGTCCTTCAAATCGTAGCCATTGTAATTTTAATCCATATTCCAACAGAAATAAAAAGACATGTTAGCTAAAACACCTTTCTGACTTGAGGAGGAACTCTTTTTAATTATTTCACAGGATGTGAGCATTGCTGACAAGGCTAGCATTTCTTACCCATCCCTAATTGTCCTTGAGAAAGTAGTGGTGAATTGCTGCCTTCAACTGCTGCAGTCCATATGGCAAAGGTACATCCACAGTGTTGTCAGGGAGGGAGTTCCAGATTTTGTCCCAGTGGTGATGAAGGAGTGGTGAAATATTTCCAAGTCAGGCTGTTGTATGAATTGGAGGGGACCTTGCTGCTGGAGGGTCCCATACACCATCTCTATGCTATTTGGGTTCCTATAATTTCCATAGGATGCTGATATTCCAAAGGCCCAATGTAACAATGTGAGCTTGTCCACTTCTGCAGGAAGGATAAAAGTACAGTATACTATTTAAATGGAGAGTGATTGCATAACTCAGTCATATAGAGAGATCTGGGGTCCTAACCCATGAATCACAAGAAGTTAGTATGTAGGTACAGCAAGTGACTAGGAAGGCAAATAGAATGCTGTCACTTACTGCAGGGGGAATGGAATAAAAAAGTACGGAAGTTTTACAACTGTACAGGGGCCTTGATGAGACCACATCTGGAGTACTGTATACAGTTTTAGTCTCCTTATTTGAAAAAGGACAATTGCATTAGAAGCAGTTCAGAGAAGGTTCACTTAACTCATTCCTGGGATGAGGAGCTTATTTTATGAAGAAAGGTTGAACAGGTTGTACCTATATCCATTGGAGTTTAGAAGAATGAAAAGTGATTTTATTGAAACATATAAGATCCTTAGGGAACTTGATAGCTGGATGCTGAATAGATGTTTCCTCTTGTGAGGGAGACTAGAACTAGGGGGACACGGTTTAAGAATAAGAGGCCTCCCTTTTAAGTTGGAGATGAGAAATTTTTTCTGAGTGCCATTAGCCTATGAAATTCTCTTCCCCAGAACATACAAACATATGAATTAAGAGCAGAAGTAGGCCATTTGATCCCTCAAGCCTGCTCCTCCATTTATTAACATCATGGCTGATCTGTTTGTGATTTGAATTCCACATTCCCATCAACCCCCAATAACCTTTGATTTCCTTGCCTACCTCCGCCTTAAAAAATATTCAACGACCCCGCCTCCAATGCCTTCTGAGGTAGAGAGTTCCAAAGTCACGCTATGCCCAGAGAAAAAAAAATGCCTCATATCTGTCCTAAAAGGGCAACCCCTAATTTTAAAACCTTCTGCCCCTAGTTCTGGACTCACCCACAAGAGGAAACATCCTTTCCATATCCACCTTGTCAAGACCATTCAGGGTCTTATCCACTTCAATCAAGTTGCCCTTCAATCTTCTAAACTGCAGCAGAAACCAGCCCAATATGTCTAACTTTTCTTCATAAGATAACCTGCTCATTCCAGGTATCAGCCTAATAAACCCCCTCTGAACCATCTCCATTGCATTTACATCTTTCCTTAAATAAGGAGACCAAAACTGCGCACAGTATTCGAGACATGGTCCAATGCCCTGTACAACTCTTGCTATCCGTTTTTACATTTCTAGCTAGCTTCCTCTCACACTCTAATTTCTTTCACCTCATTAACATTTTAGTCATTCTCTGCCGCTCTTTATATTCTGACCAATCATCTGCCCTGCCACTCATCTTTGTGCAGTTATATGCTTTTTCCTTAAGTTCGATGCGTCCCTTAACTTCTTTAATTAACCTTGGATGGTGGGTCCTCCCCTTAGAATTTTCCTTTATAGGCGGAGCATACTTATTATGAGTATTCTGAAATATCCCATTAAATAACTGCCACTGCTTCTCTATTTGATCTATCCTCAAACTTAGTGTTCCAGTTAACTTCAGCTAGCTTAGCTTTCATGCCCACATTGTTGCCCTTATTTAAGTTTAAAGTACCAGACTTAGACCCACTCTTCTCCCTTTCAAACTAATGTAAAATTCAGTCAAATGGTAGTCACTGCTACCTAGGGGTGCCTTCACTCTGGGTCATTAATTAATCCTGTCACATTACACAATACCAACTCTAACATATCCTGCTCTCTGGTTGCTTCCAGAACATACTGCTCTAAAAAAAAAACTCTCTCAAAAGCATTTTATGCACTCATCATCCAGGTTACTACTGTCAATCTGATTTTTCCAGTTCATGTGTAGTTTAAAATCACCCATGACTATTAATGTCACTTTATCACATACACCCAATACTTCTTGTATACTTTTTCCTACATTGTGGTTACTGTTAGGAGGCCTATAAACCACTTCCACTAGTGACTTCTTTCTTCTACTATTCCTCATCACCACCCAAAATGAATCTACACCCTGACCTCCTGAAACAAGGTACCAAAATAATGGAGACTAGGTCATTGAATTTATTCAAGGCTGAATTGGATTTTTGATAGACACGGGAGTCAAGGGTTATGGGGGTCAGGTAGGAAAGTGGAATTGAGATTACAATCAGATCAGACATGATCTTATGGTGGAACAGACTCAAATGTTCCTATGTTTCTAATGAATAGGCCATCTGCAGTAGTAAAACCTGGCAGGGAGCAAGTGGAGGCCCTCTTAAGGTAAGGGAAAACTTTTCTTAATGCGTCCAGGAAGACCAAGAGTGCTCCCTGGACCTTCATGTGAGTCTGGGCCTTTTCCCTGGTTTGCCCCAACCCCACCCCAAACTTTGCAACTCGAAAGATGGCCCAAATCATGCTCCATGACTCGCTTTAGTGCCAGATGGGGGGTTGGGAGGGGTGTTTTTTGGGGCCCTGCAATCCTGACCAGCACAAAGGCAGGCAGCTGCTTGTGCTTGCCCACCTCAAGGGGGATGGAAATGTGGCCCAGCCATTAATATTGGTCAGTGCAAAATTAAAATTGACTAATAGCAAGTAAATAAAGATAGTGGTGCAAAGAACTGAAGTGTAGACCAACTAAATCTGTATACAAGGAGTACCTGAAAGAACATGTAATGATGCCTAAAAAGCAGAAGTTTTGAAGTAAGCAGTACCAAGAAGAAGAAATCAGTGGCTAGGTGAGGATAGGGGTCTACTGTATCCTTACGCTGACTCACTGTAATACTTAGTAAAGAAACCACTTATATTGCTCTCTTTTTAATTACCTATCAGTTTTTCAGTATGCAGTAACCCATTAGCTTCACTTAACTTAGTTCAATCATAAGTGGATCCACAACTTTTCCTTCATTATAGGAAAAAAGAATCAGCACCAGACAACTCTTGCTAAAATTATTATAGTTAATTATATCTCTTACCAAGATGAGGAGAATTCTTCCACAGAACACATACAAGTTCCTTTTCACTTCTTGCATGCTTTAGAACAGGAACCATTGCTATGTCTGACCAACAATCTGACTGGACAAAGGTGACAATACATGTTGTAGATGATTTATTCTACTCAACTCGCAAGTGTCTGTCATATTATTGCTTCTTAAGCACAACAAAATAATTTGATACAACTTGGAGTACAGTGTGTTTGATAATGTTGAGATGTTCCCTGCACAAGGTGAAAGCAAAGTAAGTACAACATAAGTAATTGTTTACTGACAAATTACAGAGACAAAATACATCTCTAAGTTGGTTTCAGTTCAATATGTCCATCAATGTTGCAGAGACATCTATATCTATCAGCCTAAAATTAACAGAGGGCCCCCTTCATGGATGTTTGTAAGCCATTCCTGCACACAGCACATACAAGTTCCTTTTTACTTCTTGCATGCTTTAGAACAGGAACCATTGCTATGTTTGAACAACAATCTGAATGCACAAAGGTGACAGTACATGTTGTAGATGATTTCTTCTCCTCAACTCACAAGTGTCTGTCATATTATTGCTTCTTAAACACAACAAAATAATTATTGTTCTTTGACTGCTTCCAACACATTATAGAAAATGATTCTGAAGACCCAACAAAAATTTTGATTCCACCATACTTTTCCAACCAATGATGTTGCAATATTGCTTTTGATGTCATGTTTCAAATATAATTTGTACCATTCATGGGGGTAGAATTACTCTGTATGTGACTCTGTAAAATGAGTGATGGCGAATCAACAGCCCATTTTATATCTTTACTGGTTTTTATTATCATCAAAGTTGCACATGTGAAAGTGATCAAGAATTCACACTCCAGTAGTTAGGTGAGGAACAGCAGAAGAATGATATATAGAACAGGGAGGTGGGGAAAATGTGAGCAAAAATTCTCACCCAACAACATTGAATGAGTGATTATCTTTTAGACGTGGCCCATTAAATAGCAACCTCATCCATGAAAATTACAGAAGTGATGGACTATCCCATTAGCCTCACTTAACCTAGTTCAATCATAAGTGGATCCACAACTTTTCTTTCCTAATAGGAAAAAAGAATCAGCACCAGTCACCGCTTGCTAAAATTATTATAGTTAATTATATATCTTACCGGGATGAGGACAAGAACAATTCTTCCATTCTTAAGTTTTGTCCAGCTTCATAAGAACATAAGAAATAAGAGCAGGAGTAGGCCACTAGGCTCCTCAAGCCTGCTCCATCATATAGGATCATGGCTGATCTGATTGTGGCCTTAACTCCAATTTCCTGCCTGTTCCTCATAACTCGACCAAAATTCTGCCAAACTCAGCCTTGAATATATTCAATTACCTAGCCTCCACTGCTCTCTATAGAAGACAATTCCTAAGTCTAAGAACCCACTGAGAGAAAAAAAAAATTCTCTTCATCTCAGTCTTAAATGTGAGACCCTTATTTTAAACTATGCCCCCTGTTTTTGATTCCTCCATGAGAGGGAACACTCTCTCAGTTACTACCTTGTCAAGCCTCTTCAACATCTTATATGTTTCAATAAGATCACCTCTCATTTTTCTGAACTCCAATGAGCAAAGGTCCATTCTTCTCAATCATTCCTTAGAAGACAGTCCCTTCATCCCAGGAATCAGCTGAATGAACCTTCTCTGAACTGCTTCCAATGCAAGTATGTATCCCCTTAAGTAAGGAGACCAAAATTGCACACAATCCTCTAAACGTGATCTCATCGATACCCTTCAAACTTGTAGCAAAACTTCCCTACTTTATACTCTGTCTCCTTTGCAATAAGGGTCAACATTCCATTTGCCTTCCTAATTTCTTGCTGTAACTACATGCTAACTTTTCATAATTCATGCACAAGAACACCCAGATTGCTCTCTACTGCAGTATCCTGCAATCTCTCTCTATTTAAACAATTTTCTGTTTTTCTAGTCTTCCTGCCAAAGTGGACAACCTCATATTTTCCCACATTACACTCCATCTGCCAAATTTTTGCCCACGCACTTAACCTATCTATATCATTTTGCAGGCTCTTTGTATCCTCCTCATAACTTGTTTTCCTACATATCTCATGTCATCAGCAAATTTGGCTATGATACAGTAGATCTCTTCATCCAAGTCATTAATATGTAAATAGGTGAGGCCCCAGCACTAATCCCTTTGGCACTCCACTAGTTGCAGTTTACCAAGTTGTAAATAACATATTTATTCTGACTCTCTGTTTCCTGTTAGCTAACCAATCCTCTATCCTTGCTAATGTATCACCCCCAACACCATGAGCTCTTTTCTTGTGTAGTAATCTTTTATGTGGTCAACTTTATGAATGCCTTAAACCCAAATACACTACATCTACTGGTTCCCCGTTATCCTTGTTTATTCTTCTTACTTCCTCAAAGAACTCTAATAAATTTGTCAAACATGATTTCCTTTTCCCAAAACCATCTCTACTCTGCCTGATTATATTCTTGATTTTCGAAATGTCCTGCTACTAGTTCCTTAATAATGGATTCCAGCATTTTCTCAATGATAGATGTTAGGCTAAATAACCTATAGTTTCTTATTTTTCATCGCTCTTCTTTCTGGAATCAAAGGCCAGGATTTTCCGTGCCCACTGGCACCAGGTGTGTTCAATGGCGTGAGTGAACAATATGGAAAAAAGGCCAAAAATTGGTTTCACGATGTCATAAAACCAGTTTGCGGTCGTCCGCTCAGCCCGCTGATGGCAGGCTGCGTTTCCAGCCATCGGACTTTGGGAACCTCATTGTAATAAATCAGTAGATCATTATAAGTCCACCCACCAGAATCGTCACCCCCGCACACCACCCCCTCCCCCCCCCCCACCCCCCCAATGCTGGATCGTTGGCACAATTGCACACCAACACATTTCCCAACAGCATATAAAAGGCGTACATTTGGCAGGCTACACTTTGAGGGAAACTCGGAGGTGATTACACATTACGGAGCGCTCATCCAGTTCATCTGTTGAACTTCAAGGTTGAGGTGCGTTTGAATGTAGCGCACAAACACATGTGGGGTGGGGGCTAGGGTGAGTGAGGGAATTGGCCGTGCATTTGGGAAACCTTGTATAAAGTGACCATTCCTCTGCAGCTGAGACAGTTCAGGCACATCCACATTGACATGACTGGAGTTGGGCCTTTAGCTTATCTGTCCACTCAAGAAACGCAGAAACATCAAAGTGCCACCAAGTGCTCCAGAGCTTTTCACCCCTTGGGCATTGACTGCAAAGTAATGAGCGTTTCAGTGGACTGCAGAACAGTTGGATGATTGAGCATGTTGTACAATCTCCTTGCTAAAGCTGGCCTTGGAGCAGTCAGTGGTGAAGATGCTCACAGCCCCTTGCAATGTCATCATACCGGTTTGAACCAGTATCCCTCATGATTCAAGCTAACAGTGAACCCTGTAACATGGGTTAGGAGAATGCCTGTGCCTGAGCTGAGAGCACAGCATGCCATCCAATGGGCCAAGATGCCACCAATCGGTCGACTGGTGTGGGGCGGAGGTGGGTGGGGTTTTGGGCAGCCATGCAGCGCACTAAACCCTGGCCATCCAAGTGGTGGCCAGCACTCTCCAGGATGAGCCAAGGGGCCTCCAGACTTAACCAAAAGAGGTTCTTAGTATACCCATGCTGACCCATGCATCTCTCTCTTTTATTCAGCAGGAGGGATACATCAGGATCATGGAGCCTGGTGACCTAGCTGTATGCCTCATGGCTTATAGAGATTGAAGATGACAGCAAAAAGAGCGATGGAGGAACCTGGCTGCACAGAGGGAGAAGCAGCACCCTAAGGAATAAGGGGCGGCTGGGGCCCCCACACAGCTGGCGAAGAGATGCAGCGACCCATCGCTGCTCTGCGCCTAGCTAGACCCAAGGTCTATAGTTGCTGCCTTACATCCCTGCAGATGACTGAGAACCAGTCGCCAAAGACAGATGTCTAGGGAACTGGTGAATCACATCTGCCACCTGCTGCAGGATTTGTTGCCACGAGGACGAGGAGGGGATCCACTGACCATGGTGCTCAATTTCTACACCAGTGGCTCCTTTCAGGGCTCCACAGGTGACCTCTGTGGAATCTCACAAGCCTCTACCCACAAATGCATCCATGAGGTCACAGATGCCATCTTTGCGGCATTTCACCCGAGACCAGGACAGCCAGGATGCAAGGGCGATTGAATTTGCCAGATCTTGGGTTTCCCACAAGTGCAGGGTGTGATTGACTGCACTCACTTGGCGCTCAGATCTCCATCATAACACACAATTACTTCATCAACCTCAAGGGATTCCATTCGCTGAATGTGCAGCTGGTGTGCGATCACCAGAAACACATCCTGCAAGTGTGTGCACAGTTTCCAGGGAGTGTGCACGACGCCTACATCCTCAGTTGGTCACAGATCCCTGATATCTTGCAGGGTTCACAGAAGCTGCAGGGATGGCTCCTTGGAGACAAGGGCTACCCACGGAGGGTGTGGCTGATGACATCCATACAGTGGCCTCAGACTGCAGCAGAGCGATGGTATAATGAGGCTCATGCTGCAGCTTACAACTTGGTGGAGCAGACCACCAGGATGCTGAAGGTGATGTCCCGGTGCCTGGACCAGTCTGGTGGAGCCCTGCAATACAGTTCACAGAGGGTGTCACGCATCATTTTCATCTACTGTGACCTTTACAACCTGGCACTGCAACGGGGAGACAAGCTGGTTGAGGAGGTGATGGAGGAGCTAGAGGTCTCCTCCAATGAAGAGGATGCCGACAGGGCAGAGGGTGAGAAGGTCTTGAAGGCGATGATGATGGGGATGAGACCCTCACACTGGCCAGAGGAGACAGGAATGCTCAGGAGGCCCCAATAACTGCTAGATTTGTGGAGATTGATGACGATATGCAGTGAGGAGACACCATAGATCCTCACATTGCTTCTATGAACATTTGACTCCTGTCTGGCTTATGGTAGCGCACATGCCCTCTGTGATAATGCTCCTGGCATGGAGATGCAGTGGAGCACCTAATAATCACTTGATTACAGAAGGATGATGACGACATGCAGTGAGGACACTCCATAGATCTTCATATAGCCTCTGTGAACGTTTGACTCCTGTCTGGCTGTGGCAGCTCACTTGCGCTCTGTGATCAGGGTGATATCATAGAGATGCAGCCATGAAACTTTAGAAGCATCGGATTCTTTGTCCACTTTCAGCACCTGAGCCCTTCAGGAGCACAGCATCACTGGTCACAGATGCTGAAGAGATGGGGGCCAGCCCACCTTAAAGGCACTAAGATCGCACAGAGAGAATGATGGAACTCTCTTGCACCTGCCCACAACATTCTGGCAGCAAAGACAAGCACTCTCGAGGGCAGGCATCAGTAATGTCTCCAGGGAGTGTGAGGCCGGACCATCACTTTGGTCTGAAGGCTGCACAGAGCACAGACCTAGGGCTGAGACACCTGCCTTTATCTTGTGCAGAAAGGTTTCACATCTGAGTGACCTAGACACTGCTTATCAGTACAAGGAGCCATAGGCGGGGTGACATTCTTGGGAGTTTATTGACAATAGTGAACAGTATGTATGACTGATCAACGCCTAGCTGTGCAACTACATCTTCTTAACTTTTCTAATCTTGCTGCTACGTCTTGGTGCTCCCCAGCGATACCCAGCAGAGGTGGAGGCAGCCTGTTGACTGTGAAGCCCCAGCTGTGATGACCTTGGCGGGCTTCCTCTGAAGGGCCGAGACCTGGGGGACCCTGGCCTGCTTTCAGTGTCCAGCTTTGTGGCAGTGGCACCCTCCTCGGCCTGTGGAGCTGGAGCTGCTTTGGTCACAGGGAGAGGCGATTCGGATGGACAGGACACTCCTGGAGTCACCTGGATGATGGGCCCTGGGGGATACATCGGATGATTCTCCTCCCTATGAGTGCCCGGGTGGCCCAGGCTGACTCCTGGAGGAGAAGGAGAAGCTGAATTGAGATCAAGCTTCCCCGCACCCATCTCACGTACACACTGTTGGAGGTCAACTATGGCATCAGTGATGGCGTTGAGCCCGCGCAGCAATGCAGGAGCGACGTCCCGGACCAAGGTTTCCATGGCGGCCGTCTTCCTACAAAACGAAAGCAAAATACTGCGGATCTGAAACAAAAACAAAAATTGCTGGAAAAACTCAGCAGGTCTGACAGCATCTGTGGAGAGAAGGACAGAGTTTCGAGTCCTTATGAGTCTTCTTCAGAACTAAAGAGAAGTAGAAATGTGGTGAAATATATACTGTTTAAAGGGGGTGGAACAGGTGAAGCTGGATAGAAGGCCAGTGATAGGTGGAGGCAAAGGAGAGATAGAAAAAGATGTCATAAACAAAAGGTCAAAGGGGTGTTGACGGTGATGATATTGGCTAAAGGAGGTGCTAATGGTGATGTTAAGAGTAGAAAGCAGAATGAGCAAGTGACAGATGGCCCTTATGGGGGTGGGGTGGGGGCAGGAGACGGTGTGGGAGAAAAGATCAAAATAGGCTAAAAGGTGGGGATAAAGCAATGAGTGGAAATACATTTTTAAAATATTAATAGAAATAGGTGGGAAAAATATTTATATAAGAATTAAAAAATAAATATTTGAAAAAAGGGGATCAAAACAAGTGTGAGCTTGGAGGAAAGAGTTCATGATCTGAAGTTGTTGAATTCAGTATTCAGTCCGGAAGGCTGTAAAGTGCCTAATCAGATGATGAGGTGCTGTTCCTCCAGTTTAGTTGAGCTTCACTGGAACATTGTGGCAGGCCAAGGACGGACATGTGGGCATGAGAGCAGGGTGGTGTGTCGAAATGGCAAGCGACAGGAAGGTCTGGACCATGCTTGTGGAAAGACTGAAGGTGTTCTGTAAAGTAGTCACCCAGTCTGTGTTTGGTCTTTCCAATGTAGAGGAGACCACATTGGGAGCAGTGAATGCAGTAGACCAAATTGAAGGAAGCGCAAATGAAGTGCTGCTTCACTTGAAAGCAGTGTTTGGGCCCTTGGATAGTGAGGAGGGGCAGGTGTTGCACCTTCTGCGATTGCATGGGAAGGTGCCGTGGGAGAGGGTTGAGATGTTAGGGGTGATGGAGGATTGGAACAGGGTGTCCTGGAGGGAATAATCCCTATGGAATGCCGATGGTGGGGGGGGGTGGGTGGGGATGAAGGGAAGATCTGTTTGGTGGTGGCATCATGCTGGAGTTGGCGGAAATGGTGGAAGATGATCCTTTCATTGCAGAGGCTGGTGGGGTGAGAAGTGAGGACATGGGGGACCCTTTCATGGTCCTAGGAGAGAGAGGAAGGTGTGAGGGCGGAGGTGCAGGAGATGGGTTGGACATGGTTGAGGGCCCTGTCAACCACCGTGGTTGGGAAACCTTGGTTAAGGAAGAAGGAAGACATGTCAGAAGCATTGTTTTGGAAAGTGACATCATCGGAACAGATGCGACGGAGGCGAAGGAATTGAGAGAATGGGATGGAGTCCTTACAGGAAGCGGGGTGTGAGGAGTTGTAATTGAGGTAGCTGAGGGAGTCATTGGGCTTGTAATGAATATTGGTAGACAGTCTATCACCAGAAATTGAGACAGAGGTCAAGGAAGGGAAGGGAAGTGTCAGTGATGGACCATGTGAAAGTGATGGAGGGGTGGAAATTGGAAGCAAAATTAATAAATTTTTCCAGGTTCAGATGAGCCATCTACCAATATTGGCCTCAGTGTGTTGGCATGCCAGTGCTATCATCTCAGACTGAAGGAGATGGACTCCTCCATTGTGCCTTGCAATCTGAGGAGTGCAGCGGACAACCCTTCCTGATGTTCCTGAGCGTGTCTTTGCAGCTCCAGCAACTGTGACATGACTGAGCTCGTCCTCTGACTCAGACTCAGGACATTTCTGGCTCTAGCAGTCCTCTGAGTGCCGGACAGCTGGGAAGTCCCTGCCTCCGCCTGCTGTGGATCAGACAGTGCGATGTGCTCACCAGATTGTGGTCCCAAAGCTACTCTAAAGCTAGGTCCTACTGAGGTGTGTGGCTCTGCGCTAGTGGAGGGTTTGGGTAAACGCTGTGATGGGACTTCAAGGAGGGTTCCTCCAGATTCCTCTTCAGATGTTTCTTCAGGGCTTGGTGGTTGGGAGCCCTGGGTCGTGGACTCTGTCGCGGCTGTTTCCCAGATGTGCCTGTTAAAGCAAGGGGAGATAATTAGTGCATGGCAGTGGCCTGTGAAACAGGACACATCAGTCACAGCATTGTTGTCTGATGGATGTTGCGCTGCTGGATCCTCACTTGGTTGAGCACCAGTGACTTCACCGTCAGCACAGGAACTGTCCAGATCCTTGCCGGCCAGCTGGATGGCTCTGTTTTCAAAGTCTGTGAGGACCTTGATTTCAGGTATTCCTCCACCGGTCTGTGACCTCACCCTCTTGTTGGGTGCCAGCTTGTCCTGCATGAATAGAGATGGAGAGAGTGTAAGCAGGATGCCTGCCAGGCCAAATGATAAGTACGCCTGGCATGTGTGGGTGATGAGTGGTCCCATGGACAGGACGGGGACTATAAAGGTGTGTGTAAGGGAGTGAATGGTGATATCCCTTGAACCAGCAGTGAGTGAAGGCCGCTGTGGATACGTGATATGTTTGTTGAGTGTGTGAGTTGAGAGTGATAAGAAGAGTGACTTACCCTGGCAGAACGGAGGAGATGATGCATCCTCTTGCAGCACTGGCTGGCTAACCTCTTTTGAAGGTCTTTGGCACTGAACACTACTGCCATTATCTCCCAAGTTAAATTAGTGATATTGCTGGCCATCCTGTGGCCAGAGATGGGGTAGAGGACATCATAGCGAGCCTCCACTGCATTCAAAAGGCGTTTGAGGGACGCTTCATTGAACCAGGGGGATGAAGATTTTTGCCTTTCAAGGCCATGTCTTCTGTGCAGTAGTAATTGGCTGGAATCACTGAGATGTGGTGCACGTGGCTGGACTTTAAATATGGTGCCCAGTATGCTGATGGCGGGGTGATGGTATGGTGGCCGAATAAGAGCTCACCCTCTTTAGAAATAGCGTGTTTCCCGGGAATGCATACTTAATGCGGTGTGTTTGGGACAATACAGTGTGAAAAGCCGCCATTGCGGCCAGTAGATAAATGTCATTTTATTGGCCTCTTACTGCACTTAGTGCAAATCTGAGACGATACTGCCCAAAGTGTTATATTTTCGGTTTTCCAATATGTTGGGATTTTGCAAAAGCTAGAGAATTTTGGAAGATTACAACTAATGCATCAGCTATCCCTGCAACTGCTTCTTGTAAGATTCCAGTATACAGACCATCAGGTCCAGATGTCTTGTCAGCCTTTTGTCCCATTAGTTTTCCTAGTAGATTTTTTCCAATGATTGTCATTGTTTTAAGTTTCCACTCCCTTTTGCCATTGATGTTCTACTATTCTTAGGAAACTTCTTTCTTTCCTGTGAAGACAGATACAAAATACTTGCTCAAAGTCTCTGTTGCTTCCTTGTTTCCCGTTATTAATTCCTTAATGTCATCCACTAAGTGACCAATGATTACTTCAGCAACTCTTTTCCTTTATATATATTTATGGAAACTTTAACTGTCTGTTTTTATATGTCTTGCTAGTTTTCCTACTCACTCACTTTTCCAGAACCACTTCATTGCCTGCTGTGGTGTTCCAACGAAGCTCAATGCAAACTGGAGGAACAGCATCTCATCTTCCAATTAGGCGCTTTCCAGCCTTCCGGACTTAATATTGAGTTCAACAACTTCAGAACTCTCTCCTCCATCCCCATCTCATTTCCGATCCCCCTTTTTCCAATAATTTATAAATTTTTATTTTACATATATTTTTCTTTTCCCATCTAATTCCATTATTTTTAAATGTATTTCCATCCATTGTTTTATCTCTACCTTGTAGCCTATTTTGATCCCTTCCCCAACCTCACCCCCACTAGTGCCATCTGCCACTTGCTCATCCTGCTTTCTACCCTTAATATCATCATTAGCACATTCCTCAGTGAATATCATCACCGTCAACACCCCTTTGTCCTTTTGTCTATGACATCTTTGACAATCTCTTCATTGCCTCCACCTATCACTGGCCCTCTATCCAGCTCTACCTGTCCCAACCCCCTCAACCAGCTTATATTCCACCTTATTTCTATCTTTCCTTAGTTCTGATGAAGAGTCATATGGACTCGAAACATTAACTGTGTTCCTCTCCGCAGATGCTATCAGAACTGCTGAGTTTTCCAGCTGTTTTTGTTTTTGTTTCAGCTTTCCAGCATCTGTAGTATTTTGCTTTTATCTTAATGCTTAATTGACTGCCACTTCTCTTTCAGGAATGCCTACCTTGAAGAAATACTGCTCTTCTCTCCGACAGGATTTCCGCTTGTCTCTTTTACCCTGTTCACCTTAATTGCTTTCCATTTCTCTCTTGGTATTTGACAAGGTGTTTACTAAAACTCTCTTTCACAGCCATATTTCCTTCCTTAGTGGCTGTCTCCATCTCCGACTTAGCCCACGTGAATTCCAACTGAAGTTCCATCCCTCATGTTTCGAACCCACCCAGGATTGCAGGTATCTCTGGGACATACAACACTCCTCAGACTGCTGTTCTTGTCGCATCCTGAGATCCACACTCAATGCCATGCATCGCCGTATGAACACACTCGACCTCTCCCTCCAGCAGCACTGGCTCACCCTATCTCTAAGCTGTCCTTGCCCCCAGTTTAATTTTATTCTTCATTTCATCCAGCGCCTCAACAAGAAACTTTGTCTCTTTCTTTCAGGTGCAAAGGAACACAAGCTCCAACAACACATCGACACCAATGCCCATCCAGGACCCTCCACCCCCGCCAGTCCCTCTGTCCCCATTCTGTCTTCTAATCCCAGCCCCGGCCGTGTATTCACCATACCCCTGACCTTCCCCTCTATGATGCTGAACGTTCAGTGCTCAGCAAAGGACTTAGTTTCATACCCTTACGCCCTCACCTCAATGAATGCTGGGCTCGGCTGAACTCTTCTTCTGCCGCCTTCATATCCGTGCTCACTTCTTTGGGCAGAAGTCCTCTCCCCGTTCAAAGGACCCTTTTACCTGCCTCCAATATTCTCCCTCCACCTGGACCCCTTCCTCTGGATTCTTACCTTCTCTTGATGTTTTCATTGAGAACTGTCGGCGTGACATCAGTCGTCTCAATTCTCTGCTCCTCTCACCCACTCTAACTTGTCTTTTTCTGAATTTGCTGCACTCCGTTCTCTCAGGTCCAACCCTGACTTTGTCGTCAAATCTGCTGACAAGGGTGGTGCTGTTGTTGTCTGGTGCACTGACCTCTACCTCGCAGAGGCTAAGTGTCAACTCACAGACACTTCCTCCAACCTCTCCCTGGACCATGACCCCACCACTGAACATCAAGCCATTGTTTCCAGGACTGTCATTGACCTCATGTCCTCTGGAGATCTTCCTTCCACAGCTTCCAACCTGATAGTCTCCCAGCCTTCGACGGCCCGCTTCTACCTCCTACCCAAAATCCACAAACAGGACGGTCCCGACGGACCAATCGTGTCAGCCTGTTCCTGCCCCACGGAACTCATTTATTGCTATCTTGACTCCATTCTCTCTCCCCTTGTCCAGTCCCTTCCCACCTACATCCACGATTCCTCTGACACCCTACATCATAACAACAATTTCCAGTTCCCTGGCCCCAACTGCCTCCTCTTCACCATGGATGTCCAATCCCTCTACACCTTCATCCCCCACCGGGATGGTCTGATTGCTTTCCGCTTCTTCCTTGAACAGAAGCCTGAACAATCCCCATCCAGCATTACTCTCCTCCGTCTGGCTGAACTTGTACTCTCACTGAACAATTTATCCTTAAACTCGTCTCACTTCCTCCAAATAAAGGGTGTGGCTATGGGTACCCGCATGGGCCCCAGTTATGCCTGTCTCTTTATGGGGTATGTGGAATATTCCTTGTTCTTGTCCTACTCCAGCCCCCTCCCACAACTCTTTCTCTGGTACATCGATGACTGCTTCGGTGCAGCTTCATGCTCTCATCTGGACCTGGAAAAATTTATTAATCTTGCTTCCAATTTCCACCCCTCCATCATTTTCACATGGTCCAACACTGACACTTCCCTTCCCTTCCTTGACCTCTCTGCCTCAATTTCTGGTGTCTGTCTGTCCACCAATAATCATTACAAGTCTACCGACTCCCACAGCTACCTCGGCTACAGCTCCTCACACCCTGCTTCCTGTAAGGACTCCATCCCATTCTCTCAGTTCCTTCGCCTCTGTCGCCTCTGTTCTGATGATGCCACTTTCAAAAACAGTTCCTCTGACATGTCTTCCTTCTTCGTTAACCAAGGTTTTCCACCTACAGTGGTTGACAAGGCCCTCAACCGTGTCCGCACAATCTCCTGCGCATCCGCCCTCACACCTTCCTCTCTTTCCCAGAGCCATGATAGGGTCCCCCTTGTCCTCAATTATCACCCCACCAGCCTTCACATTCAAAGGATCATCCTCCACCATTTCTGCCAACTCCAGCATGATGCCACCACCAAACACATCTTCCCTTCATCCCCCTGGCGGCATTCCGCAGGGATCATTCCCTCCGGGACAGCCTGGTTCACTCCTCCATCACCCCCTACACCTCAACCCCCTCCCATGTCACCTTCCCATGTAACCGCAGAAGGTGCAACACCTGCCCCTTTACTTCCCCCCACCTCACCGTCCAAGGACCCAAACTATGCTTTCAAGTGAAGCAGCATTTCACTTGCACTTCCTTCAATTTAGTCTACTGCATTTGCTGCTCCCAATGCGGTCTCCTCTACATTGGAGAGACCAAAAGCACACTGGGTGACTGCATTGCAGAACTCCTTCTGTCGGTCCGCAAGCATGAACCAGACCTCCCTGTCGCTTGCCATTTTAATACACCACCCTGCTCTCATGCCCACATGTCCGTCCTTGGCCTGCTGCAATGTTCCAGTGAAGCTCAACCCAAACTGGAGGTTTACATGATATTTAGGTTACACAAATGGGAAATTTAGTAAAGTAAGGTTAAGTAAAATACAGTGCTTCATGGGCTGTTAATTTAAACTTTGTTTTATGTTGTATACATTTAAAGAGCTAACATTTTGTACAAATAAAGTAAAAAAGTTAAAAAAAATCACTAAATTGAGTTGTATTAAATATTAAATGGTATACACAAAGTGAATCGGAATTCTGTTTTAAAGTAAACCATGACAGTAGGACCAGACGACATGGTGGTAAATAATTTTCAAATTGATATTAGAGATAATTTTGTCATTCAATGGGTGGCAAGTGTTTGCAGTGATTTTCCAAGGAGGGTAGAGGCAGAAACCTTAAATTTCTGTTGGGTTTCCTGACACACTTCCACTGTAAATGCGGCTGAAGGCTCAGGAAGTAGGTTTATTTGGATCCAAGCCTTTTCCGGGAGCTTCTGTTGGAGATCTCCATTCTCCACAATAAGGTCACCCATGACAGAGCAGGTTAAAGTTTGAGGGAGGTATCGCAAGAAGGTGAACCATTTGTTGGAGAGACCACAAGTGGGCTTAAGTTGGGGGTGCAGTCCTGGACTTGGGTGTTGGACCCATGAAGAAAAGAGGTGAACCTTTTGAATTGTGTTGGGGGGAGTTTGAGGAGGCCATTTGGGAATTAATTTCTAAAGCACCCAGCCTTTGTCACAATTATTGATCTCTCGAGTCAGGTGGCTGCCGAGATGTCTCCTATAGGTGGTGATAGCTAAATAAGGTGAGACCAATACCACTGCATGATTTGCAAGGGTCAGGGATGGAGATCACTGGTAGGAAGATCTTAGCACTTATACCAAGGGTTCAGCCCTGAAGCATTCAACATTCAACTGGATGCTACAATGAAGGGAGTAAGAGTGCTAGAGGAATAAACTAAAATGGGTCAATCACCTTTTCTTATCTCTGACTTATATTTTCTAAATCTCAGTGGAGGATCAGGTGTCAATTCCTGCTTGCAGTGAAAAGCATACAATATTATTGCTTCTTTTCATTTAACACCATGGTACCTGTGTACAAGGATTTTCTATAGATTAAATTTAATATAATGTGACAGTTAACCTAGTAATTAGATATCTCTCCCTTTATATGGTTAATAAGATTGAACAATATGAATATTTCCTAAACCTATTTTTAAAAGTATGCTATTTTATCATAAATAAAAAACAAAAACTGTAATGTTGGAAGAGAGCTGGTCATTCAGCATAAATGGAGGGGAGAGATGGATCAATAATTGGTGCCTTTGGAATCCAGTTCTACGTATATGGTGACTAACTTGCTGTGTGTTTCCAATAATTTCTGTTTTTATTTTGTTTTCACAAAATAATCTCACCATGAATGTGATGATACATTTCAAATTGTTTAATATAATAGTGCCATGCTTCTATAAACAAAGGAAGAAAGTTTAATAATTTTCGCAAATGATGTATTTTTTAAAGGAAGGCAGTAAGAAAAATGTCAGATGTTTCCTTAATGACAGAAAAGATGGGAAATTGGAAAGCAAGTCAAGCAAAATGACTCTCACACACTTTCAGAAACCTGCCCACTTGGGTAGGAAATGAAAAACGGAAAAGAGAGAATTATTTGTCGTCTTGGAAAAGAAATACTGAAAATATTTTGCTTTTTTTTAAGTGTTTTCCAATGTTGTAAATCTCATTTCTGTGATGAATGACACACAGAATAACATGTGGATATTACATTGGTCACTGCAGCTGAATAAACATTTCCTGATGAATTTGAATTTGGCAGAAGATTACTTAATATGCTTGCCTTACATGTTAAGTGAATAAGTTTATCCAATTCAATGCATCGCTTCTTTGTGGCCATATCTCATCATTGTGATGGGTTTCACAGGGCTCAATCTGAAATGACTTTTCATGATATGGATCAAGTTATCACTCACACTCAATAATTTTTTTAAAAATCAGGTTATTTAGTTTTTGTGTCAGCCTTGGCTGAGTGGTAGCACTCTTGTCTCTGAGTCAGAAGGTTGTGGGTTCAAATCCCATCTCAGAGACTTGAATGCATAATCTAGGTTTGGCACTCTGGTCAAATACTAAGGGAGTATTGTAATGTTGGAGGTCTTCTCTTTCAGTTGAGACGTTAAGCTGAGGCCCCATCTGCCCTCTCAGGTGAAAGGTCTCATTGTATTATTCAAGGAAGAGCAGTGAGGTTCTCCTCAGTGTTCTGGCAATATTTAACCTTGAACCGAAACCTAAGAAAGATTATCTGGTCATTGCTATTTGTGGAGTCTTGCTATGTGATATTTGGCTGCCATGCTTCCTACATTGTAACAGTGACTGTACTTATTAAATACTTCATTGGACATAAAGTGCTTTAAGACACTGTGAGATTGTAAAAAGCACCACATGCACTTTTATCCTTTTCTCACGTTCTCTTCGAAAGCTAGTTCTCTAGATGCATGTTTAGCCCTCTGTTACATCACCTGATAATTCTTCCTATGTGATTCTGCAATTAGCATGTTGGTAGTTCATTCGATTGTAGTGAAGGACACGTAGAGCCCAGCTGTGATTATGCGCCAGGTGTGTGGACTTTTCACTGCGGATCACTGAAAAATAACAGAGTGATTTTCTTTCTTCTGGAGTGCTGAGGTCAATTTAAGTGTTTCGATCATGAGGTAATTCATTGCAAACCTGGGACTGAATCTGCAAACTCTTGGATCCCACAGATTAATACCACGCCACCAAATACTGAGTCTCAGAAAATCTCCAGCCAGGAATACTTTGCAAGGGGCTCTTACAGTCCATTTTAACTTTTGAACGGCTAACAGTGGAGTGCCCCTACCTAGAGAAAATAGACGGGAACCATTTTGCTGTCTGGGCCTCATTTAGTTTAACCAGTGTGCTGTGGGCACCAAATGGTGGTATCTTTGCCATTCAGGCTGGTGCAACACTGGCAGCTTGGAGGGCACCTGGCCGATAGAAGAGTAGACTGTTTGGGAGTACGAGGGGGTCATGCTGATGGGTGGAGGATACTAATTGCTGATATGGCCCAGATAATTTATATTTGCTCTTCCTGGCCGCCAAGAAATAATTTGAGGCAGTTTTCTTTCACAGTAATATAATGTACAGACATGCTGTGTAGTCTGTAGTGCAATGAGTAATATCTTTGTGTATTTATATTGTAATCTTTATGTCAAAATATTTCCCACACACAATAAGTTACATTTTGAAGTGTAGCATACATTTTGAATTCTGTGTCTAGTTTTGATCTCTAAGACACAATCAATCAATCTTTGGAGACAGCTCAAAGAAAAGCCATGAGTTTGATTTCAAATACTGGGGGACTGAGAAGCTTGGATTTTTAGGCTTGAAAATAGGCCACTGACAGCAGATATCTAGAAAGCTACACAAAATAGTAAACAATTTAGAAAAGGGATAGTTTAAAAACTATTTCAAAGTAAATCATGCCATTAGGTCAAGCAGACATAGGAAAAACATGGAATTAGGTTTGTTTTCAGGAACAGAAGTCACGATGTGTGATTACGCCCCACCTGGTCTTGTTGAGATAGAGAGCACACAAACTTCATGCTGTCTCCTCATCTTCATCTCAATGATTTCAACATGCAGTTCAGTAAGTACGCACAGTTAACTGGATGAAAGGGGTTCTAGAAGGATGTGTGACTAGCACATGTTTCGGTTCACCTGTACGCCTTAAAGGCAACCTGCTCCTCTTAAAGGGGAGCTTCGCTCGTCATATAGAAAATGCTGCTGATAGTGTTTTCTTCCATTTTTTTGCAGGATGGGGCATTGCAGGCTGGGCCAGCATTTGTGAACCATCCCTAATTGCCACTGCATGTCGGTCATGGAGAGAGTGAATATTGATGGTGGTGGATAGGGTGCCAATCAAGCGGGTTGCTTTGTCCTGGATGATGTCGAGCTTCTTGAGTGTTGTTAGAGCTGCACTCATCCAGGCAATGGAGGGAAGATCATTGATGAAGCAGCTGAAGATTGTTCGGCCTAAGACACTAACCTGAGGAAGTCCTGCAGCAATGTCCTGGGACTGACTTATGTGTGGAGGAATTGGCTACAAGGAGAAGGATACCAGAAGGAGCAACCAGCAAAAGAAAGAGCTCTCAGTTTTTCCAAAGCAGCAATGAAGCAAATCAAGAGGAAGAAGTCAAGTTTCTACAACAAGATGCATGTGAGTTGGGAATGGAAGCAGTTGGCCAGGGAGGCTAATTCCCAGAGTCTGGCCCTGGTAACCTGGCAACTGTGCCGCAATAAGTCTAATGACCTACACAGATGATCAATGTCAGCAAATGCATTTTCAAAGGACATTTCCTACATGCCATACCAGCAACATCTCACACCACTAAATACACCACACCCCCATCAGCACTTCCTGGCACTCAGGAATCAGGCCTAACATTAAGATACTTCACCTCGACCTCAAACACTTTCCAATGCTGGCAGCCTCACACCCACCACTTGCTGCTTCCACATGCATCCAGCTATTCATCCATGATAGACATGTCACCTAAACACAGTGTTACACAATCACTGACACTCCTTCTGTCATGCAGGACAAACTAGCACATAACAGGAAGGAGCAGAGCAGAATTGGAGAGGGAGATGCAAAAGCCCACCTAATATCTTGGCGCTGCTGTGGAAGTTCAGACTGAAGTCATGAGATTCCTGCTTGTTGCCATGCAGGCTCAGACTGCTGCCATCATTGCTGGAGATGTCAGCATTCAAGGGGCATGCAGGCTCTCACCATCGTTCAGCAATCTGTCCTTCAACAGATTATTAGGATTGTCAGTGACTCTGTTGCGCATGTACCTGCTGTCCTCTCTCAGATGACAGCATTCAAGCTCCCACAGTTGCCACTCTGCCAGTGACCTTACTGGTGCTGTCAGCCAGCCACCCCAGACTGCACCACCCAGGCTGAGGTGCTGAATTACAAAGCTGGGCCCGCAAGGTCGAGGGCATCCTGCAACACCATCTGCAGTCTTCCCCCAGTGAAAGTCAACAGTCTTCTACCAGCCATGCTACAGCCACTAAGGTAGCACTGTGTTGGTGCACTGGGCCTGACAAAGGCATCCGCAAAACAGCCACTGAGGGGATGCAGAAGGGTGAACAGTTCAGTTTCATATGTATTTTTGGATGTGTTGTTGGATAAAGTTAATATGGAATGGTTTTTTGCTGGTGACTTTTATTTCAGGATTTTTCCCAGCACAACACTGATGATACGTAGCAGATGAATTGACAGACAGGAACTGTGAAGCAATGAGAGTGATAGGACGATAACTTATGGAAACTGTCTAAAGTAAAGGAGCCCCTGATGCCTACTTCCTGCCATCTCTCCCTTTAGGAACATAGGAAATAGGAGCAGGAGTAGGCCATTTGGCTCCTTGAGCCTGTTGCACCATTCAATTAGATCATGGCTGATTGTCTAACTCAACACCATTTTCCTGAACTATCCCCATATCTCTTGATATCTTTAATATCTAGAAATCTGTCAATACTCAATAACTGAGTCTCCACAGCTCTCTGGGGTAGAGAATTCCAAAGATTCACCACCCTCTGAGTGAAGAAATTCTTCCTTATCTCAATCCAAAATGGCCTACCCTTTTTCTGAGACTGTGTCCCCTGATTCTAGACTCCCCAACCAGGAGAAACATCCTTCCTGCTCTTCCTCCTTCTCCTCTTGGAGGCAGCCTCAGCAAGCCTTCTGGCAAGGACCACATCCGCAAAGTAACCATGTTGTGGACATCCTGTCAGTGAGTACTAGAAGGCTTCCCCACACCCCTCCAGCACCAAGAGGTCCAGACAGCAGAATCATTGCTTCAGAACATCACTGGTTTGCTCCACCCTGTTCCTTGTGGCTGCAGGGAACTTGTTACAGTGCAGTTCCTTAAAAGATTAGGTGGAGGAGAAGGAGAATAGACAGAATATCAATCAAATCAGCCTCAGAGGTTGTTTTACAACATGATCGGATGACTCTGCACACTTCAGGTGCGTGGATGGCATGCCTGTGCTACCATCCTCAGAAGCATGGCACACTGCTCAGGCCATGCTGCTGGTATCCAAAACTGGTGTGCCAGCAAGTTTCAGCTGCTCCAGCTTCCATGGCCCCGACTCCAGCGGCAAGAGAGAGCCAAATTTTTTGGCCCATTTATTGATAGAACATTCATCACAGCAAAGAGTTATCAACAGGTGAGATGGATGTCTGGGTAGGTCTAAACTAGCTTGGAGCGCTGAGTACATGGAGAGTACTCAGGGCCTAGTTGAAGACAGAAAGCCCCTGGGAAGAAAATGTAAATAAAGTTAATTTTAGAAGGTGTCCTACATTTCTAGAAGAATGTATAACACTACAGGTTATTGGTCGGAGAGTGTCTCCTTTCTGCTGACTATTAAAGTCCTAAACTACAGTAATATGAGTTCACAGCACAAACCAAGTCATAATTATAAACAGACTACGCTTGATTGGCACTTGCACTCAAAGAGATCGTAAGTATGGCTCACATGCATCAAAATGATTCTTGCTCACTAAAAGATAAACACTGGTGCAGCAGGGGATGTTTTGATGAGGTTGTGGTTAAATTGTGGTTATGGAAAAAGCTTCCCGTTGTGTGCTCCGTGTAGTGAAATTGTAAACACATTTGTAAAAAAACATTGTTACAAATGCAAGTTTTTATAAGATTGTTATGTTTGTGATTGTCTCTTGAATTTAGGGTAAATTGGAGGAATGAAGGGGGTCATATGATCTGTACTGAACTCTGATCACAATAAGCCTGGGTGGCTTGGTTGTTAAAGGTCAAAGTGGGGGCCAGGTTGTTTTAATGGGGAGAAAGTGCCGGGTATTCATACCTGTAAGCAATGACCAGAGTAGCTGTGCTGATGGTGGATGGACTGTTAATCTCCAAGTCCGAGGGAGGTGTTAGGACACCTAACTGAACCTCACAGGCAGGGTCAGTCTGCAAGAATCTGGGAGAGAGAAAGAGACGGAGAGGGTAGAGAGATAGAGGCAGCAAGTCTTTATTGTTCACCATGCAGAATGTGGGTGGGGGCTTGCACTCAAATTGAAGAGAACCAGGCTGTGAGGGTTTAAGTGAAGCTGGAAGATTTGGCTAGCTAACTAGATGGAGAGACTTTCAGGGTAACTCACACCATGAAAGTCAGCTTGAGGATTAGAAGTTATCTGGCTGGAAAAGGAAAAAAGGAGCTAAGAATCACTTTAGACTGGAACCTGGAGAATGAATGCCTACTTAAGTGACAGAATAAAGTATGAACCTAGAGGGAGGTTTATGGTAATTTTAAATATTAAATGGAGGATCCTTTCTGCAGTTTAGAGAAATAAGTTGCTGACTGAAATAGTGTTTAGCTGTGTTGCTTTTAGTTTGCCTGTTACAGTAAAAGTCTTAAAACCTGAAACCTTGTTGTTCAGTCCTTTCAGCCATTCAATGGAAGTTCAAATTTCTTTTAAAAAGTTATCACTTTCTATGGGAATCATAACATGTTCATTATTTTATTACAACTTCTGGACAGAGAAAATATACTCTCCTCTACTGGGCCAGAGTAGAAGGAATATTACTCTGAATATGACCTGTTTCTATGTAACTAGTGTGTAAAAAATAATATTGCATTTCCTATAACTGACTACAACTAGCTTAATGAATAAAAATGATCCAAAAATATGAAATTAATTGAATGTTTCACATATATAATATATTTTTTTTCTGAAATAAGACTTTAAAACAAGCTGATCCAATAATTGTTGCTTTTTTCTTTCTTCCTTCTGAAGAAATGGGATACTTTAGCAAAAAGACTTGTTGGATTTCCAATATCCCTTGTAGACTTCGAGAGCATTGAAACCCTAAAATTTGAAGGCTGCAAATCCAGCAGGTGTGCTTGGAATCTGTCCACTGATGCATTTTAATACTGACCCGACCGAGTTGACAGTGGGAGGGAACCTCATTTACATATAGTTGGTATTTGGTTACAGGGCTTGGTCCAAATCACACCCCACATTCAGAAAGGGAAGAGGTGTACCAGGCCCAGGCCTTCACCCCAAGGCATGAGCAATGTTCCCTTTGGCCCCCTGCCACATGGACCAATGTAAAGCATACTTCTTCAAATATTGTGGCCATGTCCTTGGGGTCCAAGAAATTCTTCTTGCTTGGTCGATCCTTCCTACATTTACTCATCTGGAGGCTGAGCACCTTGTACCAGCCTCCAGTCCTGCACTGGGCCCTGACTAAGGCAAAGCAATAGGAGCTTCTAGGGTAGAGAGTTCCTGTTCCAAGCTTTGGGGAACTCCCAATGTCAAAATCGCTTTGTAATTTGTTTGTCATGAAAATAGAAGAGACTGGTACATTTTCAGTGGTTTCTCCCAGGATTCTGTTGGAGTTACGGGGGGAACAAAGTGGAACCTTTGACTTACATTTATATACTCATGGTCCCATTGAAACAGCTGAAAGCAGTTTATAATTTTGGGATGCAGTGGCTGTTGTTATGTAGGGAAACACAACAGATATTGGGTTCCATCAATATCCCATAAAAGGCAATAAGATAATCACCAGTTAAGTTATTTTTGTTGGTATTTGTTGGTGGAGGAATGTTGGTGGAAGAATGTTGGTCAGAAGACCAGCAGAATTCCTTGCTTTTTGAACTGTGCTATGTAGCCTTTAATATCCAACTGAGGAAGAATGAAGATAAATGCATGTATTTCAATTGGTAGCACATGGGTCACGATCAAGTCTCAGCATTGGAATCGCTTTTGCATTTCCATTCATTCATTCATTCATTTGTTTGTTTGTTTATTTGTTTGTTCACACACAGGATATGGGCTTCTTTATTACTCATCCCTAGTTGCCCTTGAGAAGGTGATGGTGAGCTGCCTTCTTGAACTGCTGCGGTCCATGTGGTATAGGTACACCCACAGTGCTGTTAGGAGGGAGTTCCAGGATTTTGACCCAGTGACAGTGAAAGAATGGTGATATATTTCCAAGCCAGGATGGTGAGTGACTTGGAGGGGAACTTCTAGGTGGTGGTATTCCCATGTGTCAGCTGCCCATGTCCTTCTAGATGGTAGTGGTTGTGGGTTTGGAAGGTGATGTCAAAGGGACCTTGGTGAATTCCTGCAGTGAATCTTGTAGATGGTACACACTGCTGCTACTGTGTGTTAGTGGTGGAGGGAGTAAATGTTCATGGATGTGGTGCCAATCAAGTGGGTTGCTTTGTCGTGGACATTATTTAATTTGGCCATAGGCTCAAAAGGAAAGTTATCAAAGTTCACTGCTGATACCAAATTAGATCGCATAGTGTTATGACATGGCATATGATGTGTGCCAGGTGGACTAAATCCACAAGGGAAACTTGGTCATGCTATCACAACAGCTTTGCAATTTGTATTTATTACGAGAAGATATGTGCACTAAATTCAGAAGTAATGAGTCCACCAAGACTTTTAGGGATTTAAAAAATCAAATTAAAATATTTATTAACAAAGTAAAAGAATTCAAGCACTTACATGAGACTACAGTTACTTACTACCATAGCAATTCTTAAAATTCTGAATTAAGCTGACTCCCAGTTACATACCCCCTTTAAGATAACAGTCCAAAATAGATTTTAGATTTAAAACAAAACCAGCAAGTTAAGACAGTATCCACTTGACTGTGGAATTCCAAATAGCTTTCTCCAACTTCAGTTGCTGGATATAACAGATTTAAACACAAATGGCAGGAGGCTTCTTGAAGGCTGTTTCACACATTCCTGTTAGATCTTACATAGCCCTCTCTCACATAGCCTTTCATTCTCCTTTTTGTATCTTTTTCTCTTTTTAATATGTAAATTCTAGTGTTTATTATGTCTTTGAAACTGTATCTTTCTAATATAAAAATATTCATGTTGCCATTGTTGTCAGTAAACTTTAGGAAAAATAAACACACACCTGAGCCTTGATAATCTGACTAGTTGTAAACAGAAATTCAAACAATCCCTTCACTTACCTAAAAATGCAAATTCCCTCTGGGCTGACCTGTGGCAGAACCTCCCATGAAACTCTGTGAGCATCCTCGCTGGATGGATCCGGAGATAACAAGGCAGTGTAATAGTCTTGGGCAATGGCCCTGATGCTGTTCAGATTCGAAACAAGCGATCCTTCATCAGCCAGCTGTGTAAAGGGCTGTTGACGGACCCCATGCCTTTTTTCCAGAGAGTAGAAGGGGGAGCCGCAGTCCAGGTCCCTGAGGAACTCCATCCGCGAGGCCGCCCCTGCCTCATCCAGCCCCTCCGGATGCTCTGCCCTCTGGGATTTAGGCAGGTTCACCCTCTTTAATCAGACCACCGGCTCAGGGTCACATGCCCCACCGCCACCGGACCCAGGAATCCACGTGGGAACGACGCTGGCCCAGCACATGATGCTGAGGTGCACACAGGCCTGGGAGCATGCGCAGACACGACACCGGGGCCGGGTGATATTTTTACCTCCGAGCTGTTATTTTCAGGGGTCTGGGGATCAGGGTAGGTTTGGGGGTTCTGGGGGACCGCCTCCAGGTGGCGGGTCTTCCTCATTGCCTTCTTAAGGCGCGAGGTCTCTCCCCATGCCTCAGCAGCAGCCAAGGTGGCGGTGGCTGATAGTGGCACCTCCCCTTGCAGGGATAAAAATGGAGTGGTGGCAGGGGGAGGAGCGTTGGTGCCAGTCATGGCTGCCTGGATGGTGCTGGTGGCCTTGAAGGCGGGGCAGTTCTTACACACATGCCCCACCTCCTTGCAGGCATGGCACCTCACACCATCCATAGTCCAGAAGACCCTGTAGGCGGCCCCATCATATTCCACATTAAAGCCCCCTCCCGGACCAGTCGGATGAAAACCTGGCGCCGGAAGGAGTATAGGTGTCGGAAGGCCGCACCCTTGAGGCCAAGTGGGATCTGTGCCACCCCTGAGATAACCTCACCCAGTTGATGGAGGTGGGGGAGGAGGAGCTCACTGGGGACAAAGGGCAGGGTGTTGGAGAGTATGATCCCCTGGGCGCTGGCCTCCAAGGCTCCCACTGCCAGAAACGTCCTGCCCACAGTGAGCCCCTTTTCTAGGGCCAGGTGCACTGCCCGCTTTAACCCAAGAAAATTACAGCTTTGCTGTACATTTTCGAGGCAGCAACTACAGCTGAGGGGCCGACAACCTCAACCATAACCTTTATGCATGTCTCGATTGTCATTTCGGGGTGGGTGTAGCTCTTCATGCCAAGTGTCTTGGTGAGGAGGCGGAAAGGTGACATGGGAGCAGCAGGGGCCACAGAAACAGCTGCACCCGCATAAGTTTTCTTCAAGAGCTCTCTCTCGCGCTCTCTCTCTCTCTCTCTCATCCCCCCCTCAACAGCCCCCCTCCCCCACCTCCCCACGCCCCCACAGAAGTCAAACATTCACAGATGCAAGGTGAGGATGTCAGGACTGTCCTCATCATTCTCCATGAATCCTGTGGCTATGAGGGCGTCCTGAGCGCACTCATTTTGTCTGGCCATTGTGATTGCCTCATTGTCTGCATCCTCGCCTTCGAGGACCTCATCACCTTCAACCCTTTGACGTCCTCATCATCGGAGGAGACATGAAGGTTTTCAATCTCCTCCTCAGCCGTGTCCTCCCCCCATTGCAAAGCCAGGTTGTGAAAAATGTCACGATGATGCGTGACACCCTCTGCGGGGTGTATTGCAGGGCTCCACAAGACCTGTCGAGGCACCCGAACCTCATTTTCAATATGCCTTTTGTTTGCTACCCCTGATGCAGTCTCTGTTGCAGCTTGAGCCCCATTATAGCATCTCTCTGCTGCAGTCTGAGCCTGCCGCTTGGGCGTTATCAGCCATGTCCTTGTTCCCGAGTAGCAAACCCTGCTGCCTCGCTGGACCCTGGAAGATGTCGGGGATCTGGGACCTGCTGAGGATGGAAAAGTCATGGATGCTCTCTGGGAATCATGCGCTGACGTGTAGGATGCATTTGTGGTGTTCATAGACCCCAGCTGAACATTCAACAAGTAGAAGCCCTTGTGGTTGATGTAGTTGACTGCTTGTTGCCATGGAGATCTAAGCACCACATGAGTGCAGCTGAAGGCACCCTGCACCTGTGGAAAACCAGATTTCTGCTAATCTCAGCACCCTGGCTTTCCTGATCACGGTCGAAATTCACAAAGTTCTGGGCCTTCGTGAAGATGGGGACTGTGACCTTCTGGATGCACTTGTACCTGGAGGCTTGCGAGATCCTGCACAGGCCACCTGTGGAGCTCTGGAAGGTGCCAATGGCATAAAAATTGAGCGCTGCAGTCAATTTCACAGCCACTGGGCAGTGGACGCCCTCCATGTCCCCATGGCACTAAATCCTACAGCAGGTGGCATATGTGACTGACCAGTTCCCTAGACATGCACAGTCTTCGATGACACTGGTTCTCAGTCATCTGCAGGAATGACAAGCATTGTCTTTTGACCCTGGGTCTAGTGAGGCACCTACAAGCAATGGCTTTCTGTGGCTCTTCAGCTTTGTGCACAGGAGGCCCTGCCACACCACTATCTTGAGGGAGGTGCTCCTCCCTTTGCTGAGCCAGGTGCCTCTGCCACTCTCTTCTTCTTCTCTGCTCTCTGTAAGCCATGAGGCATATCTAAATCACCAGGCTTCATGATCCTGATGTTCTCCTGCTGCTGGTTCAAAAAGAGAGATGAGTGGCAGCAGCTTTGCCCACTGGACTGCATGCTGTGCTCTCAGCTTAAGAACAAAGAACAAAGAACAAAGAAAAGTACAGCACAGGAACAGGCCCTTTGGCCCTCCAAGCCTGCACCAATCATATTGCCCGTCAAACTAAAACATTTTGCACTTCTGGGGTCCGTATCCATCTATTCCCATCCTATTCATGTATTTGTCAAGCTACCTCTTAAACACCTTAGGTGCAGGCATTCTCCTAACCCGCACTGCAAGGTTGTGCTGTTGGCTTGAACCATGGGGGATACTGGACCAAACTGGAATGATGACATTGCAAGGGGCTGTGAGCACCTCCACCAGTGACTACGCCATCGCCACCTTTCACAAGGGATTCTACAACTTGCCCAGTTGGCCAATTGTTCTGCAGCCCCCTAAAATGCACATTAATTTGTGGTCTGCACTTGAGGGATGAAATATTCTGGAGCATTTGGTGTCACATTCATGCATTTGCATTGCTTGAGTAGGCAGAAAAGCTTAAGAGGCCCGACTCCAAGCATATCACTTTTGACAAGCTTTTCCAAGTGCGTGGCCACTTCTCTCACCCTCCTCCATCCCTTCCCCCCACCCCCAGCATGTATTTCCTTTAGTCTGTGCCGCCTTGCACCCACTGGTGGCCCCACCTACACTGGAGCCTTCACCCTGGTACCACACTGAAAGCCACCTATTCCCCCCTGAATGCGCGGCGCCTCCTCCTTGATGTCCTATGAGCGATGATCATGAGCGCTGCGCAAGGTTGTGTACCTTCACCTCCGAGTTCCCCTTGACGTTCAGCTTGCCAGGCACACGCCTTTTAAAGGCAGTCATGAAGCACCCTGTTCTGAAGCCACGCTGATGTGGGCGGTAAATTTGACATGTGGAGTGATTCTGGCGTGCAGCCACAATGACGAGATGCAAATGCATTAAAATTAAGTTCCCGATGTTGGACGGTGGGAAACACAGTCTGCCATTTACGGGCGGAGCGGACGATTGCAAACTGGTTTCACAATGGCCTAAGACCAATTTTTGGCCTTGTCACCATATTATCCGCTCATGTCTGCCATGGCGCTCAACGCCAACAGGAGCAGAAAATTCCTGCCTGGCAGTAACTGAGCAGGGAATTGCAGTGGGCAGTATTTTATAATGGGGGACCCCCTGGCACTGCAGCCCCAAATTTCCTGGTTTTAGTCTCCTAGTGCACCACAAGGTAAGTTAGAATGAGAAATATTTTTTAAAAATACATAGTTGATTAAAACTGAACCAGCACAGTAAAGTCCCACTGTTTGCCCAGGACTGCCCGACTGCTTTGATCTCCAAAGTTGTTTGGAGCCGAATGGGAAAAATTACAACCTCTAGTGACACATCCAATGCACCAGGTTCCATTCGTGAGCTGAGCTGGCTTGTCAATCATCAATTGTGTCTTCCAATACTGTAGACCTACCTGGCTAAAGTGTCAGATTACCAAGTCTGCCATAGAGAGTTGGCTGGATCAGATCTTCCATAGCAACACAGGTTATTATGAAGTCACCTTCTTCCTAAAGACATCCCACTTACCCCTACCTCCCACCCAGACCATTGCTTTCAAGAAGGCCAGTTACTAGTTGTTGAGCTTGATAACCAATTATAAATAACCATGCGATTCTGTTTTCTCACATGTTTTTGCTCAGTATCTTGGGAAGTTCTACTGGTTTTCAATGAACCTTACAATGCCAGAATAAACAGCAATGAAGAATAAGCACTTTCATGTCTAGTTTCATGGAATATATGAAAGATGAAGTCAAATCATTCTAAGTAAGTAATATGTATATCTGCACATCTAAGTCATATTAACTGTTGGATCCAGTTCAAATTTTGGCTAAATATAGTGGAAGAAAATAGTTTTTTTGCACCCTCAAGAAAAAAGCACAGCTGCTAAGGAACCCAGCACTCAAGTGAAAACTAAATTTCTGAATCGTCTATCATTGTGAATGGAAAGCAGAACATGTTCGCAATTCTAATTTTAATCTCATAAGTATTTAACCTAATAAAATGTTACATTAAACCAGGAGCTAAACCAATAATAAAATTATGGCAGCTTTGCTTCTTCTGATAAGTCAGGAGACAATAACTTAAATAAGTATCTAATTCAGTTTCATAGCGATTCATTGTAAGGTATATAATCCCAAGTGAAATTCGTATGAAGTGATTAGTTAGTTACTTTTAATAGCTGCAGGTATCCTAAGAAGGGTCCCTTGCTCATTTCCATGTTGCAAAAAGGACATTTGAATTATTTCAAATTGCCCAATGAGTTTCATCACTTTCCTTACCTCCTCAGGCCTATATAACTTTACATAATTTCATATTTGCTAAGACATGTCTGCCTTCTGAGCAATTGTTATTCAATTAGTCTTCCTGTGAAATCTTTATGTAGCAAAATAACCAGCTCTTGTTTCCCACTTGTATATGAAACTTCCACGACCTTTTATCCACTCTCTCCATTGCTTTTTAATTTCGTCAGCTGTCAAATGAGTCTGCTAGAGAAAGGCCAGATCATGGTTCTGTATTATAAGACCGTTAAAAATCTTTTTATGCCTAACTAAGCAGTTTTCTCTGGGAATATCCAAGGCAAGTGTAAAGTCATTTGTAGCAATTGCATATTTGTATAGAAATATTCCATGATATCATATGAAGTTATAACTATCATTGGAGAGATTACAATTCTGTGATGTATAAAATAGTTCACCTTGGGGCATCCACAATGGTGGTGAAAGTACAAGTCCATTATCATTTTTGTTACTTATTGATGCTTCTGGAAAGTTTTGAAACTGTAGCCAGAATTTGCTATTGCTGGCGGTCCATTATGCTGGTCTTATTTGCTTGACGAGGAGCACAAAAAGGGTGCGGATTCTACATTCTTAAAACACCGCCCATTTTAAAACCTGCCACATTTTCTGACATCATTACCACTAACTTGGAGAAGTAGATGGATTAAAAGTGAGGCAGTAAAGACAAGGCACAGAATCATCCCAGATTTGCACTAAGTGTGGTAGCGGGCAGGTAAAACGACGCCTTACCCACCACCCACGATGGCAGGTTTTTATGCCGTTTCGTCCCAAACCCACCACATTATTTATACATACCTGGGAAACACACCGTTTCCATGGCAGTCGGGCTCTCATACACCTGCCTGCCATCACCCCGCCGCTTCATCACTCCGGGCACCATGTTTTGAGTCCAGCCGCAAGCACACATCTCAGTGCTTCCAGCCCACAATTACCGCAGAGAAGATACCCACGAAAGGCAAAAAGACTGCAGCCTCCATGTTCAGCAATGCATCACTGGAACACCTTTTGGATACCGTGGAGTCCTGTTGGGATGTCCTCTACCCCCGCCCTGGCCACAGGATGGCTAGCGGCATGACCAACCAGGCAGCGGTGGACAGCGCCAACAGCCTTCAAGAGAGGACAGCCACCCAGTGCCACAAGAGGATGAATGATGTCCTCCATTCCGCCAGGGTAAGTCACTCTCTTCATCACTCTCAACTCACACACTCACAAACCCATCACACATCCACAGGGCCCTCACTCACATGCATGTTCAAGGGACGTCACTATTCACTCTCTCACACTCAGCGTAATTGTTCTCATCCCATCCATGCGATCACTCACTATTCGTACATGCCAGGCATACTTAGCATCTGAAACAAAAACAGAATTACCTGGAAAAACTCAGCAGGTCTGGCAGCATCGGCGGAGAAGAAAAGAGTTGACGTTTCGAGTCCTCATGACCCTTCGACAGAACTTGAGTTCGAGTCCAGGAAAGAGCTGAAATATAAGCTGGTTTAAGGTGTGTGTGTGGGGGGCGGAGAGATAGAGAGACAGAGAGGTGGAGGGGGTTGGTGTGGTTGTAGGGACAAACAAGCAGTGATAGAAGCAGATCATCAAAAGATGTCAACGACAATCTTTATATTTCAGCTATTTCCTGGACTCGAACTCAAGTTCTGTCGAAGGGTCATGAGGACTCGAAACGTCAACTCTTTTCTTCTCCGCCGATGCTGCCAGACCTGCTGAGTTTTTCCAGGTAATTCTGTTTTTGTTTTGGATTTCCAGCATCCGCAGTTTTTTTGTTTTTATACTTAGCATCTGGCCTGGCAGGTGTCCTGCTTACACTTTCTCCATGTCTTTTCATGCAAGACAAGCTGGCACACAGAGGAAGAGGTCACAGACCGGTGGAGGAATGCCTGAAATCACGATCCTTATGGACTTTGAAAACAGAGCCATCCAGCTGGCTGGTGAAGATCTGGACTGTTCCTGAGCCAATGGTGAGGCTGGTGGTGCTCTATCAAGTGAGGATCCAGCAGCACAACATCCATCAGACAACCATGCTGTGAGTGATGCATCCTGTTTCACAGGCCACTGCCATGCACTAATTATCTCCCCATGCTTCCGCAGGTACATCTGGGAAACATCCAACGCCAGCAGGCACCGAAAACTCCGGCCAAGGTAACATCACATGGCCATTTTCCATCATTAGTGCCAGTTCAAGTTGTCATTTGAGTAAAATATATATCTTGTTCTGTTTAGGCGCTGAAGACAACTTGCACAAGCCAATAGTTAAATTAGGAGGAATTTTAGAAACATTCTTATTTCATTTTGGTAATTCTTCTTGACTTTTTTCATTGTTGTCAAATTATTTTTACATGTGGCTTCATGGTATTTACGATGGGGCTGCCATCTCTCTCAATTCAATTTAAGCAGGAAAGCACTATGGGTTTCCCATTGAGAATTCCTGTCTATTTTTACTTTTTGGAAGTAACGGAGAAGGACCCCGGGCTGATCTGACACCCTGCAGACACAAGACACTCACCTGCTTGCACGTCTCTTTCAACTATTATGGACTGTTTTCTCTTTGAAAAAAGAATGTAAAGGGTGGGAATAACCCATTGATCCCATGATCTGCAGTCAAATCCATAATAGGTGCAATGGCAAGAGGATGCATCAAGCAATTATGTTTCAGATCAGGGGTTAATACAAGTAAGGATGTGAATGAAGGAACATTTCAGATGCAGACTGGGGGGCAAAGACTACTTAACTACCTCATGAACATTCATGGTAATTAATTTAAATACATTGTGAGAAGCATTATAAATAGCAGGTGTGCTTATAAAAAAACATTAAGCTGTTGCTGACTACTGTTACCTGTCATGATCTGGTAAAGTGGTTAAATGTTTTGGGATGTTGAGTTGCACTGCATGGGATGTTGGACTTGGCACTGACCACCTTGACCACTTCCCATCACGAGGATTGAAGTGGTCTTTTTGGGGTCCTATGCTCCAGTTGCAAAATGAGCTTCTCTCTTCTGACCACTCCCAGTGCTGCAGTGCTTTTGCAGCAGAATCCACAAAGCAGGGGCCTTTCCGCCTGATATCTGATCTTTTACACACTCCTACACTGCTGAGTTGATGGCTAGCCCTTTAAGTTCCCACAGCCCTTTACGCTCTGCAGCACCACTTGATAATAAATGAACTTGCCAACCCTGGGAATTATTGTGATGTCAGCACTCATTACATAAAGCGGGCGTGGAAAGCATTCTGCTCCACTTTTGGTCAGACTGGCATCTGATTGGAAAAACCAAGTGTCTAGACAGAAGGCTTCACAAAAAAACCCAGCTGTTTAATTTGAGCTAACTTCCTTCAATTCAACTTTGGATCACGACAATCCTAAAGCAATACCAAAGGAACAAATAATTCATCGGCAATTTCTATCTGTATTGCTCCACTGCTTGCACATGTTTAACATTTCAAACAGGTTGGACAGAATGGCATTTTACTCTCCTGTCAGGCAGTACCCCATCAATATTGTTTAAACATTCAAATGAAGGGTTTCTTGCTGAATCTGCTAATGCTAAAATCATTATGAATGAAAC